>NC_133328.1:103923907-104621407 GCF_042186555.1 Aquarana catesbeiana
GGTTACAAAAAAATTTCTGCTGCACTTAAGGTTCCTAAGAGCACAGTGGCCTCCATAATCCTTAAATGGAAGACGTTTGGGACGACCAAAACCCTTCCTAGAGCTGGCCGTCCGACCAAACTGAGCTATCGGGGGAGAAGAGCCTTGGTGAGAGAGGTAAAGAAGAATCCAAAGATCGCTGTGGCTGAGCTCCAGAGATGCAGTCGGGAGATGGGAGAAAATTGTAGAAAGTCAACCATCACTGCAGCCCTCCACCAGTTGGGGCTTTATGGCAGAGTGGCCCGACGGAAGCCTCTCCTCAGTGCAAGACACATGAAAGCCTGCATGGAGTTTGCTAAAAAACACCTGAAGTAATCCAAGATGGTGAGAAATAAGATTCTTTGGTCTGATGAGACCAAGATAGAAATTTTTGGCCTTAATTCTAAGCGGTATGTGTGGAGAAAACCGGGCACTGCTCATCACCTGTCCAATACAGTCCCAACAGTGAAGCATGGTGGTGGCAGCATCATGCTGTGGGGGTGTTTTTCAGCTGCAGGAACAGGACGACTGGTTGCAATAGAGGCAAAGATAAATGCGGCCAAGTACAGGGATGTCCTGGACGAAAACCTTCTCCAGAGTGCTCAGGACCTCAGACTGGGCCGAAGGTTTACCTTCCAACAAGACAATGACCCTAAGCACACAGCTAAAATAGTGGCTTCACAACTACTCCGTGACTGTTCTTGAATGGCCCAGCCAGAGCCCTGACTTAAACCCAATTGAGCATCTCTGGAGAGACCTAAAAACGGCTGTCCACCAACGTTTACCATCCAATCTGACAGAACTGGAGAGGATCTGCGATGAGGAATGGCAGAGGATCCCCAAATCCAGGTGTGAAAAACTTGTTGAATCTTTCCCAAAAAGACTCATGGCTGTATTAGATCAAAAGGGTGCTTCTACTAAATACTGAGCAAAGGGTCTGAATACTTAGGACCATGTGATATTTCAGTTTTTTTTTTTTTAATAAATCTGCAAAAATGTCAACAATTCTGTGTTTTTCTGTCAATATGAGGTGCTGTGTGTACATTAATGAGGAAAAAAAATGAACTTAAATGATTTTAGAAAATGGCTGCAATATAACAAAGAGTGAAAAATGTAAGGGGGTCTGAATACTTTCCCTCCCCACTGTATATTGGATATATCATTTTTAAGATGTTTTAGTTTTATGTTATACTACAATACAGTGATGGCTGGTGTTTTTTTCTTTTAGGGGGGGCGGCAGACAAGCAGCCCCCCATGTGGCCCGCGGCGCTGACACCCACCCTCCGGGAGGCCGGTGGCATGGCACGGACAATACCCCTGGGCAGCCGGCGGTCAAGCACCTACCTGATCTAGGCTGGCAGGCTGTGGTGTCCGCTCCTCCTGCGGCTTCCTTCCTTCCTCTGCGGCTTCCTCCTCTCTGTTTCTCCGTCCTAAGTGCTAGGCATCCAATAGGATTGCTTGATGCTTTGGCCAATAGGGAAACAGGTCTCATGACCTGCCTCCTGATTGGTGGGGAGGAATATAAGTGTGTAAATTAATTCGCTATTGTCACACAACTGGGTGGGATCAGGGCGCAGTGCTCTGCACCCCAAGCCCACCCTTTTTTTGAAGCCTATTAGAGCCTATGGCTCTAATCAGGTGGTTAAAAAAAGCACCCCCCCATTCGAATCCATAGTCCGGCACCCTGATATGTAGATCAGGGAGCCGGTTGCATGGACAGGAGGGGCAGCACCCGTGTGCCCTCTATGGACGGGCCGCCACTGATTTCCACATTTCATTTGTACCTACCTTTTATCTTGGTGTTGGGCTCCAGTTACTGTTAAATACTTTTTAACACTATTATATCATGCATTCACAGTCTATCCGATTTACTCTTCTTACAGCATTGGAGCCTAAATGGATTTCTTTTTGATCACTTGTTTCCTTTCCCCTGGGGATCATGATGTGCATTCAGCTTCCCTTCCTCACCTCCCGGGATGAACATTTTAAGCAGCCACCAGTTTTCAGGTACACATGGTTTAGGCCAGTGTTTCTCAACTTCAGTCCTCAAGGCGCCCCAACAGGTCATGTTTTCAGGCTTTCCATTATTTTGCATAGGTGATTTGATCAGTTTCACTGCCTTAGTAATTACCACAGCTGTTTTATGTGAGGGAAATCCTGAAAACATGACCTGTTGGAGTGCCTTGAGGACTGGAGTTAAGAAACACTAGTTTAGACTTAGTTGACATGTAGGTATTCAGTGGGATGAGTTAATTTCTCCCCTCCTTTACATATATAGTCTCCTTCGTGTTTGGGTGTAACATTGGACCTTATCGTTTTATTTATGCTTTTCTTACAGACATTGGTGTACTGGCCCCTGATGATGTGGAAGAAAACCATGAAACGTGCGTCGGGCTAATTTTGATGCACCATTTTCTTTCTTTTTAGATGGTTTTTATTTCATCCACTCCCAAGTTACCCCACCATGTTGCTTTTTAAGTGATCCTATATGATGGACAACTGTCTTATATGTTCATCTCTAAGTTGCTATGATTGTTTTCATGAACATCTGGTTAATAATATGTGATTGATATGCTTGTTTTAACATGCATGTACTAATTTTGTCATGTTTTTTAATGTATTGAATAAAAAAGGTCTTCTCACATTGACTCATCTTTTAGCCATGCTAGACCTACCTCATTTAAAGTCCCAAACCCTCTTTGTTGCATATAGATTTAGGGATGGAGATGTGTGATCTCACACATCTCATTTAAAGTCCCAAACCCCTCCTTTTGTTTAATATATATAATAGGAGGTGGTTTTCCTCTCAAACAGTTTCCACCCATGTGAATGAGCCTCTAAGTGTTGGCCACGCCCCCTGCACCTGCGATTGGCAGGAAGGTGGCTGAAGGGTGGGCGCTGAGAGAGGAGATCCTGGCAGGAAGGAGGTGGGAGGGGCGCGGCTGGGTGTTTGGGATTGACAGGGAGGGCAGGACATGTGAGGGATAGAGGTAGAAGAGGGACATGCAGGCAGAGGACATGGAGGTCCCAGTGATAGGATTGGATATCCTCCTGTGATTTTTAAAATTTAAGGGCCTTTTCTGTAAAAAGTAAAAATCTGTATTTTTTGCCCCCAAACATTATATATATATTTTTTTAAATTTTTTTTTAACAGAGACCTTAAGGAATAAAATAGCGATCGTTGCAATTTTTAATGTCAGGCGATATTTGCGCAGTGGTTTTTCCAACGCATTTTTTTTGGGAAAAAGTACATTTTAATAATTTAAGGACCAGGACTTTTTTGACATTTGTTGTTTACAAGTTAAAATCATATTTTTGCTGGAAAATTACTTATAACCCCCAAACATTTTGGAACAGAGAACTTCGGGTCAGCACCACACCCACACACAAAGTGTAATGGATTCCTTTATTGAATATGATAAAAGCAATAGATGGATACAGGCAGGGGAAAAACAGGTAGGTTGACACGTTTCACACTATAGAAGTGCTTTTTCAAAACCACACAATAGCAAACACAACAAACTCTCTTATATCACATAGATCACATGACAACACAGGTGCATATGGTCAAATTGAGTTCAGTGATTGCAAAGTCAAACCCAGAAAATCTCCTGTTTAAAAATTGCATGTTTTGAAAACAATAATAAAACAAAAAACAAGACAGAAAAAATTCTATACAATATAGCAACCTTCACTAATAAAGGAAGAACAAAGCTCTTACCAAAATTGAAGAGGACACACACTACTTAATGCAGAAAAACTACCAGAAAAGAGGGACATGTGGACTAAAATAGAAAAATAAATGATTATTAAATATCAATCAATATAATCAATTTAGGTCCCAAAGTAAGGCATAATTAGGCATAATTTTAATCATAGAAATGAGTCAAATCCCATTCAAAGTTTAAACCTTGGGGAATTCTAGTGTTAAGGGAAATTATCCAGAAAACTTCCCGTTTGCACAGAATTCTAAATTCACCCCCCCCCCCCCCCCCATATGCTAGGTCTAATAATTTTCTCTATACCTTGTATTTGTAATAGGCTGGTATCACCATTATGGACATGATTAAAATGTCGAGCCACATTAGTGGCCTGTTTCCTTTCTGTGCTCCCAATATGGCATTTAAACAATCCCTAAGTTTCCTTGTGGTCCGATCCACACATTGGACTTTACAAGCCTTACATATGATCAAATAGATTACATACCTTGTGTTGCAATTGATGAAAATTTTCATTTAAAAAATTCTGTTAGTGGTGAAATGAAACTGTTTACCTTTCGCAACACAAGGACAGCACGGACAGTTATTAATACCACATTTATTAACACCTTTAAAATCCAACCATGTCCTATTTATAGAGCCTGGTCTAAACTCACTGCCCGATGGGACATTGCTTTGAAACCCCTGGACAGAATCTTGTCATATATGTCATCCTCATAAAGAATAGAGATATGACGTGTCATGATGTTTTTACTTTTCTGAAACTCAAGACTAAAAGGGGTTGAGAAAACTGGAATATTAACAGAATTACGTCTGGGCATCATATCACACAAAAGTGTCTCTCTCTGTATTCTCTGCAATATTAATAGCCTACGGAGCGTATTCTCACTCTAACCCCTTTTCAAGAACCTATCACTCATGTCCCTTTTCTCCCTTTGAAAAACATTTTTCTTTCTACATGCCCTCCTGAGTCTAAGTCATTGTCCCACAGGTATGCCACCAGTGACATGATGAGGATGTCCCGAATCTGCACGTAGTAAGGTATTGCCAGAATTGAGTTTTCTGTATATACTAGATTGAAGATGGCCATCCTCACTAAAGAGCGTAACATACAAAAAAGGTATAGATTTACAATTCATCTGTCCAGTTAACTGCAGGTTCAAACTGTTATTTAAATAATCAAGAAAAAAATCCAAATCACCAACAGCATCTGATCAAACGAATAGCAGATCATCTATATACCTGCAGTAAAATTTGATCTTAGAACGGAAAGGGGTTTCCATCTCCAAAAATGCGGCCCCTCTCCCACCAACCCATGTATAGGTTGGTCAAAGATGGGGAAAATTCAAGTTAGACTTACCGGTAACTTGTTTTCCTTAAGTGTCGGTTCACACTGGGACGACTTGGGATCCGACTTGTACGCCCTCAAGTCGCCCCAGAAAGAGATTCACATTTAAGTGAATGGGAGCGTCTGAATAGACACTACTGAAGTCGCTCCGACTTCAGAGCGTACTCCCTGTACTACTTGGATCCGACTTGGTAGGCGACCTGTACCATAGAAATCAATGGAAGTCGCCTCCAAGTCGGATCTCTCTCTCAAAGTCAAGCGACTTTGCAGGGAAAACCCCTCCCTCCCAGAGAGCTGATTGTCCTGTGATTGGCCACAGCCGAAGTCGCCTGTCCTGGAGGCGACTTGAAGTCACGTTGTAATTTGCTAAAGTCGCGCTGAAGTCGCGCCGAAGTCGCGTTGAAGCCGCGTTGAAGTCGCCGTGCAAAGTCGCGTTAAAGTCGTGTTGCCCCTGTGTGAATCGAGCCTGAGTCTTTCAGGACAGCACTTGAGAGAGTGACTCCTCCCCTTGCAAACAGGAAACACCTCTTCCACCAAACTTTAAAAGCAGGCTCCTTTCCACACATTGTCAGTAGTAGTAGAGAACCTCCGGCCACAAACTGGAACAAATAATCGAGATATGATTAGTCACAGTATATTATATATAAAAAACAATAGGGCGGGATGCTGCTGTCCTGAAAAACTCATGGAAAACAAGTTACCGGTAAGTCTAACTTGAATTTTCTCTTATCGTCTTTCAGGACAGGACTTGAGAGGATAATAGAGACTTACCCCCCTAGGGAGGGACCACAGCCTGCAGAACCTTTCTGCCAAAAGCCTGATCCCCTGCTGACAGGAGATCCAGTCTGTAATGACGGACAAATGTTAAGTAGCTTGACTACGTAGCCGCCTTACAAATCTGATCTGGGGTGGCACCAGCTCTTTCTGCCCATGTAGTGGCCTGGGCTCTCGTTGAATGGGCCCTAATTCCCAGCGCGGAGGATAAACCCATTTGAGAATAGGCTACAGAAATAGCTGTCTTAAGCCATCTAGCCAATGATCCTTTCGATGCTTGTTGGCCTTTTTTGTCTCCAGAAAAAAGAATAAATAATGAATCTGAAGTTCTAAATCCTCCTGTTACTTTCAAATAATGTAATAGGATACGTCTAACGTCCAAGCTGTGAAACTGCTCTTCCTTTTTACCCGAAGGGTTAGCACAAAAGGCTGGTAGAGTAATCTCCTGAGACCTGTTACTAAAGCTTGCCACTTTTGGTAAAAAACCCGGATCTACTTTAAGGACAATCCTATCAGGAAAAACTGACAAAAAAGGCTCTTTTACTGATAGGGCGTGCAGTTCACTAATTCTTCTTGCTGAAGTAATTGCAACCAGAAAAATAGTCTTCAAAATTAAATTCCTTAGGGATATGGCCTGTAAAGGCTCAAATAGTTCTTTTGCCAGAGCTTGCAGAACCACCGAGAGATCCCAATTTGGGAAATGCCTCACCGGGACCGGTCTAGACCTGGAAAGTGCTTTGAAAAATCTTATGATCAGAGTCTCTGAAGATAAGGATCTCTCCAGATAAACACCCAAGGCGGCCACCTGCACTTTAAGAGTGCTGACCGCCAGATTCTTGTCTGCACCTTTTTGCAAAAACTCCAGCACTGAAACTAAGTCTTTAACCTCCCTATGTTCTGAATGACAGAAAGAAACATAGACTTTCTACACTTTGGCGTAAATATCCCTGGTTACCTTTTTCCTACTGGAAAGCAACGTAGTAGTTAAACGTTCTGAAAAGCCTTTGCTTTTCATTAACTGCTCCTCAGATACCAGGCAGTGAGCTTTAACCTGCCTACCTCTGGATGATGCACTGGCCCCTGAATCAACAGATCCTGACTGAGAGGAAGATGCCAACATGGTTTGATTGCCAACTGAAGAATCGTGGAAAACCAAGCTCTCTTTGGCCAATATGGTGTAATCAAAATTATTGATACTCTCTCTTTCAGTATTTTTCTCAACACTAGTGGGATTAACCGGAATGGAGGAAAAGCATACCCTAGGTGAAAATCCCACGGATGTGCCAGAGCATCTATCCCCTGAGAGCAATTGTCTCTCTGAAGGGAGAAAAAATTCGGGAGCTGCGTGTTTTGTTTTGAAGCAAACAGGTCTACCTGCGGAAGGCCCCAAGCACCGGTGATTAATGCAAACACCTTCCTGTT
The DNA here is from genome assembly GCF_042186555.1 of Aquarana catesbeiana. Classification (NCBI taxonomy): domain Eukaryota; kingdom Metazoa; phylum Chordata; class Amphibia; order Anura; family Ranidae; genus Aquarana; species Aquarana catesbeiana. Next base: position 103,931,189 of record NC_133328.1, read on the forward strand.
CAGACTCCACTCTGATTCCTGAACTTTCTGTCGGCTCAGATAATCCGCTACTTCGTTTAATGTGCCTTTTAGATGGACTGCGGATAGAGATAGTAAGTGGTTCTCTGCCCACTCCAGAATCTCTACTGACAGTAAGTGAAGAGCCCTGCTTCTTGTGCCTCCCTGTTTGTTCAGGTAGGCTATGATACTGGCATTGTCCGACAAAATCTGGACATGGCAACCTATGAGGTTTTGAGAGAAGAAAGCTAATGCTAGGGCAACCGCTTTCAGCTCTCTCCAATTTGAGGATTTCTGGGCCTCGAACTGGGACCATGTTCCCTGCGCTAAGGCCTGACCCATGTGGGCCCCCCATCCCTGCAAACTGGCATCTGTTGTGACCACTTTTCCGGTCGGAAAAGACCAAAGAAAACTTCTTTGCAGCACCACCTGACTTTTCCACCACCAAAGTGAACGTTTGACTCTGGTGGGGATCTTTATTTTTGTATCCAAACTCTCTGTCCTGTGGTTCCATGTCCTTAGAAGGAACCTCTGGAGAGCCCTGAAATGCAGCCTTGCCCATTGGATGGCTGGCATGGAAGAGGTTAATGTCCCCAGAGCCGACATAACCTTTCGGACTGAAATCAGTTGATTTGTTTGTAGTGCCGTTATTACCCTTTGAACCTTGATCTTTTTCTCTTCTGGGAGAAAAATCTTTTGCTCCACCGAATCTATCAAGTAACCCAGAAACAGTACTTGCTGAGTTGGGATGAAATTAGATTTTTGAACATTCACTAGCCACCCTAGTGACTCCAAATGACTGCGGGCTTTGTTCAAATCCTCCTGCAACTTTTCCCTGGATGGGGCAAAAAAGAGGAGGTCGTCCAGATATGGAATTAAAGCAATCCCCTGGAGTCGAAGAGGGGCGAGAGCTTCCTCCATTATCTTCGTAAAAATACGAGGAGCTGACGACAGGCCAAAGAGAAGGGCCTTCTGAAGATGTATAATCTCTTTGCCCATATTCACCGCAAACCTCAGGAATTTCTGGGACTGAGGTGCTACAGGAATATGAAGATAAGCATCTCTCAGATTGATTGATGCCATAAAACAATCTTTTGTCAGAATGTTCCTGACTGTGAAAATGGAGTCCATACAAAACTTTTTGTATAGGACTGACTTGTTCAGGGGTTTTAGGTTGAGGATAAGACGGAAGTTTCCGGATGGTTTTCTTATCAGAAAGATGTGTGAATAGAAACCCTGACCCTGTTCTTCTGGGGATACTGGTATCACTACCCTCTGGTGCCTCAGATCCTTTAAAAGGTTCTTCATGGCCAGAGCCTTTGTTAGCTCCCTTGGTAGGTTTGTTACAAAGAATCTTTCTGGCGGGCGATCCGAAAACTCTATCCTGTACCCTTGGGACAGCATGTCCAAAATATATAGACTTTTTGTCATGCTGGCCCAAAGGGGGAGGAAACTTTGAAGCTTTCCCCCACTGGTACGCACAAGTCATTGTGTTTACCAGAGGCTGCAGGAGGATGGAAAAGGACATTTCCTTTTCCTTTACCCTTCTGCGATGCCCAATTTTTTGGGAACGAAAAAAACATTTAACTGGCTGTTTTTTCTTTTTGATGGGGAAAGACTTCTTTTTATCAGCTGTTCTATCTAGAACCGCATCTAAGTCAGGACCAAAAAGCAAGTCACCCAGGAATGGTATCCCACACAGCTTGTTTTTGGATGCCGCGTCCCCCGGCCAAGTTTTCAATCACAGAGCCCTTCTGGCCGAGTTGGCTAGGGCAGCAGATCTAGCTGTCATTTTAATTGATTCCGCTGATGCATCAGATATAAATGCGACAGCGGCAGACAGAGTCGAGAATGAATCCAAAATTTCTTGTTTTGGTGAGTCTGCTGAGATATGGGCTGAGATATATCAGAATCCTCAGATTGAGAGGGGGAATGTCCCTCTGGGGTAGGAGATGCCTCAGTCTCCACCGCCGGGACTATAAGTGAGCCTTGAGAGGACTGTGAGGTAGTAGGCTGACTCAGGGATGGGTTTGCTAGAGCGAAATGATTGGATAGTCACATCAAGTTCTTTTTTAACAGATGCAATCAAGTCCCTGCAAGCGGAAGAAGCTTCTTCTTTAACTAGCAAATCAATACAGGCTTGATATAACGTCTTTTTCCATCCTTCAGGTAGTTTGGCTTTACATGAAGGGCATTTCCTTTTTGCCACTGGATCAGAGCTCTTGGCCTGCCATGAGACAAAAAGAAGCAACCATCCCAGTGAGACAACCTGTCCTTTTCCCAAGGATGCTCACCACAGGTGCACAGTAAGAACTAAACTGCCTCATGTGCCCAGACAGGCCCCTGCCACCGGGGGGGGGGGGGGGAATAGAGAGAGAGAGAGAGACCCCATAGTACAAGGAGGACAGTATACAACTGCCCCTTACCTGGGCCTTGCTGGTGCCTGTGCCTGTCCCACTCGCTGCCGCCATCGATTCCATAGAGGAGCGCTTGCTGTGTTGTGTGGCTAAAAACGCCGGTTCCGGACTCCAATAGCGCCAGTGCGCCGGACTGGAACCGCTAAATTAGCACCAGCCCCGTTCCTCCCCTTTCCCTTTGCGATTTCCGGCGGAAATTACGCCGTACGCTTGTTCCATGGGCACCGCCCCCTTTCCGGATGCCTCACTTCCGGCGGATGGAGCCCCGCTGACATCCCCAAGATGGTGGCGGCGCAATAAGCAACAGGCGGTGGACCAGAGAAAAAAAAACACAGTAAACGGCTACCGCCTGTCTTGCCGCCGCCTAGGAGTAATGCCCATGACAGTCGGACTCACCCTGAGCCCAGATGAAGAGGGAGAGGGAGCCCAGCCAGCAGCACCTAATATCAGCTGTGGAATAGGAGGAACAGCTCTCATGAGGTAAAAAGCATTTGGTGAAAAACACAGGAAACCTGAGCTCCCAGGACAGCACCTGAGAGCCCTGACTTCCCCACGAAGTGTTCCCTCCGGAGGAAACACAAAAACTGACAATGTGTGGAAAGGAGCCTCCTTTTAAAGTTTGGTGGAAGAGGTGTTTCCTGTTTGCAAGGGGAGGAGTCACTCTCTCAAGTGCTGTCCTGAAAGACGATAAGGGAAAAACAAGTTCCTATAGCTGCTCCGCACTTCTGGAGATCGAAGCCCCCATCAAATGAGAAAAAATGATGAGTCAACAAAAATTCTAAACATTCCAAGATGTACTTCTTATGTATAGATAAATAATTACTGACATGATCATGGTAAAATTCAACAGCCCGTAAACCCATACAACGAGGTATGGATGAATAAAGGCTGGATACATCGCAAGTAATCCAGGTATCACCATCCTCCCATATTAAATCACTGCAACATTGTAAAAATTGTTTTGTGTCTCTAAGGTAGCCGGGAAGGCTACTCACTATGGGTTGTAGCTGGCAATCGACTCACAGTCCAAGGTGCTCATTGAGAGAGCCCATCCCAGCCGATATAGGACGTCCCTCAAGAGGGGCCAAACCTTTATGTGTTTTGGGAAGGTGGTAAAACACCAGAATAATAGGTGCCTCGGGAATCATATTGTCACCCTCTTTCTGTGACAAAACCCCCAGGCGTACTCCCTTCAAAACAAGCTTACCAAAACACATTTATATTCATCAGTGGGATTACTTCTAAGCTCACAATATACATCTTTATCCGACAATTGTCGGAGCGTTTCCGCCTGATAGAGGGATCCTGAACTACCACCAGACCCCCCTTATCTGAATTCTTAATGCTTAAGGAAGGGGGGAACACACTGGAAGATGGCCGCATCAGCTCCGCACTCCATTAAGACCCGACCGCTGCTCTCACCGCCTGCACCCAGGGTAAGGACTGACCGGCAGACAGCAAGTGGGGGGGTTGCTGGGGGTGTTAGTGCCACACCATGGGGGGGGTAGGGACAGTTGTTCTAGTACTGCTCCACCAGTGGCCCAGGGGGGTTGGTTTGCCCCCCCCCCCAAAAACACCAGCTGTCACTGCAACCAATGAGCTTTTGAAGGAAAAGAAGTGGAATATTCTGCAATGGACGAGTCAATCACCTGATCTCAACCCAATTAAGCACGCACCTTTTTAAAGCACCTTTTTATATAGTATTTCAGCTGTCTTAACTATTTCCGTTTATAAGCAAAATATACTATTAAATTAAAAAAAAACAAAATTGGTGCTACACTATTGTTTTTTATTTTGTTGTTTGAGGTTGGATATACTACCATTTGTGTTAGCAGCCTCATCTTTTATATTTAGGTTTTATATCAGGGCACAGATTTTGTCACTTATATTGATAAAATTAAACTATTAGCTGCAATGGAGAGTGGAGAGCTCTGAGGAAATTTAAGGGCACACATACCAGGTGTTATAATGTACTTGCCATGTATGCAGCTGGTGTCCTGTCCACATTTCAACTCTCAGTGTTCCTGAAATATTGGACCAACTGAAGGCAGAAGATTTTTGGAAGTAACAAGCATTTATTGACACGTGTGAAAAAGTGAAGAGACAACTTAAAAGATTGGGAATGTAAACCACCTATATTTTCACTTCATCTTCATTGTCCATTATGTCGTTAACAGTCACAGTGCTCTACATGGTTAGACCCAATGTGTTTTTTTTTTTACATTTTGCAAATGTTTCCAATCTAATGTCTAAATCAAAATTATCTTGTTTCCATGGAAACTGCCAAAAAGGCAGGGTGATAAAAAGTATTTAGAAAGTCTAAGGATAGCTGTAAATGGCCCAGTCTGTTCCCAAGTCAGCAGTTTAATACAACACTGGGAAGTGTCAGGCCATTTTGCGCTATCCTATGGGGTAATAAAAATTGCTTCTGCCAAACTGGAAATAACCATTACTGTACAAAAAGATTTTTAACTTGTTAAAAAATGTCTTTGCGACAGACCTGACTCTGCACTTCTTTGAGAAGGAAAAGAGTAGTTGACTGTTTGCACCACTTTTATATACTGAACTACAAGAACATAGTGGAAAGCAGTGTTTCTGTCTCAGGAATAAAATGGCCAGCCATGGATGCTCCAATAAGTCTTCACGTTACTAATTTATGAAGACAAGCAAGAACTAAATTATTTATCTATACTGTCTATACACACATACACATACAGTATATCCAATGAACATACTATACACTTGCTCTGGGTCTGGCTTACTTCTATATAGGACATGCAACGTGGATAGTACAAATTACACGTGGTAGTGGAAAAAAAAAAAGTACCATCCAGCCATTTTCCCAGTAGAAACGGGTGAATAGTGGCGCTAGATATGGTGATAACATAAAATTATATAGCAACTGGAATATAGGTATACATAAAATGTGTGTGTGAGGATTTAGATCTGGTCTCATTGCTGGCCAGTTCAGTACTCTACCACGCTTTGTCTTAAATCATTCTGGTTACTTTTTGATGTGTGTTTTGGGTCATTGTCTTGCTGTAAGACCCATGACCTCTGACGGAGACCCAACTTTCTGGCATTGGGCTCTACATTCCACTCCAGAATTATTTGATAGTCTTTATATTTCATAATGCCATGCACAAAGTCAAGACATCAAGTGCCTGAAGCAGCAAAGCAACCTCAAAACATTAGTGAACCTCCACCATGTTTGATTGTAGGGACTGTATTCTTTTTTTTAAAGGCCTCATTTCTTTTTCTGAAAACAGTAGAATTATGGGCTTTAACAAAAAGCTGTAATTTTGTTTTTTGTCAAACTTTGTTGAACAAACTTCCAGAAGGACATCACTACAGCTCTCCACTGATCTGGGCTTTATGGCAAAGTGGTTAGACGAAAGCCTCTCCTCAGTACAAAATACAGCTCAGCCCACATGGAGTTTGCAAAATAACTCTCGGACTATGAGGAATAAAATTCTCTGGTCTGATGAAACCAGAATTGTTTGGCCTCAGTTCTAAACATTATGTCTGATGAAAACCAGGCACCGCTCCACACCTTCGCAATACCATCCCAACAGTGAAGCTTGTTGGTGCCAGCATTCTTGCACTGCCTTAACCCTCTTGGGCATGGAGTTCACCAGAGCTTCACAGGTTGCCACTGAAGTTCTCTTCCACTCCTCCACGAGGATATCATAGAGCTGGTGCATGTTATGCCTCGTTTCCACTGAGCGGATCGGTTCGGTTCGGTATGGTACACTATTTTGAGTATTTCCATTATGAAAGCGGCCCATACAACCGAACCGAACCACACCATTCTGGGTCCTGCTTCAGATGTGGGGCCATAGAAAATGGTACGGTTCGGTTAGGGCGGAGCTACGATACATTCCACTGATTGGCAGACGTGTGACGCCATGCTAGGCATTTTTTCTAAACCCACGTATGGCCCCTGGTGGTCCCACTTGCAGTGGAAACGCTCACCTGAATAGGCCGGACCATTCTAGGCCTTCCAAACTGTACCGACCCGAACCAATCCGCTCAGTGGAAACGAGGCATTAGAGACCTTCTGCTCCTCCACCTTCCATTTGAGGATGCTCCACAGATGCTCTCATCCTTTCTAAATCTCTGCCATAGTGGTTATCTTTAAGGATATATATGCCTCCTGCATATATCCTTACCTGTCAAATGTCTCCCCTGTCTGTTATGAGACCCGAAAAACGGCAGATTCTTTGGGTGGGTCTGTTGTCTGGAGTTTGGTGGGTGGAGTCCTGATGTCAGTAGACTTCCCGCCCACCTCTATACTCCTCTTGTCAACATGAATTTTCTCCTGTGTATTTCTTACACTGAACTTCTGCTATGATCACTAACATCCAGTCAAAACCCAGAAAAGTCACCACATGACTTCAGCATGCCCAATTATGCTGAGGTGTGGAGCAGCCAATCCTGGGAGAGCTGGAGAAGAAAAGGGGGGGGGGTGTTTGGAAACACACATAATGCCTCTCTAAGGCTCATGCATGAGATATGTAAATCACCTGTCACTCACAGCAGGGGCAGAGAACTGACAGGTATTTCGCTGTCTGTCCATTTTTAGCTCACTGAAAAAAGATAGGAGGATTATTCAGAGCTAGATTAACTCTCCGTGGCAAGACTGGGCACAGATGATATGAAATCCTATACTGTACAATGTTCAGGTTTGTATCCACTTTGATGGGGTTTAGGTCTGGAGACATGCTTGGCCAGTCCATCACCTTCACCATCAGCTTCTTTAGCAAGGCAGTGGTCATCTTGGAGGTGTCTTTGAGGACATTATCATGTTGGACTACAGCCCTGTGGCCCAGTCGCTGAAGGGAGGGGATCATGCTCTGCTTCACTATGCCACAGTACATGTCCTCAATAAATTGTAGCTCCCAGTGACAGTAGCACTCATGCAGCCCCAGACCATGACACTCCCACCATCATGCTTGACTGTAGGAAAGACACACTTGTCTTTATACTCCTCACCTGGTTGCCACCACACACGCTTGACACCATCTGAACCAAATAAGTTTGTATTTGTCTCATCAGACTACAGGACATGGTTCCAGTAATCCATGTCTTTAGCCTGCTTGTCTTCAGCAAACTGCGGGTTTTCTTGTGCATCATATTTAGAAGAGGCTTAATTTTCAGACGACAGCCATGCAGACCAATTTGATGTAGTGTATGGTCTCATCACTGACAGGATGACCCCCCCCCCCCCCCCCCCCCACATACTCTGCAGCAATGCTGGTAGCACCCATACATCTATTTCCCAAAGACAACCTCTGGATATGGCGCTGAGCACGTGCACTCAACTTCTTTGGTCGACCATGGCGAGGCCTGAGTGGAACCTGTCCTATTATGGTCTTGGCCACCATGCTGCAGCTCAGTGTCAGGGTCTTGGCAATCTTCTTATAGCCTAGGCCAGTGATAGCTAACCTTGGCACACCAGATGTTTTGGAACTACATTTCCCATGATGCTCACCTACACTGCAGAGTGCATAAGCATCATGGGAAACGTAGTTCCAAAACGTCTGGGGTGGTAAGGTTCACAAGCACTGGCCTAGGGCATCTTTATGTAGAGCAACAATTCTTTTTTTTCAGATCCTCAGAGTTTTTTTGCCATGAGGTGTCATGTTGAACTTCCAGTGACCAGTAGGAGAGAGTGAGAGTGATAATACCACATTTAACACACCTGCTCCCCATTCACACCTAAGACCTTGTAACACTAACAAGTCACAAGACACCAGGGAGGGAACATGGCTAAATGGGCTCAATTTGGGGTGTACTCACGTTTGTTGCCAGCGGTTTAGATATTAATGGCTGTGTGTTGAGTTATTTTAAAGGGAACAGCAAATTTACACTGTAATGCCCTGTACACACGATAGAATTTTCCGACTAAAAAAATCCTGGATTTATTTCCGACGGATGTTGGCTCAAACTTGTCTTGCATACATAGTCACACAAATGTTGTCGGAAATTCCCAACGTCAAGAACGAGGTGATGTACAACACGTACGACGAGCAGAGAAAAATGAAATTCAATAGCCAGTGCGGCTCTTCTGCTCGATTCCGAGCATGCGTGGAATTTTGTGAATCGGAATTGTGTACACGCTATCAGAATTTCCGACAACGGATTTTGTTGTCGGAAAATTTGAGATCCAGATCTCAAATTTTGTTTGTCGGAAATTCCGACGGAAAATGTCCGATGGAGCCAACAGAGAGTCAGAATTTCCGACAAGCTCCCATCGAACATTTGTTGTCAGAAAATCCTATCGTGTACAGGGCATTACACTCACTACTTTACATTGTAGCAAATCGTAATTTCTTCAGTGTAACATGAAAAGATATAATAAAATATTTACAAAAATGTGACGGGTGCACTTACTTTTGTGAGATACTGTACACAGTGGGGAAAATATTTGATCCCCTGCAGATTTTGTATGTTTGCCCACTAACAAAGAAATTAAGGACCTATCATTTTTATTATAGGTGTATTTTAAATGATATATCAACCAAAAATCCAGAAAAAAAAAACAAACAAATAAAACAAATGCTATAAATTAAGTTGCAGTTCAGTGAGTAAATCAAAGTATTTAATCCCCAACAGTGGCGGCAGGTGGTATATTTTTTTTGGGGGGGGCGACAAACAAAACACCCCTCAGGTCACGAGCCCCACACTTACCTCATCTAGGTCGTGGCCAGCACTTCCTTCAGGCTGCAGCTTTATCCTGCATCTCCTGCTCCTTGGCTTCACAGCGGCTTCCCCTGTGTCTCCTCCTCCTCGGCAGCCAAAAGGGTCGCTTGTCTTTTTGGCCAATCGGGTCTCAGGACCGGATTCCTGATTGGCCAGGAGGAGACTCAGGAAGATAACGGCAAATATTCAATCGCCATTGGTTTACAACTGAGTTGGCTCACAGTGCAGTGCTCTATGCCCCGAGTCCACCCTTTTTTTAAGCCAATTAAAGCCCCAGGCTCTAATCATGTGCTTCAAAAAAAAAAAAAAAAAAAAAAAAAAAAAACCCATTAGAATCCATACGTCCGGCGCCCTGCATGTATCTCAGGAGGGATTTTGGTCCACTCTTTACAGATCTTCTCTAAATCCTTATTGTTTCTTGGCCATCTGTTGGCAACTCGAAGTTTGTTCCCGCCATAAATTTTCTATAGGATTAGGTCTGGAGACTGACTAGGCCACCCAATGACCTAAATGTGCTTCTTCAAGAGCCACTCCTTTGTTGCCTTGGCAGTATGTTTTGGGTCAATGTCATGCTGGAAGACCCATCCACGACACATCTTCAGTGTTCTGGCTGGGGAAAATTGACAGTTACTTACCGATAACTGTTTTTCTAGGATATCTTCCAGGACGGCACACCTGAGATGAGAAGCTCCTCCCTACAGGAAACACAATCAATCGACAGCTGTTTTAAGTCCCCACCCTTCCCCTTGATCCTCAGTTTGTAGAGAAGTAACTCCTGAACCTGGTTCACAAGGGAAATCATTCCTCATAGGTACTCACCTTCTAGTGTTCTACCATTTTCCCTCCTCCAACGGGCGGGAAGTAGGCCTGCCGTCCTGGAAGATATCCTAGAAAAACAGTTATCGGTAAGTAACTGTCAATTTTCTCTAGTCATCTTCCAGGACGGCACACCTGAGAGGATAATCAAGTACCTCAGGCCTACCTTAGGGTGGGACCACTGCAAAGCCCTCTTGGCGAACCTTGGTTCTGCAGTGAGTTTTACCTCCACTCCATATGCTTGATGAAGGTATTATAGCTGGATCATGCAGCTGGTCTGCATGTCTACTCCACCGATGTCCCTGCCTTCTCTGCTTCGGATGCAGGACCTAGGTGGAGTGGGCTCTTAAAGATGGAATCAGAAAACATGTTAAACTTGTAGGTTATCAATGTTGCCTGTCTCACACATCTAACAACCCTGGCCTATTGTGCCTGTAGGTGCTACTTAGAACCCTTAAAGGTTAATCAGAGACCTGTGTTGTAAGACAAGGACACTAATTGATCACTAAGAGGGCCTGTCTAACACTACCCTGTTCAGGGAATTAAAACGGCAAAAAAAAGGTGGGCCCCTAACAGACAACCTTTTTTGTTCATTTTTATCTTTACATCAGCCAAGACTAAAGGGAAGCCTACTTAAGGGTAATAGATTAACCGAGGCTTGATCCCCGGGTTTAAGGCATGCCCACTCTGTGGCTTTACTTACGCCAAAGTGCCTACTTCAGGAGAATAAAGCTCATAGCAGGAGTATAACACTTATACTGCTACATCTAGTTCTGCTAGAAGGGTGAGATGAAGGCCATGCACCGAGCCGTAACCTATTCGGTCGGGTGGACATCTTTATACTTCATCTTCAGGTCATAATACTCCTCTGAACAGAACTTCCCAAGTTCTTACTAAGCAGGGTGATTCTTTATCGCCTTCCTCCAGTGTCCTATAACCCTACTGGGCTTCAACCCTAGGAAATGGTTCCAGCATTCCTGAATGTATGGGGCTGAGGCTTTCTGACATGTGACGTCTGCCGCCAGAACTCCAGGCCCCTCCACGGAAAAGAGGGCTGAAATACAAAAGGTGATACATGCATTATTAATATCACAAATTAAAAAAGATCATAGATTGTGGACCCAGCACAATAGATTTAGACAAAAAGGACACAAGCATAGACAATAATGTGTATCTGAGTGTGGCTAGCTAAAGCAACATATCAAATATGGGAGAGACCCAAATCTGAACTTCAATGTAGACAAACAGTCCTCACAGTCTGGTTTTCTGATGTGCAGCCAATCTGTAAAAACATTAAGACACACGCAAACCCTCAGTCTTGGTTCACACTGGGACGACTTGTCAGGCGACCTAGTCACCTGACAAGTAGCGTCCTGTTCTGTGCAATGGAGCCGTTCTAAATCGGCGCGATGCAAGTCGCTCCGGCTTAGACAAAAGGTTCCTGTACGACTTTGGGGGCAACTTGCATTGACTTCCATACAGAAGTAGTTTCGCAAGTCGCCGCTGAGTCGTGTCCTGGGTCGCCTGAGGCAGTCGCGCTGTAAGTCGTGCTGCCTTAGTGTGAACCGACCCTAAATGCTGCGTGTTTCTGAAGTGCAGCTAGCTAGGTCATAACTGATAGAGATTATATATATATATATATATATATATATATATATATATATATATATATATATATATATATATATATATATATATATATATACACACACATACATACATACACATATACACACACATACATATACATATATATACATACATACATACATCCACATAAAGGACGGGAGTCCTGTTTACGGTGGAGTTTTACTGATGTACAGCAAAACAGGGCAATAAATATAAGACAGAAAGACCCAAACTTCTATGTTGCGTATTTCTGATGAACCACCAAATACAGTTATAAGATCAATATGGTACTGGCTAGCTAAACCAACATAACAAGACAATATCTTTTCTGTTATGCAGTTCTGTAGTGCAGTCACATAGAACCAACATGGAAAGAACCCAAGCAACCTGCAGCATTGTGTTTTTCCGAAGTGCAGTAAGGTAAGGGAATCTGAAACAGAAAGCACCAACAAGCTTCAATGTTGAGTATTTCTGCTGTGCAGCCACATAAAAACAGACAGCCTTCCTAGCTGCGATCTTTCTGGTGTATTGCAAAGTAAGGCAATAAACTCCATGATGTCTATTCTTGTGTGTAGCAAAACCTCAACCAGAAGGGAAACTTAGGGCTCCCACACCTGTGCGACCCAACCTGCAACCGCAAAAACGCAAGAGAAAAGTCATACACTATGGCTTCCAATGGGAACCAATTGTGTCTGTGCAACTCCAGGTCGCGGCGCCACCAAGCAGACCCTGCTTTCTGGATCCACAGACCTCAAGATTACACAGGTCGCAGGTAACTTACAATTTTCAGGTTGAACAAGCGAGGGGTCCCCAATGCTGTATCTCCCTGGAGGCGTGCAGCCAACAACCCCCTGCTGTGTACCCTTAAGAAGCAGCAAGGTAGAACAATGAGAAACAGAAAAGACACCCCTCACTGCTGTGCCTTTCTGATATGCAGCCGATAAGGCAGTAAATATAGAACATACAGGACACAAACAATCTTCAATCTTTGTGTATGTCTGATGTGTAGTAATATACCAATACTGAGCAGATCCGCCACCATCCTCAATGTGTCTCCCTGCTGAGGCAGTAAAAACAAATCAGAAAAGGACAAGCAACCCCACTGCTGTGTCCCTTCTGATATGCAGCCAATAAGGCAGTAAATGTAAGACATAAAGGGACAGACAACCTTCAATCTTGTATATATCTGATGTGCAACAATATAACAATCTGAATAGAGATAGCACATCCATATTGAAGGGATTTGGCATGCGACTCAACATGTAAAATCGCATGCCTAAAATCGGCAACCTTTGCCGTTAATAGCACTGTCAGCCTGACGCCACTTTGCGGGGCTGCACCTATTACCAAAAGGCAGTACCAGTACTACCCCTGGCACAGGTTCAATTTGTATTTCCCCACAATTCAGGACCATCAATCTTCACTACTGCCTTTCTAATAAGCAACCAATAAGGCAGTAATACAGGACACAAAAAACCCCCGACAGAACTCAATTTTGAGTATGTCTGATGTGCAGCAATATAACAAATATGAGCAGAGATGTCATAAAACTCAATGATGTGCATTTCCGCCATGCGTCACAAGACCAGAAAGTACAGACCACCTTCCCTGTTGTATTTTTCTGATCTGTAGCCAAATAAGGCAGTACCTTTAGGATATAACAGACAACAACAAAGCTTCAGTGCAGTGCATTTCTGATGTACAGCACTATACCCCTTATGAGCAGAGATGTCACAAATCTCAATGTGTATTTCTGCTGTGCCACAAAATATCCCAGCAAGGACAAACCTTCACTACTGAGGTCTACTGGTGAATCCCTTTATACAATAACCAAACAGAGCAATTTGATCCCTAGGCATAGCCTGGGCTGTAGATACTAACACTTCACCCCCAGTGAAGGAACAAATTCTAAAAAATGGTTAGACACCTTACTATAGTAGCTGTTGTCCTACCTTACCTCCGTAGACTGAGCAAATGCTGGTCAGCTCACACACAGGTGGGGCTGATCAGAAACTAAAGTCTCAATGAGCCCCGCCCTAGAGACCAATTTAGGACAGCCTCTAGAAAAGGTGATCACCAATTTAGCCTGGAGGAAAATAGCCACCTGCAGGCCTTAAACAAGCAATCATGTATCTATCTAGCTCTTGCATATGTTTGCACAGAAAATCCTTAATTAAAGGATATAGGAAGCGATTTATGGTAAATCGCCTTTAGATCTGTCACTGAGTTGACTGCAGCCCAAACCAACAAAAAGGTTTTTCTTACCTCCTGCACTTCAATATAACCACAATGTAAAGGTGGAGTGGGAGGTTGGGGCTTATGGCTTCAGATTCCTAGCAGCTGGGCTAATAGGGCCATATAACCTAGTGCACCTGCTGACCAGGAGAGCTTACTCCTGAATCCTTCAACCATTGCACAATCCGTAAATTGTTCAGTGGTATACCTGGCCTGTAAGGAACTCTTTGTATCTACCAGGTCCTCCCCCCCTTCGCTCTATTCATCCCTACTAATGTCCCACAACCGGACATGTAGGGAGAGTGTTGGAAACCTACTGTTGTGATAACCACAGTGTCTCTGCTGTAAGAGGGAGCTGTGGCTGGTGGTATTAGCAGTAGCTTCTGGGCTATTTTGTTATGCAGACCCCAGGTCCTGCACTGCACCACTTAGTAAATACAGGGGGAAGGGGAAGAAATGCCTTACCTACCTCTTTCCCATCTGAGGTGGTTTAGGCACACTCGCTCCTCTGCACCACTTGTCCACCATACAGCATCTCTGATGTAAGAGGGAGCTGTAGCTGGTGTTTTTAGCAGAAGCTTCTGGGCTATTTGAATCTAGACCCCAGGGGAGATTATCTCAAATGCCCAGAAACCATCAGGCTGGGATTGGGGATTTTGCAGCTAAATTCCCAAGGTAAAGGAAAGTACTCACCGTTGTAGTCTTCCCCTTTTTCCACAGCCACCGGGCTTGCTTTTCCATCCTTATGGTCCACACGCAAGGAGGATAGCCGCCAAAGTGCCCCCCCCCCCCCCCCAACTACTGTCCCCATAGGGAGCTGCAAGGTTAGGCTGTGTCCTGCCAGTCAGTATATACACCTGGGGGGGGGGCAATGCCGTACGTTCCTCATTCCATTCTGGAGGTGGTTTAGGCAGACATCCACCGTAGTGAACTGGTGCCTCCTCGAAAGGAGGATGTGGGCGCCTGCTCCTGCTGACTCTCAGCCTTCCCTCCTGGGTAAGAACGCGGGTCGTTCAAGCGGCGCCCTCCCCAGCAGCCCACGCGGGCTACCAGGGGCCCAGGAGTCGGGGGCCCTGGAAAGAACTGACAGCCAGCACCCCTGTCTGAATGGACGCCCGGACAGGTAAGGGGGGGGAGACAGGAAAAAGGCCCCTGAAGTTCTGGGGACACCACTGTACCCAGGGGCCTTCAGCTCTCAGGGGGGCTCTTCCAGTTTCTGCTGCCCCCTCTGAGGAAAGGATAGGGGAACCCCCCAGGAAGGATAATTATATCCGGCCAGACCCAGAGGCCCATCAGGTACTAACCAGGCCCGACCCTGCTTTGCCTCCGAGAACCTACGAGATCGGGCAGGCGGCGCCCTCTTTCACTTTCAGGGTGATGTGGCCATAGGCCTTCCCCAGGCATTTGGTCCGGCTCCCAGGGGGGGGACCACCAGCGCCAGGCTTCGGGTCATTTGAAAAAAACAAACGGTTTCGCTGTGTAGGGAGAAACACAATCAAAAACTGAGGATCAAGGGGAAGGGTGGGGACTTAAAACAGCTGTCGATTGATTGTGTTTCCTGTAGGGAGGAGCCTCTCATCTCAGGTGTGCCGTCCTGGAAGATGACTAGAGAAAGAAGGTTCTCATCCAAGAATTTACAATACATAGCCCCATCCTTTGGCCTCTCAATACAGCAAAGTCAGCCTGTACCTTTAGCAGACAAACAGCCCCAAAACATCATGTTTCTATCGCCGTGCTTGACTGTAGTGATGGTATTCTTAGGGTCATAGTCAGCATTTTTCTTCCTCAAAACACTGCGAGTCAAGTTAATGCCAAAGAGCTAATTTTTGGTCTCATCTGACCACAGCACTTTCTCATATCATTTAGATGTTCATTGGCATGACTGTACAACATTCCTTCCTAAAGAGGGGAACTCGCCGTGTTTGGAGGAAGAAAAATGCTGACTATGACCCTAAGAACCCCATCCCTATAGTCAAGCACAGAGGTGGAAACATTATTCTTTGGGGCAGTTTCTCGGCTAAAGGTATAGACTGACTTTGCTACACTGAGGGGCCAATGGACAGGGCGATATATTGTAAAATTTTGGATGAGAACCTTCTTCCCTCAGCCAGAACACTGAAGATGGGTCATGGATGTGTCTTTCAGCAGGACAATGACCCAAAACATACCAAGGCAACAAATGGAGTGGCTCAAGAAGAAGCACATTAAGGTCATGGAGTGGCCTAGCCTGTCTCCAGACCTTAATCCTACAGAAAATTTGTGGAGGGAACTAAAACTTCGAGTTGCCAAGTGACAGCCAAGAAACCTTAAGGATTTAGAGAAGAAGAGTGGACCAAAATCCCTCCTGAGAGGTGTGCAAACCTGGTCACCAACTACAAGAAACATCTTACCTCTGTGCTTGCCAACAAGGGTTTGTCCACCAAGTACTAAGTCATGTTTTGCTTGGGGATCAATAAATACTTATTTTACTCACTGAACTACAACTCAATTTATAACATTTGTATCGTGTTTTTTTTTTCTGGATTTTTGGTTGATATTTTGTCTCTATCATTTAAAATACACCTATGATAAAAATAATAGACCATTCATTGCTTTGTGAGTGGGCAAACTTACAAAATCTGTGGGGAATCAAATAATTATTTTCCCCACTGTATATATATTTTCAGTACTGTAACCCAAAAAAAAGGAATACAGTATGGTTTTGTAATGATAGATCAGCCTTTCTCAACCTTTTCAACACAAAGGAACCCTTGAAATAACTTTGTGGTCTCAGGGAACCCCTGCTAAAAATTACTATATCTACAACTCATGATGCATTAGTGTGGTGGTCCGTGGGAAGAATGTTACTTACACTAGTGGTCATTTGGAATAATTACCCCCTTACAGATTTTTAAAATCATCAATGTGTTCGGGAGTGGGAACTTATCTGAGAAGCAGAAATTACTCAGGCAACCTTTGACGGAACCTTAGTTGAGAATTCCTGTGATAGATGATTTGAGTACAGATATAGTAATTGAATAGCTAAAAAAACATCTGCATTTTGCTTGTAGTGGGTCCTTCCCCAGTTATAAATACATGGCTTAAAACATCACCCCCCCCCGCCCCATCTTTGAGAAACTGTTCTGGGCAAGTAAAGCTACAGCTTTAATACAAATGATAGACAAGTGTACATTACCTGCTATAGTTCAAGTTTACTGGTGAATTTTATTTGGCATGGAGTTCTCCTGTAATATCCTCAGGAAACAAAATCACACAAAATTAGTATGAAAATCTTTATTAAAAAGAGAAGTCCAGCCTGAGCTCGTTTGGCCGGGCTTCTCCTATGGGTCACAGGAGTGCAATTCGTTTTGCACTCCTCTGACCTGGTTTCAGCAGAGAGCGAGCTGAAGTCTGCTCTCTGCTGATGTCACAGGAATCAATCCAGACACCGCGTCATCTCGACAATAGAGTCTGGATCCGCCAGGTGCCTGGACTGATACCCACATCAGTCTCTCAGCAAGTCGTTGAGAGCCTGAGACGGCCGCTCCCCACCCCTCCACAGCTCAGAGCTCCAGTAAGTGCAGGCGGAGCAGAGCGGAGAGCTGCTGATTGACAGTCAGCAGCGGTGGGGGACAGATGCAGCAAAAAAAAAAAACCCACACAACACACCACATTCTTCTCTTTTAACTCATTCGCTTGAGTTACATATAAGTAAAAAAAAAAAAAAAAAAAGACAATCTTTCCATAATATAGTACAATCATTTTATTTTTTTAATACAAATCAACAATATATTAATGCCCAATAAAAAAAAAAAAGTCCCACAAGCTCAGATAGTTTACACAGAACACAAAGGCATTCCTCATTACAAAAACAACAGTGATGCCTCTGTACACAGATTATCATGAGTGGTCAATCTTCATTTTGTACTGGACTATGCGCTTCCACTACCTTCCTAATTTCCCCTTTCTTTTTTTACCTGTTCTTCCTCTGCTCTCTTCCTTGGAACACCCAATTCTACTTCATACTATTTGTTCATTTCCACACATTCTCTGCAGGTGAGGCTACAATGGCTGTCCAGACAATGGAGCTCACCTGCAGGAGAAAGAGGCTTGCGTACCAAACATTATATGCCCCTGTTATTGAGAAGGCCATAACAAGGCACATACATGTTTATAACTGTTACAAAGATTATTGTATAGCCATGTATTGTACCTTATTTATTGTGTGTTGTGTTAGATCTGACCATGAACTCTTGTGCCAGGAAGATATTTTATTATTTGATGTATACTTGTACTTTTCTGTTTTTTTACTATTTACTACTTTTGCTATTTTCTAGAATTATTCTGATAATATATACAAAGTGTTTAACACACAACAAAATGCATAAAGCAACTCTAAAAGAACTCTGACATATACAGAGAAGATAAGGCAGTAAAACCACTTTCAGACTGGGGCGGTGCGGGCGTTAACGGTAAAGCGCTGCTAGATTTTGCAGCGCTTTACCGCTGTTATAGCAGCGCTATTCAGACGCTAGCGGAGCACTTTTAACACCAGCTAGCGGTCGAAGAAAGGGTTAATGGCGCCTGTATTGTGGTGCTTTGCAGGTGCTTCGGCAGCGCTGCCCATTCATTCAATGGGCAGTGGAGGAGCGGTGTATACACCGCTCCCCCAACACCCCAAAGATGCTGCTTGCACAACTTTTTTTCCCGTCATGCAAGCGCACCACCCCAGTTTGAAAGCACTCAGGCTTTCACACTGGGAGGCTTGAGATGCGCTTTTCAGGCGCTATTTTTAGAGCTAAAAACGCCTAAAAAGCACCTTCAGTGTGAAAGGGGTCTTAATGATTGTAACCACATCAAAAATAAGCTTTCAACAGTTATTCCTGTGATAAAAACATAAGAATAGTATTATTGCATGGGTCAGGCTTCCGTAAGTCAGGGAGCCCTTCTGTTATGATTCGATAATTCAGGGTATTTTAGAAGAAGGCAGTACACAGATAATGAGAGTACAGAGGAACTTACAAGGAATCAGAATAGAAAAAAAGACAAAGAACTCAAATGAAGGAGGATATAAGAGAAGGTATAGAGGAAAAGAAAATTTAAAAAATTGGGTCCCAGAACACTGAACTAAAGCACATAGGTTTTATTTATTCATCAATGCATCTGCAATCTATACATAGAGCCCACACCACAGTGTATGACGGAACCCAATATTTTATTTTTAATCAATGGAAATGTTTTTCTTTTTCTTGTCTGGGGACATTTAGCAGACCTATGGATAAGATTTAATAGAGATGCAAGCGTGATGTGTATTACAATTAGCATTTATGGAATTAACAAAACAGTTAAATGTTAAAAAAGTCTGGTCCTGGAGCATTCCACAAGGAGTTTGCAATGAAAGAGGATAGAATTATAGTTCTAAAATGTACACATAAAATTCTAAAGTTTCCTAGCATATAATTAATAACTATACACCTTCCTTTAATGTAGGGTATGTTTTTTTTATTATTCAAGAACGGGGATTGCATGTAGATTAGGAAATCTGGTATTATGCCAAAACATAAGAACTCACAGATTTCCCAAATCAGTGTTTGTTAAACAGCAGGTCCACCACAATGATATCTAAGGTCTAAGCATATCTTGGCACATTTATCCATTGGTCAGCTTCATATAAATGGTGGGGAAAGGCCTTCTGGAGTCCTTAAGTTAGCCTATTGCAATGGCTGTAATTTACAGTTCTCTGCCAACTAGTATGGCAACACTTGCTCATATGGAGCACCGGGGAGGTTAAAAGTTGTTGTAAAGAGTTGTTATAAAGCTAAGTAAATGTAATTTACAGCACTGGTGCACCAACAGATCCAGAATTACCCCTTGAGCATTAAAAGAAGCCAGAATTGTTTTGTCAGAACCCATCAATGGTTCTTACATTAAAATGGACACTTGTCTGAGAAATTGTATACACCTTGCCTACGAGCAGATACCAATGTTGCCCATGAACACCTTTGTGGTGAAAAAAAAATCTCCTTGACGCACCCTTTGATCTTGGGCTTACAGTCCCCCTGTCCAAAAATTGCATACTTATAGGTTACTGCAAAGGCATAGATCACATTTTTTAATGGCTTGGGGAGGAGGGGGTGAGGGTTGGCGAGTTTTCTTGCACAGAATCACAGAAATGATCTGGAACCCAGACGTGCCTTCAGCCTCCCTCAAATAGAAAATCAATGCACACACAGGGCATTTGACAAGCTTCATTAAAGCAGTAGTAAACTTTTTTCTAAATTGTACCTACAGGTAAGCCTATAATAAGTCTTACCTGTAGTTACAGTGAATATCTCCTAAACCTGCACTGTTTAGGAGATATTCACACTGCATGCAGCTGGTGACGTCACCAGCGCATGCGTCCTGAAGAGACAGGATATCCGTGTTGTCCCTCCAGAGCTCCGTGTCACGGCCGTGACCCCCACACATGTGCAAGAGTGACATCATCGCAGCTCGGCCAGTCAGACAGCCGGAGCACGCGAACCCGGAAGGAAGTCTGGGTGAAGATGGAAGCCCTGTCAGCAGTGACAGCACACTGCTGGAGGGCTTCATTCTAAAGGCAAGTATTTCATAATGTGTGATGTGCTAGTATGCATACATAATATGTGTCAGGTCACCTTGAGGCTAGGTGACAGATGCACACCGTTGGGATCAGGAGTGCACCACAAGGTAGTGGACCCTACGGCTGACTGCTGCGGATGGGAGTCAGGGTGGTAAGTAAGGCAGGGCCGCTGGAACACCAACACGGATCCCACCGGGGTTAGAGCGCAAGATTCCCTAGGGTGTGGAGTCTAAGAGCCAGCAGGTGTTCACCAGAGTCTCTAGTGGTGAGGATGGACTGGGCTGCAACTGGCTCCAGGTCACGACCCCCAGGGTCCCCCAGCTCACACCCACAGTAGGCAACAGGAGGATAGTAAGGGAATAAGCCAAGGTAAGGGCCACAAGGAGACAAGGACAACAGAGTTCACAACAAAGGTTCAGGGTCACAGGCAAACAGGGATAGCTGGGGACACGCCAAAAAGGTCAGAGTCACAAGCAGATAGGAATAGTTGAGAACACGCCAAGGTCGGTAACAGAAACAAACGTAGAGAACACGGCAGGCAGGAAACAGGAAGCCAAACACACAAAGGTTGATCAGCAGGGCTGCCCTGCAGTGCAGAGGTTAATATAGAGTTCTCTGATAGGAGCTGGGGTGGAGCCATGCTAGAAAACAGATTATAAAAGCAGTCAGGTGAGAGTCAGCTGGGCTCTAGAGATTAACACATGGAGACAGGTAAGCTGACAGACAAAACTATTGCATAACCATGACAATATGCCATTGTGTTGCAGTTTTTTTTTTTTTTTTTAAAGGCTGCAGTTTTACTACCACTTTAAATATGGCCAACAGAGTCACTTGAAGTATTAACACAATCATGCTATTGTGTGAGAAATATCTCCTTTGGCAAATTACAATAGGAATTGCAAATTATATAGCAGATAAAAGTAACATTAGGCCTTGCAGTACACTGCAATAGCAATGGAACGCAATTCCCAGTAGTAGCCAAAAAGGAAACACATTTTCACTGCCAAATAAGCTTCTGATTGCTTGCCACACCACTGCTCATTAAACTATGTGATTAACTAAGGCCATGGGGTTTAATAGAACAGTCATGGCAGTACCAGAGCTACTGTACCATCTGCATATACACATATACCTGTGTTTGAGAACTTGACCTGATAAAGCAGCTCCTGATAAGAAGAGGAAGCAAGGAAAGCTACGAATGAAAGGATCCCTGAGATCACCCTGTTGAGGTCCTAAGAACCATTAGAAGACCCAAGACTTTATTGCTCATTTCTTTAGAGCCTTGGCGAGCCTGTCCCAAAACCATGCTTGTATATGTGGATTTGTGTAATCACACACTGTAATGAACCGGAGGATGCTGGGAAACTGCCTCTTCATGGGTTTGTACTTCACTGGAATTAGTCTTCTTTCTCGAGCACCTGCACAAGGAAAAAATACAAACAGCAAGATAAATTTTCCAGCAAAACAAATCTACCAGAACAATAACATTGCATTTTGCTGAAGTCATTGATTAAATATTCATCAATGTTCAACAAAATCTATATCACATCCAACAGCTTCCACAAACAGAACTATAATATATTCCTGGCCTTTTTCCAACGGGAACGCAGTACTGAATGTACTGTATGCAATGGCAAGGCATGCTGGAAGGTCTATTGATGCTGGCTGCTAGGGATCTATTTTTTATTTTTGCATGGTGGTTTATTGCTGCTGGGGAGGTCTATTGTTGCTGGTTTGGGGGGGGGCTTCTGTTTGCTAGGGGATCAAATGTTGCCGAAGGAATGTGCCATTGAGGGAGGGGTCTATTGATGCTGGCTGGTCTGTTGTTGATGCTCAAGGTCTATTGTTGCTGGGGTGGTATTTTTTGTTGTTACTGGTCATGGAACAACTGGCTGATTCAAAATTGAGAAAAGGACTACGGCAAGGATGTATATTGTCACCCTAATTATTTAACTTATATGCAGAGTACATTACACGAAATGCCAGGATCGACGAACCACAAGCTGGCATTAAGATCGCAGGGGGAAATATCAACAACTTGAGATATGCAGACGATACCACACTAATGGCAGAAAGTGAAGAACTAAAGAGCCTCTTAAAAAAAAAAAAAAAAAAAAAAAAGAAGGGGGAGAGCGCAAAACAGACAGATTTTATCTTCCTAGGCTCCAAGATCATGGCAGACTGACTGTAGCGCTTGCTTCTTGGGAGGAAAGCAATGGCAAAGCTAGCCCACGTTATAAAAAGTAGACATACCCCTACCGACAAAGTGCCTTATAGACAAAGCTATGGTATTCCCAGTAGTAACCTATTGCTGTTAAAGCTGGACCATAAGGAAAGCTGAAGACTCTTGAAAGTCCCTTGGACAGCAAGAAGATAAAACCAGTCAATCCTGAAGGAAATCAACCCTAAATATTCACTGGAAAGATGGCATCTGAAGCTGAAACTTGAATACTTTGGCCACCTAATGTGAAGAGAGGACTCATTGGAAAAGACCCTGAAGCTGGGAAACAAAGAAGGAAAAAGAAGAGGAGGATGACAGAAAACAAGATAGATAGGGTTGCACCGATACCGACACTAGTATTGGTGCCAATACCGAGCATTTGCATGAGTACTCGTGCAAATGCTCCGTTGCTTGCACCGATACCTGGGCAGTCAGGGATGATCGGTGCAGTGGTGCGGGCAGTTACATGCACCAATCTCCCTGTATACCTTTCAATAAAGCAGCTGACAGCTTCTCCTGCGGCTTTCAGCTACTTTATTGAAAGGTATACAGAGAGATTGGTGCTTGTAACTGCACACAGCAATCATCCCTGACTGTCCCCGGTGTCCTTCTTCATGCTACTCCAGTCCCCCCTGTCCTGGATGGAGAGCAGGGGAAGGATCCGGTAAATCTGTAATTTACCGACTCCTTCGTTTTCTGAATGGACAGAGTCACTGACTCTGTCCATTCAGATTCATAACTGAGCATTGTAAATTGCGTCACCAGTGCTGCATATTGGTGCATATTAGTGCCACTGTCACATGACATTAAAAGTATTGGTATCAGCGAGTACTTGGGATACCAAAAGGGTCAGCACTAAGAGGTGGGTGGGGGTGGAATTAAGAAATGGTGCTCAGAGATAAGTAGGGGCTAAGACAAGAATTTACTCAGAAAGGGGGGAGATCCTGCACCTTCATTATTACATATTTAACACATACCTGGTCCAAGGCTGAGAGCAAATTTCGTTTGGAAATCACACTCATTGCTGTCCAGATAATCATCAGATATAACCACCACCATCTTCCTACACCTGCAACATAAGTAATAACTCATTTGTTAAATATTCTGTGTTTTAAAATATAACTTAAGAAACATTTTAAAAACGATACTTATATTGTCCATGAGCCTAAACTATAGCACATCAGATCCAATATACCTGGGAACCTGGATTTTAGGGACCCATATAGCTTGCGAGTCTAATAAAATAATTGTGTCTAGAACATTTGCTTTTCTAGTTCCATGACATACCAGATCAGTTTCTAAAGAAGGAAAAAGAAAGAAAGAAGAAGAAAAAAGAAGAAAAAAGAAGGAAAAAGAAGGAAAAAGAAGGAAAAAGAAGGAAAAAGAAGGAAAAAGAAGGAAAAAGAAGGAAAAAGAAGGAAAAAGAAGGAAAAAGAAGAAAAAAGAAGAAAAAAAAGAAGGAGAAAAGAAGAAAAAAAAAGAAGAAAAAAAGAAGGAAAAAGAAGGAAAAAGAAAGAAAAAGAAAGAAGAAAAAAGAAAGAAGAAAGAAGAAAAGGATACAGACTGGAAAGACACATTTCACACAAAGGCCCCAAAACATTTACTGACCCAGGGCCTCAAGGGATAATAGACGGTCATCAAGAAGAAACAAAAACTAAGAACAGACTAACTCGTCTGTTTCAAACAGCAGAACCAGTCTACAAACCAACCATCCTAAAATTAAAATGAATTGCTTCCTGGAAGAAATGTAAAGCCCAGCTCCATTAAAATTAAAGAAAAATCTACATTTGCAGTTTTTTTTAAGTGTATTCATAGTCAAAAGTTTTGGTTTGAGTTTTGGATAGAGCATGGAAGGGCTTTTTTTTCCCTGTCTGTGTACCATTGGGGATATTTCCTTTCATTTCCTGTTCCAGAGGCACAATAACTTTGATTTTAGATTTAGATTTCTCCTTACCTCTTTTTATGGGGCCAGCTCTAAAATGTTGGATTTTCCTTTACTTTTTTCCTACAAATAGACTGGAGAAATTCTCCTAGGCCTAGGGACACAGACTGCAATAAAAACTTGACAGAGGCTCCAACTCTCCCCTGCTCTATCCACGATTAAAAAAAAGGTTTTGCTTAGAGATTTACTTTAAAGTAAGAAGCATAAAGAGTAAAAGCTATAAGAAAGGAAAAGCTCTCATTATCCGTCATCTATTGTCACAATGATCTTTGCAGTCCTACATTTACATACCTGTTTTCAATAAGTTCACTTGTTATAGACCACAGACATGTGCCAGGGAGGACGTCTCTATCAAACACACACAACTTCAGATTATAGTTCGTCTGCTCCAGTTTAGCGATCATTTCCTGTACGAAGCTTATATCCTGGGCACAGTAGCAGATGAATGCATCAAACTGCTCAGGCAGTTGTCCTGCAGGTGAACATGAAACATAAGCACAGTTGTCTCTGTAGCTTAAAAACAGGATAGCAGAAGAGGAAAAAAAAAAAATCAGTGCATAAAAATGCTACATAACCAAACCAGAAAAAGGTTGAGAAATTTAAAGCAAAGACGCAATTGAACAAAAACAGAATCTCTTCTGTTTTTTTAAAGTATACTTAAAAATGTAATTTATATTTCAGCTTTTCAGTTCTTACATGTGATGGCTGCATTAGTTTTCACTTTTCAGTCTATGATGGTTTTCAGCAAGTACAGAAAAAACAAAAAAAAACAAAAAACTGTTTATGTTGCCAGAATTGCAGGGTCCTTCTCACTTTCAGCTAGAGTACAAAGAACATTCCCTGGAATTCATAAAGATTGCCATTGGCATTTTTTTGAACTTCTACACTCACTACAAATGTTGGCGCTTGAGACAGATTCATGTAACCGTCAAAAAACAGGTACATGAATTTGCTGCAGGAAGCAGCTAGCACTTAGGCTATGCTAATGTCCATACCAGAAATATGATCCTCAGTGCAGCTCAGAAACATTGAGCCGTATAAAAATCACAGGCTTAGCCTTGCCTAATGCTCAGCCACTGCACCATTTCAGGGATCCTCAAACTACGGCCCTCCAGCTTTTGCAGAACTACATATCCCATGAGGCATTGTAAAACTCTGACATTCACAGACATGATTAGGCATGATGGGAATTGTAGTTCTTGAACAACTGGAGGGCCATAGTTTGAAGACCCTTGGATTACACAGACAGGAATAGTGACTGAGGGATTTTTATTTTTTAGAAT
Source organism: Aquarana catesbeiana (assembly GCF_042186555.1). Taxonomy (NCBI): domain Eukaryota; kingdom Metazoa; phylum Chordata; class Amphibia; order Anura; family Ranidae; genus Aquarana; species Aquarana catesbeiana. Next base: position 103,957,014 of record NC_133328.1, read on the forward strand.
CAGGCAGAGCATGATAGGTAACTCAGAGACTAGTTCCCCATCAGACCAATAACAAAGAAACAAGGATCAGACTGTACACGCCAGATAAGGAGGTCTTAAGATAAAAATGTCTAATTTTTATTATGCAAGATTAAAAATCAAAAAACGTCATAAAAACATTATATGGTGCTAGATTGATTAACTGTACATAGAACATTAATATTGCTCTTGCTTGATACAGCCAAAAAAGAGAAATCCTTATGTGTAAATGTGTTTAGTTAAAGTCATGCTTCATCAGGACGCATGAGTATAGTACTGTAATCCTCTCAGCATTGCATATGGTGCATATAACCTCCTGGGTGGGCACCAGGGCAGACAGGGAGGTCAAGATCAAGATCTCAGCAGGGCACCTCAAAATAACAGATCTACGTCGCAGGCATTATCATAAAGACCGAACAGGGATAGTACAGATGATAGCTACCTAGTGTGTATATTTCTGAGATCACCAGTTGTCAAAACATTTCAGATCTAAACACAGCTCATCATCCGTATCTACCCAAGCCCTATATTGAATCAAGAGAAAGGAGCCCCACGTGGTTGCGGTCAAAAAGACTTCTGCTGCAATAGTGTACCAAAAATAGTGCGATTGTACCCACCAGCTTTATTCCAATTTAAGAAAGGGGAAACAGCCTGCGACCATAGACTTCCCTCTATGTTGTCCTATGTGTCCATGCACACATGGACGTTTTTGGATGTTTATCAGCAGTGGAGTTTATGGGCGGTTTTCTGAACGCCATAAAAATAGCGCTCAGGAGTAATTTTTTCTGACCACAAAAAAATGCGGCTCACTAGCATTTTAAACGTTTTTGATCCATTGGAAAAAAAAAAAAAAAAAAAAAAAAGCTAGCGCGGAAAAACGCTCATGAACGCTAATGCAAAAACGTAAAAAAAAAACAAAAATCACTGCGAAGCAACTGGCGTTTTTATAAAGTTATTTTAACGTCCAGTATGCATGGAGCCTTATATTTTTGGCAATTACATGGTGTGAGCAGACTTCTGCCAGACACAGGCCATGTCACACCCCTCCAGCCTGTGTCTTAGAATAGGAGGAAGGTAAAGTCTCCATTAATCTACATGCAATATCGCACCCCCATTGCGTTTAGCAGGTTAGTGGGCATGGAGGAGGGAGGGAGTATGCTGTCATACCACTGTGTACAAGCCCACATGTGTGACTCTATAGTCACATGGGCTGCTCAGATGTGATAAGAAGGAAATGCTCAGCATAGAAACTCACTGAAAACTGAGCATGTGCAGAATTGCCAACACAGCTGCAAAATGAACCGAAGGTGGAGATAGAGAGCAGGATCAGCCAGTTTTTTTGCAGAATACAGGAAACAAATCTAAAAATGACTGAGCGAGTATGAACAGCATGTAATACACCATTTATTGATAGTTTTTTTTTTTTATGATGTGGGTTTAGTGACACTTTCACTCCAGAAGCTGTGTTAAAAAAAACATAGGTGGAGGGAAAAGGATTAGTCAGATTACCAGTTTTTACCTGTAGTCTTCCTGCAGCTGATTTTTCTCCATTACTACCTTACTTCACCTTGTTCTACATGCTCTCTCTCTCTCTGTGGAGTTGGCTCTCTTGGGAGGGACAGTTTGTCAGAACAAGGAGAACAATGAGCAGTACAGTAGTGATATCACCCCAAATCTCCTGAGATTAGCGGTCAGGGGCAGCATTAGTTTAGATCTCACACTGCAGTTGTTCAGCTATGAGGCTGTTGGTACAGAAGTGCCTAGGTACATTCACATACAAGGAAGTTCACTACTGGGTTTTTTGAGGATTGGCAAATAAAAGAAGGCAGATTTTCAGGCTATTCCTTAGGCACAAATAACATTTCTCTAATATAGCAAATCTTTACCTTTGAGTTTAGTTCCACTTTAACTCTCCAGCATCTACCAAACACTGGAATATTAGCACAGGCTGGCTTACCCTTTAATGATATAAAAGTAGTATCCTGTCTAATTAACACTGATCTGCCCAGATTTAAAATAATCTACACTGGCAGAGCCTGCCCCAATAAATACCAAAAGATCAGGAAATTGTGGATCGATTCCCCTACAGCACAAAGATCTGATGTAATTACCTTGGATGTTGTTTCTTCCTTCATGTCTCCCTTTATCGGGCATATATTATACAGTCCCTGAAAAGTCTTGTCGCTTGTGTACAAATTGACCTGAAGTGCCGCTAAAATATATTTCTAATCAAGATTTTGTTACAAGAAATGGGTCATTTTAATCCCAACAGGTTTTGTAATAATGTTTCAGTGCAAAACAAAACTCTGGAAAAGTGGCAGATGGACTCTGGAAAAGTGGCAGAAGGTGTATTTTTCAGATGAATCTTCTGTTGAATTACACCACAGTCGCCGCACATATTGCAGGAGACCTACTGGAACCCGCATGGAGCCGAGATTTACCCGGAAAACAGTGAAGTTTGGTGGAGGCAAAATCATGGTCTGGGGTTACATCCAGTATGGGGGTGTGCGAGGGATCTGCAGGGTGGAAGGCAACATCAATTGTCTAAAATAGCAAGAAATCTTAGCTACCTCTTATATTCCCAACCATAAAAAAGGCCAAATTTTGCAGCAGGATGGTGCTCCATCGCATACTTCCATCTCCACTTCAAAGTTCCTTAAGGCAAAGAAGATCAAGATGCTCCAGGATTGGCCAGCCCAGTCACCAGACATGAACATCATTGAGCATATGTGGTGTAGGATGAAAGATGAAGCATGGAAGACGAAACCAAAGAATAATGATGAACTCTGGGAGGCATGCTTTGCTATTCCTGATGACTTCATCAATAAATTGTATGAATCCTTGCCAAACCGCATGGAAGTCATACAAGATATTAAATTTGGATCTCACAGCACTACTACTTAATTTGCTGACATATTTTTGGATTTTGAGTAAAGTTGTTCAATTTCTGTATAGGCGACAAAACTTTTGTCTTGCCAAGATTTGACCTGTCTGTCTTGATTAAATGATAAATCTTTTTTCAGTGGAACGAATTTATTTCAGTAAATTAAACATCATTTGGGAGGGCTTTAGCTTTTCATATGAGCTATTTCTAACACCAATTGATTAATTAAAAGTCAGGTTAATAGCAGGAGTTTCTACAAAATAGAGAAGCGACAAGACTTTTGTCAGGGACTGTATGCCTCATATGCACTGGGGACGGCGAGGGCAAGTGTGATTGGTGTGTTTGTGTCATTTTAACTTGCATCTGTTTTCTTGACATCAGACCCTGTGTTATCCTGACCGTTTTTTTTTTTTATAAATTGTGTCCTGGCTAGGTTGGACTTTATGGAAACTAAAACAGCATTAAAAAAAAAAAAAAATTAAAAAATTATGTAAATGTTTATCTGTCTTTTTTTTTCAATCCCAAGGAGGATTTTGTATCATTATGCCACAACTATGAGCCATGTGTTTGGCTGGTGGTTGCATGACGGTACCATCAACCTCAATAGGCAAGTCTGTCAGGTCTGACAGTTAGTACCACCTGTTGAAATAGACAAGCTAGGATAAATTTGCTGCTGCATATGTACCAATACCTCCATCTATCATGGTTGGAATGTACCAACCCCCCTGTCTACCATGTTCAGGACAGTAGTAAATACGCGCATAGCCTGTTTTTATTGACCCCTTTCTGCCTGCACAAAAGAGGTCTTACATTGTTCTCACAGTGCCCTCGTTTTTAGAAATTTGCTCAGAAAGGAGGGATGTCACCTCAGAACCATTTTTCCCTGTTGTGTCAGACTCCTTGGTGAAAGCATGCTCCTTTTTAACAATAGGCTTTGTAGGCAGCGGTGAAGGGTGAGTTATTACTGTGGTAATACATTCGAATCAAACGGTTTTCATAGGACAAAAAGCACCCGCTGTAGTTGTATACCTGAAGGGTCGTCATGCGTGGTGATACACTTTCCCCCACTGCTATCCACGGTTTCAACTTGTACTGGTGGTGGCTTGCTTGACTCCTTGGTCTTTTCTAAATACTTCTGACAATCTCGATCTAGAATATAAACAATAGGACTCAATTGAAGAGTGGACATAAAGGAAAAAAAAAAAAAAAAAAAAAAACAATATTCTGGCTTAGCCGGTCTATTGCCCATATTGCCTTGTAACCAGTAGCAGAGCTCCACATCATAGGACTTGACCTGTTCATAGGGAAAATATCATGCTATTGCAGAGCCCTAATGCTAGATGCTTAACAATTATGATGACCCTGTAACTTTACCAATTCAGTGGGCTGAATGAAAAAACAACCCCCCCCCGAGGTTGCCATACTAACAATGCAATGTTAGCTCAGCAATCTCCCCTGCTGGGCTATTGTGTTACGACAGGGGGGCTGCCCCCCCGGCACTAGAACACACTGATCAACACTCGCTGACATTGGCCGCCAGCGCTGATCGGCTGCTGGTTTTCCAGCATGTAAGTTCAACAAAAGCCAGTCACTGAACCAGCTTCTGTCAGACAGTTGTACACACCGTCTGAATATTCGAATCGTGTGTACCCAGAATTATGGTTGGGTACCTGCAGCTGTGACATTTTGGGCCAGATTAAACAAAATTGGTAGTTGCTGAAGAATGCAAATTGTGACACACATGTCAAATAAACTATTATGTTGCACTGAATATAATCAATTTGCTGCATAGTAGAATGTGTAACTGTCTTCCGCCATCGTCCTCTTGGCACACTAGTGCATGCTTCTATTGTTCCAAATACTGCAAACCCATTTTATGTGCCAATATTTGTTTGTTTGGCACACATTGCGGGACCTTTTTTACAAAAAGTCCTGCTTTCCGCAATAGTTGCATTGTTCATTTCAAACCTTTTTAATTTAAACTATTAGTTGGCTCTTCCTTGTCAGCTTCACACAAACTTTCGCAATTGTTTATCCTTCACAAGGCCTATCGCACACCTGCTAGATTGATTGGGGTAGATACACTCATTTGTCCTACATGTAATGTACATAGAGGCGATTTCATACAAACGATTTGGAGTTGCCCAAAGCTCACCCGGTACTGGACCAAGGTTTTACGGTCCATTTCTACACTTGCTCAAGTTTCTATATCTACGAACCTATTAGTGTGCTTACTTGGAGCACTGGACCCTGAAACGTACTTACCAGGTATTTACTATATAGTAGGATAACCTAGTTATTGCATTTAGCTAGAAAGCCAATTGCTCGGTACTGGATGTCACCTACGGGCTACGGTACCTACAAGAAAACAGTGGGTTGAGCATGTCAATTCCCTCTGACTTAGAGAACAGCTAGCTTATCACCACCATAATGGGATGTGTAAATTCAATCTTATTTAGCAAGGTTGGTTAGATACTCCTGATTTAGCACCTCCGCAGTTAGTGATGGATAGACGGTTACAAATGTAAGCATGGATGGACCCGTTAAAAGTGCCCACATTGTTTGTCGCACCAAAGGTTTAGGTTGTTTTATTTTTGTTTTGAGCTAATAATGTGAGATTTTAAAAGGAAAGAGAAAATTATATATTTTTTGTAAGCTTTTTTAAAAAATGAGCAGTTGTTGATTTGATCTACCTATGTTCATACTTTTTGTTTTGTATAGAATAACTGTGTCCTGTTCAATGTTATCCTATTTTATGCTGATCTATTTGTTTTCTATCCTCTGGCGCTCTTTGATACCAATAATAAAACAAACACTATTAGTTGGCATTTTCAAAAAAAAAAAGGGAAGGGTGGGATTTCTGTGCGCCAAATATTTGGTGCACCAACAATAGTTTATCTAGCCCATTACCTCTTCTCCTATAGGTTTGGTATTATGCACATGTGGCTCTGTGGTGACAGAGTCACTTTAAAATGTATATAAACCCTAACAATATACTCCTCCTATTTGCTCTGTTTAATATACCGTTGAAAGCCTTTTGGTATATTTTTTTTTGAGAAGTGCAAAAAGAAAAATAATAAGGTCATAAATTCACTTCTGTCATGTGTTCTTAATGGACTACAGAATGAGTAAGCCTTTATGCTGCAGAGATCTGAGAGTGGGGGTGGTTAAGAAGTTTATGTCAGCCAACAAGGAATAAGGCCCCATTCACTATTGGGAGATTAGGAATCATGGGCAGAATCGGCCCTACTTCCCCTTTAATGTGTTTCCAGCTGCAAAATTAGTGAACATGGTATGAAGCCAACATACCTATTAAAGGAGTGACATCTGTGAGAATATCATCCCTTTCAATCTTCCGCAGCAGGTTCAGCAGCTCTCCAACAGTTGCTTTTGAATTTTTTTCCCGCCAGTCAGAGAGAAGCGAGGAGGTTGGATCAGGAAATCTCTCAAAATTCTTTATCTCTTGATAGGTATAACCCATTTCTTCTGCAAGGATGGTCCAGTTGGAAGCCGTCACTACATCAGGGTTCAAATATAAAGACAACTTCTTCCTGGTAGTGCAGTTCAGAGCAATAAGAGGAAAAGAGTTATAGTCCAGATGGACTGGACTTGATGTAGCCATATTTCCACCCTCAAAACAGCTAGAAATCCTTTTGAATCCTTTTGAAATAGCCAGGGGTCTTCAGTCAGCACTCCAGTGCCCCCTAGAAACTTTGGTCAAATCATTTTCTTCACTTGGCTAATACCTAGAAAATATGGGAAAGACAAGAATATTGTAAAACTTTCTTCATTTCTTAATTCAGAATACTGTACAATATATTCCACCAATACAAGGAGATACATTAAGGTATACAGTATGTGAACCCTTGCCATGTAATGCAACCAACTGGAGTTTAAAATAGAAATGAAAGGTAAAACATTTGCGTGTGTGCGTGTGTGTGCGCGTGTGTGTGTGCGTGTGTGTGTGTGTATGGAGGAAATAAAAAAAAAAAAAAGCTGCATAGAGGCTTTGAGAGGTAGGGGTGGAGATCAGCAGTACACTAATCTTCCCAGTAAATAGCTGTGCGGGGTGTGTGTCAGCATAAGTCTGATTATCGGGGGACAAGCAGGCTGTTCTCCCAGCACAGGCAGAAAACTGACACACTGGGAAGGATGTGCTTTCATTCCTAGAGTGGTCAGTTTGAGCTAGGAAATCAAGGGGACTGGCAAACAAAGGAAGAAATACAAAGAGAACGGGATACTTTTTAACATAGATACATATCAGGATGCTGGGGTAAAAAACTTTCTTTAATTCTATAAATCTCTTGCCAGCTGCTTATCTCTGAAGATGGATAAAAATATCAGATGGTGACCAAACACATGTTCAAAGTCCACATTCTGAACCTGAGAAGACCCTGGCGCTTGACAGCCATTAGGAAGTATCCACATCACCCAGGCAGAGACAGCTCAAGAAGGACCTTCCTCTGTGGTGAAGAAGATAAAGGACTTGGCACCAAGTGTACATGGAGCTTTTAGCTTAGTTTTTTTTTTTTTCACTAACACAGTGATTAGGTGGGGTGGAGGGTGGGTGGCAAAGGGTGTGCAGTGGTTTAGCACACAAAGTCCAGCTTTAAAGCGAAACTTCACTTTTAAAAAAGGAAAAAATCTCCAGGGCGTTTTGCCCTGGAACTGCAGATTCTTTCTCATTTCTGTCCATTAGGTAATAAGACAGGGCATTCTAGTACCTTGCTCGATCCGGTGTTTCGTCAGATTATGCGACCCCTCAGAATTTGTATGGAAGTGACATTCCATCGCCGCCATCTTTCTACACCCCGCACTCCTCCACAGCAACGATACAGTGAGAAGGCGGCAAGCAGACATCTTGTTAGACCCACCGGAGTCTTGCATCACACACTTAAACAGTAAACAGAGCTTATATGGTGGAATACAGTATTTAGAAATCCGTCAGGCTGTTTACATGTTGAATTTTAAAGGCTTGCTGTGGCTTTTTGTTGGCGGCGACATAACGTCACTTCCATTACAAATTCTGACGGATCGCCTAATCTTACGAAACACTGGCTTGTGAGAGGGAGGTTTGCCTGCTAGATTTGCTTGATCACTTCTAATACTGGAACATGAGAAATGTATACAATAAATTCAAGCAGCACTGCTAAAAAGTTCACAGAATCCCATACAACCTTACTGTACACACCCTAAAGAAAAATTGTATGACAAACCCAAGCCACTTCTGCAGTTTGAAGACTTTTGTGGCAAACTCTGACAACTGTCAGCTATGTTCCGGGTAAAATCTAATGTGAGAAACCATCATGCATAGACAAGTGAAAACATTTTTTACCAGGAAGTAACAATGCAACTAGGAAGTGCACAAATAATAAATCTGTGTTCAAGATTACAACTAGACCTGGGCTGGCTGTACATCACGGGATCAGAGAAGTCATCTGCAAAGTTTAAACCCCGTGAAGATCCCTCTTTCCCTCAACATGTTTGTGTGTCATAAAATCTGACTAATAGGAATATAAAAAGGGAATGTATGAAGACAGTCTACTCTAGTTCTGTCTCCTCTGAAATGTATAGGTCATGTAAATATACACACTTGTCCAGGTAACATGCCTAAGGCCCTCACATCCTCAGCATCAAATCTAACTTAATTTATATACTTGATCCATTATCAGCATGCACCCGACCATCTCTTCTCCATCAAAGAGCAGTTGTTGCCCAGCCCACTACCTACCTATTGGATTACACTTTAGAAGGCATTTTTCCCAGGTATAACAAGACATACGACCATCATGGCCACTAAAAACATAGGTTAGCGAGCGGTCTGTTCCTGCTTGTTCACCTGTACAGTTTCCACATTCACCTGTTGTCTAGTTTAGCTATTTATATTGCTCATTCATGCGTCTCCACTTGTATGCCTTGACGTCTGCTCTTCTGTTTATCTGTACTGCTCACGTGGCTGCAAAATGCCCACTTCTTCCCTTTTGTCTCTGTGCTGTAGTGTGGGTTTACCTGATTGCCAGGCTGATAACCTGTGTTGTTCTTATATTATTCTACTGCAATAGAATATGCTCTATTATTTCCTAGTAATTCTCCTGTGAGGAGTATTTGCCAGTATTGCTCTGTCGTTGTCCATCTCTGAACGCACAACGCAGCAAACTATCCTCTGCTAATCTCCTGTGTTAATGTAGCCTTTGTGGTTAGCACTTCTGTCTTACAGCACTGGTGCATCTAGACTGAGTCCGGATATGTATGTATAAGTATATATTTCTCTCGTATTTCTATTAGTGGTTAACACTTCTGCCTTGCAGCACTTGTGGGGGGGTGTGTGGTAAAACCTTGGATTGCGAGCATAATTCGTTCCAGAAACATGCTTGTAATCTAAAACACTCTTATATCAAAGCAAATTTCCCCATAAGAAATGATGGAAACTCAGAGGATTTGTTCCACAACCATTTATTCATAAGTCCTTCAGTTTATAGTCCATATAAAAATATTATAGACATGTGACCAGGTTGTGTAATCATAAAATGTCCATCCACAAATGGAAGCCTCCACAAGGAGATTAGAAGCAAAATCCAGCAGGAGCTACAGAGTATAAAAGAGAAGAGAGGCGCCTCTCAGGCTCGGTTCACACTGGGGCGACTTGTCAGGCGACCTAGTCGCCTGACAAGTCGCCTCCCGTTCTGTGCTATGGAACCGTTCTAATTGGAGCGACGCAAGTCGCTCCGACTTAGAAAAAGGTTCCTGTATTACTTTGGGGGCGACTTGGGGCGACTTGCATAGACTTCTATGCAGAAGTCGTCTCGCAAGTCGCCCCGCAGTCGTTTGCAGGTCGCCTCGCTGAGGCGACCTGCAAGTCGTGCCGCCCATGTGTGAACCGAGCCTAAGTGTAGCAATATGGTTACATTTAATGAAGGGGAACAACATTTAGCAAGTCACATGGTTGATGATTAAAAGAGGCATTTATATATATACAGCTGTTCACATAGACCGTCCTCCGCACCGCCGGCTCTCACCGCTGTCAGTCTGCAATTGTGACCGATAAGACTACCTGCAGGAGAATGATCTGAAAGCGAGGCTTGAATCACTTGTGGAAGGTGATGGCGGTGCAGAGGACGGTCTATGTGAACAGCTTTACCCCGGATACCTGCATACTTAGATGTGCCTGTTTTAATCATCAACCATGTGAGTTGCTAAATGTTGTACCTTCATTAAATGTAACCATATTGCTACACTTAGCGGCGCCTCTCTTCTCTTTTATACTCAGTTGTGACGTGATGCTACTTGTATATCAAGTCAAAATGTATTTAAAAATTTTGCTTGTCTTGCAAAACACTCTCAAACCAAGGAGATAGTGATATATATATATATATATATATATATATATATATATATATATATATATATATATATATATATATATATATATATATTATTCAAACCCTCTTATTGATTAGCACTTCTGCAGCATTGGGTTGCCCAGTTCAAATCCTAGCGGATCACTGCATGGAGCTTGCAAGAATAGAATGGAAATCCTCCAGTGGGGATACCAGATTTCCCTCACACCCCCCCCCCCCCAAAAGGTGGCGATTGTGGCACCGGAGAGGGGGGAGGAGGCAGATAAGCAGAGCTTCCACTTTTGAGTGGAAATCTACTTTAAAAAGGGATTGAAAAACATGTGCACATCTGTGTGTGTAAGGGTCGCCACAAACACAATTTGACCATACAATTTTTATAGGATCAACTTTAGATTTACCAAAACTATGTAATACGAGGACTTAAAGCGGAGGTTTGCTGAAAAAAAAAAAATATTAAAAGCCAGCAGCTACAAAATACTGCAGCTGCTGACTTTTAATATATGGACACTTACCTGTCCAGGGAGCCCGCGATGTCGGCAGCCAAAGCCGATCTGTCCTTTGGCTCTCAGCTGCTGCCGCCGCCATCCTCGGTAAGGGAATAAGGAAGTGAAGCCGTGCGGCTTCACTTCCTGGCTCCCTACTGCGCATGCACAAATCGCGCTGCGCATCCTCTCAGGTCCCTGCTGTATTCTATGTCTCACAGAATACAGCGGGGGAGGACGGGGTAGGCGGCGGAAGTGGCGTAGGTCACCGCAATCACCGCGGTGATCTATGCCAGGAAGTGGGAGCAAATACCTGTATTAGACATGTATCTGCTCCCTCCTCCCCCCTGAAAGGTGCCAAATGTGACACCGGAGGGGAGGGGGGGGGATACAAAAAGTGGAAGTTCCATTTTTGGGTGGAACTCCACTTTAAGGAAGCCATCCAATTAAATTTGTACCCAATCGGGCAGACACTTGCACTACAGTCATTGGTAGATCTAAAGGAGATTGTACAAACTGTAATGTGTGACGAGCTTCAAAATGGTGATAACAAAATAAAGCAATAAAACGCTACCAAAAAAACTGGCACCTTCTTTTCCTTCTATGTTTACAAACAATTCAATACTTTAGGAAGTTTATATAAAGTTTACCCAACTATACACACCCTTGTCACATAAACCTATTTTATACATCAGGTCTCCTATGGAGGAGGAAAGAGGGTCTCTCTATATTTGTTTTATTAACTGAGAATGATACAGATCTCACATCAAACACAACTGAAAGACACAAACAGGAACATTGAAATTATTGTAGAGAAAATAAAAAGAACCCCCCCCCCCCATATTGTATAGTAGCTCCTCTATATACCCCAGCAGTCATTCTATACTGCCCCTAATCCCAACTGCTCACTTACCTCCCCCATACACACACACTACTTACCCCTCCAGATAAACCCGTCCTGTCTGTCTCCTCCCCAGCTGGGAGCTGACTGTAGAGAGAAGCAGGGCTGGCTGGGACTCGTCCATTATCAGCGGAGGGGTGGACACAATGAACTTCCACTTTACAGGAGGGATAAACCTGGTCTGTGCTGACAACAGTTTATTGGACTTCATATACAATTGTGCAGGATTGAAATTTGTCTCTGGTGTAATGGAAAAGATTCAGAAACCTATGCAGCGTTTTATTAAATGTGCATACACCCCCTCCCTGTGTGTGTGGAAGTGTCCGAAGTTTCAGGAAGTTGGGGGAGAAGTTTGAGCAATGTGCGGGAAATGATGTCTTGTGTTACTATAGAGCTGTGACCACGCCTCTATAGAGCTGTGACCACGCCTCTATAGAGCTATGACCACGCCTCTATAGAGCTATGACCACGCCTCTATAGAGCTGTGACCACGCCTGTGCTGCATCAGCCTCTTACCCCGCAGTGTTGCCAACCAACCAGATGGAAACTTAATACTGACGTTGTGATCCAACATTTCCTGGCACAGCCAAGGTTTTACTGACATTTCCCCTAAAGTTAAAAAATTACAGTTTTAAGTGCAAATTTCAGTATTTAGGCTCCAAACAAGTACAATACGCAATCAGCAATGTGATTTAACCACTTAAGCCCTGGACCATTTCGCTGGCCAAAGACCTGAGCACTTTTTGCGATTCGGCACTGCGTCGCTTTAACTGACACTTGTGAGGTCGTGTGACGTTGTACCTAAACTAAATTGACATCCTTTTTTTCCCACAAATAGAGCTTTCTTTTGGTGGTATTTGATCACCTCTTTTTGCATTATAAACAAAAAAAAAAGCAACAATTTTGAAAAAAACTAGGGCTGTTACTGATTAAAATGTTCGCGTTCGATTAATCGTTTTTTTTTTTTATCCGATTAATCGACTAATTTCGATTAATTATAACGCACATACAGATCCAACTACTTTTAGCTGATTTAGCACCGTTATGGCAACGGCCGAAGCCGGACATAGCGGGGCATGGCTAGGACGTCACACGTCATAATCTCAGCCTTACCATGCCGATAATCGCAGCCTTACCGTGCCCCTAATCTAAGACTTACCGTGCCCATAATGCTGTCTCACCGTGCCCATAATCGCAGCCTCACCGTACCCATAATCGCAGCCTCACTGTAGTCAGTACCTGTGCCTGGATTACACAGTCTGTGGGCATCTCCCACTGTGTGTCTCGGTCACAGCTCTATAGAGGCGTGGTCACAGCTCTATAGACAATTTTTATTTTTTTTTTTTACCAAAAATATGTAGAATACGTATCGGCCTAAACTGAGGAAAAAAATAGTTTTTTTTATATATTTTCGGGGTACATTTATTATAGCAAAAAGTAAAAAATAATGAGTTTTTTTTTTCAGGGCTGTGGAAGTTAAAGATTCATTCCTCGATTAATCGTTATTTTTTTGATCAGTAGGCTACCTACCATGGGGCCGCTTTGGGCCAAGCTGTGGCTGCAGCGCAGCGCTCCGCTCCCTCCTCCACTATATGTCATACACAGTCTGCGGGCATCTCCCACTGTGTGTCTCCGAGCTGAGTGTGAAAACTTTGGCCGCGCTGTGAGAAGAGTCCCGCCCTCCTCCTAGATCAGCTTGTGTGATAGACGCAGTGTTCTGTTTATCACACAAGCTGACAACGTGAGTCTGCCTGTAAATGCCCTTCTGCTGCAGTATATCTGCGTGAGGTGGTCGGGAAACGGTTAACCACTAGCTGGCCAGCCACTGTCGTTATATGGCGGTAGGTGGTTGGCTCTCCTGCGCAAATCGCCGTAGCTGTACGTCGGCTCACGCAGGCGCGATCCCCATTCTGACAGGAGACATGTTAGAGATCGCTGTTCCCGATGACTGGGAACAGCAATCTCTGTCATGTCCCTGCCAGCCCACCCCTTCTACAGTTAGAACACACCCGGGGAACACAGTTAACCCCCTGATTGCCCCCTACTGTTAGCCCCTTCCCTGCCAGTGTCATTTTTACATTGATTACTGCATTTTTTTTTAGCACTAATCACAAAAAGTGTCATTGTCCGCCGCAATGTCGCAGTCCCACTAAAAATCGCAGCTCGTCGACATTACTAGTATAAACAATAAAAAATAAATAAAAGTCCCTAAATGTATCCTATAGTTTTTAGACGCGATACGTTTTGTGCAAACCAATCAATATACGCCTATTGTTATTTTTTTTTTACGAAAAATATGTAGAAGAATACATATTGGCCTAAACTGATGAATAATTTGTTTTTTTTTGGATATGTATTATAGCAAAAAGTAAAAAAAAAAAAATAATAATAATTTTTCTCAAAATTGTCGCTCTTTGTTTATAGCACATAAAATAAAAAACACAAAGGTGATCAAATACCACCAAAAGAAATGTATTCTCTACTCTATTTGTGGGGCTAAAAAAAGACGTCAATTTTGTTTGGGTACAGCGTCGCACAACTGCGCAATTGTCAGTTAAAGCTACGCAGTGCCGTATCGCAAAAAATGGCCTGGTCATTAAGGGGACAAATCCTTCTGGTGGTGAAGTGGTTAAGGTAGATATTAACCACTTGCCGACCGCTCCAAAGCACATTCACTGCTACAGGGTGTATATATATGACAGCCTGCATTTCCAGGTATCCGGTGCGAGGGTGTTCCGCCGCTGGCTTACTCCTGCTGTGATATTTCACAGCAGGAGCTGATCAGCGAGCGGGTCCCAAGGACCCGATGTCTGCCGGATAGGGTTGCCATCTGTCTGGGATTCACTCGGACAGTCCAGCTTTTGAGTCATGTGTCCGGGTTTCAGTCCGTCTGAAACCCCAGACACAATATTCAGATAGGAACGTGACTCAGAACAGGACTGGGTGAGGGGGGCACTATGCGCGCCAAATTACTATTCTCTTTGGAGCACTCAAAAGTGTCCTAGGTCTGTTACAATCCTAATGTGTATACTAAAAGAAAAAAAAATAGCTGTGTGCCGCTAAAAAGGTTTGGGTTTGGCATGAAGAAAAACTGGCAACCCTACTGCCAGCACCCACTGATAGTTTGGCACACAGGCAGAACGGCAGTCTACCTATGTAAACAAGGCACCGTTCTGTCAGTACAGAAGGCATGGATCCTGCGTTTCTGTAAAGCAAGAACACAGATCCATGCCTTCCACTAGTAAAAGCACCCCCCCCCCACTACACTGAAACACCAGCTAGGCACACATTTATTTCTTTGATCACCCATGAAGTTAACCCCTTCCCTGCCAGTGTCATTAGTACAGTGCATATTTTTAGCACTGATCACTATAGTAATGTCACTGGTCCCCAAAAAAGTGTCAGTTAGGCATCCGATTTGTCCACCGCAATGTCGCAGTCCCACTATAAGTCACTAATCGCCACCATTACTAGTAAAAAAAAAAAAAAAATATTACATAAAAATATCCCATAGTTTGTAGACGCTATAACTTTTGCACAAACCAGTCAATATACGCTTAATGTGATTTTTTTTTTTTTTACCAAAAACATGTCATGTCGGTGAGGTGCCATCATCATTTGTACTGCTGCACACTGCTGTCAGTGTCACTGTGAGAGTCAATTTCATGTGTGGGTTTGTGTGCCCGCCCATTCTAATTTCTTGCCCTCCTGAGTCCTGTCCCTGAGCTACTTACTTACTATATCAAAAATAAAATAAGTAATATGTTTCTTGCCTTAACCACTCCACCTCCGATAGATTTATCCCCTTCCTGACCAGGCCATTTTTTTTTTCGATACGGCACTGTGTTACTTTGACAATTTCGCGGCCATGCGACACTGTACTCAAATAAAATTTATGTCCTTTTTTCCCCACAAATAGAGCTTTTCTTTGGTGGTATTTGATTACCTCTGTTTTTTTTATTTTTTGCGCTATTAACAAAAACAACCGAAAATTTAAAAAGAAAACAGTATTTTTTACTTTCTGCTTTAAAACATATCCAATAAAAAAATGTAAAAAATCGAATTTCTTCATCAATTTAGGCCAATACGTACTCTGCTACATCTTTGACAAAAATCCCAATAAGTGTATATTGATTGGTTTGCATGAAAGTTTTAGCGTCTGCATACTATGGGATATATACTGGGATTTTTTTTATTTTTATATACTACTAATGGCGGTGATCAGGGACTTATAGTGGGACTGCTATAGTGCGGCGGCCAATCTGACACTAATATCACCAGTGACACAAATACAGTGATTAGTGCTACAAGTATATGCTGTCACTTTACTAATGACGCTGGGAAGGGGTCGTGCCAGTGCCGGTATTTACTCCCGGGGAGAAAAAGAAGGCACATCGCTGCTGTATGTAGAGAGCCCTGTGTTGTTTACCAACACTGGACTCTCTTCTGTCATTCGCTCAGCCAATCAGCAGGCGCAGGCCATAAATCATTGGGTGGGACCCGCTGATTGGCTAGTGCTGCAGTGAATGGCAACACAGCTGGGGCAGGGGAAGCAGATCACTTACATGTATGTGATCCAGTGCAGGGGGGCCACTCTGCTGCAGTATATCAGTGGTAGGCGGTCCCTAAGTGGTTAACATAAGAAGTACCTTCTATTGCTCTCAGTCTCCTCCAAATCTCCAAATTCCTGCATTATTTTTTTTTGTTGTTGCTGTGAGCCGAATTTCTGTTAGAGGATAGCTACATTAATTCTCCATAGTGCCCTCTGTATGCAGGAATGTAGCCACCTTCACTTGCGGACTCCTGATGTGGACTATGGGAGTTGTGGGGTTCCTAGAGCAGTACATCTGTACACCATGCACAGCTTGTTCCAAATAAGTGAAAATGAGAGGTTCGGGAGCACCCAGAGGCTGTTAAAAGGAGGCAAGAAAACACAGTAAGGCTAAGTATAAACTTTCATCCAAACTGCTAAGCCTCTGAAAAGTGATCTGGGTTTGGATTACTTTTCAGGGTATTTGACAGGTGGTGGTGAGATGATATGTCATTTCCTCACCGCCTGTTTTAACCCTGTAAATGGCGCACCAAAGCACCGCAAGTACGTGCATTGCATGCGGTTTGGGGGAATTGTCGATGTGTCCCCACTCACTTGAATGGGTTGCGTTCGGCAGGCTTACTAACTGTCAGATCCAACAGGAGCGATAGTTTTTGCTGCAGGCGCGAAACAAAGCATCGCAACCAAGGCATGTGAACATCTCCGTCTGCGGCTGAAGGGGGATTTGGGGAATTGCTAAAAATGCAGTTCAACACCGTGTTTTTAACTCCCCCAACCACAAGTCTAAACAAGCCCCACAAAACGATTTCAAGAAAAATAGATTCTTGGGCCATTAAATAGTGAATGTGTATGAATTCTTTAGGATATCATTTTGTGTAATTTTAACAAAATGACCTTGAACCTTGATCAGGCATCAACCTTGATCAGGCATTTCCTGTTATAGGGCGACAAAGCTCTGTCTTTGTCTCCCAGTTGTGCTCTTGGGTTGTAACTCTCACATGAGACTAGAAGTAAAAAAAACAAAAAAAACAAAAAAAAAACAAAAACTTAAAATTAGTGTTTTCTTTATTTCTTTCTTTTTTTTTTGCAATACTTATTTATGGTAAAAAGCAAAGAGGAGAGAAAGCAAAAAGGTAAGAGTGTTGTCACTGCTATAAAAACAATAAATCCCTGAACTAGGAACTTCATGGCAGGATCATGATGTATTACTGGTGTGGCGCTACCCCCGGAGGAGCCGCTTAATGTATATTTGGTCCTGTACTCTGCCTCTCAACCCCAATAACAGTCTCAGCCCCCTCTGGCACATCAGGCAATAGTGTAAGTGCAATGAGAAACACACACGTTATAATAAAACACAGAAATTGTCTGCAATATTTCTGTGGAAGAATAACAGACAGTAACAATATATATTCGCGTAATCAACATAGAGAAGAGCAATATAGCTCTCAAGCTGCTTTCAGGGGATTCCAAACACTAGAAAGCACCCAAGAGCAGAGCAGAGGCACACTTAAATGGCAAACAAAGCACAATATGACACTTTAAATTGGATAGGTTACCACTAGTCAACTCAAGCTTTATTGTCATCCTACCACACATGAGGACATACGGTAGAACGAAATGTCGTATCTCACAGGGCCACGGTGCTACATACAAATTAAACATAATTGTAAATAAATATACAAAGAATAAAAACACAGTGAAGAACTAAGAAAATAAAAATAAATAAATAATTATAAACCTATACACCTCTGGGAACTACATAACTGTACATATACTGTATATCTCTAAAATTCTTTGTAGCAGCAAGTGTTTATAAAAGCGTCTAGTGCATATTCAAGAGTAAAAAGGAGGGGAAGTGAGACGTTCCTGGTCACATTATATAGGTTGTAGAAGAGGTTTCAAAGAGGATTGGAGTTGAGGGCTCTCACAGCCTGGGGGAAAAAACTGTTGAGCAGTCTGACAGTCCTGGTTTTGATACTCCGGTACTTCTACCTGATGGCAAGAGCTGGAAGAGACTGTGGGAGGGATGGGTAGGATCCTTCATGATACGGGTAGCTTTGCTGCAGCATCATGTATGGAAAATGTCCAGGATGGAGGGGAGAGAGACACCAATAATCTTTTCAGCCTTCTTCACTAGCCGCTGTAGGGTCCTGCGGTCAGCAGAACTGCAGTTCCCATACCAGACAATGATGCAGGTGGTCAGCACGCTTTCAAATGGTTCCCCCATAGAATGTAGTAAGGATGGGTGGAGGGAGACTGTTTTTATTAAGGCGGTGGAGAAAATATAGGCCCTGTTGTGCCTTCTTGGTTAGTGACGTGATGTTGGTTGTCCAGGTAAGATCCTCTGAGATGTGCACTCCCAGGAATACTGCTTACTCTCTCCACAGTCAAGCGGTCGATGGTCAGTGGGGGGTGATCTACAGAATTTCTCCTGAAATCCATAACAACCTCCTTTGTTTTTCTTACATTAAGGAACAGGTTTTTTGTACTACACCATTTAACCAGTTGTTCCACTTCCTCTCTGTAGAGTGTTTCATCATTGTTGCTGATGAGACCTACCACAGTTGTGTCATCCGCAAACTTGATATGGTTGGAGCTGAACTTGGCAGTACAGTCGTGGGTTAGCAGTGTGAAGAGCAGTGGGCTGAGCACACATCCCTGTGGGGCACCCGTGCTCAGTGTGGTAGTGCTCGAGGTGATGCAGCCAAATGGACTGACTGAGGTCTTCCGGTTAAAAAGTCCAGGATTCAATTGCAGGGGCAGGTTGAGGCCCAGCGAGTTCAATTTAGTGATAAGTTGCTGAGGAACTATTGTATTAAATGCTGAGCTAAAGTCAATGAACAGCATTCTAACACAAGAGTCTTTCTGTTCTAAGTGGGTAAGGGCCAAGTGAAGGGTAGAGGATACTGCATCGTCCGTGGAACGGTTTGGACGGTATGCAAACTGATATGGGGCCAGCATGTTTGGAAGACTGGACTTAATGTGATGTATGACTAACCTCTCAAAGCACTTCATCATTATTGGAGTTAGTGCTATGGGACGATAGTCATTCAAACGGGACACGGGTGTCTTCTTTGACACTGGAATTATGGTGGTGGATTTAAGACACGTAGGGACAACTGCCTGGCTCAGCGAAACGTTAAAGATATCTGTAAAGAAATCTGTCAGCTGTACAGCACAGTCTCTCAGCACACGTCCAGGTATGTCATCAGGGCCAGTATCCTTCCGTCGGTTGATCCTGAACAGGGTCTTCCTTACGTCGGCTGGAGAAAAGCAGAGCGCCCGGTCGTTTCGGGATATGAGTAGTTTTTGTGAAGGTGTTTTATTCTGCATCTCAAACTGTGCATAAAAGTGGTTGAGTGCATCCGGGAGAGAAGTATAATCAGCACTGGCCTGTGGCAGGGGCTTGTAGTTAGTAATGGTCTGGATGGCTTGCCACATGGCCCGTGTATGGTTGCTGTCGCTAAAGTGTTTATTGATTTTTTTGAGCATATTGTTTTTCCTTCTTGATGCCATGAGACAGATTGAATCTTGCTGTTTTGAGAGCTGCTTTATCTCCTGATCTGAATACCTCATCTCTGGTCTGTAGCAGCCCACAAACCTCTGCTGTCATCCATGGCTTCTGGTTTGCACGTGTGGTGATAATCTTGGTGATTTTCACATCTATACCTTTTTTTGATGTAAGCAATGACTGTTTCAATGTACTCTTGTAAGTCTGTATGATTGTTGTAAGTGGCTGCCTCTTTAAACATGTTCCAATCTGTGTGCTGAAAGCAGTCCTGCAGTACTGGGGTAGCATTGTCTGGCCATACTGTGATTTGTTTTTTAGCCGGTTTCGCAAGTGTAAGCAAAGGTTTGTATGCTAAAAATTGGCAAAACAGAGATGTGATCTGAATACCCAAGGTGGGGGCGGGGGTTCAGCCTTGTATGCGTTTTTCTCTGTTGTATAAACAAAGTCCAGTATGTTGTTTGCAAAATTCACATGTTGGTAGAACTTCGGCAAAACTGTCTTTAAGTTTGCCTTGTTGAAGTCACCAGCAATAGTGAAAAAGCCGTCAGGGTTGTTTGTTTGATGTTCGCTAAGAAGAGTTATAAAGTTCGCGAAACGCATCCTTAGCGTTTACACACTGGGGAATGTAAACCGCGACAATAACAATGGCTGTGAACTCCCTACTCAGATTAGCTCTATGAGTCCAGGCAGGAGGAGATCAGAGGAATGACTCCCTTTGTGTCAGGCCTTTCTCTACTGTCCCCTGACACTACAGGCCCAACTTTAAACACTCTATACAAATCAACAGGTAATGGTTTAACTTTATAGATAAACTGTCCCACACACTCACTGCATACACAGAGCCCTGAATATGCGTGTATGGATCCGTATGGCACTAGTAGCTTCAATACTTTTGAGGCAAAGATAAGATTTGGTGGCTTCAGCTAGCCACTATCGTTGGTGAACTTAAACTCCTGGATAGCAGGGCCAAGCAACAGATCTGGTCCAGATTATCAAGTGAAACAGACAGGATTTTGTTCAACAAAGTGAGAGGACAATGGTGTCTGTATACAATGTCCCAGAAATGGAGAGCCTTATCCTTTATCCCTGTGATACTACAAGTGTCAGCAAGATGACTACCAGCAATGCAGACATCCCAAGTCTTCCGCGAGGTGCATTTTGAGGGCGGCTCCCAGACACCCACAAGTGCTGCCCGATATCCCGGCTGTGGGGCTGATCCTGGATGGTCCCCCTGGTTCACAGTTGGGGATGATCAGTGCAGCAGAAGGGACAGCTGTGAACACCGATCTCCCTGTATAGCTGACATCCGCTTCTCCTTCTCTCCCTCCTGCAGCTGATGGCTGAAAAGGTATACAGGGAGATCGGTGATCACAGCTGTCCCTCCTGCTGCATCGATCATCCCTGATTGTTCCCTGTATCCTCCTCCTGCAGCCCCCCTCCGTGTCCTTCACCCCCATCTGTTCTTCTGCAGCTCCCTGTCCTCCTCCTCCGGCCTCCCTCGTCCCCCACAGCTGGCTTCCCTCCTCTCCTCTCCCAAGGCTGTAGGGATCTGTCAGGATGGAGAGTGGAGGAAGGGACCGGTCATTTACCGGCCCCTTCCTATTCTGAATTGGACACAGTGAGCGAAATCGCTCCTGTGTCCTGTGAAAACTGAGCAGAGTAACCTGTGTGTTACTCTGCTCAGTTTATGAATGGACAGGAGTCGCTGTCCATTCATCTTCAATGCTGAGAAAGGGACTGGGGAATCGCTGTCCTCAGCCTCTTTCTCAGTCTCTAAGGGGAGATGTCAGGGATCTGTTTAGACCCCTGATATTTCACCAAAGCCCCCGCCCACAGGGTTGATAAAAAAAATGCAAAAAGTATTAAAAAATGAAATTGCAAACAAAAATTATAAAAGATTAAATTATAAAAAACAGACAGGCTCTCTTGGCAACCTGACTGGTCACCTCACACTAGAACAATTCACCGTCGGTGTAGGTGCGCCTTGATATGCACCTGGGATCCCCCTCTCTCAGGCTGGCCTGAATCTCGCGGGGAGATCTTCTGAGAGACAGCACCTCTCCCTCAGGTCTGGTCTCTTCCCTCCCTCAAGGCTGACTCACCTTTCCTCAGAACACAAAATGAAGTCTTTTACTTTCCTGTCACAGAGCATCATGGGCTTTTTGTAGTTCCTTCCTAAAGACCAGGCTATAGAGCCGCTTTGTGAGGAAACTGCATGTCCCAGAATCCATTGCAGCTGCTTCCTGCAGCTTAGTACAGTCTATCTGATTGGCTGCTGTAACTGTGCCTTTAATTGGCTTTCTTCTTCCTGCCAATAGGGTCATGGGAGAGGCTACTGAATGCACAGCTCTGTGTGTATAAGCTCACATTACATTAACCACTTGCCGACCGCCTCACTCAGATACACTGCGGCAGATGGCACGGACAGGCAGAATCACGTACCTGTACGTGATCTGCCTCCCGCGGGCGGGGGGTCCAATTGGGACCCCCCCCCGGTGCCCGAGGCGGTCGGCGTTTGTCCCCCGGCGATCGGAGGTGAGGGGGAGGCCATCCATTTGTGGCCCCCCCCCCCTCGCGATCGCTCCCAGCCAATGGGATCATTCCTCTGCTGCTGTATGCTAAACAGCAGCAGAGGAAATTATGTCATCTCGGCTCGGTATTTTCCGTTCCGGTACCGAGGAGAGAAGACTTCAATGTGAGTGCACCAACACAACACATCACAGTAGAACATGCCAGGCACACATTACACCCCCCTTTACCCCCCGATCACCCCCCCCCCGTCACACTGACACCAAGCAGTTTTGTTTTGTTTTTTTAATTTTTTTTCTGATTACTGCATTGGTGTCAGTTTGTGACAGTTAGTGTGGTAGGGCAGTTAGTATTAGCCCCCTTTAGGTCTAGGGTACCCCCCCAACCCCAACCCCCCCTTAATAAAGTTTTAACCCCTTGATCACCCCCCCGTCGCCAGTGTCACTAAGGGATCATTTTTCTGATCACTGTATTAGTGTCACTGGTGACGCTAGTTAGGGAGGTAAATATTTAGGTTCGCCGTCAGCATTTTATAGCGTCAGGGACCCCCATATACTACCTAATAAAGGTTTTAATCCCTTGATTGCTGCCTAGTTAACCCTTTCACCAGTGATCACCGTATAACTGTTACGGGTAACGCTGGTTAGTTAGTTTATTTTCTATAGTGTCAGGGCACCCACCGTTTATTACCGAATAAAGGTTTAGCCCCCTGATCACCCGGCGATGATATGCATCGCCCCGGGCAGCGTCAGATTAGCGCCAATACCGCTAACACCCACGCATGCAGCATACGCCTCCCTTAGTGGTATAGTATCTGAACGGATCAATATCTGATCCGATCAGATCTATACTAGCGTCCCCAGCAGTTTAAGGTTCCCAAAAATGCAGTGTTAGCGGGATCAGCCCAGATACCTGCTAGCACCTGCGTTTTGCCCCTCCGCCCGGCCCAGCCCAGCCCACCCAAGTGCAGTATCGATCGATCACTGTCACTTACAAAACACTAAACGCATAACTGCAGCATTCGCAGAGTCAGGCCTGATCCCTGCGATCGCTAACAGTTTTTTTTTTTTTGTAGCGTTTTGGTGAACTGGCAAGCACCAGCGGCCTAGTACACCCCAGTCGTAGTCAAACCAACACTGCAGTAACACTTGGTGACATGGCGAGTCCCATAAGTGCAGTTCAAGCTGGTGAGGTGGCAAGCACAAGTAGTGTCCCGCTGCCACCAAGAAGAAGACAAACACAGGCCCGTCGTGCCCATAGTGCCCTTCCTGCTGCATTCGCCAATCCTAATTGGGAACCCACCGCTTCTGCAGCACCCGTACTTCCCCCATTCACATCCCCAACCAAATGCAGTCGGCTGCATGAGAGGTATTTTCTTTATGTCCTCCCGAGTACCCCTACCCAACGAACCCCCCCAAAAAAGATGTTGTGTCTGCAGTAAGCGCGGATATAGGCGTGACACCCATTATTATTGTCCCTCCTGTCCTGATAATCCTGGTCTTTGCATTGGTGAATGTTTTGAACGCTACCATTCACTAGTTGAGTATTAGCGTAGGGTACAGCATTCCACAGACTAGGCACACTTTCACAGGGTCTCCCAAGATGCCATCGCATTTTGAGAGACCCGAACCTGGAACCGGTTACAGTTATAAAAGTTACAGTTACAAAAAAAAAAGTGTAAAAAACAAAAAAACAAAAAAATAAAAAAAAATAGTTGTTGTTTCATTGTTCTCTCTCTCTCTATTGTTCTGCTCTTTTTTACTGTATTCTATTCTGCAATGTTTTATTGTTATTATGTTTTATCATGTTTGCTTTTCAGGTATGCAATTTTTTATACTTCACCGTTTACTGTGTTTTATTGTTAACCTTTTTTTGTTTTCAGGTACGCAATTCACGACTTTGAGTGGTTATACCAGAATGATGCCTGCAGGTTTAGGTATCATCTTGGTATCATTCTTTTCAGCCAGCGGTCGGCTTTCATGTAAAAGCAATCCTAGCAGCTAATTAGCCTCTAGACTGCTTTTACAAGCAGTGGGAGGGAATGCCCCCCAACCCCCCCCCGTCTTCCGTGTTTTCTCTGGCTCTCCTATCTCAACAGGGAACCTGAGAATGCAGCCAGTGATTCAGCCAGCTGACCATAGAGCTGATCAGAGACCAGAGTGGCTCCAAACATCTCTATGGCCTAAGAAATCGGAAGCTACGAGCATTTCATGACTTAGATTTCGCCGGATGTAAACAGCACCATTGGGAAATTGGGAAAGCATTTTATCATACCGATCTTGGTGTGGTCAGATGCTTTGAGGGCAGAGGAGAGATCTAGGGTCCTGTCACTACCTATTGCTATCATAGGGGATATTTACATTCCCTGAGATAACAATAAAAATGATTTAAAAAAAAAAAAAAAAATGAAAGGAACAGTTTAAAAATAAGAAAAAAAAAAAAAAAAAGCACCCCTGTCCCCCCCTGCTCTCGCGCTAAGGCGAACGCAAGCATCGGTCTGGCGTCAAATATAAACAGCAATTGCACCATGCATGTGAGGTATCACCGCGAAGGTCAGATCGAGGGTAGTAATTTTAGCAGTGGACCTCCTCTGTAAATCTAAAGTGGTAACCTGTAAAGGCTTTTAAAAATGTATTTATTTTGTTGCCAGTGCACGTTTGTGCGCAATTTTAAAGCATGTCATGTTTGGTATCCATGTACTCGGCCTAAGATCATCTTTTTTATTTCATCAAACATTTGGGCAATATAGTGGGTTTTAGTGCATTAAAATTTAAAACAGTGTGTTTTTTCCCCAAAAAATGCATTTGAAAAATCGCTGCGCAAATACTGTGTGAAAAAAAAAAAGAAACACCCACCATTTTAATCTGCAGGGCATTTGCTTTAAAAAAATATATAATGTTTGGGGGTTCAAAGTAATTTTCTTGCAAAAAAAATAATTTTTTCATGTAAACAAAAAGTGACTAGAAGAGTGGGTAATGTGTGACATAAGCTTCTAAATGTTGTGCATAAAATGCCAGGACAGTTCAAAACCCCCCCAAATGACCCCATTTTTGAAAGTAGACACCCCAAGCTATTTGCTGAGAGGCATGTCGAGTCCATGGAATATTTTATATTGTGACACAAGTTGCGGGAAAAAGACAAATTGTCACTAAATGATATATTGCTCAAACATGCCATGGGAATATGTGAAATTACACCTCAAAATACATTCTGTTGCTTCTCCTGAGTACGGGGATACCACATGTGTGAGACTTTTTGGGAGCCTAGCCACGCACGGGACCCCAATAACCAAGCACCGCCTTGAGGCTTTCTAAGGGCGTAAATTTTTGATTTCACTCTTCACTGCCTATCACAGTTTCGGAGGCCATGGAATACCCAGGTGGCACAACCCCCCCCCAAATGACCCTATTTTGGAACGTAGACACCCCAAGCCATTTGCTGAGAGGTATGGTGAGTATTTTGCAGACCTCACTTTTTGTCACAAAGTTTTGAAAAACTTTCTTGTCTTTCTTCATTTTCAAAAACAAATGAGAGCTGCAAAATACTCACCATGCCTCTCAGCAAATAGCTTGGGGTGTCTACTTTGCAAAATGGGGTCATTTGGGGGGGGGGGGCGATTGTGCCATCTGGGCATTTTATGGCCTTCAAAACTGTGATAGGTAGTGAGGAGTGAAATAAAAAATGTACACCCTTAGAAATCCTGAAGGCAGTGATTGGTTTTCGGGGCCCTGTACGCGGCTAGGCTCCCAAAAAGTCCCACACATGTGGTATCCCCATAGTCAGGAGAAGCAGCTGAATGTATTTTGGGGTGCAATTCCACATATGCCCATGGCCTGTGTGAGCAATATATCATTTAGTGACAACTTTTTGTAATTTTTTTTTTTTGTCATTATTCAATCACTTGGGACAAAAAAAAGTAATATTCAATGGGCTCAACATGCCTCTTAGCAATTTCCTTGGGGTGATACTTTCCAAAATGGGGTCATTTGGGGGGGGTTTGTACTGCCCTGCCATTTTAGCACCTCAAGAAATGACATAGGCAGTCAAACTAAAAGCTGTGTAAATTACAGAAAATGTACCCTAGTTTGTAGACGCTATAACTTTTGCGCAAACCGATAAATATACGCTTATTGACATTTTTTTACCAAAGACATGTGTCCGAATACATTTTGGCCTAAATGTATGACTAAAATTGAGTTTATTGGATTTTTTTATAACAAAATGTAGAAAATGTCATTTTTTTTTTTCAAAATTTTCGGTCTTTTTCCGTTTATAGCGCAAAAAATAAAAACCGCAGAGGTGATCAAATAAAATCAAAAGAAAGCTCTATTTGTGGGAAGAAAAGGACGCAAATTTCGTTTGGGTACAGCATTGCATGACCGCGCAATTAGCAGTTAAAGCGACGCAGTGCCAAATTGTAAAAAGTGCTCTGGTCAGGAAGGGGGTAAATCCTTCCGGGGCTGAAGTGGTTAAACTCTCAGCCAGTGAAACAGGAAGAAGAGGGGGTGAAAAATCCCCCTTGCAGCTGCTGTCAGGTGTTCCGTCAGATTCGGCGACCCGTCAGAATGTGTAACGGAAGTGACGCTTCGTCGCCGCCATCTTGCTACACCCTGCACTTCTCCACAGTAAGGATGCACTGAGAAGGGGGCAAGCAGACATCTTGTTACACCCACCGGAGTTTTGCATTTTACACTTATTTATAACAGTAAACTGAGGTTACATAGTGAAATACTGATGTTTTGGGGATGTGTGAGCTACAAAGGCACAGTAAATTTGGTCAAAATTGATGGCAAGATGAATGCTGTATGTTATCAAAAAATACTGGAGGAACATTTGTATTCATCAGCCAGGAAGCTGCGCATGGGACGTACTTGGACATTCCAACATGACAATGATCCAAAACACAAGGTCAAGTCGATCTGTCATTGGCTACAGCAAAAAAAAGTGAAGGTTCTGGAGTGGCCATCTCAGTCTCCTGACCTCAATATCATTGAGCCACTCTGGGGAGATCTCAAACGTGCAGTTCATGCAAGAAAGCCCAAGATTTTACAGAAACTAGGGGGCTTTTTGCCAAGAGGAATAGGCAGCTTTACCATCTGAGAAGATAAAGAGCCTCATCCACAAATACCACAAAAGACTTCAAGCTGTCATTGATGTTAAAGGGGGCAATACATGGTACTAAGAACTGGGGTATGTAAACTTTTGATCAGGGTAATTTGGGTAGTTTCTGTTGTCATTATGATCTAAAAAGAGTAAACACAGTTGATTGATAATAAATGGCTTCAGCCAAACACTAACCATGATATTCTCTGAAAAAAGAAATCATAAATTCTGCCAGGGTATGTAAACTTATGAGCACAACTGTATAAATGGAACAGTATAATAATATGGACAGTAAGAAAGTGTGCAGCTACAGCCTGAGAATCCATGGAGGCCACAGTGTCTTTCTTTCAATATAGCACTGGCAATGAACACAAAAACTTACACCTTTGAATTCTTTAGAACACAAATTTATTTTAAAACATTTGTTTGTAATAAAATAAATATTTTCACAACTAAAAATGTAACAGTCAAAAAAGTCAAGATAATAGCCCAAAGCATCCCACACCACACTCGCAGAAAAAATGAGCTGTTATGAACACCATTCAAATGTATGTACTGTATATTTGCATAACATACTGCCACTGTTGTCCCTCCCCCAGTTTTTTGGATAGATGCTTATGCCTGCAAACATCCTGTATTGACTTCGATGACATACTGTAATGCCCACACAGCTCGGGTCTTATCCTTTACTGACAAATGAAATATAGATCTTCTGTTTTAAACTAAATGCAGATACAGCAATCACTGAATTAATAAACAAAACCATTGTACATAACTCCTTCCCGCTGAGCGTACGCATATATGCGACCTCGGCTTTAGGGTGTTATACCGGGATGATGCCTGCAGCTGCAGTCATTATACTGGTACCGTTTAGAGCGGGTGGTTGGCTCTTCAGGGATAACAACTGATGCGGCTAAAAGCCGCTTGGCTGTTATACCGAAGGAGCGAAAGGGGACGTCCCCCCTCTCACCACCTTCCGCCACTCCTCCCGCCCCACCGGGAGACCTGAGACACGATCGGGCACTTCCACCGGCTAGAGAGAGACTGGAACGAAGCCGCAAACATCACATCACTTCCTGTTTACTCAGCTGCTAACTGCGCCAGTTTAAAAAAAAATGACAGTATTCAAAATCGCCGTTTTTGGCGATCTGAATACTTTGAAGTGCAAAGGAGGGATTTGGGATCTTTGAGACCCCCGATCCCTCCATAAAGAGCACCTGTCACCACCTATTACTGTCACAAGGGATTTTTACATTCCTTGTGACAGCAATAAAAGTGATCAAATTTTTTTTTTTTAAAGTGACAATGTAAAAAAAAAAAAAAATAAAATGAATAAGGAAAAGAAAAACCACAAGCTCACGCAGCAAAGAAAACGCACACATAAGTCACGCCCGCATATGTAAACCGTGTTGAAATCACACATGTGAGGTATCACTGGGATCGTCAGAGCGAGAGCAATAATTCTAGCATTGGACCTCCTCTGTAACTCTAACCTGGTAACTTTATTTTTTTTTTTAAAGCACCGCCTATGGAGATTTTTAGGTACCGTAGTTTGTCGCCATTCCACGTGTGTGCGTAATTTCAAAGCATGACATGTTGAGTATCTATTTACTCGGCGTAACATCATCTTTCATATTATACAAAAAAATTGGGCTAAGTTTACTGTTTCGTTTTTTTTTTTTAATTCATGAAAGTCTTTTTTCCTAAAAAAAATGCGCTTGAAAGACCGCTGTGCAAATACAGTGTGATATAAAATATTGCAACAACCGCCATGTTATTCTCTAGATTCTATGCTAAAATAAATATATATATATATATATATATATATATATATATATATATATATATATATATATAAAATATTTGGGGGTTCTAAGTAATTTTCTAGCAAAAAATACGGATTTTACCTTGCAAGCAACAAATGTCAGAAATAGGCTTTGTCATGAAAGGGATAATACATCAGATATTTTAAGTGAAACTAAACCCTCCCATCCTTAAAGCGGGAGTCCGGCGACCAATCTTCTTTTTTTTTTCTGTCATTGAGACACTTTGCTAATCCCAAAATAACACTCACAGTTTGGGTGTAATATTTCTGCCTCTGTCTGTTTTCGTACTAAAGAATAACTTAAAAAATGTGATGCTGGCTGTTTCCATCTTGCTTGTGGGCATGTGAAGCCCACAAGCATTGATTTCCTGGATGCGGTGAATGCTGTTCATTCACAGCTTGTTCACAAGCATGATCATTGTTTCCGCACTGAATCTTGGGAAGCCTGACACTAAGCTCCCAGAAGACAGTGCGGCGCCAGGGAAAGGCAATAAACACGCCTACTCCCATGGGAGGAGAGACAGGAAGTGCCACAATAAAAGTACAATATAAAGGTAATTACAGCGATAAAAAAAATTTTCGTGCGGCATTTAAACATCTATGCAATCAACTGAAGGGGGTAAGATTAAGTTAAAAATTTGAGTGGAACCCCGCTTTAAAAGGGCTCATTTACACTTGCTTCAAAACATGGCATTGGACACGCTTTTTGAAAGCTCTCTGAATACCAATCAAAACCACTGTCACTAAATAAAATGGTTAGCTTACAGTCCTGTTCACACGTTGTGTTTGCTTCAAAAAAATATACCCCATGACGCTTTAGTGGTGCTTTAAACCATCTTCAAAGCGTCCATAGAAGTCTATGATAAAGCTTGCTTGAAGTACCTGCAACTTTTGAGAGGCTTTAATTCAGATTTAGCTCCAACAAGCTTCATTAAAGCGTCAAAAAAGCATCACCGAAGCTAGACGTGCACCGAATGGAAATTTTGTTGCCGAAACCGAAAATTTAGGATGCACTTGGCCGAAACTGAAAAATGAGGTTTTTTTTAAATATATATATATATATATATATATTTTATATATAAAAAAATGTATTATATTTGACATTTTTAATAATATCTTGAAATTAAATGAATATATTGTCAGCCATGATTGGCACCTTTAGTGCAAGAAAAATGCATCCCTTTAAACTCTATTTATGTCTTCACACTGTTCCCTTGCGCTTCTGTTGTGGTGTTAAAAATCTTGCTTGGTGCATTTTTGGTCAGTTAAAAAAAAAAAAAAAAAAAAAAACCCGCACCTCCCCTTTGAAATGCATTGAAAACGCAGCAAGCGTCACATGATCTATGAGAAAAACACCATAAGCACAGTAAAATCTTGGAAAAATGGCAGCAAAATCGTGTGCATTTTTGGCACCTTTTTTTTTTAATCGGCAAAATTGCGTAAACACCATTTTTGGCCGATATGTTACGGCCGCCGAAATTTCGGTGCATCTCTAACCGAAGCATCATCGAAGCACTACAAACACATCAGAAAAGCATGTTGAAGCTATAGGCACTTTAATGTGTGTTAAAGTCAAAGCAAGTGCAAATGAGCCAAGGAAAGCTGCCATCTTTGCCGCCAATTGATCCGCATTTGCTATGGCACTGCACATGTGATCAGTTATTTGACCAGCTATTTGATGGATTGATAGAGAACAGTTGTGACAGTTATCATTCAAGGCACGCCTTGAATTTTTCAGTTTTCAGAAACCAATAAAGCGGAACTAAACTCTGCAAAATACTCACTTCCATATTCTAGAGATGCGATGGTTACATCCCTCACCGGCTGCTGTGCTCTTCTCCCCGGGATACTTCCTGATGCTCGTTTCTGGCCTCTTGATTAACCAGCAGGGATGACATCATTCCACACATGCACAAGGGAGTCAGTCAATCTGACACAGCTAGAGAATGCACGCTGAGCTACGCATGCAAAACTCAGTGTATGTTTATTAGGAGACTGCAAGCAAGCAGGCAAATGTGTATTATTGCAGAAGAGACATATGTTTCTTCTGCAATCATTTTTCTTTTTTACCTGCTTGCAGTTTTTAATTTTTTAATTTAGTTCCACTTTAAATTAGTTGGTTTGGTTCTGCTTTAAAGTGCATTTAAACCCAATAAAAAATGTAGTATATTGCAGCTTACCAGTCCTTGGATGTGAGAGCTGCATTGCTTTTCGTTTTTCAGCATTTTTTTCTTTTTATTTTAACCTGATGATCCCAACAGTAACATGCTTCCTTTCTTTAGTAGGACAGTATATTGCAGGGGGAGGCAACCTGGGGCCCTCCAGCTGCTGTTAAACTACATTTCCCATGAAGCATTGCAAGGCTGGCAGTTACAACTACTCCCAGAGGTATGATACGACTTGTAGTTCTGCAACAGCTGGAGGGCCCCAGGTTGGCTACCCTTGGTGTATTGTATCTATGGAGGAGCAGTGATGTCACCCTAGTAAAGGACATATGTTAGGATTACAAAACAACTCCCCTTCTCCCCTTTGTAGCTCACATGGGTTAACTGGGCACGACTGATAACTCTGCAGAATGCTTTTAAATTATTTAACAGAATAATAGGGTGCAATTTAGAGAAGTTGCTTGTTTGGGTTAACATACACTTTAAAGTGGAACTAATTCCATGAATTTAATGGTTTCTTAAAACAGTTACAGTCAAGGCATGGCGTGAATAAAAATTGTCACAATGGCTTGTCTTCAACGGAACGGTCAAGCCTTAAAATGGTTAGTATCATAACTGATGTGCAGCACCTTAGCTACAGAACATCAAAGGCTAAAAGGGCAGCTTACTTGGCTGTAAACAAAAGGAGGGTTTAGTTCCACTTTCAGATTAAGGTGGCACCTCTGGTCGTTTGGCGAACACCAAATACCCAAGAACACGAGTCCCTGCAGAGTATACAAGCTTTGATACAATGATGCCCTTACCTGCACCGTGTGTACATATTACAGAAGAAAAATACATACAAGTCACATCACTTATCTGTAATATGCATGTTGTGCGGGCAGCTGGATCCTGGATAAATCTTCACCACCGGGATTATCGGTTTTCTTCCTGGCTCTAAACTTCTGGCGCTAAAATGGTTAATAACTTTAGATCTTCAAGCAGAATAGAGGTACACATGGTCTGACGGGTACATGCCCCCTCCCTCCTCTGTTAGGAAAAGTTATTTCATTGATTATACTGCCTGTAACACAATCTGTGAATGGGGGAGATAATTTGGTTACTTATTAGACTCTCCTCCATTTACAGATCATGTTACAGGCATTGTAATCAATGAAAAACCTTTTTCATAATGGAGGAGGAGGGGGAAGAGTCCCCTTCGCACCATCTTTAGGGACATTCTGCCCAGAAACCTAAAATTATTAGCTATCGCAGTGCCATAGGTTCAAAGCCAGGAAGAGGACAGGCATTCCTGCAGTGAAGATTTCTCTAGGATCCATCTGTCTACCTAATGTGGAACATACGTCATTACAGGAAAGTGTAATGGCTAAAGCTGTAGAAATTAGCTAAACCAGCTTTAAGAACCTTTTAAACTGTACCTGCACGGATGGTTCCGCACCTTTTTGTGTGTTGACATACATTGCAGTCTCAAAGCACAAAAAAAATGCACCTGCACTATTTTTGGCCAATGCAGCACACCACATACATGCATTGACACCTGTGTGTTATGGTGCACTGAAGGGAAGCTGCATTTCTTCACATTGTATATGTGTGTTTGGTTTCCATTTAGAATGAATGCAAATGCAGCACAAATGTACCATGTGTAAAATAAAAAATGCTAGCTAAGTAAATGTATGGATATACAGATATAGCACTTGTAATCCACTGATGATTTGGGCTGAACTTGGCTTCTAAGTTTACTTCTTCATTTTATGTCATTAAAAACGCATCAGAATTCTGGTCAAGTAAAGTCTCTGGCAGCTATTACAGTAAACCCTCAGTATCCATTTCTTCTGTCATACATCTTTATTCCTGGAAAAGTAGAAATCTACTCCTCTATTCCTGTGCTGTTTAGGTGTATATGATGGACCTTTTCCTCTCTTTGCTGGTGCTGCACCACTAGCCTGTAAAAAAGAAACAAAATGTTTTACCTGGACGTTTTTTTGTTGTTGTGAGTTTAAATAAAAAGGCAACACAAATAAATCAAAGGTTCAGTATAAAATAAAGTGAAAAATAAATGCGAGAAGAAAAAAAAAAAAAAACACAAGGCATGTCTGAGTAGTAAAGATTTCCCCAGAAACAGTCCATTGCTCTGATGCTACAACTCTCTGGGACTGGTCTCAAGGAACTGGGTCAGAAGTTTTTCTGGCCTGGTCATAGCCAGTTAAAGTGGTTGTAAAGCCTCCTATGCCCAGTGAAGTGACTGGCCTTAGGTGATACACAGAGATGAAACAAATCCTTCTACATAAGCTGTACCTGTTTATCTCCAGCAGTCTTACCTCTACATCCAAAGTGCAGAACTTACACAGGATCTCTTAGCAGCTCTGAAAAGCAGGGGGCAGACAGCTGAAATTATATCAGTGAGGAAAGCTCTGAGAGCTGATTGGAGGGAAGGGACACACCCCCCCTTCACACAACACAAAGGAACAGAACTGAAGCTGTCAATGAGCTGGTGCTCCCTCCCGGTCACCATTTTCCTCTTGGTGTCAGGAAAATTTGTCAGAAGTGACTCGTGCTTATAGCAGGGGAAGGAGGCAGCGGACAGAAATTACACTTAGTACTTTGGATTGAGACAAGTACACACTATAGAGGGATATGATTTGTTCATATTTTATGTCCAAGGTTTACAACCACTTTAAGCTGTAGAGAGGTTGTTTGAAGAAAGGTCAGAAAATACATATTCTTGAAAAGGGAATTTGGGCGGGCAATTTTGTCTGCCAAGTTATGCCTATTCACAATGTCAGACAAGAAACGCTTACTCGTTACCTTAATTACAAGATACTTTAGGACTGGGATTTTAATGCCCGATTGCTGCCCATAGCCAAACTGTATCCCTTCCAAAAGCGGTACCACTGCTGAGAATGCTTAAACTCCTGAGGGCTGACAATGTCAGAGCATTGCTACCTATTCAAATCAATCCCCCTGAGGAAGATACGTCACATCCCTGTATCGACACGCGTTGTGGAGGGGACAGGACAATATTGGAGGCAGGTGGTCTGCTCAAGGAGGAGAAGCATACTATCTCACACGATCTCGGTGTATATTTACCTTTTATAGAGTGGTGCACTGAAGCACCAAGTCCATGTGAGTATCCCGAACTGGAGCTTGTGTTTAATACATTTTTTTATATACCAAAATGTTATCACATTATCCAGCCTTTTCTGTTATCCCACATATATATATGGAGACTATGTTATTGGGCAGCCCAGGATTCTACAGCATTCACAGAACCCAGAGGGTGTTCACGTGTTTTGACTGAACTTAAATGTGAGGTCACACGCTCTGAGTTGAGCGCTCATTACCTGGGGGGGAGCACCAGTGTGTGAACACACCAACATGTTTGGATCACTGCAATAAGAATCTATGAACACTATTAAGAAACTATTTATGGACTTTATGACTTTGTTCCACTGTTTGATGTGATATATTAATGGGATATCACATATATGCACTACAGCACTTTATTTTTCCTATATGTCACTGTATTAAAGCGGGGTTCCACCCAAATTTTGAACAATATCTGTATGTATTCTCTTCCTTGCCTAGATGCTGACATGCCGTTTAAAAAAATTTAAATCGCCGTAATTACCTTTTATTTTTCTATTCTTCTTTGCACTTCCTGGTTCTCCTCCCGTGGGAGTAGGTGTGTTTCTAGCCTCTCCCAGACTCCTGGGAGCTAGTCTCAGGCTTCCCAGGATGCCACTGAGCATGTGCGGGAACGAGCGGTGAATGCTGGGATCACAGCATTCACCACATCCAGGAAATAGATGCTTGTGGGCTTCAAATGCCCACAATGAAGATGGAAACCGCCTGCAGTGAATAATATAAGTTATTCTTTCCGACGAAATCTGACACAGGCGGACATATTACACACAATATGTGAGTATGTAATGCTGAGAAGAAAAGTTTGTGAATGAACTAAAAAAAAAACAAAAAAAAAACGATAGATAGGTGGACCCCGCTTTAATGTTATGCAAATTGTGATTCTATCATACTAACTTGATCCAAGTAAATAGCACTTTTATTGCACTATTGTCACTTTATTTACATCAGTGTTTGGTAGACGTGATTTAATTACATTAGTTTGATTCACGTGATTACCACTCTATTGCACTATTGTCACTTTATTCAGTCATGATCATATACGTTTGTTTTCATTTAAAGACAGAGCAGCATTAACATATACACTGGTTTTGCACAAATTTATGGGACGTGATCAATGCCAGCAGCTGTCCATATAATAGCCATTTACAAGTGGTGGCTCGCAAGATTTCTTTATTTCACATGGCTACCTATTCTTTCCACCCCAATATTATGGCAAAAGAGTTTTCTCTGTCTATGTCAGCACTGCAGGGACTTCTATAACTCAATTCATGTTGTAATAAGAAGCAAAGGGAAACCTTCTCCAATAGAAACACAGGCAGAAAAAAATAAATAAACTGTCAAAAGTTGAGTTTTGAGTCAGCCACCGACTTGGAACAAGCAAACAACTTCTGAGACTTTCCTGATGCCCATTTGGACTCGGTGACTTAAAAAAGACTAAAGCCTGGAGGTATCTAGCATTTTCAGAAGGATGTCCATAATAACAACCTTGTACTTCTCTGACAACTTCGCTTAGCGAAAGAGGGGAAAAAAATCTGGTATGAGGAGGTTTGCATTTATAACAAAACTAGATGAGCTGAAGTGATAAGCACAGTGTGATATTACGTAATCCTTTACACAAGATGAATTTTCTGAAGTTGTGTAACTTGTGCTGTGATGCTAGCTCTACGATATGAACCTGATGGAACACATATAGCTGGTACAGAAAGTGCCGATGACTCTATGAGAAGAACTTAGTTGGTACAGAAAGTGCTGATGACCCTATGATATGAACCTGGTGAAACATACATATCTGGCATAGAAAGTGTTGATGACTATGATATGAACCTGGTGGAATGTACACCACTCAGCTTTAAATTTATGACCACCCACCTAATATTGATTTGGTTCTCCCTTCCCTGCCTACAGCCTGAAAACACTTTTGAATGTCTCCATAGAGCTAAAGAGCTCCTGAGATGTGCAACTTTGGCGCAAGCTAATGAGCGCTGATTTTAGGATCAATCCACAGCACACGAAGGGGGAGAGGACGCAACAGTCACATGAATGCTAAGAACATAACCAGTTGCCGACTGCCCTATAGCAGATTTACTGCTACAGGACAGACACTCTATGCAGAATCACGTATATATACACACACAAGATGCTGCACTTCTGGGAAGGGGGCGCAGAAGCCGACCAGCCGGTTTCTGGACAATGGATGACCACTGGTTGGCGATGAGACACACTGGACAGAGCTCTGCATATGTAAACAATGCAGAGCTCTGTCAAAAAAAAAAAAAAAAACACATACAGCGCTGGCAAAAAGATATAACTACACCGTAAATATGATACTATATAGAAAGTGCTCTGTGCAATAATCCTACAATCATGAATCCATAAATATCATGAATAAAGTGTTTCGACGTGTTTCGCCCCTCCCCCAAGGCGTCAAAGGTCTTCGATGACGCCCTGGGGGAGGGGCGAAACACGTCGAAGAAACATCCGGCTCACGTTTAACCAGTGACGCTTCTTCCTTTTCCCGTGGAACGCACGCTTACAGCGGCGATCGCGGAAGTTTTTCTGACATGCCTGATTGCAACCATGAATCTTGTGAGTAGCGCTATGATGCGCAAGTGATTTTTTTCTCCGCAATACTTCACTATATTGCTTTTCCTTGTCTTTTTGGGTCTGATTCGATGGTCCACACCTTCAAGTATATGACCTATTTGCTACGATTATAAGCTATTCATATTGCATCTACAACAGAGGCATCATACTGCAGCACTCCAGGAGACTGACTGTCAGCATAGGTTGAAGAGATGCTGTTTTCTCTCCAGTGAGGTCGCCACCAAGAGCTCTGTGTAGCAATCCAGCTGATGGCATTTATCTGGGACTATTCACCGTCATTATATTAATTTCACTTATTCTTTAGCACATAATTATTATTGTCTTTCACTATTCCAATAGTAATTGGTTTGTGTTTAGCACCAATTTTATATCTATTTACATCCTACCATTTTAGCGCTTTATTCATGATATTTATGGATTCATGATTATAGGATTATTGCACAGAGCACTTTCTATATAGTATCATATTTACGGTGTAGTTATATCTTTTTGCCAGCGCTGTATGTGTTTGTTTTTTATCATCCAACTATTAGTACTTTTCTTACAGCAGCGGCAATACACTCATGTATTTGTTTTAAATTTGTCACGAGCGCTGCATCATTTATATATTTTAATGCAGAGCTCTGTCCTGTTAGTGGGATGTGCTAGATTTTGTTTCCCTGCAAAGCAGGGAATAAAATCCAGCACATCCCTTAGTGAAAGTAGCACACTGTACACACAAAAACACTAGTTAGGCACACATTTAACCCTTTGATTGCCCTAGATGTGTAACCCCTTCCCAGCCAGTGTCATCAGTACAGTGACAGTGCATATTTTCATTACTGCTCCATGTATTAGTGTTACCGGTTCCCACAAAGTGTCAGCATCAGATTGTTCACCGCAATATCGCAGTGCCACTCTAACTCGCTGATCACCACCATTACTAGTATATATGAAAAAAACATTCCACTATACAGTGCCTTGAAAAAAAGTATTCATACCCCTTGAAATTTTCCACATTTTGTCATGTTACAACCAAAAAAGTAAATGTATTTTATTGGGATTTTATGTGATAGACCCACACAAAGTGGTACATAATCGTGAAGTGGAAGGAAAATGATAAATGGTTTTCATATTTTTTTACAAATAATTATCTGAAAAGTGTGGCATGCATTGTATTCAGACCCCTGTACTCGGATACACCTAGCTAAAATCTAGTGGAACCAATTGCTTTCGGAAGTCACCTAATTAGTAAATAGAATCCACCTGTGTGTAATTTAATCCCAGTATCGATACAGGTGTTCTGTGAAGCCCTCAGAGGTTTGTTAGAGAACCTTAGTGAACAAACAGCATTATGAAGGACAAGGAACACACCAGACAGGTCAGGGATGAAGTTGTAGAGAAGTTGAAAGCAGGGTTAGGTTATAAAAAAATATTTCAAGCTTTGAACATCTCACGGAGCACTGCTCAATCCATCATCCGAAAATGGAAAGAGTATGGCACAACTGAAAATCTACCAAGACATGGCCGTCCACCTAAACAGACAGGCCCAACAAGGGGAGCATTAATCAGAGAAGCAGCCAAGAGGCCCATGGTAACTCTGGAGGAGCTGCAGAGATCCACAGCTCAGGTGGGAAAATCTGTCCACAGGACAACTATTCATTCTGCACTCCACAAATCTGGCCTTTATGGAAGAGTGGGAAGAAGAAAGCCATTGTTCCCATGGCAGTTACTCTACATCTTCTGGTTGGGGTGACTTTCAGGATGGCTAAACATATCTTTAAGACAATGCCTAATCGGTCTCCACAGCCAAGTCCACTTACCTCGATAATAGGGTCGTATAGGTTTTTGCCAGGTATAAAAGACTTAAAATTTCAATCCATTAGGAGACGGAATGTTTTCCGACGCATTCATTTTGTGGCGGACAATAGGCTTCTATCTAGTCATGACCTCGAGACACAATTCCAACATGAGCTTGACTTTTTAAAATGGGCGCAAATAATTGCTTACCTTAGGTCACTGCCAACAGATCACCAAACCGTATGCCAGATCACTCCGCTTGAACAGATCTGCATGGACTGAGAGCAGCTCCATTCACTATCATACTTTTATGCTCTCTTACCGAACAAAGTAGAGGATTTCTGAGCTTACCTTTTTACAACAATGGGAGAACTACATTCTCCCAGCCTCAGAAAGACAGGATAATACTATTTGCTCACAAGGCCTCTTTGGCTAGTAGTTACCAAGAGGGAGGTTATAAACGTCTCACAAGATGGTATAGAACTCCAGCCAAATTGCATAGAATATACCCAACGGTTCCAAACAAGTGTTGGTGCTGTGGAGAGGCTGTGGGGACCCTTCTACATATTTTTTGGGAATGCCCAAAATTAAACAAACCGTTTTTGGACTGCGGTAGAATCTACTATTGAAACGCTGACCGGAGTCTCCCTTGGTAGGAACCCGGCAGTGTACTTATTGAATGAGACCCCAATGTTCACTAAGAAATGTAATTACTCCTTACTGAGACATCTGCTGACGGCCGCTAGGGCCTGTATTCTTGCCTTGTGGAAAAATACGAGCCCCCCTACAATCTCTCATTGGAAGACAAGAGTCGCAGACATCCAGGTCATGGGGAATCTTACCATGACCTTAAAGGAGCAAACAGAAAAATACTGGAAGATCTGGACTCCTTTTTTCCTTGTCAAAAGAAGTTTGAGTATACAATGTTATAAAGATACATA
The DNA here is from genome assembly GCF_042186555.1 of Aquarana catesbeiana. Classification (NCBI taxonomy): domain Eukaryota; kingdom Metazoa; phylum Chordata; class Amphibia; order Anura; family Ranidae; genus Aquarana; species Aquarana catesbeiana. Next base: position 103,996,810 of record NC_133328.1, read on the forward strand.
AAGTAAGTTTACAAGGATCTATAAAGTAAGCTCATTGTTTTACAGTAGGGTTTATATAGGTAAATATCATGAAATTTCAAATATTAAACATTGGGTTCACGTAAACCTAAATTAAAGATATATATATCATTTCCTTAGTTACTTTTGTAGGTATTTAAATGATTTATACCTACTATACATATTGTTTACAAGTAGAGTGTATATAGGTCAAATAAATTCTGATAATGAGCTTTAATCGTAAGGTGGAGAAAAGGAAAGAGAAAGAAGAAAAAGGGTTGAAAGATAGAGGTATGGTCCACAAGGTTGTCCCGCTCGTCAGTTTATTATTCTTTTTAGTTCTCTTTGAAGCCTTAGAATGGGTGTCTCTGTAAGTCATTTAATCTGTTACCATGGCAACAGGACAGAGTCATTGAAGTTTGACAGGAACTGTTGTTTTATCCAAGGATGCCAAAGGTTTTTCAAATTTTGGAATTTGATTTTGATCGATGGCTACCATCTTAGCATGGGACATTGTATTATTCATTCTGTGAATTGTTTCTGCTAGTACCAATGTAGGAGATTTCCATGCCTTGGCCACTGTTTGTTTTGCAGCCGTTATTAGTTGGATCATAAGTTTGAATTGAGAGAGTGTTAACCATTCCGGTTTTAGATTAAGTAAAGTTAAATATGGATCTGGTTGTATTATTTTTTAAAATATTTTAGATGCAATCACGAAGACTTCCTTCCAGAAGGTTTGGATTACTGGGCACGTCCACCATATATGTAAATATGTGCCTATTTCTGGGCATCCTCGAAAACAAAGAGCTGAGGTATTAGGTGAATATTTTGCCACTCTAGCGGGTACAAGGTACCAGCGAGTTAGGACTTTATAATTTGTCTCCAGTGCTAAGATGTTGGGTGAAGATGACTTAGATGTGAGCCATATGTTAGACCAGTCCGTGTCTTCTAAAGTTCGTCCCAGGTCCTCCTCCCACCTCTGAATGTAAGAGGGTCTATTAAGATTTGCTACTCCATATAATTGATTATAAAGTGATGAAATTGTACCTTTAGCAAATGGATCTTTTGTACAGATTGATTCAAAAATGGATAATTGGGATAATGGTGTATCCCCCTTTAGGAATGGTGTAGAGAAATTTTTGATTTGGAGATATCTAAATATCTCAGAGTTTGGTAGATCATATTTTTCTCTAAGCGATGGGAATGAAAGGAATGATTTAGATGCTATGAAGTCATTTAGTGTCTGAATGCCTGATGTTGTCCAAGCTTTAAAAGAATTTGGGTAGATCCATGCCGGATAAAAGGCCGGATTTCTGATAAAAGAAAGGAGAGGATTGTGTGGAGATTGTAACTGATATTTGGTTTTTAGTTTATCTCAGAGAGATAAGAAGTGTTTAGTTATGGGATTATGAATTTTAAAGCGGTCTTTAGGATCAAGCCATAATAAATTTGATATTAATAGAGGGTCATTTTCTGAAGCCTCTATAAATACCCATAATGGGATTTCCTGTTTTGCATGGTATTTGGACAGACTGGCCAAATGTGCTGCTCTGTAGTAGTTAGAAAAATTAGGGTATCCCAGGCCTCCTTTATTTTTGGGAAGATGTAGTGTGTGTATATAGGTATACGTGGTTTAGAAGAGCCCCATATAAACGAAGTTGCTCTTTTTTGTACTATTCTCAAAAATAGGAAGGAATTGGAATAGGGAGGACTCTGAATAGATAAAGCAATTTGGGTAGAATAGTCATTTTGATTGCATTAATCTTCCCTATCCAGGATAAAGGAAGTTGCGACCATTGTTTTATTAGATTTGTGATCTGTCTTAATACAGGAGGATAACTGGTTGAGAATAAGTCAGAATGAGATGCTGTTAAATGAATTCCAAGATATGGGATTGATTTTTCTGCCCATGTGAATGATAGACTCCTTTTCTCATCTATAGAGACGAGACACTGTTGACCTCCCAACCAATGGAGCACCCGGTAGAGTGATCTAGTCACAAGTGCTTGCCTAACCCGCACCCTTCTTGCTACTCAAAAAAAACAAAAAAAAAAACAGTTGAAAACCATTTATCATTTTCCTTACACTTCACAATTATGTTCCACTTTATGTTGGTCTATCACATAAAATCCCAATAGAAAAACATTAAAACTTTTGATGTAACATGACAAAATGTGGAAAATGTAAAGGGGTATGAATACTTTTTCAAGGCACTGTATCTCCTAAACTTGAGGTGTTTAGGAGATATTCACACTGGATGCAGCCGGTGACATCACTAGCGCATGCACTTTGAAGGTCCGGCATACCGTGCCAGATCTTCAGAGCTCCACGCCGGAGCCGAGGGTGCCATCATCGGGGATCTGGCCACTCATATAGCCGGAGCTTGCGAACCCAGAAAGAAGACCAGGGGAAGATGGAAGCCCTGTCAGCAGTGACAGTGTGCCGCTGGAGGGCTTAGTTCTAAGGTAAGTATTTAAAAATTTGCTAGTATGCCATGTATACTAGCACATTATGCCTTTACCTCGCAGGGAATTTTTTTTTTTACATGCCGCAGTTTACTACCGCTTCAAAGCTTCAAAAATGCATCATTGAAGCATTATCTAAGCATCACCTGATGCTTTAAGCGAGCATAAAAACATATCAAAAAAGCATGTTGAAGCGTTAGGCAATTTAATGTGTTGAACTCTAAGCAAGAGCCCTTTGTGTTTTCTTGAATTTTGATGACACTGCTTAGAGAACTTTCTTTGAATGCCATTCTTTGGCCCAAGGTAAAAACCAGAAAAACCTGCTGCCTTCTCAACCAAAAATGTTGAGCAACCAGATTGTGCAGGTTTATGAAAAGACTCCGGCCGCAGACCTCGTCTGGTTCAAAGCAAGTGCGCATGCCCAACAATCACTGAACTCCAGAATTATCAGTGGAAAGGATAGTTGGAGGTATAACATGATTGTTAACTTACCTGGCTGCAGTCTTTTCTAAGATGCCTTAAACTCTGACAGGAATAGATCTGTACCATCACCTCAGTGGTTCTGGTCTGTGTAATTTCTATTTCAGGTCCCTGCTATTTTCTGAATAGAATTATTCAATGCAAATGAAAGTTACGCAGACCTCTATTGTCTCCTCAAATTCACTTCATAAAAATAGCAGGAGCAGGGATGGTACAAGGACTGGGATATCGAGGTAATGGCACAGTTTTAGGAAAGCCATATCTGGGAAGGAACAGCACAGAAATAAACGTAATTACCACACTATTGCTGTCCTTTCCAGAGATTAAACTTGTCTTTAAAGGACTGACATTACAAAAACTATTGTATCATTTTATTTGTATGTTAAGTTATCATGGTAGGCGCGATAGAAGTAGGTAGATGGGGGCGTGGCTTGGCTCCGTTCTAAGATGGACGCGTAATCTCTGAACTCCTGTTCCCCGAGGTCCAGCCATCTGCCTAAACTAACCCAGCAACGGATCCGAAATGAATAAAACCCATCGGAGTGCCTCAGCAACACGCTCCCGCTCTCCCAGGGACCAAGATACGCAGCTCAGCCATCAAATACCGGAGATATTCCGGACCCGGCCTCAGGGAGCAACAATGGCGTCTCAAACCTCCTCACACGAGGCGCGCTCTTCCAGCAGAGACACACTGAGGGATCGGAGCCGCAGTCCACCCTCACAGGATCTGAACCCGACCTCTGCACTGAGCCTGGCAGACCTCCGCTCTGTAGCAGCGGATATTAAATCCACACTATCAGCGGCGATTTCAGACCTCCGCTCTGACATACAGGCCATCGCCCTGCGGGTGGAAGAAGTAGAGGAAACACAAGCCCGCCATGATACCTCGCTGTGCCATGTCCAACAGGTGACAGAATCCCATGCCATCCACCTGAGGGACATAAACCGCCACATGGAGGACCTTGATAACCGCGGCAGACGCCGCAACCTAAGAGTTAGAGGTCTCCCTGAAACCGTGGAAGCTGCTCAGATCACACGAGCGGTCAGCGCCATTTTCAATGATCTCCTGGAAAGGCCCCCCACTGCTCCAATAGCCATGGAACGCATACAAAGAGCACTGCGCCCAAGAGGTAAGGACACAGACCCGCCTAGAGATATAGTATGCTGCCTGAATGATTTCTTGCTGAAAGAAGAAATACTGCGCAAAGCAAGAAACAGGGGCCACCTCACATTTCAGGGCACTGAAATTAAGATCTTTCAAGACCTATCCACTATCACCCTACAGAGAAGGAGGGAAGTGAGACCACTGTTAGATGTTCTAAGATCCAGAGCAATTGTTTACCGCTGGAAGTTTCCTTTCTGCCTCTCAGCAAGTCACAACAATCACACAGCGAACCTCAGGGTACCAGAGGATCTAGAACACTTTTGCACAACCCTCAATATACCCTTGATAGATCTACCTGATTGGTACAGCGACTTCCGCTACCACCACTACGAAGAGCCTCATCCATGGATGGCATCACTGAAGCAGGAAATGAACACTTCAGCATCAGATGTCGCTGCACCCATCCTCCGCTGTCACCGCCAAAAGCTTCAGGGGTACCGAAAAATGGGAGCCCAACTGCTTCCCCAGATCACCGCAGAGCCAGACACTCCTGATAAGGTAAAGATTCCTCTAATAAGAATGAACAAAACCCACAATTGATGGAGACCCCGCTACTACTTTCCTCCCCCTTACACGCAGATGCACTCGGACATGATTCCTGGAAGCCCTCATCCCACCCTCACCATCCCAATACCTGAGCAGACCTCTGGATGCTGATCATCTGACATCATACCCGAATGCACAGCCTAACTATGCTATCCACAAGCAATTCCTAGCACTACTTGTAACAGGTCAACTCGCCTACTTGGAGACTTGCTCTCTGCTTCCCAGGGGCTAACAGTATAGCAGACCTAAAATGAGACAGCAACGATATAGGTCAGTCCGCCATCAGAGGACCTAGGGAAACCCATGCTAACTCTACTATCTCACTACCCGGAGTAAAACACTCTCATACATCTTCACTATGACTGACTTAGCAGAAGGAGGAAAACACAGCCCTTGCATTCACCCCCCCCCGGTCATGTCTTCAGATGTGGAACTGATGGAACTCACTCAAACTAACGTTGTACTCATTCTTTTCTATCACCAAGAGGGGGTTGGGGGGGGGGGGGTTTGTTTGTTTTTTGTCGGGGTTTTTTTTTTTTTTGTGGGATTATCTCTCCACAAAATGTATCCTTCGTTGATAAGTTGAAGACTCTCACATAAGGTAACTGATATTGTATATTGCAGGACAGAATTTATACTACTTTAAACCGCTAAAAACCCTGTTATCTAATGCCTTTGTTAACTTCTATACCTGATTATACCTAATCAACATCAAACTAAGAAGGGAAAAACTTTTAAGGTAACATTATTTATGAATATAAATGTTTATAACATATGTAACTTAGGGATACAGCCGATGGTGATATGCATAATACAATACCATACCACTACAAACATTTCGGTAGAATAGACACCGAGGATCAAACACAAGATATGTCATACTATGTAGGTAATGACTAATAGAGATCTAAGATAAACGAAATTACAATTGAGGTACTATTATCATTCCCCTTCACAAGTGACGCTCAATGCCTCATTGCTACCACCATCGGCTGACCCTAGCTGTCACCAGTACCCTGAACTAGAAAGGGCTTTCACAACCATTACCCTGATTACCACACACTAATGTACCAATATTGAGTATGGACTGACCTAAAGATGCCAATCCTTGACCTGATACACACACATGAAGTTACATGAGACTTTCCCTTCCAAAATACCAGGCCCTCAGAGGCCCTTGCTCTACCTATTGCAAAAAGACTGGATTCCCTCCTCCCATCCCCTCTTTTCCAGGAACACGACCATACATTGATTATAGCGGGACTTGTACTGTTATTACATTGTTATCACTTTAGGTAGAGTTAAATAGGTTCTGTTTGTTCTATGATACTATTATACCATTAACAGTTTTACTCTGTTAGACACCTTGTGTTTTTCATGTACAAAATGTTAAGCATTTATGTATTCCGCACGAACATGGACGATCACACCTCCCATAACACTTACGCATACCTTCAAACTACACAGACTGAGGCATCAGTATCTGAATCTCACCTCTACTCTTCACACCCACCCAAACACACACACATACCTAATCCCATTCGGATCCGTACCTACGCAGGCTTATTTGCCACCTGTAACTAACTACTACCCTCATAACATACCCAGACCTAAGCGGAACAAGAGTACCACTCCACCTCGGAACTTCATCCAATCACACCCACACACAGCGGACTCTGCGAGTACCGGCTGACCTCTACTGGACACACTATTAGTGATTAGTGAAAAAAAAAAACTCCTAATCACCACCAGTTGACCGAAGAACACACCGCTCTATTTAGTCTTAACCCACATCCCTTCCTACTACCCCACGAATAATCCACCCCTCGTATCCCGCACTCTCCATACTAGACTCCCCCCCCCCCCCCACTTCTATACACCCCCCTTTCCTCTACCCTTAACACACGGGCCCTCTCTTGCCTCCTTCCTCTGGAAGGCCCATACCGGATAAGACTACACCACAAACCATTATGGCTACTACCAACACCATGACAAAAAAAGTCTCCCTCAAAGTAGTCTCGCTCAACGCTAAAGGTCTCAATATACCAGAAAAACGGTCTCGAGTTTTAACATACATGAGGAGCACTAAAGCAGATGTTGTATTCTTACAGGAGACTCACTTCTCAACCAAAGCAGTTCCTAAACTCTCCAATAGAGACTTTCCAATCAGTTATCATGCTCCAACTCCGAACTCCAAAACTAAAGGAGTCACAATTCTTATCTCTAAAAACACATCTCTCAAAATCACAGACACGTTAATCGACGAACAGGGGAGATACATATTCCTAAAAGGGAAAATACGAGATAGACCAATCACTTTAGCAAACATCTATTGCCCCAATGTATCCCAAGTTCCATTTATCCGCAAAACCTTGCATGCCTTAACCTCTTTCCAAAGTGGCATACTCATACTAGGGGGAGATCTTAATGTACCTCTAGACCCTCTCCTTGATACATCTACGGGAACATCAAGCCTACCGTACAGAGCATTACGCCAAATCAAACTGAGCATTCAATCACTTCTTCTTCATGACACATGGCGCACCCTCAGACCACAAGAAAAAGACTTCACCTTTTATTCGACCCCACATAAAAAATATTCCAGACTGGACTATCTATTTCTCACTCAAAGGGACCTCCCTCTCCTCTCCAAAGCGACAATAGAACCCATGACCATATCAGACCATCACCCAATTACTATTACTCTGACATTCCCAGACCAAACCACGTATACTAATATCTGCAGACTTGACCCCATGTTACTGACAGACAAGTCCAGAATATCGACAATCACGACATGCCTGACTGACTACTTCAAAGACAACGATACACCAGAAACTTCCAGTTTGACCCAATGGGAAGCACACAAATGTGTGATAAGAGGCAGGTTTATCTCAATGGCAACAACTATTAAAAGAGAAAGACAACAAACTCTCACAAACCTGTTTCAGAAACATAAAACATTAGAAGCCCTCCACAAACGGACTCTAGCTCAAAAATCCTATCTGGATCTCACTGAAACACGCAAACTAATACAGGAAGAACTGGGTCGTAATGTAGGAAAAAAAAATGTATGCTGACTCAAAAGCTGTTCTACGAATCGGGAAACAAAAGCGGGCACTTACTGGCCCAAGCATTACAAGGAAGGAAAGCCAAAACGACATACATACACAAGAGATACCGATATAGCCCACGAATTTGAGCGATTCTACACGACACTTTATAACATAGACAAACCAAATGTACACTCACCCTCCACCGAAGAACGCCAAAACAAAATTAAACAGTTTTTAGAAAAACACTGCCCCAAAGGAATTTCTTTAGAGTCATCCAAGACCCTAGAAGGTGCGATCACACACCAAGAACTTAAAGAAGCTATCAAAAGCCTAAAGTCAGGCAAAAGCCCGGGCCCCGATGGTCTATCGGCGGTTTACTTTAAAACATTCTTTGACACACTAAGCACACCCTTCTTAAAAGCATTTAATTCCGTATCTAGTTCCATCTCACTTACTCCAGGAATGCTTCAAGCAAACATTACAGTCATACCCAAAGATAATAAGGACCCGTCACAACCGGCAAATTATAGACCAATCTCATTACTTAATGTGGACATCAAGATTTTTTCCAAAATACTAGCCAATAGACTCCTACCACTACTCCCCTCAATCATCTCCCGAGACCAGGTTGGCTTTGTCCCTGGTAGAGAAGCTAGGGACAATACTATAAAAGCAATCAACCTACACCACCGTATAACAACTTCCAACCAGGCAGGCTTTTTTCTTTCTTTGGATGCGGAGAAGGCATTCGACAGGGTGTCGTGGGATTATATGGCTGCAGTTCTAAAATCCTTAGGCTTAGGCCCACGCATGCTCAGTCTCATATTCTCTTTATATGCCAAACCTACAGCCAGAATTAGAGTGAATAACACCCTGTCGAATGCCTTCCCCATCCACAATGGTACCAGGCAAGGGTGTCCCCTTTCCCCCATTCTCTTTGTCCTCACACTCGAACCCCTACTATGCTCCATACGGCACAACCCCGACATAAGAGGTATCTCTACCAGACAAAGAGAATATAAATTAGCCGCTTATGCGGATGACATTCTCCTATTTCTCTCGAATCCGCACATTACCATACCGGTACTACTTGAAGAATTCCAAAAATTTGGCTTAATTTCCAATCTCAAAATTAACTTCACCAAATCATTTGCTCTTAACATTTCCCTGCCCCGTCATTGGTCACACACTGCAAAGCAAACTTCCCCTTCCAGTGGCAAACAGAGGCGATCACATACCTGGGCATACAACTCCCTGCAAAACTATCAGACTTATACAAGAAAAATTATCTGCCGATACTAAACAAACTGACAGAAGATCTCAAAAATTGGAATAGACCAGTGTTCTCGTGGTTCAGAAGAGCAGCGATTCTAAAAATGAACGCCTTACCGAGAATACTATACATACTACAAACAATTCCTATCCACGTACCACTGACCTTTTTCAAAAATTACAGAAACTTTAGCTCACATTTCATTTGGGGAGGACGTAGACCCAGGATCAAATATTCACAATTAGCCTTACCCAAACATCTAGGAGGAATAGGCCTACCAGATCTTATCAATTACTATAAAGCCATACATTTGACCAGAATTTTGGACTGGAACCTTCACGGTCCCACAAAAGATTGGGTTAGACTGGAAGAATCCTTCACAAATCTTTCATTGGCCACGTTGCCTTGGATTCTGGAACGACATGTTCCTATTGAATTGAAACTCCACCCTCTAATCGGACCAACCATACAATGCTTTCACAAGACTTGCAAACACTCCTCCCTTTCGACAGTTCAAGGCCCAATGACCCCAATCCGACTAAACCCGGACTTTCCCCCAGGCATGCATGCTAATTTCTTAGTGCAACACTGGTCTGAAGAAAGGGTTTTAGCCCACGACTTCTATGACCTAGACACATTCTGTTCCACATCACACCTCTCGTCTAAACATGCAAAACCTCAGATACCAGACTGGACATATCTCATGATCACACACTTCTTTAGAAAACTTGACAAAAAATATTTCTGTTCCAGACCCCTTTTGAACACCTCTGCTCTAAAAAATTGCCCCAGACACATTTGATTTCAATCACGCACTCCCTTCTTTTTGCAGACCATAAGCCCAACAATTTGACAATGTGTGCTGCATGGGAAAGAGACTTGTCCATATCTATATCACCGGAAGAATGGGAAAAAATCTATATCAATATCCATAAGGGATCGATCAATGTGACCACTCAAGAGCTTGACTGCAGTCACCGGGTGTGTGTGTGTGTGTAAAACCCCCTGCTGTCAGGTCTAACTCTGGCTTGTGGAACCAGACCCACCACAACAGAGAAGCACCAGTGGCGTCTGACAGTCTCCTTCTCGCTCTAGGATTGTAACCGAGATTGGGATGGTGGGTCCGGCTCCACACTGCTTCAGCTGCTCGGCTGTGTTTCAGCGGTCGGCGTTTGTTCACAGGGTATGGTATTACCCTTGTACTCTCAAAAGCTGCTGGTTCTTTCTCTTAATGTGAGGATTTTAGGTTTACATATAAAATGGTTACATTTTACTAATTCAGCGCTCTGGTTACTCAGCTTCCTTTACAAGCTGCTCTGGATATTTCCCAGATCTGGTTTACAGGAGCTGCACATTACAGTGTAACCCTTTTCTCCATTGATGGCTTCCAATCACCTTTGTTTGGATTTGCCTTTAATTCCAGGTCTTGTAAGTGTGGTTTGATTCAGCCACAAACTGACATTTTCACACTGATTTATATTCACTTTGAGCTGTGGATCACCTACCCTGGGTTTACTGCCACTCATTGTCAATTGTATTGTGTTTTCTCTGCACAGCCGCAAACTTAGTCATAGACTGATTGGACATTTACTTTGAGCTGCCGATCTCCTGCCACAGGTTTACTGCCACTTAATTTCCTATTGCATTGTGTTCCCTCAGTACAGCATTTGTATTGTTGAGCGCCGAACATAAGTTAATTGGTTACATATTTGTATCTCTGTCATCAGATTAGAATGAGAAGTGAGAAAAAATTCCCCAAATGGCGACACATACAGTAATAAAAGCACTGGTATTAGTAGCATTGGAAACAGTCAGACCTTCAGGCACATTTTTCTTAAAACCTTTGTCACCGCTGAAGACATTTCATAGCTTTATGTTGCGTCAATAGGACAGGAAACAGGAAAAAAAAACAAAAAAACCCACACACAACACAGCATAAAAAAAAAATAAAATAAAATAATGATCTATCTATCTATATATATAAATAAATAAAATGACCGACTGGACTAGATTAAAAATTGTGAGCAAAAAAGGTACAATAGCACACAGGCCCCTACCATTAAACCTTCACCAGTGGCAGACTGGGCCAGGGAGGCATCTAAAAGTACCACAGTGCGCTTGCAATTGAGAATTGTTAGTACACGTTTTTAATTCTATGTCTGTCTGTGATCCCATTTGGGACATTTTCCCAATGCCGCCAGTGAAAGTAAAGGGGGAACGGTTGTCACTGGGATAGCAAAGCATAGACAGCGATGAAAATGTTGTTAGGAGTTCAGACTTCCCTATCTACTAAATATGATTTGTTGTCTTTTTTTTTTTTTTTCTGTGCAACCAGCGTAGTTTATCCAAAAAGGTGAAAATCCATCAGTGATAAACACCCAATAATATTCCACAGTAGCGCAAATGGAACAATAGAAGAGAAAAAAAAAAAAAAAAACAACAGAGTTAGGTACCTGGTAACTCTTTTTCTAAGAAGTCTTCCAGGGCAGCATCCGAGATAGGCTCCTCCTTCCTGCAACAGGAAACACATTAGTCCACCATTATACATTTGTTAGTCTCACCTGTGTGCCTTAGTAGTATTAAAGCACCGAAGGAACTCTCAGTAAGCCAATGCGTTCCCACAATTCCTGGTATCATCGCTTAGGGTGGGAACTAGTGCTGCCCTGGAAGACTTCTTAGAAAAAGAGTTACCAGGTACCTAACTCTGTTTTCTCCAATCATCTTCCAGGGCAGCATCCGAGAGGATGTATCAAGCAATATTTACTAGGGTGGGGATAAGGTCTGGAGCACCCTGCGACCAATGTCCGGTCTTGACAGCTGGTCGCTGTGGTAGTGTCTCACAAAGGTACTGAAGCTTGATCACGTTGCTGCCCTGCAGATCTGCCCTGGAGTTGCCCCTGCTTTTTCTGCCACCGAGGTTGCCCAGGCTTTGGTCGAGTGGGCGTTGACCCTACTTGGGGGGGGGGGGGGGGGAGGGCAAGGTTTTGTCTCCAAATGGCCATCTGTATGGCAAGGTTTATCCATCGTGAGTCTCGATGCCTGCTTTGCCTTATTGACTCCTGCATAGAGGACAAATGACATGGCAGTTCTTTGCCAGCCCTTTGTTCTCTCGAGATAAGCTATGAGTATTATGTCTAGTTTGTTGTATGTGTCTCTCTGGATCAGTCAGCAGGCTTCCATCGTAAAAAAAACCTTGAGACTTTCACCTACTCCCCCTGGCCGATGATAGGGCGACTAAGAGTACGGTTTTTAGTGTAACATTTTTATCTGAGCACTCCTCCAGTGGTTCGAATGGCGGAGAGAGGAATCCTCTGAGCACCGTGGAGAGGTTCCATGTTGGAGTTCTGCCGACTTTAGCGGGTCTGGCTCTATTTAATGAGATCAGGAATAGCTTTATAAAATCGGTCCTTTGCTAATCTGGTGTCCAGACAGGGGGAGAGTGCTGCCACTTGTACCTTCGGCGTGCTCCGAGAGAGGTTCAAGTCTGCTCCCTCCTGCAGGAAATCCCGAATCGATAGGATGATTCTCTGTTGGAATCCTGTTTGTTTCCGTACCAGGAGACAAACTTCCTTCTCACTCCAGTTATGGAGTTTTCTGCTAGCTAGAATGGAGTTGATCACTCTAGCCGACAGTTCTTTCTTTTGCAGCCTCACCCTCTCAGTAACCAAGCCGAAAGCTTCATGAGTTTGCGATTCGGGTGGTTGACTGGCCCTCGCGATAGGAGGTCCGGTAGGTCTTGCTGTATTTGGTGCGGCTGGAGACAGTTTATTTGAGTGACTGAACCATGTTCCCTGGGACCAGTGAGGTGCTACAAGTATCACTGTTGCCCTTTCTTCCATGATTCTTTGGCTCACCTTTGGTATTCGAGCGGTCAGAGGGAATGCATAACATGGCTGGTGTGCCCAGGTTTATTTGAACGAATCCACTCTGATGTTGCCATCTGTGGTTCCAGCGAGAAAACCTTGGCAGTTTCGCATTTGTCCTTGAGGCAAACAGATCTACCTCGGGCACTCTCCAGGTTTGCGTGATCCACAAGAAGGTTGCTTGGTTTAGAGACCACTCTGTGTTTTATGGTCTTTCGACTTAGAAAGTCTGCCAACGTGTCGTCTGTCCCCTTCAAGTGTATGCCCGAGGTAGTTTGTCTTAGCCCATGACAAAATTGCTTCTGTCATTCTCAAACGAGGAGATTTTGTCTCTCCTTGCCTGTCCAGGTATGCCACTGTTGTGGTATTTGTCTGACTGAATCTGGACATCTCTCCCCTGGATAGCTGGTTGCCATGCTCTCCATGCTTCCTCTACGGCTTTTAATTCCCTCATATACTAGGAGGCTCAAGACCATCTGGAGTTACATCTGCCCTGTGTACAGAGATCCCCCATGTGTGCCCCCCATACTAGGGTATTGGTGTCTGTGGTAATCCTCACAGGGATGGCTTGCGCCCATCTGCGCCCCTCGAAGTAATGGAGCGGATTGAGCCACCAATGAAGAGATTGTTTGATTAACCAAGGGACAGGAATGGACATTTCTAAAGGATGATGGATCACCATCCCACTGGGTCAAATGTGATTTTGTAGAGGCCTCATGTGGAGCTGTGCCCAGGTGATGGCTGGGATCGAGGACATCAGTCCTAGCACTGCCTCATTCTTTTCTTCCATCTAGAGGGTTTTGGTTACTCTGGCGTCTAGCACATAATCCAAGTATACCACCTCTGGCTTGGGGTAAGCTACGATTTTTCTGTATTTACTATCCACCCCAGGTTTTGTGGATAAGAAATACCTGCGCAGAGGTTGTTTTTTTAGGTTCTTTGCTGTATCTGCAAAGAACAGCAGATTGTCTAGGTATGGTATCACACCTATGCCTTGCGGTCTCAGGCCCTTTAGCGCTTCTGCTATAATCTTTGAGAAGATTCTGGGCACAGAAGAGATGCTGAAAGGCAAAAAGATGTGTACTGCAGATGCAGGGTGGCCACCGGCCCCTGGATCGTGAACCTAAGGTATCTTTGATGACTTTTCTTTATAGGTACATACAAGTATCTTGCAAGTCTATTGTGGCCATGCATACCCACGCTCTTCTGTTGAGCGGCTTAAATCTCCTGGAATGACAAAAGGGCGCCTTCCCCTGCTTGTCTTTTGCTTGGGGGGAGCCCTTTGCTCTTCGCTGCAGTCCTGTCCAGGACAGTTTACAGGTCTGGCCCGAACAGAAAATTTCCTGTGAATGGGATCCTACACAGCCTATTGCTAGAGGCGATGTCCCCTCCTATGACTTTCAGCCACAGGGCTCTCTTCCCTAAGGTCATGGCCCTAGAATATATCTTCCCATTTCAACAGAGGCATCTGCTAGAAAAGCTGCCACTCTGGTTAGTGTGGGAATGGTCCTCACTGATTCTTCCCTTGGCGTGTCTCCTAGCAACGCTTGCAGTTGAGACAGCCAGCTACTAGGGTGCGAGCTGTGCAGGTGGAAGCCATTGCCAGATTCAAAATCGCTGCCACTGCTTCTCATGCTCCGCATCATCAAAAGCTATGTCGGATTTGTTTGCGACTCTCACGAGGGAGGCATCCACTTTGGGACATTTTCGCGCAAAGTCGTGGTATCTTCCTCTTCAAATGGATACCTGTGCTTGACCACACCTGGTATGAAGAGCTTCTCCTGGGTTTTCTGGGCTGCAACCCCTTGTATATTTTGTTGTACAGGGAAAGCCCTGCAGCTTTTTGTTCTTTGATATCCAGTGTGTCTGCTATAGCCTTTGGGCTAGGTTCCACAATTGCAACCCGAAGGTCGTACGATTTTTTGACGCAGGGATTTTGATGCAACTTGAAACCATGGTGTATTCTTGAGGTCTATAGACCTCAAGTCGCATCAAAGTGGGACCAAAGTAGTGCAGGGACCACGTTGAAGTCGCTGCGACCTGAAGTTGCACAGATATGAACGGTACTCATTGGAAGTCACAGGGTATGACTTGTCATGCGACTCTGCAGTCCCAAGTCACATGAAAAGTTGCACAAGATGAGACAGAGCCTTGGAAGATTATCTGTGTCTTCTGAGGGAAATAGGGTGTCCTCTGATGCTGAGTCATCCTCCTCGGAATCCCAGCATAAGCCGTCCTCTGAGATTTGTTCTGAGTTATCCGAATCGACTAGCTTGGCTAGAGCTTGCTGGCACCTCCAACTTCTCTACTGCTGAGTGTATCGGCCCAATAGTGCTCTTTATTTCCTTTTTTGAAGGAGTTAAGTGTGTCCTTAAGGAACCTTTTGACTCCTTAGCCACCATTTTATGCATTTTTGGCATAGTGGCTTTTTTCACTCTGGAAAAAAAACGGTGACCGCAAGAGGTGCATGCCTTGCTCTGGTCTGCGCCCTTTTTTCCTCTGGGGCCTTTGCCTGCAAGTAAGCACAAAGGGCCTGAGTGAGGTTGGCGGTGTACAATGCAATTGTACGGTTTGTAGGGAGGTAAAGACAGAGGTGACTCCAGAGTGCTCTGGCTTACCTTGGAGCTGTCCTGACATGCAGGATCCGCAGGGCAGGGTGGAGAAGCGTCTGACCTGGCCGGCCACCAGGATCCTCTGTTTAGAGAGCCCTTTCTGCTTCCTGCTCCAGCCCCGTCCCCAGCTGACCCCGTGCGGGTTGGTGGACACACCTGCACCTGCCACATCCTCTCTGGCGTCCTTCTTACTGGGTTTCCAATAGGGAGGGGGCACATTAAAGGCCTTTTCCCTGGAGGCTCCAGCCTCCACCAAGATGGCCGCTGACCAGACCGCACGATCGGAAATGATGCGTCCGGCCTCTCTTGCTATACCTCCCAGGACCGAAACGAGGGGATCTCGCAGAGAGGTTTGTGGGATGCGAGCGGAATACGATCGGTGAGCAGGAGGGTCGGCGGCCAGGTCGCCTGCACAGCGAGGGAACCTCTAAAGCGCCTGGAGTGCGGGGCTCAGCCAGATGGCCCTCCACCATCGAAGAGCAGTCGGCCATCCCGACCAACTGGAGATGGAGAGACCGCTATAAACTGAACCTGATGCCATTTTTATGTGATGAGCTATATTATTGTGGCTTTAAATGTGAGTGGTTTTCTTTTAATAAAAGAATGTTAATTTGAGATATTACATTTCTCTTTTTCTACATGTGTTTAATGGCACGAGAAATGGATAAAAGAATTGGAGGTTGTGTCTAAATTCCTGAGGTGGAATCTTATCATCATTAAATGCGCTATTGCCAGTCATGAGAATAAATGGCAATTTGGTAAGGTGAGTGATATTTTAAAGTGAGTGGGACCTGCACATTCACTTTGATGATGGATTTATACTTTATTTATACTTTATTATCTTCATTGAGAAGAGACAAAGCACTTCTTTTTTTGGCACTTTATGGACATTTGTTTATTATTATTCATTTATTTATTTTTATTTGTGCTATAAATGGTTTTCTTTTCCATTGTCTCATTTGTGCTACTGTGGAATATTATTGGGTGTTTACCACTGATGATTTTTCACCTTTTTGGATATACATTTTGATTATTAAGTAGCAGCAGTGAGTAGTGTTATACACATTGGTTTTTTGTATTATTACTCTTAGGGTACAATGATTTTTTCCATTTCCAGCTGTAGAGCTTTACCATCTCTTCTTGTCCTGATAGGAAGTGAGCAGATATCTTCACTTTTGGAACAAATGGCAATAAAAACCTATCCTCTTGGATCTATCTATTCAAATTAAACATTTTGGCCATAATTGTTTCCAGACCCCTTGCCACCTGCTTTATGCATATATGTAGTAGCATGGTGGCAAGTTTTAATACTGAGCTGCCACATTTATGTGTACAGCCAGTGTTGCTGCTCTATGCTAGGAATGGGCTCACTTGGGGTCCCCAACCCCGTCACCCGACTGTCATTGACAGCTCCTGGTCACTGCTTACAACTGGGGGCTAGTGGGGTGGGCTTTCCATCAAGCGATTACTGTGACAGCCAATCACAATGATCACATGACCAGATAGCCTATGCCTCCAGCATTACGACCTTCAAAAAGAACCAGCTCTGGCTTGCTGAAAAAGGGATAAGTACAGTTGTGATTTAAACAATAGCCATAAGATAATTCAATTACTGTTTGCACATATATCATTTGTAGAAACTGACAATTACAGAGAGGGATTGGTATAAGACAATACACTGAGAAGTGGCACTCACCGGCCTCTGATTGATGTGTCGACTCCATTCTGGTGCCATGACTATTGGAAGTGGGTAGGTCTTTCCAAGAGTTACATTGGCATGGGACAGGGCAGAACCACTCAGTGCCCAGGGAGTATGAACATCACCTCCTTTTATCTGCTGCAATTCTGGAACCCACAGTCGGATATAATCACCCTTTGATTGAAAAACAAATGCAAAACAATCATAAACAAAAAACTCAGCTGCAGAGAAAGCAATTAAAATATATAATAACATTATCAATGTTCTAATTTTCGTATGAAGATCCTGGCTACCCCCACTAAATATTGGTAACTGCAGCTCAGCAAAAACCTCTGATAAGTCAGACCATTTCTTGATGCAATGGTCGCATAAGGCTTCCTGTCGGAGCTCTCCCTTCTTCCCAGATCTGGGCTGCAGTAACATCTATGTACTTATAATTGAAATTAGAAGCCAACATCTATCTGTGCAACCCAACCTTACACAAATATGATCTACAATGCAACAATACACAAATATGAAAAGAATGCTGCACCAGACACTGGCATTATTGGCTTGTACTTAACCACTTAAGGACCAAGCCTCTTTCTGAGATTTGTTGTGAAGTTAAAAACAGTTTTTTTGCTAGAAAATTACTTAGAGCCCCCAAACATTATAAATTTTTTTTCCTAACACCCTAGAGAATAAAATGGCGGTTGTTGCAATACTTTGTCACACCGTATTTGCGCAGCGGTCTTGCAAGCGCACTTTTTTTTTTTAAAAATACACTTTGAGTTAAAAAAATAAGACAACGGTAAAGTTAGCCCAATTTTTTTTATATTGTGAAAGATAATGTTACGCCGAGTAAATTGATACCCAACATGTCACTCTTCAAAATTGCGCCCTCTCGTGGAATGGCGACAAACATTTACCCTTAAAAATCTCCATAGGCGACGTTTAAAAAACTCTACAGGTTGCATGTTTTGAGTTACAGAGGAGGTCCAGGGCTAGAATTATTGCTCTCGCTCTGCCGATCGTGGCAATACCTCACATGTGTGGTTTGAACACTGGTTTCATATGTTTTCAGCTAGCTGCTGCCATAACAACGATATCCTCCTTCAAACTGCCAACGTAAAACTGCGGCGGGCGGTCCGTAGGTGGTTAAAAGGAGATTTCCAGCCTGAACTCGTTTGGCTGTACTTCTCCTATGGATCACAAGAGTGCAATTAGTTTTGCATTCCTATGACCCGTTTTCAGCAGAGAGTGGGATGAAGTCTGCTCCCTGTTGACGTCACAGATTTCAGTCCAGGCACCGCATCGTCCCGAGAATGGGAGTCTGGATCCGCCAGGTGCCTGGACTGATAGCCATCTTAGGCCTCTTTCACATGAACGATCCGTTCAGGTCCACCACATTTCTCGGTTCTCAGTGCAGAGGGGACAGGTGCAGCATCAGACCTATGCTGCATTCACTTAGGCAAGTATAATGGGGGAAAAAAAAAAAAAAAAGAAAACCATACTTCTCTTTTAAAGAGCAACTTTAGGCATCAAGAGATATCATTAAGTAAGCTTCTAATTCTACCCCAGAAACACCAGAGAGCTCTACAGATGTCAGATGGATAGGTCTATAACTTTTTAAAGTTTGTGATGAGCAATTCTCTTTTTATAAAAAAAGTTTTAAGTGGACCTTCACTCAAAAAGTGAAAGTATCGCTCATCCTCCTTTCAACCCCCACCCCTTATACATTTGAGGCTTTTCTTTTTACTGGGAGCAGGTACCCTTCTTGACATGTACCCATTCCCACTTCCTCAACTGTCACCTAGGCGATTTGTGACAAAGAATAGTTGTCCTGACCCATGTCTGCCTGCAGCCTCCTAGGACATGTCAAGTGTTCCCGGAGGCTGCAGGACCAGTGTCACTGCGCCGTAAGATATGGCTTATGTACAGTGGGGAGCCAGCTGTGATTGCTCAGGAAGTCACAATCGGCTCCCAATTCGTGGATGCCAGTGCTGGAGACCTGCAGGACTGAGAACTGGCTGCGAGAGGACATTGCTGGACTCCAGAGACTAGTAAGTATCTATTTTTTTTTTTTAAATCTTTCGAATGAAGATAAAAAAGGGTGAAGTTCCTCTTTAATTACAGAATTATTTCTGTCTCGACACCAATTGGATGAAAAGTTTCAAGGCTGGTTTGAATAGTAGCTGAAAATTAGATTTCCCCATGTCCAGGCAGCAGGGAACCAGTACTGGGTATGTTTAGGAACACCCAGTTTGCATAACAATTATGTAGACAACAGGGGTTCCCAGATTGCTGAAAAAGAGACTGCAGTGGAATAGTGCACTACGGCATTCCTGGATAATTAATGGAGACCCTGTACAAGTTGGATGTGCTCCTTGTGTGGACATCAATGCCGAATTATTTAAAGAGATTGTAAAAGGACAAAATAAAATAAAAACAAACAACAACAAATCTCTATACTTACTTGCTCTCTGTTCAGTGCCCCTATGAGAAGCCACTTCTCATGGGGCACTTGTGCGTGCTCGCTCACGAGCCCCGCTGCTGTGTTCATTGACACAGACAGTGGGACTCGGCCCTGGCCCCTCATTACTGGCTTTGATTGATAGCAGCGGGAACCAATGGCTCCTGGTGCCCCAGCAAAGCCGGTAAAACCCGAAAGTGAGGGGCGAGAGGGGCTGCAGACATGCATATATGACATGAATCGAATGAGGGCTCAGGTAAGTAAGGGTGGGAAGGAGGGATACTGATGCCTAAACATTTTTTACCTGAATGCAGGGAATGCATTCAGGTAAAAAATGTTTAGGCTTTAGAACTGGGGTAGGCAACCCCCGGCTTGGGTGCCGCAAGCGGCACGCAAAGCCTCTTTTGCCGGCACTCGACTCCCTCCCCATCAGTAGAGCAGCGCAGGGAAGAGTCAGTGAGACACTAATGCATTCCAATTTCAGAATTTCCCACGCTGCACCTGCACTGAGGGGGAGGCACTGTGCCCCCACACATTGTAAAAGATGGGAAACATTGTTTGGTTCTCTAACTTTGCTGTAGCTGCGATTGTCAGCTTTTGTGATGGGGAAGAGATTGGGTGCATTTCTGCTAGGTGGGGGAGTCCCTGTTTCCAGGAGGAGGAGGACTGTCATTGGCCACTGCTAAAGCCAATCAGTCCTGGAGGAAGATGACTCGCTTGGTTGCCACTACTAATCTCAGAAAGAAGGAATTTCACTGTGATTGAGAAAACTACAATCAGGTGACAGTTTGTGGAATTACTGTTGAGCTTCTGGGAACTTTGTTGAAATTATTCCTGAACCTTTGCGTCACTTACTATTGAACCCCTGCACTCTGTGTCCTTTTAAGCCACAGCCAGTATTCAGCGTAATGAAAATCGCACCCAACTTTTGCTGTGGCGCAGTGCGCTGCACTTTTTCTCAGCTGCGGGGCCCCAACTTATGATCCTGCACACAGGCCCACTGCTTTCAGAAAATACCCCTGACCTGAGCTCATCATTGCACATCCATTCCAGATGCTTATATGTGACATCACATACATCCCATACAAGCACCTGGGGTGGATGCGAGAGGTGGATCAGCAGGATGAGTGTGCCAGGACAGGTAGATGTGTCTCATCTCTGCTTCCTTTCACCACTCTGCATATGACACATAGCATAGATGAGAAGAGGGTACAGCGGTGGGGAAAATGAGCAGGAGGGGTTTAGAGGTGGAACAAAAGAGCAGGAGGGTACAGCAGTGGGGCAGATGTGCAGGGAGGTACAGTGGTGGAAGAGGGTTTCAGCAGTGGGACAGATGAGCAGGGGGATTCAGTGTTGGGGCAGATGAGAAGGGGGTTCAGTGATGTAACAGAAAAGCAGGGGGGTAGAGCAGTGGGCAGATGTGAAAGGAGGTGTATTAGTGGGACAGATGAGAAAGCGGGTTGCAGTGGTGGGGCAGATGAGTTCAGTGTTAGGACAGATGAGAAGGCGATTCAGTAGCGAGACAGAAGAGCATGGGGATACGGCGGTGGAGCTGATGTACAGGGTGGTACAGTGGTGGGACAGATGAGAAAAGGGGGTACAGTGGTGGGACAGATGTGCAGGAAGTACAGTGGTGGGAGAGATGAGAAGGGGGTTCAGTGGTGGGTGGGATGAGAAGGGGGGGTACAGTGAGGGGGCAGATGAGCAGGGGGTTACAGTGGTGGGACAGATGAGCAGGGGGGTTCAGTGTTGGGCCAAATGAGAAGGGGGTTACAGTGGTGGGAAAGATGAGCGGGGGGGGGGGGGTTGTTGTCAGTGTTGGGGCAGTGGGACAGAAGGGCAGGGGGGTACAGCAATGGGGCAGATGTGAAAGGAGGTGCATTGGTGGGACAGATAAAGGGGGGTTACTGTGGTTGGGCAGAAGAGCAGGGGATACATTGGTGGGGCAGAGGAGAAATGAGGTACATTTGTGGGACAGATGCAGGGGGGTTGCAGAGGTGGGACAGATGTGCAGAGGAGAAAGGAGGTACATCAGTGGAACACATGAGCAGGGGGTTTCAGTGGTGGGGCAGAAAAACAGGGGGAACAGAGGTGGGATAGATGTGAAGGAGGTACAGTGGTGGGGCAGATGAGAAAGGGGGTTACAGTGGTGGGGTAGATGATCAGATGGTTCAGCGGTGAGAAGAGCATTGGGGTACGGTGGTGGAGCAGATGTGCAGGGAGGTACAGTGGTGGGGCAGATGAGCAGGGGGTTACAGTGGTGGGACAGTGATCTGAGGTGTGAAGGTGCATGAATTGGGACTGATCTGAGGCATGAGAGCGCAGGATGTTAATTTCTCACTACACCAGTAGTTTACAGCATTTACTTTATAAAAAATCATTTTCGTGATTGAGAGTGTGAAGTTAACATTTTCCAGTGGTGTCCGTTCCATGCACTACATTTTGTCAGTGCAGCAGGTTGAAGTGGGAACAAACACATTGCAAATCTGCTGCAGTTGATAGGACTGTATGGAAATGACGATTTTAATCAAATTCTGTGAAAGAAAAGAAAACAGTGCCATGCGCTGGGATTGGCACATTGTTACTCCTCCTCCCAGCACACACCAACAGCTGAGCGTTCAGTGTGGCTTGCTGGTGTGAACTGGCCCTAAAGATGCACTCCAGTTAAAAGTGAACTTCAAGTGGTTCTAAAGCAGGGGTAGGCAACCTTGTGAGCACAGTGTGCGGAAAAATGTTTTCAAAGAAATTGAGCGTGCCGATTTTATAACGAAAAATAAGGCATTTTGCCTTGTCTATGCATTGGGGCTGGGCTGCAAATCGCTGACAGCATAGCCCCAACGCATTTGGTGTACAGGGGCCTTTACACTGAAAAAAATTTAAATTGACAGATACCTAAAAAAAAAAAAAAAAAAAAAAAAATAATATGAGGCTTACCTGTAGGTTCAGTGAACATCTCCGGAACTTGCACTGTTTAGGAGATAGTCACACTACATGCAGCTGGTGATGTCACATTATGCCATTGTCTTGCAGGGTTTTTTTTTGTTTTTTTAAAGGATGTGGTTTAATACCGCTTTAAAGGACTTAAAAAGAAGCTGGAATCTGTGTTGTTATGGGCAACACAACCCCTTTTATTCATTTTTTTTTAGATTATACAATATCCCACAAAAGTGAGTACACCCCTCACATTTTTGTAAATATTTTATTATATCTTTTCATGTGACAACACTGAAGAAATGACACTTTGCTACAATCTAAAGTAGTGAGTGTACAGCTTATATAACAGTGTAAATTTGCTGTCTCTTCAAAATAACTCAACACTCAGCCATTGATGTCTAAACCGCTGGTAACAAAAGTGAGTACCCCCTAAGTGAAAATGTCCAAATTGGGCCCAATTAGCCATTTTCCCTCCCCAGTGTCATGTGACTCGTTAGTGTTACAAGGTCTCAGGTGTGAATGGGAAGCAGGTGTGTAATTTGGTGTTATCGCTCTCACTCTCTCATACTGGTCACTGGAAGTTCAATATGGCACCTCATGGCAAAGAACTCTTTGAAGATCTGGAAAAAAGAAATAAAGAATTGTTGCTCTACATCAAGATGGCCTAGGCTATAAGATTGCCAAGAACCTGAAACTGAGCTGCAGCACGGTGGCCAAGACCATACAGCGGTTTAACAGGACAGGTTCCACTCAGAACAGGTCTCACCATGGTCGACCAAAGAAGTTGAGTGAATGTGCTCAGCGTCATATCCAGAGGTTGTCTTTGGGAAATAGATGTATGAGTGCTGCCAGCATTACTGCAGAGGTTGAAGAGGTGAGGGCCTGCAAACAGTTTGCTGAAGACAAGCAGACTAAGGACATGGATTGCTAGAACCATGTCCTGTGGTCTGATGAGACCGAGATAAACGTATTTGGTTCAGATGGTGCGTGGCAGCGACCAGATGAGGAGTACAAAGACAAGTGTGTCTTGCCTACAGTCAAGCATGTTGATATGAGTGTCATGGTCTGGGGCTGCACGAGTGCTACCGACACTGGGGAGGTACATTTCATTGAGGAAACCATGAAAGCCAACATGTACTGTGACATACTAAAGCAGAGCATGATCTCCTCCCTTCGGAGACTGGGCCGCAGGGAAGTATTCCAACATGATAACGACCCAAAACACACCTCCAAGACGACCACTGCCTTGCTAAAGAAGCTGATGGTAAGGGTGATGGACTGGCCAAGCATGTCTCCAGACCTAAACCCTATTGAGCATTTGTGGGGCATCCTCAAACGGAATGTGGAGGAGTCCAAGGTCTATAACATCCACCAGCTCCATGATGTCGTCATGGAGAAGTGAGGACTCCAGTGGCAACCTCCATGCCCAAGAGGGTTAAGGCAGTACTGGAAAATAATGGTGGCCACATAAAATATTGACACTTTGGGTTCAATTTGGACATTTTCACTTAGGGGTGTACTCACTTTTGTTGCCAGCAGTTTAGACATTAATGGCTGTGTGTTGAGTTATTTTGAGGGGACAGCAAATGTACACTGTTATACAAGCTGTACACTCACTACTTTACATTGTAGCAAAGTGTCATTTATTCAGTGTTGTCACATGAAAAGATATAATAAATTACTAAATGTGAGGGATGTACTCACTTTTGTGAGATACTGTAAATTGGATTTTGTGATTATAGATTGGATTATGTGGGGTGGAAAAAGGATCCCTGAAACAGAAAGTCTGATCGCTACAAAGATGATGTTAGAGCAGAAAGGTAAGATATCTCTTTATTCATACAATACAAAATACATACATTCCCATCGTAATCCAGCCCTTGCTTTATCATATTGAACTTCCTATTCTCTCTAGGGTCATTCCCAATTCCTGCGCTGTACAACCAGTTTCCATAGTTACTGCAAACATCATAATCCACCTAGAAAGAGAGATAAAATGACAATTAATAGAAGGTAGCTCTGTGCAACACAGTTCTTATCTGTAAGCCCACAGAACAACACTGTAAAATGCAGTAATTAGCAAATGTTTCTCTGCGTAACAGAAACCACCAGCCCACCAAACTGGAATTGTCAGTTCCAGATGACTAAATACTATGGAGTTTAAAGGCTCATGTTTCAAGTTACATCCATATTAAGTTGCAACATGAAACATGGTTGCACACTCCATTCCCAAAACCCACACTGCCCCCTCGTTACCTGAATTGCAGGGTGCATCCTCCATGGAAATCCTGTTATTTCTTGAATTTAGCCTGGCTATGTGGGCACCCAGATTTGTTATGGTTTACATTTTTTTTACTACTGCAGCAGATGGAACTTGTATACAGCGTAACGGCGATCCCTCCTCCCTCCCCGCTGTGGTCCAGCTGCACATCCTCCAGAGAGGTATGGTCCTGACGCTGGGGGGGGGGGAGCTTTACAAAAGCGTGTGAAGAGCACTCACAATGCACTGATAGTGGTAGCAATGCTTTACAGACCTCAGTGCAAAACATGTAGAAAATGCACATTTTTATTATAGCAATGTTGGTGCATTTACTAAATTACTACAAAGGGTGGACTATGCCTTTGATTATAAAACTTGTGAAACAGAAGACAGCAGAACACATTTTAATTGCATTATTTACATCATGGTAGTCGCATTTACATTTAACCTATAAAAAAAAATAAATCTATACATTATTTTAGAGCCCATTGCTCTGCTGAAATGCACGTTTTCATTTTTGCCAAACCATTCCTCTAAGTGTAGTGTGTTGCAACGCACGTTTTCTTTTGTGGTGAACCACGTTACAAAAAGAATCATGTGTTTTTTGTTTGTTTGTTTGTTTGTTTGTGTGATGTGTTGGTTGTCTATTTAAAACATGCAAGTATGCTATGTGTAGTACAGTTGTGTTACTAGTCACAGATTAACCTGATTTATTAGAAAATACTGCAGAATTAGGTAATAGGTATGACCATTGCACAGCAAAGAAACATCTTATGAAGAATTCTTAATACCATCCTACCCCTACTGTATCTAAAAATCTGCACATCAGGCTTCATAGAATCAGTTCCTCATTTCTGTTATTCAATACAAATAAAATGAAGCTGTGCCCAAGATCACACTTCCCTTTGTCACCACAATTTAGAGGTGTTACAACACTTGTCAATGCAAATACTGGGGCTGTTGCTGCTGCTCCCTACCTCCAAAAACTACTTATGCAAACATCAATATGCCTTAGGTCAGCCATAGAGGGTTAGAACCTGGGCCAGTTCTGCAGGGACCAGAAGAGATTCAAACTATCTAGGGGCAGGCCGTACCAAAGTCAATCCATCGATCGACTTGGGTCAAGCAGCATTTTGGATTTTCGCATGTGATTATTGCCAGCGGCCACGACTGCTAGCAATAATCACTGTGTTCTAACAGAAGGGATGGCTCCCCGTGCCACTTTTCACCCCGAGAGAACACAAAAGCTCCACGGGAGGAATTCCCCTACCGACATGATTTATGTTGATAGGGGACTCAGGAGAATTTCTTTTATTCTATAAATATGCTTTCAATTTACCTTTGATATTATACTGACAACTGTAAGTTAAACAGTATATTGAGCCCTCATTTTTTGCCATAACCTGCTACATCTATAATTTGACTGAGTTATAGGACATTATAACATTACCTGTCAAATAATGTAAGCCGGTAACTTGCTGTTCTACTAAGGGTGTTCACTGGTTTTTGAGCACAACTCACTCAAAGTTCTCAAAGATGTGGGGTTTCCCAGCACAGAATAAATTGAGGATGTAGTCCTAATCAGAAGCTTTAGGGCCCTTTCACACTGGGGCGGGGGCGTCGTCGCTATTGTAAGCGGCACTTTACCGTCGGTATTTGGTTTTACCCCCTGCTAGCGGCCGAGAAAGGGTTAAAAACCACAGCAAAGCGCCTCTGCAGAGGCGCTTTGCCGGCGGTATAGCCGCGCTGTCCCATTGATTTCAATGGGCAGGAGCGGTGAAGGAGCGGTATACATTCCGCTCCTTTACCGCTCCGAAGATGCTGCTAGTAGGACTTTTTTTCCCGTCCTGCTAGCACACTGCTCCAGTGTGAAAGCCCTCAGGGCTTTCACACTGGAGAGACAGCAGCGGCTGTTTCGGGTCGGTTTGAAGGCACTATTATTGGCGCAATAGTGCCTGCAAACCGCCCCAGTGTGAAAGGGCCCTTAGGGAAAAGCTTACAGAATCTGCTCCAATATTTGCTAGATAACAGTTTGTTAAAGTGGGAGTAAACTCCCCTCTCTGACTTTTACCTATAGGTAAGCCTATAATAAGGCTTACCTACAGGTAGTGTAAATACTGTATCTCCTAAACGTGCACCGTTTAGGAGATATTTACTGTACATGCTGCCAGTGACATCACTGGTATCACTGGCACAAGTGCTCTGAAGGAACGGCCACCCGTGCCGTTCCTTCGGAGCCCTGTCCTGTAAACTGTGGCTCCCGTGTACATGCACGGGAGTGACGTCATCGCGGCTCTGGCCAGTCACACAACCAGAGTCTCTGAACCCGGAAGGAAGATGGGTGAAGATGTGAGCGCCTGAAACTCTGACATCTCGGCATTGAACGGGCTTTGTTTTAAAGGTAAGTTTAAAACAATGTGTTAGTGTGCAATGCATACTAGCACATTATGGCTTTACTTTGCAGGGTACAAAAAAAATGTGCTTCCTGAAGTTTTAAGAAAAATAAAAAGGCTGTACAGTCATCAACTATGTGAGTATGGAATGGGTCATGCATCTCTTAGCCCTTGCATGGGCTGCATTAGCTGCTGTATCATATGTGAAGGTTCTCATTTATCAAGGTCATGCATCCAGCTGGACTTGTTCTGTAATGCTGAAGATGTTTTGCCACTCTTCCAACTAGCTTATTTAGTAGTTCAGTTCAATAAGAGCTGATGCCATGTCTGATGCACCATTGCATGCAGTGTTTTAGGATGGGAAGACAGACCTTTACAGACAGCATTGCCAAAAAAAGTTATATTTATATGCTAAAAAGGATCTCACCAGTAAATATTCAAACCACTCCGCACCCATCCTCCAGTCTATTCCAAGGTCTTTAGTGAGAAAGCTGGCTACGTTCTGGCGCCCTCTATTTGACATAAATCCACTCATTGCCAGCTCACGCATATTAGCATCAACGAAGGGTACTCCAGTACGGCCCTCTATAATAACATACAGCAAAAGACAACTGTTAGGTGCAAGGTTCATTCAGTAGCAGATAGTCTACAAAGGCCTCTGGGCAGAAAAAAAAACAGGTTAGACCCCAATTCATTGCACAGCCATCACTGCCACCATGTACATGCCCCCCTGCTAGAATGGAATCTGTGAGACACAGCCCTCTGCTCTACTTCCATCCTCTGAAAGATTATTCCACTTACAACCCTCATACAATAATTTTTTTTTTTTAAATAACTCTCCATTTCCCCATGTCTTTTTAGGAATGCTGCAAATGCAGAAAATATCTAACCTTCCAGAAATCCAGTGACCTAACATCATGTGCAGCACTGAAACCCTGAACAATGTGATCAGCCCTGCCCGTTCACTGTGGTCTACCGAACACCCTTCCCTCTCTTAATCCATAGAGATAGAGAGGTGGAGGAGTTTTGTAGTCCTAAAACACTTCCTGTCCTAGGGTGACAACACTGTTCCTCCATAGATACAGTACAGTTAGCAAGCGCTGTCACCCTAGGACAGAAAATATGTTACTGGTAGGATCACCAGGTGAAAACTAAGAGAAAAAACTGCTTTCATAGCCACAACATTTAAAGAACATGCTTGAAATTTCCTCTCAAAAACGCACTTTTTTTTTTCCTGCCTCTATTTTCTCATGTTGAAATATGTCTCTAAATGCCCTAATATGCATGGACACAAAGGAGAACACTGAGCTGCTTCTACAGGCAGGAGAAAAAACAAAACAAAACAAAACAAAAAAACCCCACTTTGTAGAAGCAGCGTTTTTGAAGCCCAGTGTGCATGGACCCTTAACCTCTTGGCGCCAGCGTCTCCCGTCCCTTTAAGGCGTTTTGGATGCCAGGAGGTGGGGCGAGGATTATGATCATGCGACTGCTGTGATTGGCTGTCACATGATTGAAAAGTTCCCGATCACAAGCAGGGAGCGCGCTCTTGGCACAGTTGTTTTTGCAATTAAAAAAATTAAAAACCCACACACACACCACTGTCATTTTGCCCAGTCTCTTTAAAGCCCACAACCCCACCCACCTATGTTTGCCTTCATAATGCTCCCCGGCCACTCATTCCTCCATTACGGCTGCCCCAAAAAAAATAGGATTTTTAAAACAGCTTACCTGTAAAATCCTTTTCTTTCGAAGGACATCACGGGACACAGAGCCACAGTAATTACTGATGGGTTATATAGGTATCACTGGTGATTGGACACTGGCACACCCTATCAGGAAGTTCAACCCCCTATATAATCCCTCCCCCTTGCAGGGATACCTCAGTTTTGTAGCCAAGCAATATAGTGTATTAGAAGAAGGGGCGGGACCTCTGTGTCCCGTGATGTCCTTCGAAAGAAAAGGATTTTACAGGTAAGCTGTTTTAAAAATCCTATTTTCTTTCTCGAACATCACGGGACACAGAGCCACAGTAATTACTGATGGGATGTCCCAGAGCAATGCTACCTGAGGGGGGGGAACCACGACCAAGTAGGGTGCAATCAGACCTGAGGACCCTGTACCGCTGCCTGCAGCACACTACGCCCAAAGGCGATATCCTCATGCCTTCTCACATCCACCTGATAGAATCTGGTGAATGTATGAACTGAAGACCAGGTTGCGGCCTTGCAGATTTGAGCCATAGAGGCCCGGTGATGCACTGCCCAAGAAGCACCAATAGCCCTTGTGGAATGTGCCCTGATCTGAAACGGAGAAATCTTCTGTTTCAAACCATAAGCTTGAATGATCAACTGTCGAATCCATTTAGAAATGGTAGCTTTTGACGCTGCCTGTCCTCTATTGGGACCCTCTGGCAGCACAAACAAAACATCCGTCTTGCGGATCTGGAGTAGTTGCCCCTAGATAGGCCTTAACTGCTCTTACTACATCCAACGAATGTAGAGATCTCTCTTCCGGAGAACAGGGATCTGGAAAAAAGGAAGGTAGAACAATGTCTTGGTTTAAATGAAAATCAGAAACCACCTTCGGTAAAAAACTAGGATGAGGGAGTAGTACCACTCTATCCTTGTGTATAATCAAATAAGGCTCCTTACAGGAAAGAGCTGCTAATTCTGATACTCTTCTAGCAGAAGAGATGGCCACCAGAAAAATTAATTTCCTTGTCAACAAGACCAAAGGAATCTGACTTATTGGTTCAAAAGGCTGTTTCTGTAACACAGCCAGGACCAAATTCAAGTCCCAGGGGTTTAGGGGCGCTTTAACCGGAGGATTAAGACGCATCACCCCCTGCATAAAGTTTCGGACCAAAGAATGCGAAGCAAGTGGCCGCTGAAATAATACTGATAAAGCAGAAACCTGGCCCTTGATGGTACTCAAGGCCAGCTTCATCTCTAATCCCATCTGTTGAAAATCAAGTATTCTACCTATGACATATTTCCTGGGATGCCAACCTCTGGATTCACACCAGGTTATATAAGCCTTCCAGACTCTATGATAAATCATCCTGGAAGCTGGCTTCCTTGCATTAATCAAGGTAGATATGACAGGACCTGAGAGCCCACGACTCTTCAGAACGTGGGTCTCAATAGCCAAACCGTCAAATTTAGCATTTGTAAGGCAGGATGGAACACTGGACCCTGAGATAACAGGTCTGGGCGTACCGGTAGGGTCCACGGGGAACCCACCGTCATCCTTACTATTTCTGCATACCAAGTCCTTCTGGGCCAAGCGGGGGCCACCAGAAGTACCGACTTCCTTTCCTGCCTGATCCTGCGAAGGAGTCGTGGTAGTAGCAGAATAGGCGGGAATGCGTAAATCAGTGAGAACCGATGCCACGGAATCACCAACGCATCCGTCCCGCATGCAAGAGGATCTTTTGTCCTTGCCACAAATCTGTCTATCTTTTTGTTGAATCGGGATGCAAAGAGATCTACATCTGGAACCCCCCATCTTTGGCATATGGCCCAAAAGACGTCGGGATGCAGAGACCATTCCCCTGGAAGTAACTGCTGGCGACTTAGATAGTCCGCCTGCCAATTCTCTATTCACGGGATGAAAACTGCCGATATGCATGGCACATGCATCTCTGCCCAGACTAAGATCTGGTTCACCTCTTTTTGAGCAGCTCGGCTCCGGGTGCCTCCCTGAGGATTGACATAAGCCACTGCTGTGGCATTGTCGGACTGGATCCTGACCGGACAACCCTGTAGCCTGATAGTCCAGGCTTTTAGAGCTAGATGTATCGCCCGGATCTCCAGAATGTTGATGGGTAAGGTCCTCTCTGTCTTGGACCATACCCCTTGGACCGCAGCCTGTTCCAGAACTGCTCCCCAACCTGACAGACTGGCATCTGTTGTTACCACCGTCCAGGTAACCGGTAGAAAGGATTTCCCCTTCTGCAGGTTTTCGGGTATGAGCCACCAATTGAGGCTCTGACGCACCGCATGCGACAGGTGCATCGGAAAGTCTAATGCCTGAACCTTCTTGTTCCAGGTCGACAGAATACTGTGCTGCAGCATTCTTGAGTGAAACTGAGCATAGGGAACTGCTTCGAATGAAGACACCATCTTCCCTAGTAGCCTCATACAAAGGCGGACTGAGGGACCCTTCTTGGTCCTTACTGTCAGAATCAGCTCTCTCAAAGCAGTGATCTTTGCCTGGGGTAGAAATATTTTCTCCTGGCTTGTATCTATAATCAGACCTAAATACTCCAGTCTTCTTACTGGTTTTAGGAAAGACTTTTCTAAGTTGAGGATCCAACTCAGGTGTTCTAGATACCTGACCGTGGTCCTCAAGTTTCCATTCAAAGAGGCTACCGACCGGTCTATCAAGAGCAGGTCGTCTAGGTATGCTATGACAGCTATACCCTGAGCCCTTAATCTGGCCAGAGGAGGAGCCAAGATCTTTGTGAACACTCGAGGTGCAGTGGCTATCTCAAAAGGCAGAGCCACAAACTGGAAATGGCGCCCTCCTACCTCGAAGCGCAGAAACTTCTGATGAGCAGGAAAAATGGGCACATGCAGATATGCATCTCTGATGTCTATTGATGCCAGAAATTCTCCTCCCTGCAGGGTGGGAACTACTGTTCGAATTGATTCCATGCGGAAGGATTGAATCCTTAGGAATCGGTTCAGATCCCTTAAGTCCAAAATGGGCCTGACATCCCCATTTGGCTTTTGGACCGTAAAAAGGTTGGAATAGAAGCCCAATCCCTGGTCCTTTGCGGGAACTATCATAATGACCTCCTGCGACAAAAGTCGCTCTAACGCTAGAAGGAGCGACTGCTTCTTCTCTGGGTCTCTGGGAACATTTGATCTGAGGAACCGAGGAGAAGGGAATTCCTGAAACTCCAGCTTGTACCCTAAGGTTACTGTGGAGACTACCCATCTGTCCTGGAAGTCCTCGTGCCAGAGCTCTGAGAACTGTCGCAGTCTTCCCCCCACTCGAGTGAGCGGGGGCGCCCCCTCATGCAGAGGTCTTAGTGTTTTGCCTAGTAGGCTTCTTTCCCCAGGACTTCTTTTGTCCCTGGGGTTGACTCTTGTCTCTGGACCCCGATGGAGGCGGCCGTCGAGACTGCCTGGAGGCTGAAGCCCCCGGCGCTGGGGAAAGAGTCCGTTTGAAAGAGAGACGCTTACTCTTCTTCTTGACAGGTAAGAGAGTGCTTTTCCCACAAGAGATTCTCTTGATATAGTTATCCAAGTCCTCTCCAAACAACCTTGCACCACGAAATGGAAACCCAGCCAGTAGCTTCTTACATGGTGCTTCGGCTGACCAATTTTTCAACCATAGGATTCTACGTATATGCACCAACCCCAGTGAAAGACGGGAGGTTTGCACGATAGAATCTCTAATGGCGTCAACCACAAAGCATAAGGCCGCTGGAAGGTTAGCAAACCCCTGGGCCTGCTGTTCAGGTAATACTTTGATGACTTGCTTAACATGGTCTCTTAAGTATTGACAGACTCCAATCGCTGCTACTGCAGGTTGGGCCACTGATCCTGCTAAGGAGAAAACATCCTTCAATAGGGATTCCATCCTTTTATCTACAGGATCCCTGAGCATCTGAGCATTGTCTACAGGACAAGTCAGGCTATTATTTACGGAGGAAATGGCGGCATCAATAGCCGGTATTCCCCACATTTTAATAAACTTTTCTTCCATCGGATAAAGTGTTGAAAACTTTCTCGGCGGAAAAAAACGTTTGTCTGGGTGATCCCACTCAGAATAAATAAGCTTTTCAAGTAAAGTATGAACAGGAAAAGCATGTGCTGCTTGGAAAGGTTTCAGTGACCCCAAAGCAGAAGAGGATTCTCTAGCAGTTTCAGGTATGGGCAACTTAAATGTGGAGCGGACCAATCCAGTGAGGATCTGCACTAAGACTTTCTCCTCTTGGGAAGTCGCAGAGGGTCCCTCTCCACCTGAATCCTCCGAAGAGGAATCATCCATCCCATCCCGATCCTCTGAAAGGGATTCATCTCCTTTATCCCAGAGCTCCTCTGTCTGAGGGTCTTGGGGAACAGAGGAAAGCCTAGTGCGTTTTCTTCCACTGAGTGAAGACGTAATCACGGCCATTAATCTTTCCTCTAGACCATTAATGGTTGAGGAAAAAACCTCTTGTGTAATATATACAGGGGCTGAAGTGCCAGAAGCAGGTGTAGCCCCTGACCCCGATGGCTCTCCCTGGCTAGCTGTCCCTGGCCCATCTTTAGGGGGGGAGGATGCTGCCGACAGGGGGCCCTCAGAACCTGAACGAGATCCCCTAGTGTCTCTGGTTTCTGGGGTGCTTGAACCTCTTCTACCCATAGTGCAAAGCAACAAGGTGTGAGGTATACAAATGAACACTGCCCGCTGAGCGATGTAGTCTGGCTAAAAGCCTTGCTACCCAATGCTCAGTCTGGTGTTACTTCAGTAAATGCTGCCTAGGAGAATGCCTGTGTCCCACCTTACATGCGACCGTCAGCTCTGTGTCTCTCAGAAGGCTGAGTGCACCTGTACAGAGTGCCTTTAATAGCCTGCAGCTGGCCTGAGAAAAGCCACTAGAACTCAAAAATTCTGTGGAATCTCCTCTTACCTTATCCAGCCGCAGGGTGCTGTTTACACAGACCCAATCTTCACCTCTCACGGTGGGCTCTGTTTGAAAAAACCGTCAGAGACTGGGGCCCCCATCAGTAGGGGGATCCAACAGTTCTGGGACCGTAAAGCACCTCGCCAGAAATTAGGAAGTTTAAAGCCATTTTCTGATATGCGGGGTCCAGCTCTCTAAAAAGAGAAGCATTACGGGTAAAACCTCGTTTCTTCGGACACGAGGCCCGGGTACCATTCAATTCGGCCATGAAAAGACACTTTGAATGGATCCGGTTCGCCTGGCTTGCCCCAGTATAGGATCTTAGGATATTCCCTTTGGAGCTCAGCACAGGACATCTTTACACGTTCATCACCTAAGACACTGGCGTAAAAACTGAGGTATCCCTGCAAGGGGGAGGGATTATATAGGGGGTTGAACTTCCTGATAGGGTGTGCCAGTGTCCAATCACCAGTGATACCTATATAACCCATCAGTAATTACTGTGGCTCTGTGTCCCGTGATGTTCGAGAAAGAAATAAACAATAACCATGCTTCTGGGTATGGGGGAGCATATGGCCTCCTTCCATGATGCAGTGCACAGGCCTAGCGGTTAATCACTAGACCATGCACAGTCAAAGATCCGCTCCTGTGCAAGACCCAACATGGAGCTCAGATGATTGCTGCTATGGCGAAAAGTGAGGCAGGGAAGAAATTGGAATGCAAGCACAAGTGGGTCAGGAAGTGGATTTCACAAAGGTTGTCACTTTGCTCTTAATGGGTCTTTTAGCTAAGAGGAGTTTGGTTTGTCTGCATTCCAACTCTTCTCTAATACTAGGCCAGGTTCTGTCCAAAAAAAAAAAGACACAGTAGTACAGGCAGACTGGAAATACTGTGGATCCCTTGACTTTTAATACAGCAAAACCTAAAATGTGTTTTATCTTTTACTGCAAAACAGAATAAAAGGTAGGAACAGTACTAACCTTTCCAGGCATCAAACAGTTGTTGGTCTTTCTTCCAGGGGACATCTCTATCCTGAAGACCTAAATATTAAAAACATGTTAAATACCGTACTCTGTATTACCCTGTTTCCCCGAAAATAAGACCTAGCGTGATTGTCGGTGATGGCTGCAATATAAGCCCTACCCCCCAAATAAGCCCTAGTTAAAGTCCTTGTAGGTCTTATTTTCAGGGTAGGGCTTATTTTCAGGGAAACAGGGTAAAAGCAATGCAGTTTGACTATACGTTTTTATTGTAGAACAGGTAAAGAGTCGCCATCTGTAGTAAACAATTAACACATCTTTTACAACTAAATTGTTTTGAGCCGAGTAGCTATAATCTTACATATTGAAACGGTCCTAATGTTGAACTTTAGGCAGGCAAAAAATAATAAATAATAAATCATGATTATCAACCATTTATGTAGGTATGTATTTGTTTATAAGGTATTAAATACAGCTAGTACTGTACAAGTACCTACATTAGTGTTTATATTAACTTTCTATAATCCCACTGAACACATACATATATACAGAGATTTCCTCAAGGGATTTTAAGGGCTTGCCCCCCCCCCCATATTTTTGTGGTTTAATGGTCAAGAGGTCCTTTTAAATTTTTGAATTGTATCTTTTACATTTTAGCTATATAGCTGCAGCTCTTTTGTCCCTATGAGGTCTTGTTGCATCCCAGGGTGCTCACTGGTGGCAAATGGGAATCCATGTGGTGTCTTATGAGGACACTCCATTTGCAAAAGGTAATATATATACATTGTAAACCTTGTGGGACAATCGTGTCTGGAGATCTGTAGAACTGTTATAAGAAATTCTTAATGATATTATTTTTCATCATAACGTGGTACACTTTTCCCTGATGAAGAATTGTATATCGATCCAATTCGAAACGCGCTAGCGATTCCCCAGCACTACGACTAGCTGTGAATCCTGTAAACATCTGGTTTAACACCAGGAACCTGTCTACATGTACCACATTTTTTACTTCAACTGTGATTCTCAATTTTGTACATGGCAATATGAATGTCTGTAAAGATTTTTAAAGGATATTGGTATATTTTTGTAATAAAATTGAACTTTTTATGGTAATGTTTAACTGCTTGCCAACCAGTCACCGTCGTTATATGGCAGAAGGTTGGCACTGCTGTGTAAATCGCTGTACGTTGGCCGATTTAAGAGCTATAGACGGTGGCCGCGATGTCCCCTGGGGACCCGCGATCGCTCCTCAGAGAGCCAGAACGATGATCTGTCAATGTAGACAGACAGATCCCCGCTCTGTCAGGGAAGTAGAGAGAGATTTGCTGTTCCTAGTGATCAGGAACAGCGATTTCTTCGTACTCCCAGTCAATCCACTTCCCCCACCGTTAGAAACACCTCCCTAGGAACATTTAACCCCCTGATCGCCCAATAGTGTTAACCCCTTCCCTGCCAGTGTAAATTATACAGTAATCGGTGGCTATTTTTAGCTCTGATCGCTGTATAAACGTCAATGGTCCCAAAAAAAGTGTTCAATCTGTCCGCTGCAATGTTGCAGTCCCGCTAAAAATCCCAGGATCGCCGCCATTAATAGTAAAAAAAAAAAAAAAAAATTTATAATGAAAATGCTATAAATATATCCCCTATTTATTCGCTTATTGCTATTTTTACCAAAAATATGAAGCGGAATACATATTGGCCTAAACTGATGAAGAAATTCGTTTTTTACTTTTTTTTTTGGATATGTATTACAGCAGAAAGTAAAAAAAAAATATATATATATTTTTTTTTCAAAATTGTCGGTCTTTTTTTGTTTATAGCGCAAAAAATAAAAACCGCAGATCAAATACCACCAAAAGAAAGGTCTATTTGTAGGAAAAAAAGGACTTGAACTTTGTTTGGGTACAGCGTTGCAAAACCGTGCAATTGTCAGTTGAAGCAAAGCAGTGCCGTATCACAAAAAATGGCCTGGTCAGGAAGTGGGTAAATCCTTCCGGGGCTGAAGTGGTTAAACATGTTTGGTTGCCCTTAAAATGCCTGTAAATTTATATGTGGAAGGGATGGTGGCAACCCTCACCGATATGGAGTAGGTTTTCTATTGTTATCACATTGAACATAGAGATTTCTATTTTTTTTATTGCGTTCCTGCAAGAGCACCAATATTCATTAGTATATACACTAGAAGCCACAGACACTGGAATTGCTTTGGATGGCTGTGTCTTCACAGAGTACAGAGAGTTGCAGCCAAGCAGCAAATGAGATTACAATTATGATGGCTCACTCTTTTCAGTTTCAGTTCTCATTTATGTACTCCTAGACACAAGCATGGAGACTTGCAAAGAATTTCGGTTTCTAATGACTATATGGAAAAAATCTAAATAAGACATTTTTGGAAGCATCTTACCTCTCAGAAAGAAAATTCTTCTGCCATATTTTAGAGCCACAAAACGGAAGTAATCCCGCCAAAGAAGCTCAAAAACCACCCTAGAAAAGAAAAGTTAAAACTAGTTTAAACCGTAGAACACATAACCAAAAAAAGCTGAACCAAACCTGGCTTAAATGCACTAAGGCCTGGTTCACACTAGTGCAATTTCAGATAGGACTTGAGTCACCCAGAATTGTATGACAAGGGAACTCAATGGTGTCTGTTCACATCAATGCAGCACGATTTTGGAAAAGGGTCCTGTGCTACTTTGGTGCGATCCAGCACGATTCTGGCCCCATAGAACATGCAAACCACATTTAAGCAGCATTACATAATCGTATTGAGAGTCCGATAAAAATCTGATTGCAGATTGTATGTAGTATCAGCTATATACAGTATATAATGCTGTGTTCCGGCAGCAGTATGGGGGACTTCCTGTGCCATTCCCTGAACAAAATCAAGTTAGGCCAAGCGTTGATGAGCCATTCACAGGAAGTTTTTTTATGAATGGATACAGGACTTCTTCTGATTGGCTGAGGTGGAGATTGTGATGATGTCATCTGTCAGTTTTTCCCAATAGAGGCCTTGCATTCATTCATAAAATGCAAAGCATCTGTGAATGGTTTTACCTGACTCGATTTCTTGGTTCCTGGAATTGGGTGGGAAGTCCCAGTAGTGCCGCAACACAGCACTGTATGCTGTACATAGCTGACACTACATACATTTTTATACAGCACTGACGCATTTCTCAGTAAGGAAATAGTTTGTGCCACCTTGGCTCAGACAAATTATTTGAAAAGTGAAATGAAACCTGGCGTTAAGCTTTAAGGCCAACTCATGTTCACTTTTAAAATTACGTTAAAGTCTATGTATGGACACAGTTACCCAAAAATGCAGTTACAGAGGGCTGGATCAAAAGTATAAAGATTGACTTGATAATATATCAAAGTAGAAAGAATTGATCCAGTAATGCTTCCAAGAACTTGCTTAACACGTTTCGCTAGATTAGCTTCCTCAGGACAGATACTGGGCAGGTGCTGGTAAATTAAAAGCAGAAAAAGTGCATATATCAATATTTCATGTAATATATATATAACAGTAGTTATTACAACATTTATCCAGGGAGGGTACATGTAGAGAAACTATACAAACAGATGCAACAACATATATGCTTGCCTGGTAAGCCTGTGGCGCAGGGTATAGGGACACCTCAGAAAACTAGACAAACATCCGGAAAGACGAAGTTTCAAAGTCCATATATATGTATGCACTGACAACATGCACGCATATCATGTGGTCTATAGTAGATACCACTAAATGGAACAAGAGAATATTCATTATAGTACACTATGGGATAAGATGCACCCATACATTCAATTAGATTTGAGATTAGGGTTTTTTATACGAGGAGATAGAGTCCGCATTACAGATCAAACTGTACTAGAATAGCTCTCACCTGATGTATAACAATCATATAGCTTAAGAGTATTAGGGTATAGGATAGGATAAAGTAGGATGTCTCAAATTGTTCTGCCTTGTGAGAAATGTTAATTTGCTGCTGCAGTCATGACGGTTCAGTCATTGTGTGTGTTTTTTTTTTTTCCTGTCTATGTCCATGTTGGTGTCTGTTATTTGGTAGATTTGGTGTATAGGGCTATGTGTGGGCTGGAAACATTAAATTACTTAATGAAGTGCAACTTTTTTTGTCATTGCTATATACTGAGATGAGACATTTTCGATCTCTAGTTTGGCCTTTCTTGCCCTTTGTTAATCGGTGGGCGTGTTGTACGGCAATCACGTTTGGATATGCTGCGTCTTACTTTGACGTTGGCATGCATCCACGGCCGTATGCATGCTTCGTATAGATGCGAGCATGTGACACGGTGTATGTGCGGTGATCACGCGGTGCGTCATCGCGTCACTTCCTGCAGGGGATCTGATTTGTTTTGATCTGTGCCCATTGGTCCACCTTCTAGGGGTGGATGCAGAAGTGTGCCAATTCGGTCATGTGCGCTAATACCTCCCCCCGATGCCTCCTTACTCTTTGGTAACTGTTCACCAGCTCTGGCAACTATTGATGACGCGGATGGGGTCATGTGACTATGGTCAACGTGATGACACAACGCGTCATGTGATGTGACGTTTTGGCGCCAACAATCACGCTGTCACGCCCTCTCTGTCACTTTATGCCCCTCTATAAAAAGGGGATGCTTGGAGATCTGGCCTACACATGGAGGGGAAAGCTGTACAGACTGGAGTAGTGTTCAAAAGTAAGCTTTATTTTTGACAGTCTTTCTAGGGAACTATTGTATAATCAGTTACTCATTCCATCGATATTCTTTTTTCCCTTTTTAGGGATATATATATATTCTCTCTCGCTTACGTGGCATTATCTGCCTGGGTCTTACCAATAGGCCTTCCCATTTGGGATAAGTGTAATACTTATACACTCTGGTCAGTATTTATGTCTTTTTATTTCTGTCTATGTTTCTACCCACTTACATTTTAAGTACCTAATAGGCGCTTATACTCCTTTCCTAGATATGTCATCCATCTTTATAATCGAGGGGACTTTATACCTAACATATTGGTATTGTAACTTTGGGGCCATATCTGGTACTTTTGGTAAGCACCATCCTTAAACTCTGCTCATTTATATCCGGTTTAGAGGGCTAATGCCTAATTGTAGATACCATCTATATTTTCAGATTTTTTGTCGGAAACATTAATAGTGAGACCCCCTTACAGCTTACCTCTGTGTGTGTCCTATACCCTAATACTCTTAAGCTATTCTAGTACAGTTTGCTCTGTAATGCGGACTCTATCCCCTTGTATAAAACCCTAATCTCTTGAGACATCATTTATATTCATATCTATCCACTCTAATTGAATGTATGGGTGCATCTTATCCCATAGTGTACTATAATGAATATTCTCTTGTTCCATTTAGTGGTATCTACTATAGACCACATGATATGCGTGCATGTTGTCACTGCATACATATATATGGACTTTGACACTTCGTCTTTCCGGATGTTTGTCTAGTTTTGTGAGGTGTCCCTATACCCTGCGCCACAGGCTTACCAGGCAAGCATATATGTTGTTATGTCTATGTTTGTATAGTTTATGTCTACATGTACCTTCCCTGGATAAATGTTGTAATAATATATATAAAACAGTAGTTATTACATGAAATATTGATATATCTATCTATCTATCTATCTATCTATCTATATATATATATTGTACCTTCCTGGATAAATGTTGTAATAACTACTGTTATATATATTACATGAAATATTGATATATGCACTTTTTCTGCTTTTAAACATACCAGCATCTGCCTAGTATCTGTCCTGAGGAAGCTAATATTCTAGCGAAACGTGTCGACAAGCAAGTTCTTGGAGGCATCAATGGATCAATTCTTTCTACTTTGATATATTATCAAGTCAATCTTTATACTTTTGATCCAGCCCTCTGTAACTGAATTATTGGGTAACTGCGTCCATACAGGGTGTTGTTTGTATGTTTATATGTTTTTTTTAACTATGCTGTAATAAAATTTATACTGTTTTAATGATTCCTCCTCTCATTATGTGTCCATAAAGTCCACCAATTTTTTGAATCTCTCAATATTATATATATATATATATATATATATATATATATATATATATATATATATATATATATATATATATATATATATATATATATAACTGTACATATAATGTTGGCATGGTGAGGGTACTTCCTTCCTACATTAAAGCCCTATTTGAAAGAATAGAAAGAAAGTGTAAGAGGAAAGCTAAGAATTCCTTTTCTGTAAAAAATTCCAATTCCTTCCAGTATTTGTCACATGTCAAAAACCCCAAACATTTATGCCGCGTACACAGACCGGCAGAAAAGGTCAGACGGAATCATTCCATCGGACATTCCGATCGTGTGTGGGCTTCATCGGACTTTCTTTTGAAAATTCTCATGAACCTAGAAATAGAACATGTTTCAAATCTTTCCGACGGAATCAGTTCCTATCAGGAAAACCGCTCGTCTGTATGCTGTTCTGATGGACCAAAAATGACGCATGCTCTGAAGCAAGTACGAGACGGCAACTATTGGCTACTCGCTAATGAACTTCCTTTTTCTAGTCCCGTTGTACGTATTGTACGTCACCGCGTTCTAGACGGTCGGACTTTGGTGTGATCGTGCGTAGACAAGACAGTTTCAGTGGAACTCCGTCGGAAAGTCCTTCAGAGTTTATTCTGACGGAAAGACCGGTCGCGTGTACGTGGCATGAGTCATTTGATTTCATAGGGATCAGAGTTCAGATTGATTGATCATTCATTTATTAGATATCACATGACCAAATGCCCAGGCTATCAGACATGCAAAAAGCATTTTTATTCCTCCAAACACGGCATGTCGAGATAAAGCGGTTGTATTCCCCCACTTGCACATTTTTACCTACAGGTAAGCCTATAATAAGGCTTACCTGTAGATTAAATGAATATCTCCTAAACCTGTACGGTTTAGGAGATATTCAAGTATTTCATAATGCAGTGCATACTAGCTCAATATGCCTGTGTCTTACAGGATTTTTTCAGGGCATACAAATGCTTTAATGCCAAAGAGCCTAATTTTGGTCTCAATTGACCACAGCACTTTCTCCCAATCCTTCTCTGAATCATTTAGAGGCTCATTGGCATGACTGTACATGTGCCTTTTTTTGAAGGCAACTCGCCGAGTTTGGAGGAAGAAAAATGCCGACTATGACCCTAAGAACACCATCCCTACAGTCAAGCACGGAGGTGGACACATTATACTTTGGGTCTGTTTCTCTGCTAAAGGTACAGGCTGACTTTGCTGCATTGAGGGGCCAATGGATGGGGCCATGTATTGTAAAATCTTGGATGAGAACCTTCTTTCCACAGCCAGAACACTGGAGATGGGACATGGATGGGTCTTTAAACATGACAATGACCCAAAACAAACCACCAAGACAACAAAAGGAGTGGCTTAAGAAGAAGCACATTAAGGTCATGCAGCGGCCTAGTCAGTCTGCACACCTTAATCCTATAGAAAATCTGTGGATGGAGGGAGCTGAGAAACTTTGAGTTGCCAAGCGACAGCCAAGAAACCTTAAGGATTTAGAGAAGATCTGTAAAAAAAAAAAAAAAAAAAAAAAAAAAAAAAAAAAGAGTGGACCAAAATCCCTCCTGATATGTGTGCAAACCTCTGTGCTTGCCAACAAGAGTTTCTCCTCCAAGTACTGAGTCATGTTTTGCTTGGGAATCAATAACTTATTTTACTCACTGAACTGCAACTCAATTTAGAACATTTGTATCATGTGTTTTTTCTGTATTTTTGGTTGATGTTCTGTCTCTATCATTTAAAATGCACCTATGATAAAAATTATAGACCCTTCATTTCCTTGTAAGTGGTTAAATTTACAAAATCTGCAGGGGGTCAAATAATTATGTTCTCCACTGTAGCACCGGAGTGAGCCTGAAGTACCATTTCCCAAGAAAAGGCAAGTATTTTAGCCCTAATTTTAACTTTTTTTGTTTATCTTACCAAGACTGGTAATAAGTACGCAAAATTCAGAGATTTTCATCATTATTGTTGTTGACTAAGTGTGCACTCTGCTAGATTTTTTTTTAGAATACAAAGTGTGTTATTGTGTCTTAAAGGCTCGGTTCACACATGGGCGGCACGACTTGCAGGTCGCCTCAGCGAGGCGACCTGCAAACGACTGCGGGGCGACTTGCGAGACGACTTCTGCATAGAAGTCTATGCAAGTCGCCCCAAGTCGCCCCCAAAGTAATACAGGAACCTTTTTCTAAGTCGGAGCGACTTGCGTCGCTCCAATTAGAACGGTTCCATAGCACAGAACGGGAGGCGACTTGTCAGGCGACTAGGTCGCCTGACAAGTCGCCCCAGTGTGAACCGAGCGTTAAGATAATGTATACAGGTCAACGTGATCACTTTGACGTAAATTTAATCTAACAATGACACACAAGTATGGTTTGAAAACCACGTCTGGTTATTTGGCATACGGTATACTGTATATCTATTTATAGTTACAATGAATTTGCATGCAATCTGAAATGAAGATATTTTGCTAGGTAATACCAGGTAATGCAGTTTGAAATACAATATACTTCCAGAGTGGATAAAAATGTGACTGCCATTATACTACAGAGTGGAGCGTAGCTTGCTATCCATCACTGGTTAGTGTATGGCAGGAGTGTGAAACTCAATTTCTTCATGGGCTGCATCAGCATTATGGTTGCCATCAAAGGGCCAGTTGTATCTAAGATTAGATGCCCAGAGCACTCCCCCACACCTTACATCAGATGTCAAGAGCCCTCCCACCATCAGAAGACAAGAGTCTTCCACCCTCCCTCATATTACATGTGCTGCTGCCGGGAGGAAGCTGGGGGTGGAGCTGGGAAGCAGGAAGTGTAGGTCTGGAAAAGGACCAGAGGAGGGCTGGAATCTGCTGCTGGAGTCTACTGAATGCTGAGACCAAGGGAGGCGGAGACAAGGGGGTGCTGTAGCTGCACAGGATCTGTAGGAGGAGTTCTGTCCCCATCTCTGCTACCGACTGCTGAGACAGAAGGATGGCAGAGATGAGCCTCTCCACAGCTGCATGGGGAAGCGCAGGATCTATAGGAGTTCTCTCTGCTTAGCGACAAGG
The DNA here is from genome assembly GCF_042186555.1 of Aquarana catesbeiana. Classification (NCBI taxonomy): domain Eukaryota; kingdom Metazoa; phylum Chordata; class Amphibia; order Anura; family Ranidae; genus Aquarana; species Aquarana catesbeiana. Next base: position 104,040,735 of record NC_133328.1, read on the forward strand.
TGCATGTTATTTGTACTGAAATATTTTTAAACACAATAAGCAGAATTTGTTAAAACAAAAACAAAAAACATAGGGATTCTCTGATTCGGTTATGGGAAGACAACACGTCATACATGAGCAGCAGGCAACTGTCTACAATATACATAAGGAAATGGAGACATGCACCATACATGTACATTGGATAAAGGGTATATGTAGATGATCCTGGAATCAGCTCATTACATGTTATTATACTGACCATGCCCAGTTTACAGTAGATTTCATGTGAATGTTTCCTCAGTTTGCGCCATATAAACAGTTGTGATAGAACTGACATCTGCATGATGAAGGCTACTGAAAACAGCAGCAATGGATATTCTTGCACTATTTGCGCAACACGATTTGTCTCTTAATGAGCATTTGTGGAACGGAAATATGGAGAGGGATACACTGGTCTACACTATTCATACAACGGATACTTGGTGTCACAAGCTGCCATATCCAGTATGACTGGCAAAGCATCCTAGATTCTTTGTACAAATTGTCAGTAATTTTACTTTTGGTGTAAGTGCCGCACCCCATCCTATTATTTAAGCTAACGGGGGCCAAGTTGTGGATTTCTTTGTGCAGTCACTAGGTTGTAGGGGACTTTTACACACAATGAATGAGGATATATATTGTTCTATTTTCCAGGAAACCTAACGTAGGCATGTTTAAGAAACTACTGTATCTCTCTTACCAATATGTACTTTGATTTGCAGTTCGCTCCTTCTCATATTTGCCAATCTGCTCAAAGATATATCTGGGGGAAATGCAGCCAAAAGCAAGCCTGTAAAACAGTAATATTGATAATCATAAGTTTATTTTATTTATTTCAGGTACTTATATAGCGCAGTCAATTTACGCAGCGCTTTACATATACATTGTACATTCACATCAGTCCCTACCCTCAAGGAACTTACATTCTAAGGGTCCCTAACTCACATTCATACATACTAGGGCCAATTTAGACAGGATCCAATTAACCTACCAACATGTCTTTGGAGTGTAGGAGAAAACCGGAGTAGCCGGAGGAAACCCACGCAGGCACAGGGAGAACATGCAAACTCCAGGCAGGTAGTGTCGTGGTTGGGATTCGACCCAGCGACTCTTCTTACTGCTAGGCGAGAGTGCTACCCACTACACCACTGTGCCGCCCAAGTGATTGCCCTCAATTGCCGTATAAGGCAGAATATAGCTCTCTTTCTCCATAAAAAAAATAAGTTAATCTTTATCACATTGAATGGTCAGGAACAAACCTAGCACTCAAAGAAAATATGCTGCCTTATGCTACAAAGCTGTAGCTGAGACATGCCTTGCAGGGTAAAATATGGATAATGGCCTTTTGGCTTTTATTTAAGGCAGATCTTCACCCGCTTACCCTACATTTTTTTTAACCCCAACTTACCAGGTTGCAGTTTCAGCAAAGTTCAGATACACACCCACCCAGAGGATCTAGCATTGTCCTACTGAGATCCCCTTCTCTTCTCCCACCGATGGGGTCCTGTGCTGCAAAGTTCTTGTGTGACACCAACAAGCCCTTCTGATTATGTGCCACTAGGTGCCCCCCCCCCATGAGATATTAGAAGTACATATCTCAGGAGGCACAGTGAGTACAGTGCATATCATTCACCAAACAAGTTACGTAGATGAGGGCCAAGACCGAAATGATTTTTTTAATGAAAAAAGTTTAAAAACATATCTTAGAAAAAAGAAGAGGGGGGTGGAGAAAAGGGACGTTTGTTTTGAGGGTGAATATCCGCTTTAATCCCTTCTTTGTTCCCAAAACATGAGCTGAGAGAACTGCTAAATCAGTACAGGAATTTACCCGGCCAACAGCTCACTGAAGTTTAAAAAAGCGAAGTTCAGAGTTTAGGTTACAGATTCATTAGGAGGTCAGCCAAGCTCATCTCTATTCAGATATATTGGAGCTCTTTAAAAAGTCTAGTATCTCCAAAAACTTGGCATGACCTACTAACACAACAGAACCATGGAAGTCTAGTGTTCTTGGTGATGGGAGTGTGGTAGGGCAACCAAACTACATTAAACTTTCATTCCTATGAGCACAGCATAAATCTGTTGCGAATGTGCGGAAAAAAAAAAGAATAAAAAAAAAAAAATCTGTGTATGTTCCAACATCCCCCCGTTTGGAGGATCCACTAATGGGTCTACTAACTGGAAAGAGAGCTAACTTTATTATACAGGCTCATATACATTGCTATGACCAGGCTAATGTAAACTTTGACAGTGCTTCTGGGGTGCTCTGTAATGCTTTACTTTAGTGGAAGAAAAATGCTTATGCCACAGTATGAACAGTGTGATAAAGCTTGCAGCATATATAATAAAACAAAAGCAGGTTGAGTGCCAGAGTTTGAGTTTCATTTTCCAACCTACACCAGAGCTGGTGTCCATTGGCATACTTCTGAATGCTGGTAAAAGCCTTATACCCATCTGCTGGAAGTCCACGATGGTACCTACTGTTAAAGAGTGGCTGCTGAAGGTACAGGAAATCCAGCATTTGGAAGAATGGCGGCATCAATGTTCTGATGATTACCAAATAAATCTAACATTTTGGCTTTGTGAATTGAATATTTGACCACTGACTTATATTACAAAAATTTCTTTGCAGCAACTGTTTGTATAAGTCAACGCTAAGTTAACTGCACTTTATTGCTGGTAATCTGGTGGGCGGGGGCTGGTTGATGTGGCATAACAGATGACTTGTTTTATTCTTCCGTCTCCTTTCCTGGCATTCGAGCAGGAAGAGCTTCGCCTGAAGACCTTGGTTTTTGTAGCTACTTATTTATCTGTTCTTTTCTGGTTAAACACTTATTTCCATTCTGTTACCATGTTTTCATGCGGCGGGTTTGGGGCACAGGACCTCTCTGAGGGCTTAGGAGGGTCCTGAGCCCTCCTGTGCACCCTTGTGGGGTTTACCAATAGGTGTAGTACTCTCCCTATGCTGTTTGATGTTGATGTGGACTTCTTTGGATATGTATATTGTACCTGTTCTGGATTTCTAATTTGTATACCCGTTGCATTGGGTGCTCGCAGGTTTTAGCTCACACCCTTTACCATCTTTTTCACATATGATTATCTAATTTTACCTGTTTGGTGGATATTGAAACTGAAAAAAAAGATTTTGCAAAAAACATTTTTTAAATAACCACCACACAGTGAAGCAAAACCCCCCCAAATATTTTTGTACATACCACGGAGCAAATTTGGTTGAATAATCCATTCCTATTAGTCCATTTCGTGTATCTTTATAGGAAGCTACAAGATTCTGAAAAAAGGTAGAAGTCAATTTAGAAATGTAGGGCTGCCTTTAAAAGGGCAAACCATATGTATCTGCATTTCAAAAGGCACGTTTCAAAGTACATAAAGCATCATTATCTGCTATGTACTGTCATGATAATAATAATAATAAAACTGGTAATTCCTAATACGGTCATTAATAAAGCCAATACTAGAAAACTAGTAGCTGACCACACATGGACTGATCTGGCTTTATAAACCAATGGCAATACCATCTGTCGCAGCCAGAATTGTCTGAACACTTCTATGTCTCTGGAGATTGCTAGGACAGAAAATAAATTCAGGTAAGATCATTGTGCTCATTCCATCCACGCTTAATCATTATGCCCCTTTTAATTTTTCATAGGAGGGTTGATGGATACAGTACCATTGTATTTTTCAGGACACACTAAAGAGAACAGCCCCCATCACGCTGCAGTATTCTTCCTAAAGGTCTTAAAAACCAGCAGCACCTCAACAAGCACAACAGTATATTATGGATTATTGACTTGAAGATGGTAACATGTGCTGTAGCACAGACCATAGCAGAAGTGTCACTTTCTCTGTAGGCTGGCATAGCTAACAAAGCAAGGATTACTCATTAGGTTTAGAACCATTTTAAAGTGTAAGTTCACCTTTTTCAGAAAAAATGAAAGGGGAACTAACATTATACACATCTCCACCCCAGTCCCTGCTCTAGTTACCGCTGTGGGTGATGAGCTGTCAGTGCCCACGCAGCCAATGCAGCAGTCCAGGGATCTGAAATCCCCAACCTTAATCCCCTTCTTTCTGTAGGGCTTCCGAGAGGGATCAGGATGATTCTAAATGGTCAGCGTCAGCATTAAACCGCTTTCACCAGTCGAAATGACTCCAATTTGTCCTGGAAGTCCTACAGAAAGTAGGGGAAGAAATCAGGAATTCAAATCCCTGGACCACTACAATTTACCCCAAAGGTAAGAGTACAGGGGGAATCGGGGGGGGGGGTTAAGTTCACCTTTTCAGAAAAAATGAAATAGTCAACTAACCCTTTAAAAGCATATCTAAACCTAAGAACAAAAATGTATTAGATTGAAGCTTACCAGTCCTTATATGTAGTTGTAGCATTAGTTTTTTTCTTCAGGCTTTTTTTTTTGCCTTTTTCACCTGCTGATTCTGCCATTGGAAAATAAGGTTACGTCCCTGGTGGGTACATAGCGGTTCTGTGGCATAGATCCACCATATCAGACAGGTCATGAAGCCTAGTTGACTCTTACAGGAGTTAAAGGGTTACTAAACCCTAGGTTTTTTTGTTTTGTTTTTTAATATTTTAATAACATATCATACTTACCTCCACTGTGCAGTTCGTTTTGCACAGAGTGGCCCCGATCCTTGTCTTCTGGGGTCCCCCAACTGTGCTCGCGGCTCTTCCCCGCATCGGGAAACCACCTAGGAGAAGTGCTCTCCTTGGGGGTCCCTGTGCGGGCACGCTCCCGAGTCCAGCATTTGTGTCCATAGACAATCTATCAATCTATCCATTCAAGAGCCGAGACAACGGGCAGAGAGGATGAGCATGTCTCCGGCGTGGGAAGGAACGGGCTCAGGTGAGTAAAATGGGAGGGGGGGGGGGGGGAATGGGGGGGCTGGTCAGTGACAGAAGGTTTTTTGAAAAAAGACGAGGGTTTACAACCCCTTTAAACAGCTTAAGGCTTCACTCTCCTCCCTAGTAATCAAGTGCCTACAAAACCTGAGGCATATGCTTTTAAAATGTGTGAAAGAATTTTCAATTTTAATGCGTCAATCTTATATGGGGTATGTGAGGAAATCTGCAAGGAGGTTCTTTCGTATCCAGACTTCAGCTTTAAAGTATAACTAAAGCCAAAACTTTATCTTCTTAGTTTTGGATAGAATGGAAAAGGATTAAAACACCTATTGGATCCTGTTAGGGAGATTCACCCTCTCTAGAAGTCCTGTTTATCATTATCATTTAAAGTGAATGTAAAAAGAAAAGAAAATCCCAAATCATGGGTTGTCCTCAGAAAAGTAAGAGGGGGAAAATCTTCCAATGGGGACATCAGTTCCGTTGACATGGGGAACCCCAAGGGATTCTCTTAATTTGCAGGGATTTCCTCTGACTTCCTGTTTTGGCTATAGGGGAGGAAGTGAAGAGATCTCACCATTGGGACACAGATGGCAAAAATAAATAAATAAATAAATAAATCTGGACAGGGATTATAACCCTTCCTTACGCAATCCAAAATGGAAAAAAAAATAAAAAAAGAAGAAGAAGTTTTGCCTACAGTTCTACCTCAAGCTAGGCTCAAGAAGAACCCATAATACTAAATAATCACATAAAATGTATAGATGTCAGTGGAGGCAACAGTACTTACTGTATCCCAGAAATAATAATCCAATCTCTGTAAGGCCTGGGATTCACCTCCACTGCAAGGAAATGCTGTTCTTGGATCGCTTAAAGGATCTATGAGACATTAAGAAAATAAAAAGCAATGCCATGATATATTTATGAAGTTATCATGACCAAAATGAAATTCAGTACTTGATAAAAACTGGTGTGATAGCAGCTGCATAAATTATTCTAGAGTCCAGTGCCAAAATCCCTTGCAATTACTATCAGCCAGAACCCGGCACTTAGATTCATTCTGCTGTCATCTCTAATGGTGTAAAGGCAGTTTAGTAGGGAAGACTAGTTTATTTGTCCAAATGTCAAAGGAAGGGAGTAGTGCCTGACTGGAATGCCAGCAAGATAAATTTAAAGGGCTTTAAATGTCAGTTTAATGTGGTCCTTCTATAAGAAAGCATTATACAAATCTCTAGAATACTGCTTACACTGGTTTGTTCATATAAACAATAAACTAATAGGCATTAATATTTGAATGACATTAGTGACAGTAATCACTAACACTGGTAGAGTGTTCTCACCTTGCTGTTCAAAATCTTCTAGTGTTGGGACAGAACCCTCCTCCAGGCCTGTTGGTAAAGATTTCAATTGCTCTGGCATCTGAAGGGTGGGCCGCACTTTGCATTGTGTTTCCACAGCTTTTCTGAACTGGGTGTAGACATCAGGTAAACTGTAAAGACAGGAAGTTATGATGATACCTAAAGCAGAATGTAACTGAATCTGAGCACCACAACCCGAAAACGCTATTTATAATTTTAAATTCAAAACATAACACCCCCCCCCCCCCCCCCCATCCATTTCTAATGCTTTATTTTGTTGAGAAATCACTTTGAAAAACACCCCCAGCATTTCTAGCCACAGCCATATTGAGCCCCCATTCACACCAGTTCGGCTTTGAAATCGCGCTACTTCAGCGCAATTTGAAAGCCACACACCAGTGGGATTTGCACTGTCGATTTCATTGTGGCTTGCGACTTCATTTAACAGAAGTCTATGCAACTCGCAACAAAATCAGTAAAAAGTAGTGCAGGAACCTTTTTAACCACTTAAGCCCCGGACCATTTTTGCTGGCCAAAGACCAGAGCACTTTTTGCGATTCAGCACCGCGTCGCTTTAACTGACAATTGCGCGGTTGTGCGATGTGGCTCCCAAACAAAATTGACGTCCTTTTTTTTTCCCCACAAATAGAGCTTTCTTTTGGTGGTATTTGACCACCCCTGCGTTTTTTTCTTTTGCGCTATAAACAAAAAAAGATTGACAATTTTGAAAAAAAAACACATTATTTTTTACATTTTGCTATAATAAATATCCCCCCAAAATATATAAAAAAACATTTTTTTTCCTCAGTTTAGGCCAATACGTATTCTACATATTTTTGAAAGAAAAAAAAATATATATATATAAGCGTTTATTGATTGGTTTGCACAAAAGTTATAGCGTTTACAAAATAGGGGATAGTTTTATGGCATTTTTATTAATAATTTTTTTTTTTTACTAGTAATGGCGACGATCAGTGATTTTTATCCTGACTGTGACATTATGGCGGACACATCGGACATTTTTGACACATTTTTGGGACCATTGGTATTTATACAGCAATCAGTGCTGAACAAATACGCTGATTCCTGTGTAAATGACACTGGCAGTGAAGGGGTTAACCACTAGGGGGCAGTGTAGGGGTTAAGTATGTCCTGGGGAGTGATTCTAACTGGAGGGGGGGGCGTGGCTACATGTGACACGTCACTGATCTCTGCTCCCGACCACAGGGAGCAGAGATCAGTGACACTGTCACCAGGCAGAACGGGGAGATGCTTGTTTACATTAGCATCTCCCCGTTCTTCCTCTCCGTGAGACGATCAAGGGTATCCCCGCGGTGATCGAGTCCGCGAGACCCGACTCATGGAGCTCCCGGCCGGCATGCACGCAATGGCACGGCAGCAAATTTAAAGGGATGTATGGGTACGTTTGCCCAGCCGTGCCATTCTGCCGACATACATCGGCATGCGCCGGTCGATAATCGATGCGACATGAGTAGCGGCGATATGAACGGTTCCATTGCCGGCAATGGGGTGCAACTTATGCGATTTGGAACTGTCAAATCGAATGACAAGTCACACCGTTGCAAACAGGGGCTAAAGGCAGATAATTCATGTAGCATTTACTGCCTGGAATTCATCTGCCCTAACTGTGATGGTGACCTAGAAAACCTGACACATGCGCAGTACAATATACACAAGCTGCCAGTACACTTTCACAAGGTCAGGAATGCAGACAGGAGGGCGTGGTTAGTTGAGAAAGCCTCCACCTTCCTTCCTCCTGAGGAGGAAAAAAAAAAAAAAAAAACACATGCCGATAAAGACTCCTGGGATGTATCACATCATTCTGGCCCAGGCCAGAAACCAGGAAATACTGAAAAAAAAAAAAAATACAAAAAAATAAAAGTTTTAAACAAGTAAACATCATGGGCATTAGTGGGAGGATCAGTGCCCCATCATTAGTGTCAGTGGGAGGAATTGTGCCCAATCATTGGTGTCAGTGGGAGAATAAGTGCCCCATCATTGGTGTGAGTAGGAGGAATTGTGCCTAAGAATAGCAGCATAAGGATTATGAATAGTAAATGTTGATTGAGCCCAGGTTCACATTGACAGCGGGAATGAAATTGTGCAAGTTCAGCTGAACTCGTACAACTTCATACCCGCATGTCAGTCCAACTTTGGGGCAATTTCAGAGACATCTGTGCGGGTTCCTGCACAGATGTCTATTGAAATTGCACTCCGAAGTTGCCAAAAGTAGTACCGAAACAATTTTTGGGAATTGGTACGATGCCGCAAAGTAGGCGTCGCACGGATTCGAACGGTGCCATTGCTGGCAATAGCCACCGATTTGAAATGCAGTTTGACATATAAAATCACATGCCAAATCACTGCAACGTGAACCTAGGCTGAAAGAGTCAAGTTCTGCTTTTAGACATTTTACATACAGGTTTAAAGCCAAACTGAAGATACATAAATAGATATGCTGTAGAGAGACATTGTACTCACAACTGCAATTGTGCAGTTTATCTATGTATGACTGTCCAGTCTATTAGGCAACATATTTCAAACCAGTGAACTCAGTGTTCAATAACAAATCTAGTCTGTTACTGCAGCAGAATCGGACCATAGCGGGGAAGGATGACATCGGGTGTCAGAGGATGAGCTATCCCTTAGGGATGCATGTATGTCCGTATTTCATCCGAAAACGGATGGATGAAATACGGACATACTGTCCGCACGTGTGAAAGGGGCCTTACACAATCAAAATTTTGATCTGCAATACACGCCTGTGCTGTGCTGAATAGTGCGCTGTTACTTAGATCTGCCAGCATAGGGCACTGAGGTGTTTGGGCTGGAAATCACATTTATACTGCATGAAAAAAATTTTTTAACCCCTACCTGCTACCACCTACTGGTCCTTTATATAGATCTAAAAGCCAGAGGCGGGCTTTCAGATCATGTGACCGATGTGATTGGCAGTCACATCATCAGAAAGCCCCCAGTCACAAGTATGCATCAGGAGCTTTTCGGTACCCGTTTGTTACTGCGCTGGGTGCAGTAGAGTGTTTACCTAGGACTGCATCCATGTGCCGCTCTGCGTTAAAGCCCACCTGTCGAGAGGCCACATATATGCGCCAGGTTGGTCAGAAGTGGTTAAGGCAGTTCAAGGAAGCAAAATACAGTTGTAATTCACACCGTGCAAGGGCTCAGGACTAAAAAAAAGTTCCTAACTATAAGAGGATGTGCACACCTACGCAACCATGTTATTTTATGTTTTTCACCAAACAATTTCAGGTTATTTTTAATTGAATTGCACAGATTATAGGTCACATTAAAAAGGAGGAAAAAATTGTGAACCAATTTATTTTGGTCTGATTTTTTTTACATCTCAAAAACCTGGATTTTTTTTACAGAGGTGTGTAGACTTTTTATATCCACTATACGTTCTACAAGACAACTGCCACTTTGTATAATGGTATATGGCTTATATGGGTCCCTGCAGTCCTTGTAGCCCGCTAGACCAATGACAGTTCTTTAGGGGCAGAAGCAACTGTTAGTCAAGTCTTCTGTGAAGCAGGTCTTTAGAAGTCCACAAGTAACAACAAGCACATACTGCACTGCAATTCCCAAAAGGATGGATGAAAAAAAAAAAAACACAGAAGGGCAAAGCAGATGAAAGATCATCTTCAAATGGTGAAATTACTTTCTTACAACTGAGACCTGTACCTGGAGATGTGCCTGAATGGAAGATCATCACGGTGGTACAATGTGGACCCCCAGATTGATTGGACTTTTACCCCATGACGAGTACAGACTTGTTTTATGGACTTTTCAACATCAAGCTCTTCCTTTGTTGCCTGAAGAAACAGATGGCAAATGCAGATAATTAAAATTCTTTGCAGACAGGGTAACCTGAAAACTATGGCAGAGTAAATTTAATGCAGTGGTCTTTTATGGTGTATTCCTGCAGAACTAGTTTTGTGTAAACCTCTTACTTTGTCTACAGATGTATCCAATGAGCCCTTCAGCCATATAGTTTAAATATGAAGCTCTTGAAGTACAGTACTTACTTGAATGAAGAGTGCCGTGAGTGCTGATGGCTGCTCTGCTCCTTAAAATCTTCTGTCCTCTACCCCCCTTGGATATTTCCGTAGCTATGGTTTTTCGGTGCTGTGCAGGTTAACACGAAAGATTTCAAGGAACAGAGCAGCCACTAGCACACTCATAATTTATTTAGGTACGGTCACTGGTGCTGATGTAAAAAAAAAAAAAAAAAATTTTTTATATATATAATTTTTTTTTTTTAAATGTATGTCAATAAATGGTCTTACATTTTTTTTATATATAGTCCCGTGGGCACAATATTGTTGTTGTATGCAAATAAATATTTGACTATTTTAAAACGCGCAGGAGACATAACTTAGAATATATCATACAAGTATGCTGGTAGTTTATTAAGGATGCATACTTCTTCTTGGAAAGCAACAGCAGACACTGGACCCAGCTGCTTGATTAGATCTTCAATGACATCTTCTGGGTGACCTCTTTTCAATAGCAGATTGCTGTATGAATAAACAGAAAATATATAAGTGAAAAATTCATGTAGAATAAGTAAGAGTTGCAAGTAGAGTATAGGCTGGCCACAAAACATTTAGAATCCAGCTGTCACTTTTCTGTATCTTAAAGATGGTGTCCAGGTATGATATATTTTTACCTAGTTACATTGGTCCAGCTTGGACCAATAATAACTATTGTCAGGGGTTAGCTCAAAGGGGGGGGGGGGGGGGATGGGAGAAATCGCCTTCCCTGGGAAAAAGGTAGTCCAAACGGCAGGTTTCTTAAAATCTGACTGGTAGCCAGTTTTATTTAAAAGGTTGCATGAAAATAACACAAACAAAAACAGAAAATAAATCCTAGCCACCCAGGCAATAACTGAACATTGCAGGTTCCTAATGCCGCGTACACACGACCGGACTTTCCGTCAGAATAGACTCCGACGGTCTTTCCGACGGAGTTCCGCTGACACGGACTTGCCTACACACGATCACACCAAAGTCCAAACCATAGGACCGAAGTCCTATGTAACTATGTAACGAGCAGTTCTCCCGATAGGAACTGATTCCGTCGGAAAGATTTGAAACATGTTCTATTTCTAGGTCCGTCTGAATTTTAGAAAGAAAAAGTCAGATGAAGCCCACACACGATCGGAATGTCCGACGGAATGATTCCATTAGACCTTTTCTGCCGGAAAGTCCGGTCATGTGTACGCAGCATAACTCAACAGGTGAAGGGCTTCTCCCAGTCACCCACAAAACAAAGATAATGCAAACCTTTTCTCTTACAAAGCAAATTTTACATAAGTACCAGGCCAAGAGCAATTCTTTGCTCCAGTCCCGCTTTATTTATACCACCTGTTGGTGGACACAACTGGACCACAAAATCTGGTTCGGAACCAACCCTGCCAAGGTGGCTGGTAAAACCCGGACCGGATCCCACCTTAGTTCTCAGCAAATTAAAGCGGAGTTCCACCCAAATTTTGAACAATATCTGTATGTATTCTCTTCCTTGCCTAGATGCTGACATGCCGTTTAAAAAAATTTAAATCGCCGTAATTACCTTTTATTTTTCTATTCTTCTTTGCACTTCCTGGTTCTCCTCCCGTGGGAGTAGGCGTGTTTCTAGCCTCTCCCAGACTCCTGGGAGCTAGTCTCAGGCTTCCCAGGATGCCACTGAGCATGTGCGGGAAGGAGCGGTGAATGCTGGGAGCACAGCATTCACCACATCCAGGAAATAAATGCTTGTGGGCTTCAAATGCCCACAATGAAGATGGAAACCGCCTGCAGTGAATAATATAAGTTATTCTTTCCGACCAAATCTGACACAGGCGGACATATTACACACAATATGTGAGTATGTAATGCTGAAAAGAAAAAGTTTGTGAATGAACTCAAAAAAAAAAAAAAAACGATAGATAGGTGGACCCCCGCTTTAACTCATGAGAGGTGAAACATAATGTACCTAGCCAATGTTCCCGGAAGCTGCATAATGTTCTCCGATTGGATGAGGTGGACAGCATAATTTCACCACCCCACCTTGTTCAATCAGAGAACGCTTTGCATTCATTCAGAAAAGCATTCTCTAAATGGCACCCATGTCCAGCAGTCAACCTCCTGTGTGCACAATGCATCAGACCGGCTGCTCAGCACAGGACGTGGAAGCTAATGGAAATCACTGGAGTAGAAGTGTCTACTTTACTAATTGCCAGCTTCCAGGGGCATCAGCCAGATATGGTATATAGATAGTTAGATTGGTCCAAGCTGGACCAATGTATCTACGTAAAACTATACCATACCTGCAATTCATTTTTAAGCAGCCATATACTAACAGATTCCTCCATCCACGCTATACAACACAGATGGACGAATTTCTTGCTGTGCCTTAGCCAGTCCCACCAGCTGTCAAAATACCCCAACAGTGTCTGCATCTGACTGGATGCAGCTGCTTTTCAGATGACAATTTTCCGCTGGGCTCCTTCAATTTCTCATTTGAAGGATATCGGGCAACAGACAGGGCCACCCACTCAGTGAATTTTGTTTGTTTTTTCAAGAAGCGGACGAAATTTGTACATTGTGTGGCTACTTTCAGACAATGGACACTGATCCCTATTTTTTCTGTCTGCCAGATAAGAACTAAAGCCAATTAATAAGCCAGCAAATAAATAGAAAGAGTTACCATACCTTCCTCTTTTCTTCAGAGTGTTCCGTAAATCCTTAACACTCTCTAACAGAAATTTCAACCGAAGAGGCCCGGTCTTTGGAAAATTATAGTGATGTGTCCCAAGGTAGTGTCTCGGGTCAAAGCAATATAAAGGGACGATATGATCAGCATTTCTGTGTGCCCACAACAGTACCTACAGCACAAAAAAGTTACATAGGGCTTATACCCACTGATCCATCAAAATACAGTCACTATTGTACATTATTCGCATAAGTAAATGCTGTACACATACCTTATGAAGGTCTTATAAATTCTGATTTGCAATTGCTTTCATTGAAGATGTAGGCATGTATATATGGTACATTAATCCCCCCCTCTGTATTGTAAAATATTCTATAAAAACAACTGAACAAGAAAGCAGTTACACTGCACTCCTGTTCTTCCTTTGCACTACATATACGAGGTGGTATCAAAAAGTTTCAAAGACTAGTTTTGTAACACGCCAATAGATGGCAGCACAAGGCTGCATGCGCAGTCACAGGGAGCACCGACCTTCATAATGCAGCGTGCCACAAGACTTCACCCTGTGTACATCGGGAGATGTGCATCTGGTGCTACTCTGACCACGTGTGTTACCACGTCTGCTATTTCATCAAAGACAAAGTTAGAACAAAAAGCAAACGTGAAATTCTGCGTGAAACTGGGCAAATCTGCCACAGAGACGTTTGACATGATTCAGAAAGTTTACAGCGATGCTGCAATAAGTTGTTGGAGGTGTTTTGAGTGGCATGCATGCTTCAAGAGTAGGAGAACATCACTGGAAGACGACGAGAGATCAGGAAGACCTTCAATGAGCTAAACCCCCAAAAATGTTGAAACCTTTCAGCAACTTGTGCATGATGATCTTTGGAGAACAATCGCGTGTGCAACTCAAAACACCTCGAACGACTCATTGCACATGGTCAGAATAGCACCAGTTGCACAGCTCCCGATGTGCACAGGACGATGCCTTTTGGCACACTGACTTATAAAAGGTGGGTGCTCTCCGTGATTGTGCCATATGTTGGCGTGTTACAAAACTTTGATACTGCCTTGTATTATAGGCTGGATGGAAAAGAATCAGCCTCATGCACACCCGACACTCATAAGTTATGGTAAAAGAGAAGATTCCCATCAGGGACCTCTATAGGACTGTAGCAGCAAATAAGGCAAAAATGATACAGTCCATTTCAAGGATGCAGAGTAATTTCTTCACTGCTTCTGCATAATTTTAAGAACAACTAAAGGCAAAATGTTTCTTTTAATTTTGGAAAGAATAAGCGTTCACATTGGCGCGATTTGACAGGTCAAATCGCATTTCAAAATCGGACTCTATTGCCAGCAATAGGAGCGTCTCAATCAGCGTGATGCTGACTTTGCACCACCGTACCGATTTCTAAAAGTAGTTCCTGCACTACAAAAGACATTTCATTTAGTTTTATTCACCGCAATAACACTGCGTTGGGGTGGTTTGAGTTGCAGCATACCACACTGAAAAAAGGTACTGCGTGTAGTACAGTACAGCGTGGAGGGGATTATACAGTATGGTGTGGAGGGGATTATACAGTACGGTGTGGAGGGGATTATACAGTACGGTGTGGAGGGGATTATACAGTACAGTATAGAGGGGATTATACAGTACAGTATGGAGGGGATTATACAGTACGGTGTGGAGGGGATTATACAGTACGGTATAGAGGGGATTATACAGTACGGTATAGAGGGGATTATACAGTACGGTATAGAGGGGATTATACAGTACGGTATAGAGGGGATTATACAGTACGGTATAGAGGGGATTATACAGTACGGTATAGAGGGGATTATACAGTACGGTGTGGAGGGGATTATACAGTACGGTGTGGAGGGGATTATACAGTACGGTGTGGAGGGGATTATACAGTACGGTATAGAGGGGATTATACAGTACGGTATAGAGGGGATTATACAGTACGGTGTGGAGGGGATTATACAGTACAGTATAGAGGGGATTATACAGTACGGTATAGAGGGGATTATACAGTACAGTGTGGAGGGGATTATACAGTACGGTGTGGAGGGGATTATACAGTACGGTGTGGAGGGGATTATACAGTACGGTGTGGAGGGGATTATACAGTACAGTGTGGAGGGGATTATACAGTACAGTGTGGAGGGGATTATACAGTACGGTATAGAGGGGATTATACAGTACGGTGTGGAGGGGATTATACAGTACAGTGTGGAGGGGATTATACAGTACGGTATAGAGGGGATTATACAGTATGGTGTGGAGGGGATTATACAGTATGGTGTGGTACAATTATACAATGCACTGTGGGTGACCAGGAGAGGTTATGAAAGCAACATCAACACACAACACGTGTCACACCGACCCCGCCCCTTACCACACCATCCTCCAATAGGATCCCTGCCTGCTCCCATTATCTAACCAGCCCTATGGAGAGCACATTGTATAACCAACACTATACATTGTATACAGACAGCGCTATAGAAGGTCACTATGTATACAGACAGCCCTATAGAAGGACGCTGTACACACAGAGTCCCGCATGTATATATATACACATCAGCCGGCTCTCCAATGCTCGGTGTATGGAATCCATATTCATACTATAGATAGGTCTGTACGCCGCACACCTCGTTGTCATGGAAGCGGAGATCATTCCTCAGCAGACACACGATCACTCTGGCCGGACCACTCATCTCCCGATCGCTCCTCTCCGTCCGTCTACAGAATACAACGAGTAATTCCCAATCACTGACTAGACACGCCCCATTCGGTGACCTCAGGGACCCCGCCCTCCATGCGCTCAGCTGCAGTTCACCCTACAACCACCGGAGGGCCTCAGAACTTTACACTGTCCATGTGGATTCTATTCTCATTTACCCAGTATGGGCGCTCACTGGACTGACACCCCTCCAGATAAAAAACAATATAGGTGTGACAGCGCTGTAAAAGTGAAACAAACAATTATGGTGATAAAAACTGATATTACATTAATATAAAAAAGTAAAAAAAATAAAATGAATTAATCCACGTTGTGCAAAAAAATGAAAAAAAAAAACAATAAAAAAAACAAAAAAACAAGCTTGTGTGATGTCTTCAGACAACCTCCATGAACGGAGCGCTCCCACCACCTCATGCAATGCTCGCTCACCTCCTTTGAATGACCCTTCAAGGGGTCAAACACGCCTTGCACCCTGTGCAAACATTCCCTCCCAGGGATCGTCAGAGAATCTTGGTGGCTCAGGGGATGAAAGTAATCAAAAGCAGGTAGGTACTCCTTCCACTGTGCTGCTCCAAACTTTAAATCCACGATGACTACCGGTAAGTTCAGCAACACATGAAAAAAAAGTTTTGAAAAAAAAGTTTGACCTCTTTCAGGGTCGTTTAAAGGAGGTGAGCGAGCATTGTATGAGGTGGTGGGAGCGCTCCGTTCATGGAGGTTGTCTGAAGATAGATATCACACAAGCTTGTTTTTGCTTTGTTTTTTTTTTGTTTTTTTTTTTATTTTATTTTTTATCATTTTTTTGCACAATGTGGATTCATTCATTTATTCATATTATTGCAATATCAGTGTTTATCACCATAATTGTTTATTTCACTTTTACAGCGCTGTCACACCTATATTGTTTTTTGCTGATTTCTGTGGGAGCACATTAGTGACAGCTGCAGTAAAAAGTTATCACTATTATATGTTTTTCTACGTTTCACATTTCACACCATACTAGCACACAACTACCTCAATTTTCATTTACACCCCTCCGGATAAATGGCAGTCAAAAAATGCATCGCTCTACAAGGAAATATCCATAGGTATCAGGTGCCATCCACAGGAGGGCGCTCAAGCTACAATGTCCTCACGACAGCAAGTAATCATCAAATTCCAATAGAAGAAGCCGCACTCCAAATCCTTAGTAAATGGTTTATTAGGTACATATAAAAGGCGCGCATGTTTGGGCACAACCGCCTTGTTCCGAAAACGCTCACCCCTTGTAGCCTTTTATGTGTACCTAATAAACCATCTACTAAGGATTTGGAGTACGGCTTCTTCTATTGGAATCTCCAGATAAATGAGTTCCAGTGAACGATCCTCTGAGGGCTCATTAGGAGGTCATTTACATTTGTGGATGGGGGCAGTAAAAGCACATAGTTGAGCCATGTTTTTAGAAACTCCCCCATGCTCCCCCTTAACCACTTCGATCCTTTCTGCCCAGGCCAATTTTCCGCTTTCAGCGCTGTCGCACTTTGAATGACAATTGCACATAGGGTTGCCACTTTTTAGGATTGTAACAGACCTGGGACACCTTTGGGCACTCTAAAGAGAAAAAGTAATGTGTCATGCATAGTGCCCCCTCACCCTCCTATCAGGCCCTGTTCTGAGCCCCATTCCTGTCTGAATATTGTGTCTGGGTTTCAGGCGGACTGAAACCCAGACACATGATTCAAATCCCAGACAGGTGGTGACCCTAATTGCGCAGTAATGCAACACTGTACCCATATGACATTTTCATAATTTTTTTCACACAAATAGAGCTTTCTTTTGGGGGTATTTAATCGTCATTGGGTTTTTTATTTTTTGCTAAACAAACAAAAAAAAGATCGAAAATATTGAAAAAAAAATGTTTTTCATATTTTGTTATAAAGTTTTGCAAACAAGTAATTTTTCTCCTTCACTGATGTGCACTGATGAGGCAGCACTGAGAGGTTGCACTGATGGGCACTGATAGGCTGCATTAATGGGTACTGATAGGCTGCACTAATAGGCGGCACTGATGAGGCTGCACTGATGGGTGGCACTGAGAGGTGGCACCGATGGGCACTGATAGGCAGCACTGATAGGTGGCACTGATGGGCAGCACTGATGGGTACTGGTAGACAGCACTGATAAGTGACACTAATGATGAGGCACTGATTGGTAGTACTGCAGGGCACTGATTAGCGGCACTGATGTGCCATGTGTGGGACCTCTAACAGAAGAAGCTTTATTCTTTATTCATGCTGACAGCGTGAGGGGGAAAAAAAAGCCAATAACCGGCTTCTGTTTACTTCTGTGATCAGCTGTCATTGGCTGACAGCTGATCATGTGGTAAAGGGCCCGCTGTAATTGGCCCTTTACCCGATCTGTAATCAGCCGACTCGGCGATCACAGAGTGCGCCGCCAAGAACAGGAGGATGTTAATGTACACATTCCCAGCATTTTAAGACATTTTAAGACTGCGTTGTACACAGCCAATCACAAGGTAAAGAGCTTACGTCATTGGCTCTTTACCCTGATCAGTGATGCTCTAAGTCCGAGAAACAGCGCATCAGCGATCGTCCAGTCAGGATCTTAAAGTCACCACACAGCTGTCGTTCTGCTATAGGCCGGACGGGAAGGTGTTAAAGCAGTAATAAATAAAGTACAACTATAGGCAAGCAACCCCTGTTGGTTTTTTGCCACATGTGTCTCATTGAGGAGATTTACCTTCACTTCCTGTCCCATAGTCAAAACACGTGAGAGGAAATCCCTCCAAAGTGAGAGAATCCCAGGGTGTCACCAGGATCACCAGAATTAGTGCCCCCACTGGAAACTTTTCCTTCTATTACTGGTTCTGGGGACAATTCAATTTGTGATTTTTTTTTTTTTCACTTTTGATGATAATTGTAACCAGGACAAATAGAGAGGTCGAATCTCCCTAGTGGAGACACAGACAGCAAAAAAATTGATAGGTGTTCTAATCCCTCTCCACTCTATCCAAAAGTAAAAAAAAAAAATCTAAAGTTATACTGTAAAAAAGAAGTGTGGCCAAAGCTTTTTTTGGTCATACTTGTCTTGTGGGTCACAGACACAAACTTACTTTTGCTCTCCTGTGACCCAGAGTTGGCTGACAGCAGACTATTGCCCCCTATCAGCTCCCTGTGTTCTCCAGGTTCCTCTCGACTTCCTCCACCATCTTCATTGCCACTGCAGATGAGCGCCACCTGCAGTGGAGAAAATAAACTGCACCTACCTACAAGCTGATGTCACAGAGCCACTCCAGGCTCTGCAAGGATCCTGACAATAATGTTGGTAAACAACCTGGCTGCCTGATTGAAAGCTGGCTCAGCCTCTCAGAGCACAGCTGACAGCCAAAACCAGCCGCAACCCCCACAGCCCACCCAACTTTCCAATGAGCACTGGAGGAGCGAAGTAAAGAGTGGTGACTGACAGTTACTGCTCTCCACTCAGGGTGGACCAAGAACTGAATGATCAACCTCGCCTACTATGTAACTATCAACATACAGGAATATACAATGTAATACTGACATAAAACCACACACATAGTACTACTACTTTGCAACTATGTGGTCATGTGATGGCTCAGTTCTCGGTCTTAGTGCCAATGTGGGACGGCTGCAGCATAGAGGTGAAAATGTGTGTTTGTTATTTCAAACTTCATACTTCTCCTTTAAATTCAAAAACAAAAGTGTGATTTCTCAACCCTCTAGCTGCTGCAGGGCAGCTTGTTCTGTTAAAATACAACAGGCTTACAGGCCAGATCACCAGGTAAAAATAAAAGAAAGAAAGCCTAAAAAAGAAAACGTATGCAGCCATCACATCTAAGAATTGGGTTTCATACTGCTTTGAGTTCCAAAGGCAGCAGACATAAGTGGAGGTGATAGTAGAGCCAAGTCAGGGAGCCCATCCTTGTTAGTCAAGCATCTATGTAAAGGGGATGACAACAGTCACAATAAGCCCTACATCACCCTACTCTGAGCTCTTGCCGCTCCTCCAGTCCAATCAATGGCGAATGGCTTGTCAGAGGTGTTTGACAAGCAGTAAGGAGGCAATATATATGTCATCCCCTCAGCACCTGATTTAACCCTGTAAATGTAACACCACCATGCTGCATTTGCATACACCATAGACTTGCATGGGTTGCATTTGGCAATGATGATGGCTGCCGAATGTGACATGCTGTCTAATTTTTGCCGTTGCTGCATGTGTACGGCCCTAAGTGACTGCAGGTTTCTGTTCAGATGGCCAGTCAGAGGGTGGTAAAACTGTGGAAAAAATGCCAGATTTTACTACCCCAGGAGAGCACATATAAATGATCCCTTAACCTTTTCCTGACTGCGCTACAGCCGAATGACGGCTACAGCGTGGTTGCACATTTCCAAGAGGGTGTCTATTGACATCCTCCCGTGATCGCACTTCTCGCTCGCCCCCTTCGGCGTGCATCGGCACAGCTGATCACAGATCGGGGTAAAGAGCCAATCACAGCAGCTCTTTAACATGTGACCAGCTGTGTCCAATCACAGCTGATTACAGTGTAAACGGGATTTGGCAGTTATTGGCAGTCTTCTCCTTGCTCGTGAGGAGATGAGGGCCGGTAGGCGGCAATCCACACAGGGAACATCTACACTGATAATTAGGGCACTGATGATCAGTGTTGTAATTATCAGTGCTGCCAACCAGTGCCCATCATTGCTGCCTATTAGTGCCCATCACTGCCCAACAGTACCACTCATCAGTGCAGCCTCATCAGCGCACATCAGTGAAGGAGAAAAGTTACGTATTTGCAAAAATTTATAACAGAAACTAAGAAAAACTTTTTTTTTCTTTTCGTTTGTTTAGCAAAAAACAAAAAACACAGTAAATAACACCAAAAGAAAGCTCCGTCTGTCTCCAAAAAAAAGGTAAAAATGTCAAATGAGTACAGTGTTGCATGACTGTGCAATTGTCCTTCAAAATGCGACAGCGCTGCAAGCTGAATATTGGCCTGGGCAGGAAGGGGGTGAAAGTGTAATGGATGTGATTAAGAGTATCATGGTGAAATGTAATATATATATATATATAAGTACATGCTTTATACCTGATATATATCAGCTTCTGCTTATCAGTCTTAAAACATATTCAGTAGAATACTGTTGAATTGAACTGCAAGAGTTAAGAGAAGATCGCACCAACGTTTTAGAAGAAGCAAGAACATAGCTATGACCGGTTGCTACTTCCTTATATGGACGACCCAGCTAGAGCCTATACTTTGTCACATACTTTGTCACAAAATATATATATATATATATATATATATATATATATATATATATATATTTGTGGTTGTTTTGTGGTTTGCATGCGCCAGCCTTAACTGATAACGAAATAGTATATAAGTCTTGAAAAGAGGAAATAATAAACAGAAAGTAATTTTAAGAAATATGGGGAAAAGACTGCGCTACAACATAAATAAACAATACAAAGTGAAAAAAAAAGCTGCCAACACCCAAACAAGCAAAGTTCAACATGAATGATAAAACAACAGTGTAGCGCTAGTATGCACACTAGAATGGAGAGGTGCATGTGCCTAAATGTGGTACATATAAAAACCAAGTGTAATGTGTAAAAAACAGAAATAACTGTGCTTGAACACATTTAATATGTGGATCAAACATATAACAACAGTCCACATAAATGTGAAGGGAAGATCTCTTCCTGTAAAGGTGACACCAAATCAGTGGGGATGAGAAATTGATTGCCTGTAGTCACTCTCCGCAACACTTCGAAGGTAAGTAAATAAATACTCTTACCAACTGGGGTGGACACACAAGTCGTACGACAGTGGGTCAAACAGGCTCGGGATCCTATGAGGTCTGGATCAGGTTCTGTACACAAGAGGTGGTCAGGCAGGTCCAATACGGTGTCCCTGACTCCCGGTCCCTAGACTCCACAGGTACTCTGCAATCCGAGTAGATGTCGCCCAAAACAATTCCTGATGGACTCCAAAAAACAGACATGTGGAAAAAAGTAAGGGAGGTCTCCAGATAGTGCAGGTCAAACCAGATGGTTTATTTTAAATATGCCATATATCAGCAATGACACAATAAAAGTGATCACAAAATATATAAAAGAAAATAAAAGAAATGTGGGGTACAGAAAGAGCCGGCCCAATGCGTTTCGACACTAAAAGGTCTTCAACTGGGGCAAATCTCTGTACACTCACATTGCTACTAAATACATAAGTTTCCTAACAAGATAGTCCATCCTCTAGGGGCGGGCGGGACGGGGAGATAACCAGACAACATGCTCTCCAAACTAGACTGATTCATGACTGCAAAAAACATAGGAGGCATGGTGTATCCTATAGTGACAACGGATATCTAAAACTTGATTTAAAACCAACTATTTCAGGGAGTTATATGTCAGAATATGGTAATGTGGTTTTAAATGGAGACCGAGCGTCATATGATGCACTCCAGGCCTCGACTAGGACCACCGTCACATGACACGAATTGGCCAATGGGACACAATCTAGGTTAACACATTATCGCACAAGATACTCATTGGAAGTACACAGAACCCGGTGGTATGCGTAATACGCATGCTCAATAGAATTGGAGCCGCGCATCGCCACGATCAAACCATTGGGGCGGTCCAAAGACGTCATCACTTCCTTCCACAGACTCATCAAAAGGAAGGCGAATCCTGACAGCGGGATCGTGTGATGCCAGAGTCCCAAATTGCAAGGGTTACATCTCCAAATCTGGAGCGCCGCCATGATTAAGTCATCAGGTCACGTGGTACGGCCATCCAAGGTGGTCACATGGTGGCCTTGGTGTGCGTAGTACATACCTAAGCTCCCCTTATTGTAAACAAAAACACATGACATCGTCTCTGCATGCGATGCACGAGTCCCCATTCACCTAAAGGGAATAGGGCTTCGTCGCAGCTTCATTGCAAAAGTCACTAGTCTTCCACCGTAGAAATTAAAGAAATTAAAAAAGTATCAAAGGCCAATGTGTCACATCAGGGCAACAACATACAATAAATGAGTGGCCTCATCGCAGCCCAATCTCCCACCAGAGGGTACGAAATAGCACTCACTAGCAGAGGGAGCCCGCGGGTCCTCTACACTTAAAAAAAAAGGGGGAATTAAATTAAAATATAGACAGTGTATAATATACACCCAGAAACGTACCAATAAGCATTCAAAGACATGGATTCATATATAGTTCACAAATATCATGAACAATGACTACTCCACATGTGTGCAGAGGATACATACATGGAGTAGTATATACATGAACACACAAAATGTATTCATAAATGAATCCTAATGTGGAACACCCAAGGAGGGCCTCCCTCGTTGCTTTTATGGCCACTCTGAATGGGAATGATCAAAGTATTGTTTTGAACTACGAGGCCAGTACTACAACCATACATTTTCTAGACTTGGAAATTACAGCCACTAATAATCGTTTGGAACTTAGGACCTTCTTTAAGCCTACAGACAGGAATGGCTATATTCCGGTGGACAGCTGCCACCACCATCAGTGGCTCCAATTTGTCCCCCGAGGCCAATTCCTTCACCTTAGGCAGAATTGTACGAAGGATAGTGATTTCTTTTCTCAGTCCCACATTCTCCCAGATTT
Organism: Aquarana catesbeiana; assembly: GCF_042186555.1. Classification (NCBI taxonomy): domain Eukaryota; kingdom Metazoa; phylum Chordata; class Amphibia; order Anura; family Ranidae; genus Aquarana; species Aquarana catesbeiana. The sequence goes on from NC_133328.1 coordinate 104,064,133, forward strand.
GTGGATAAAGTCTACAAGCCCTCAGATCTGGATGCCGATATTGGTGCGGTCTCCATGATAGATAGGGCCACCCTCCTGGAGATTAAACCTAAAACGGCCAGAGATGATAAATCCAAATGATCCTTTTTCACATCTTTCTCCACTCAGCACAAAGAGGTCAAAAAGATCTTTAACAAACACTGAAAAGTCCTCCAGAGTGATAAATACCTGGGAGCTTCCCTCCCAGAAAAAAGCAGGAGTAATTTTTAGGGGAGCACGCTCTATACAGGGCGATATTGCCCCTAATACTATAGATCCCCCAAAAGTATTTTGTTCTTTCCTGAATGTAGAGGTTACTTTCCTTGCAGAAAATGTAATGTCTGTCTACATAATGTTCTGGGGAGACATAAAACTGACACTTTCAAGTCTACAGTTACCATGCACACATACTCTATGGAGAACTTTACCACCTATGTAACTAGATTCATAGTGTACCTTATTACGTGCCCATGTAAGAAACAATATGTGGGCCGGACTATTAGGAATTTTTCCATCAGTGTCAATGAACATTTGGCTAAAATTAAAAAAGGATGTCCTAAACACACTGTTTCTCGTCACTATCTGGAACATCATGGGAAAGATCCAACCGGTACCCATTTCCAGAATATAGATCGATTCGTCCCCCATTGTAGAGGCGATTCATGCCTACGGGGTGTATCTCGACTTGAGACCTTTTGGATATATGAGCTCAAGTGTTATTCGCCCCATGGCATGACTGTCGACTGGGATCTAAATTGCTTTATCAATCAGGCTTGATCTAGTTTCTTCCTTTTTTTCTGATCATCTCCCCATTTTATTGATGTGACTGGTACTAGTTGGCTCCTTCCGTATATCAAATCCCCTTTTTTTTCCCATACTTATTGAGTTTCCTCAGGCATATATGCACTTACCTCATACATTATTCATTGTTCTAACATTCCAACAATATGGGTCCTTGGGGGTTCCACATTAGGATCCATTTATGAATACATTTTGTGTGTTCATGTATATACTACTCCATGTGTGTATCCTCTGCACACACGTGGAGTAGTCATTGTCCATGATATTGGTGAACTATATATGAATCCATGTCTTTGAATGCTTATTGGTACGTTTCTGGGTGTCTATTATACACTGTCTATATTTTAATTCAATTCCCCCTTTTTTTTAGTTGTAGTGGACCCGCAGGCTCCCTCTGCCGGCGAGTGCTATTTCGCACCCTCTGGTGGGAGACTGGGCTGCGATGAGGCCACTCATTTATTATATGTTGTTGTTGCCCTGATGTGACACATTGGCTTTTGATACTTTTTTAATTTCTTTAATTTCTACGGTGGAAGACTAGTGACTTTTGCAATGAAGCTGCGACAAAGCCCTATTCCCTTTAGGTGAATGTGGACTTGTGTATCGCATGCAGAGACGGTCACATGATACATCGTGACTATGTCATGTGATTTTGTTTACAATAAGGTGAGCTTAGGTAAGTCTCCATTTAATACCACATTACCATATTTTGACATATAACTCCCTGAAATAGTTGATTTTAAATCAAGTTTTAGATATCCTTTGTCACTATAGGATACATCATGACTCCTATGTTTTTTACAGTCATGAATGAGTCTAGTTTGGAGAGCATGTTGTCTGGGTATCTCCCCGGTCCTGCCCCTAGAGGATGGACTATCTTGTTAGGAAACTTATTTATTTAGTAGCAATGTGAGGGCACAGAGATTTGCCCCAGTTGAAGACCTTTTAGTGTCGGAACGCGTCAGGCCAGCTCTTTCTGTACCCCACATTGCTTTTATTTTCTTTTATATATTTTTGTGATCACTTTTATTGTGTCATTGCTGATATATGACATATTTCAAATAAACCATCTGGTTTGACCTGCACTATCCGGAGTCCTCCCTTCCTTTTTTCCATATGTCTATTTTCTAGAGTCCCTGATGAATTGTTTTGGGCAACATCTACTTGGATTGCAGAGTACCTGTGGAGTCTAGGGACCGGGAGTCGGGGACACCGTATCGGACCTGCCTGACCACCTCTTGTGTACAGAACCTGATCCAGACCTCATAGGATCCCGAGCCTGTTTGACCCACTGTCGTACGACATGTGTGTCCAGTCCACCCCAGTTGGTAAGAGTATTTATTTACTTACCTTCGAAGTGTTGCTGAAAGTGACTACAAACAATCAATTTCTCATGCCCACTGATTTGGTGTCACCTTTACAGGAAGAGATCTTCCCTTCACATTTATGTGGACTGTTGTTATATGTTTGATCCACATATTAATTGTGTTCAAGCACAGTTATTTCTGTTTTTTACACATTACACTTGGTTTTTATATGTACCACATTTAGGCACATGCACCTCTCCATTCTAGTGTGCATACTAGCGCTACACTGTTGTTTTATCAAAAAGTAATTTTACACTGAACTTTGTGTCTGTCAGTGAATTACTTCAGCGTGCACGCCTCACGTTGAAAATCAATTTGGCCAGGAGGCAGATATAAGAATACCGGACCTTGGTTCCCGTTCAATATAAAAGTGCCCAGTAGGCAAGTGGTTAAACAGACAGAGCCTCACAGAATAAAGTATTTCCTGTGGCTTGGTCTCCCAGACACTTCACATGACAACTCCAGTGGACTCCCACCAAGGCTATTCATCTTTAAACCCTAACTTCCAATGTGCTGCACACTGCTATAGGCAAGGCTAGTGCTTCCTAGAGCAGGCCTGGGCAAATTACGACCCCGAGGCCACATTCGGCCCTTTGGCTGTCCCTATATGGCCCTTTATGTCTCCACTGTCAGCATGTCTTTCCAAGCCTGTCAGCTTCCTTACCAGTGGCGGCTGGTGCTCGATAATTTGGGGGGGGGGGGATAATGCGGGGAATGTGGCGCGAGACGGACGGCCTCCTCACTCCGATCTCCCCTCCCCTGTCCGAGCCGGGGAGCACTGCTGCGGGTGAGCTAATTTACTGGTGGGTTGGCGGGTCTTCTGCTCCTGCCATGCTCTTCGCCCTGATCCTCTTCCCTCCTCCTAGGCATCCAATAGGATCACCTGGCGTTTTGGCCAATCAGGAAATGGGTCTCATAACCTGCTTCCTGATTGGCCTAGAGGAGGATTAGTATAAGACTAGCGAATATTTATTCATATTGTCGCACAACTGGGTGGATTCAGAGTGTAGTGCTCTGTGCCCCAAGCCCACCCTTTTTTGAAGCCTATTAGACCCTCTGGCTCTAATCTTGTTGTTCAAAAAAAAAAAAAACACCTCCTCCATTGGAATCCATGGTCTGGCATCCCTGTATGTAGATTGGGGGGGCCGGATGCATGGACGGGGGGGTAACGCCTGTGCGGCCTCTATGGACCGGCTGCCACTGTAGCCTTAGGCCACATTCACAACTGAGCAAAGCGGTTTTGAACGTTTTCCGGCGTTTTGTTGCACATATTTGCGCGTTTCCATGCAGCGTTTTCCTGCGTTTTCGAGCTTTGGCGTTTTTTTTATTAGCCAATTAGCCAGTAGGAAAAATTATTATCTGTTTCATCATTTGTTGCTATGTTTTTAGATTTTGTCATCTGCTTCCTGCTAGAAAAAAGCCCAAATCTGCCAGTGGATGGTATCAGTAGTTTTTTTACTTGATTTTTTTACATTTTCATTTGTTTTTCATTTTTTCACAATGCTTTTTTAAATTTTTTTTACACTTTTTCATTTTTTAGAATTTTTTTACAATTCTTTATTTTTGGGGGGCTTTGGTGAGATGTCAGAGGTCTAAACAGACCCCTAACATCTCCCCTTTGAGACAGACAAAGGGACTGAGGACACATTCCCCAGTCCCTTTCTCAGCACTAAATATGAATGAACAGGAAACAAGAGGCTCCTGCTCATTCATAAACTGAGCAAAGTACAGTTTACTCTGCTCAGTTATCACAGGACACAGGAGCGATGTCACTCACTGTGTTCAATTACTAGTTCCCCCCACAGCCAGCGGCAGAGGAGAGGAGCCGGTTGCGGGGGACGAGGGGGGGGGGCGGAGAAGGACACGGAGGGGGACAGGGGAGGAGTACACAGAGAAGCTGGGGATGATCGGTGCACAGCAGGAGGGATAGCCGCCGCACCGATCATTCCCAGGAGATGGGGAGGTGCTTGTGGGTGTGCGGGAGCCACCGCAGAAATGTGGGACTCTCCCGCACCTTCTGGGAGACTTGAGATGTCTGCAAATGCTGCACTACCCTACTGCAATCACGTGCATTGCAAGCTGTTGTAGCACGGCCCTATTAAACTCAATAGGTCAGGTTGCTTCCAAGTTTCCCACGGAGGCGGGCCAGGGCTAGCACTCTGCAAGATACTCTAATCAGACTCATCTTTATACACTTGGAACAGCGGTTCTTTTTCTTGTAGGTCAGCTTGCTTGTCAAACTCTGCAACCCAAGTTAAAAATGCTGTGGCCACAGCATGTGGACAGCCCCATCCCGCTGTTATTTTACTGTTCAGATGGGCAACCAGGAGGCAGTAACACCAAAGCTAATCGGTCCATTTTTACCACCCCCGACCGCCCATCTGAGAGAGACCCATTTCATGAGCAGTGTACCTATTATTCCTAGTGCTAGGTGATCATTTTGTATATATTTACCTACTTATGCACCTTCTCAGGTCCAAAATTAATATTGAACAGAATTAAATGGTTCTAAAGGCTGGAGTTTTTTTACCTTTATTCTTTGCATTAAAGTAGAACTGTAGGCAAAACGTTTTTAAGGCCTCAGCTTCTACCTAGCACTGTCAGTATTGCTGGAATGCCGGCCAGTTGAAAAAAAAAAAAAAACTGGCAGGCATTATAACCCTTCTTACTCTAGCCAAAACAAAAACAAAACAAAAAACACATACTTATACAAATGCTAAATTATTGACAATACCCAAACTCTGTAGGAAACTTTGCAGTGCAGGAATCTTGTAAACCCTTATTCCATTACCCACTATGTAATTGCACAGTGCTGGTTATTTTGTGAATAATAATAATAAAAATTATTATTATTACTACAGTATTATTATTGTGTATACCCTTACTTCATTACCCAATATGTATATTCACAGTGTCGGTTACTTTGTGAAAATAATAACAACAATTATTATTATTATTTTGTAAACTCATAATTCAGTACTTACTATGTAAATGCACAGTGTTGGTTATTTTGAGAAAATAATAATAATAATTATTATTTTTTTGTGTGAACCCTTTCCAAAAAAATGTTTCATTACCCACTATGTACTGTAATTGCACAGTTTTTGGTTACTTTGTGAATAATCATAATAATCAAAATAATAATAATTATTAGTAGTATTTTGTAAACCTTTACTTCATTACCCAATGTGTAAATGCACAATACTGGCTACTTTGTGAAAATAATAATAATAACAACAATTATTATTATTATTTTGTAAACTTCTATTTCATTACCCACTATGTAAATGCACAATATTGGTTACTTTGTAAAAAAAAAAAAATAATAATAACAATTATTATTATTATTTTGTAAACTCCTATTTCAGTACTCACTATTTAAATGCACAGTGTTGGTTATTTTGTGAAAATGTTAATAATATTTTTTATTTTTTGTGAACCCTTTCATTGCCCACGACGTAATTGCACAGTTTTTGGTTACTTTGTGAATAATCAAAATAACAATAATTATTATTAGTATTTTGTAAACCCTTACTTTATTACCCAATATGTAAATGCACAATATTGGCTACTTTGTGAATAATAATGATATTAATTATTATTACCTTTTATGGGGGGAAATTCTTATTTCATTACCAAATATGTACTTGCACAGTGTTGGTTAGTTTTTGAATATTATTATTCTATATTTATGATTTGTCTGTCAGTAGTTGGCGGTGTATTACCAGGAAATGACCGCTGTGTGTCGCGGTGGAGCAGTGTTGGTGTGCTGTGCTCCCAGTTTCCTGCTCTGGGGGGAGATTGCTGACATCACACTTCTCCTTCTTCTTCTCATTACCTCCCAGCTGATGATCGGGGATCGGGTTGTTGCAGAGGATCTCGGTGTCGGTGTTTGTGGGAAGTGGATCGGATCGGATCGGATCGCAGTGTTGTTGGTCTCCGGATGTGATCGGGGAGTTGTGTAGGAGAAGTGTGGAGTCGGAGGAATAGTTCCCTGCCTGGGAGAAGTCCCGGATGGGCTGCCTTGATGTGGATGTATGATCACCCCGGGGGGTGCCGGAGTATTGGGGGGCGAGGAGGAGCAACAAGTCAGGGTGAGTAATGCAGAGTGCTCAGTACTCCGCTCCTCTCTATGTCTGCGATATCCTGCACTGTCACTTTGGCAGAAGTTGGGGCTCTTCTCCTGGCACACAAGGGGTTATCGGTGTGCAGTGCCCCTGGCAGCAGACCAGTGCAGTGTCCCTGCAGGGAAGATTATCAGTGCTGGGTGTTGTGTTGTCACAGTGGCCATGTTCCATTTCCTGTCACTATGCTCTTTGCCCCAGGTATGTATTTACAGTACAGTATATACACATTATATACACTATATGCAGTATATACACATTATATACAGTATACACTATATGCATTATATACAGTATATGAACTATATGCATTATATACACTATATGCAGTATATACACATTATATACAGTATACACACTATATGCATTATATACAGTATATACACTATATACACATACTGTATATACACAATATACATTACATACAGTATATATAGTATACAGTATATACATTATATACAGTATATGCACTATATACAGTATACATATACACAGTATATCCATTATATACACAGTATATACATTAACTGGGCTGTGGGAGCTTCAAGGTGACCATAGAGATCAGGACAGGTCTGGGGGATCACAAGACCGTACACACACTGAACTGCGTGCAAAACTTTTTACTTTGCGTTAAAAAAAAAAAAAAAAAAAAAATCAGAATCTGTTTCCAGCTGCTGTTCCTCTGCCGGCCTGTGTACTCCTTCCTAGCAACTTGCATACATGCTGTTTTGTAGCAACATCAGACACTTCCACACCGCTTTCCATCCCAAAGAATTAACCCTTTACAGCCGACATGGCGCTGGCCCTTTAAAAGACACGCACTTCCCAGTCTTACGATCGATTCCATTTGTAAACAGTGACCCGGCATTGTCAGTGGCAAGGGGACACCAGTTGTTATATTATATGCACAGCCAGCGTAAGAGTGGAGCCAAAGGCAAAACTTTGAGAGGCTTATAACCCCTGTCAGTTTTTTTTTTCCTGACATCTGTGTCCCATTGCAGTGATTTCCCTTCACTTCCTGTCCAATAGCCAAACAGGAAGTAAGTGGAAATCCCTCCAAAGTGAGGGAATGCTGGGTGTCCCCTACAGCAGATATTCCTTCTATTACTGTTCTGGGGACAACCCAAAATTTTAGATTTTCTTTTACTTTCACTTTTGATGATAACAGTAAACAGAACAACTAGAGAGGGCGAGTCTCTGTAATGGGGACACAGACAGCTATAAAAACTGACAGATGTTGTAACTTTGGTTCCTCTAGTAGTTGGTTACTCTAGTTAGTACCCTCCCCATTTTTCCCTGAATTTACGGATGTGGCAATTTAAGTGCTCCCCCCTTTTTCCATTTCCAGGTGTTCTAATCCCTCTCCACTCGGTCCAAAACTTAAAAACAGTTTTGCCTTTAGTTATACTTTAAGGGGTTAAAAATGGAACTTCCGCTTTAAGTACTCGTGACCCCCTGACATTTTTTTTTTTTGGGGGGGGGGTGGGTACCTAGTTTTCACAGGTACCCAGCTCCCTCTTCTTCTCCTGGCACTGCAGCGCCGGAAGGAAGTTCATCTCTCCCCTCCCTGCAATCTTCTGGGACACATCACAGGTCCCGGAAGATTGCCCGGCCATTCATGACGCACATGCGCAGTGCACGCTCAGGTGTGAAGCCACAGCCGGGCGCCCTCACTTGCAATGCCGGCATGGCAGAGAGGAGAGGGAGAGCAGCGAGGCTTCGGGTGGCCACATCGCTGGACCGTGGGACAGGCGAATGTCTGTTTATTAAAAGTCAGCAGCTAGACTTTTTGTAGTTGCTGACTTTTAAATGGGTGGAACTCAGATTTAAGCCCTCGTTCACTTTGGAGTGACTTGTCATGCGATTTGACAGGTCAGCATTTCACTGCAGCTCACCACATCTCCTGGCTATATTGCTGTGTGTACAGCACACATAGAAAACAATTCTCATTTCTATGTACCCTAGCAGTTACTGGCATTTAGCCAGTGTGGAAAATGTGCGAACGAGCCCCAAATTATGGGGTAAATCCTGGATATCAGTCAAACACAACTGGTGGTTTCTACCCCTTTCCCGCTCAATTAAAGTGTTACTAAATGCAGAACAGTAAAATCAGTCTGCATATGTAGTAAAGCATGCTTGGTATACTCACTGTGGAACCTAAGGGGTAATCCTCTGCATTGTGTAAAAAGGCTGTTTGATCCTGTCTTCTCTGATCCTCCCCTTCTTCCACTGTCCCCAATCCATCTCCTGCTAGAACAAAACTTTGGAGTCACTCTGCACATGCTCAGTTTGATATGTAGTGCTAGAATTTTTTTTTGTTTGTTTGTTTGCATGTGATCAGTACAGGGCACTGTCCAGACAGGGGTCCTGCTCTAGCACTACATATCAAACTGAGCATGTGCAGAGTGACTCCAAGGTTTTGTGACTCAGAGGAGAATGAAAACTCCTCCTATAAGCTTTAACCAGACATTGATAGAAGTCACAAGACTGCTATATACTGCTGATGAGAAAAGGTATTTAGCAATTTATATTTACTAAAATAATTTTCATGTTCTGTGTACCGTGGGAGACCAGGAGTAGTGAATGCAGGGTCCTGGGTTTAGTAACATTAAAAAAAAAAATGATTTGGAGATTTTTGGTTAGGCATTTACTTTAATTATAATAAGTGCATTTTCATTATTTGAGTGGATTGTTGTGCAAACTGTTTCTGAAATAGGAGCAGCGGGATGACTTAGAGGAAGGATCCCTGGGTGGTGTCAGGATTAAGTAAGATTGGAGCTGGCAGGAATCAGTGCAATAAAATCTACCAATTATATGTCTTCAGGGTGTCACCACATAGGTCAGGCACTGGATGGTTTTCCTGTGCTCTATCCAGCAATATTACATCGAAGAAGGCTACATGCATATGGGCGGTTTGGCCCATCAGTAATAAATCCCAGTGGGAGGCACAGGTGCCGTGTCCAGGACACACCGCTGCCTGCCTGTTAAAGTCTATGGCAGACCAAAGTATGCACAGCCAGACTCTGTACTGAGCTGTACTTGCATTTAGAACCATATGCATTCAGGGCAGGAATTGTGCGTCCGGGCATAGGGATCGGCTGAAATTCCAACAGTGCGTAGCCCTGCCAGCTCAATAAAAGTCAATAACTCAGTCAACTTTTGTTGAAGAAGCCGGCCCTCAAAAATTGTCAGCTAGTCAGCTACAGGCATTATTTGGGTACTCTGACGGCCGCACTAGAGGTCGTGGTGCACTGCGTTTTCAAAAAAAGGATTGTTTCTTTTTTTTTCCCTGCGTTGTGGTGTCTTAGCAGATTATTATTATTATTATTTATTATAAAAGTTAAAAATTTTCATTGCGTACTTCAGCAAGACGGTAAAATCTTACAGAAGGAAATAGTGAACAGTGCCTTGAAAAAGTATTCACACCCCTTGAAATTTTCCACATTTTGTCATGTTACAACCAAAAACATAAATGTATTTTATTGGAATTTTATGTGATAGACCAACACAAAGAGGCAAATAATTGTGAAGTGGAAGGGAAATGATAAATGGTTTTCAAAATCTTTTACAAATAAATATATGAAAAGTGTGGTGTGCATTTGTATTCAGCCCCCTGAGTCAGTACTTTGTAGAACCACCTATCCCTGCAATTATAGCTGCGAGTCTTTTTGGGGATGTCTCTACCAGATTTTCACATCTAGAGAGTAATTTTTGCCCATTCTTCTTTGCAAAATAGCTCAAGCTCTGTCAGATTGGATGGAGAGCGTCTGTGAACAGCAATTTTCAAGTCTTGCCACAGATTCTCAATTGGATTTAGACTGGGCCATTCTAACACATGAATATGCTTTGATCTAAACCATTCCATTGTAGCTCTGGCTGTATGTTTAGAGTCATTGCCCTTGCTCGAAGGTGAACCTTCACCCCAGTCTCAAGTCTTTTTCAGGTTTTCATCTAAGATTGCCCTGTATTTGGCTCCATCCATCTTCCCATCAATTCTGACCAGCTTCCCTGTCCCTGCTGAAGAAAAGCATCCCCACAACATGATACTGCCACCACCATGTTTCACGGTGGAGATGGTGTGTTCAGCGTGATGTGCAGTGTTAGTTTTCCGCCACACAGCGTTTTGCTTTTAGGCCAAAAAGTTACATTTTGGTCTCATCTGACCAGAGCACCTTCTTCACATGTTTGCTGTGTCCCCCAAATGGCTTCTCCCAAACTGTAAATGGGACTTCTTATGGCTTTAGTTCAACAATGGCTTTCTTCTTGTCACTCTTCTATAAAGGCCAGATTTGTAGAGTGCACGACTAATAGTTGTCCTGTGGACAGATTCTGCCACCTGAGCTGTGGATCTCTGCAGCTCCTCCAGAGTTTCCATGGACCAACAAACCTTCTGAGGGCTTCACAGAACAGCTGTATTGATACTGAGATTAAATTACACACAGGTGGACTCTATTTACTAATTAGGTGACTTCTGAAGGCAATTGGTTCCACTAGATTTTAGTTAGGGGTATCCAAGTAAAGGGGGCTGAATACAAATGCACGCCACACTTTTCAGATAATTATTTGTAAAAAAAAATTGAAAAACATTTATCATTTTCCTTCCACCTCACAACTATGTGGCACTTTGTGTTGGTCTATCACATAAGACCCGGTTCACACACGGGCGGCACGACTTGCAGGTCGCCTCAGCGAGGCGACCTGCAAACGACTTCCGCGGCGACTTGCAAAACGACTTCTGTATAGAAGTCTATGCAAGTCGCCCCCAAAGTCGTACAGGAACCTTTTTCTAAGTCGGAGCGACTTGCGTCGCTCCGATTAGAACGGTTCCATTATACAGAACGGGAGGCGACTTGTCAGGCGACTAGGTCGCCTGACAAGTCGTCCCTGTGTGAACCGAGTCTTACAGCCAAATAAAATACATTTACGTTTTTGATTGTAACATGACAAAATGTGGAAAATTTCAAGGGGTATGAATACTTTTTCAAAGCACTGTACATCCAATATCACAATAATTATAGAACAAGATGAGTCACAGCATATTTTAGGTACAAAACGGCAAATGAAGATAAAGCTTTCCTGGCACATAATAAGGGGTACCATTTAGATCAAATGTATATAACTAGCGGGTGGAATACCCTTTCTAAATTACCCAGACGTAATGGTTTGAGATTATGAAATAATGCTACCTTCTGAGGCCCCTTCACCCTTTTACACTTGTGCGACTTTTCCGGCAGCTTTGGACATCAGAGTCACATGACAAGTCGTACCCCATGATTCCCAATAATAACCATTCATATCTGTGTGACTTCAAAGTAGTCCCTGTACTACTTTGGTCCGACTTTGACGTGAGTTGAGGTCCATAGACCTCAAGTTTACACAGGCATTCCCTGAAATGGCGTCAAAATCGCGGCCGCAAAATCATGTGACTTTAAAGTCGCGGCAGTGTGAAAGGGGCCTAAGCAGGGTCTTGCCTGCATGTTTTTACGTTTTTCCTAAGAGAAAACTTAGTTTTTCATTTTGGACAGCGTAAGGTAGGATTATAATCCTTGTAAGATTTCGTTTTGCAATCTGTGTGCCATTTGGGGGATTTCCCTTCACTTCCTGTCCCAAAGCCAAACAGGAAGTGAGGGAAAATTTCCTGGTGCCAAACCCTTTGGAATAGGAAGTGCGGCCCTTCAGCAGTCTGTAGTGGGAACATCGATTCTGGTAATAGCATTGATCTCTACTAGCCTCATGTAACATGTTCCCAGTGAAGTGACTGACCTTGGGTGATACACATAGAGTAAACAAATCATCCTACGTAAGTTGTACCTATTTATCTGCAGTCTTCTCTTTTTTACATCCATTCAAAGTTCAGAATAGCTGTCAATACTGCTATCACCTCCCCTGTCACCTTATTTCTCTTGATGTCAGGAAAACTTGTCGGAAGTGATTTATGCTGATAACAGAGGAACAAAGCAGCAGACAGAAATGAAACTTAGTACTCTGGATTGAGTACACACTATAGAGGGATATGCTTTGTTCATATTTCATGTCTGAGGTTTACAATCACTTTAAGGAAAACATACAATGTAGCTTGTAACCAGAGGAAAAAGGTGAACCTGCTGCCCATTTCAGCCAAGAAGATCCTTATTATCTAGGGCCTCATTCACACAAGCACTGAGGTCAGTAGACCGTGAATAGGCCTGTTTTTACAGCTTGAGATGTCTTGTTCTGCATGCAGGCAGCCCATGTTAAGTGTATGGGGATGCAGCTTCTGCATGGACACAGCCGCTTTTCCCAACCTGACAGACATGTGGCTGCGGGTGATTGACTCCGAACGCATAGTATTCACTGTCTGTCGGCCTCAGTGCCCCTCTCAATGAGCTGTAAATAGTGGTAGAAAAATTAAAGAATGTTGATGATTGGGCAGTAAAGACAGATCCCTTCTCTCTACTCCCCATTACAGTTCTGAATCAGTTTAAAGGGTTTGTAAAGGTTCGTGTTTTTTCACCGTAATGCATCCTATGCATTACGGTGAAAAAATACCTGTCAGTGACCGGCCCACCAGCCCCCCCGTTTTACTTACCTGAACCCTCGAACTTGTCCCACGGGGATGTGCTCTCTCTCTGCCTGGGGTTCTCGGCTCTTCTCGGCGTTCGCAGTCATTGGCTCCCGCTGCTGTCAATCAGATCCAATGACGCGGGGGGCGGGGTTGTGTCCTGCATTCGGTCTCTATGGATGCCGAATCCTGGACTCGCTAGCACGCCCGCAAGGTAACCCCCCAGGAGAGCGCTTCTCCTAGGGGGTTATCTGATGTGGGGAGGAGACGAGAGAGCCGTCGGGTGACCCCAGAAGACCATGTTCGGGGCCAAAACGAGCTGCACAGTGGAGGTAAGTATGACATGTTTGTTATTTAAAAAAAAAAAAAAAAAAAACCTTTAGTGTCACTTTAAGACTGGGTTCACATACTGTATATGTGAATTGGATGTGTTTTACACTGAATCAAATTCTCATGAGTGTCAATCCGTGTGAGTGTGACCGGCTTTCGATGGTTCACACATTTCTGAGGCGGCTGCGGTGTGAATTTGAAAAGGATCTTGTGTGTTTTTGGGTCTGGTTCAGGTGTGAATTCAGGGAAAAATTTGCACCTGAACCAGTGAACACAAACGCACAGGACACGGGACTGTAATTCGCAGCCAGACCTGTGTGAACCCGGCCTTAATGAAATCCTGACATGGCTGTCCCGAAAAGTCTTATCCAAAATACAGGCCATGGTATTGTTATCCATAACAAGTACAAACCGGCAACTCGACAGCTTCTCCATAGAAAATTTTATTATAGCATTACAGCAGTAACATCATCCAAAATGCGTTGTTATGGGTTCACCGATTTCCTTAGAATGTCTTTCTGTCCTGTGCCATGGTATCTCCTGGTTGTGGTTGGTTTAGGTTTGTTCTTCCGTATCGGTCAGGAAGGTTCTCCTCTGTTAGGTGAAGCTGATAACACTGACAATCCCTTAGAGTAAACACTGGCTGTTCTGACATATTGAGCTCTTTATAATAAAGTGGATTCTACATAACCGCACATTAGACCTGTGTATGAACAAACTACATACAACTACTCGTGTCATGGCTTGTCAACAGTACGCTGCAAGTGTAAGTTATCTTATGCACAATACAGCAACATGCACACCTTCCCCTGTGTGTACAATACCGGATTTATCATGCAACCAGGAGGTAAAGGTGCCCCGTCCAGCCCCGGTGCCTGCAGCTGGTCAAAGTCTATGACAGGCTGAAATATGCTGTGCCTGGATGCGATATCGAGTGCTATTTGTGTATAGGGCCCTATGGGGGAAATTTACTAAAACTGGAGCATTCAGAATCTGGTGCAGATGTACATGGTAGCCAATCAGCTTCTAACTTCAGCTCGTTCAATTAAGCTTTGATAATAAAACCTGGAAGTGGATTGGTTTCTATGCAGAGTTGCACCAGATTTTGCTTGACCTAGTTTTAGTAAATCTCCCTTGATGCATTTAGAGACGTATGCCTATAACCCAGAGTACCTGCCTTTTTGGCAAATTTAAGTACCACTCTGTACAGCGTCCAGCCACAGCGTAGCTTAATCTGTCGTACATAGACTTTGATGGGCTGCAGGCATCGGGGCTGGACGCTGCACCTGTGCTTCTCGGGCACACAAAATCATTAGGATTGGATGCCTAGTGTGCAAGGGGCCTTCTATGTGTAGCATATAAAAAGCATACTACCAGGTTGGCTCTAAAGCAGGGGTGGCAAACTTGATTTCATTGTAGGCTGCATCAGCATTATGGTTGATCTCAGAGGACTGGTTGTATCTGCAAGACTATATAAATGTATCTACTTCTTATCATATTAAAAATTGCCTCTGCCCCCGATTATTATTGGTTTTAGTGGACAGCTGTGAAGAGCAAATGCAGACCTGCATGGAACCCTCCCACTTCTGTAGCAGATGATGCCAGTGTGAAGAGGAGGATCACACACAGCTGGTATCATCCTCAAAAAACTTTATTGGAGACTGCTCAGAGAGAACATGGTTTTGCCATTGTGTTCTGTCTAAGCAGTCTCCAGTAAAGTTTCTTGTTAATGATACCAGCAGTGTGCGACCCTCCTTTTTAACTGCCATAGAATTGTATTATTATCATAAAAAGTATTAGCAATTGTTCAGAACACCCCCTCCCCTTACATGAGATGTGAAGAGCCCCTCCCCCCCCCCCCAACCCATCAGTAGTCAAGAGTCCTTCATCCTGCCATACATCACCGTGCACTCCCCCTACCTTGTGCTGCTGCCGGGAAGAAGCTGGGGCGGAGATGAGAGGCAGAAAATGCAGGGTCTGGAGGAGGACCAGAGGAGGGCTGAAGTGTGAAGGGCTAAATGTGATGGATTGGAGGTAGCCTGATGTAAATGGACATAAGCCATCACAGGTTGGCCACAGTCCTCTGTCAAAGTGCACACACAAACTGAACACGCACAGCTGTCGCAAAACTGCGTCTGTCCATTCAGCTTCATTCAGCTGGGGGCTTTTCACAGATTCTCAGCTGAACGCAGTGCAGTGCCCTGTGCAATAGGGCCCTTATGGTGCGATTATCTCCTATGGTACACCCATCAGGGCATTACTTATTATAAAGACAATAAAGTTACTATATTATATAGACAAAGAAGTTAAAGAAAAAAAAAAAAAGATGGGCAGACTCGAAGGACTACTCTGTCTTTTTCTGCTGTCACTTTTCTATGTTTCTATGTGAAGACACTTCTTTTTTGGTGGTATGGCCCTTTACTGCGGCAGACAGCCTTGTAGGTAGAATGGGTCACGAGCGTACTGATTAGCATACTCTAATACCCCTTTATAAATAGTCTCTGCTAAGAGCCTGAAAACCGCCTCCTATTCATTCCAGTGTGACTTTTCACATCCAGGCGGTGCGCTTGCGGGACATTGTGAAAAGTCCTGCAAGCAGCATCTTTTGGGCGGGTTGGGAGCACTGTATACAGCGCTCCCAAAACACCACAGCCTATTGGAATGAAGGGGCAGCGCCTTCAAAGTGCCTTAAATGCGATTTGAAAGCGCTGCAAAACTGGAATTTTTAACCCCTTTCTTGGGGTTAAAAGTGCCCCGCCAGAAAAGTGGCGCAAAGGCGCAGATTAAACAGCTGTAAAGCGCCGCTAAAACGAGCGGTGCTTTAGCGCTAACACAGCTGCGGCCCCAGTGTGAAAGGGATTGAAGTGCATTCGCACTCCCTCCAGCTTGAGTCTGAAAGCTGTACGGAGTCTGTGCAGGAGCCTGACATTGTATCCTCGATGTGCTGATCGTAAGTGCATTACTTTGCGGCTTCTGTTAAGAAAGAAATAATAAATGCACATTTTTAACCTGCAAAAAATGTGCATTTATTATTTCTTAGTAAAAGGTGAATGTAGCGTTTAATTCCCCTGATTTTATGTTTTTGATATTTTTTTTATTACTTTCTTTGTTTAGGACCTCATTACAGATGCATTTTTCGGCAAATAAATAAGAGCCTCAGGCGCAGCTGAGCAGTATTGGTACAGTGCTTGTGGAAAAGCCATAGGCAGGGTATCTTTGGTTTTTGGCCAGACATACACTTTAAAGATTACCACATACTTGTTATGTTGGGAAATCGTTCTTTTTTTAATATTCGTAGTAAATGTTGTGTCTGGGTTTGAGTTTGTTTCAGTTTGTTGGGATGAACCCAGAGGACTGTATGAATCACACGCCTTCATCCCCCTAACCAAGACGCGTTGTGTCTGAAACAATGACACACAATCATGCAGTATGTAGATGTATGTGTGAGACTGCTAATTGATCTTTTATTGGGATGTGGTTGCCAAGCAATTGCAATTTAATTTTGGCATTACCTAATGTTTTTTTTTCTTTTGTATGTGAGGTGATTCATTGAAGGATTTTCTGTGAGGAAACTTAATGAATTAGTCACACATAATAAAAGGGCAAAAAAGCCATTAGAGACTATCCTACACAGCACTATGGCTGAGATTGTGTGTGCGGCTGTGTGAAGGATGTGATCTCTAAGCATGGACATTGTCTCAGGCCACCAAGATTGTGAGAGCTGTGAACACCCTATCCTGTGGCACATGGAAGATTCTAGTAATGAATCATAAATCAATCCCTTCTCACACTTGAAATAGCTGTGAGGCCTGGACAGGCTGATGTACTGTATGTGCTAGACTAGAGGATGGTGGTGGGCACCTGCTACAATATAGGGGCCTCACACTGGGCCTCACACTAGACCTTCAGCTCTTCCCATACAGGTTCATGGCTGTTTTTGTTTGAGATGATACCAATGCACAGCAGTATCATTTTAAAGTGTATTTAACATGAACACTTTTTTTCAACAAAATATAAAGTTCTGGTCCCCCTGCAAGTCAATGGCATAACGTGCTAGTATGCACCACATACAAGCACTTTATGGCAGACTGACCAATAAAACGGATTCCTCCAGCGGCGTAATGTCACCGCTGCCAGTCTCCCTTCTCTTTCGTGGACTGGTGGCCCTAAAGCCAAAACATTTTTATTCCAATAGAGTAGAGGAGGGCTAGAGGGTTTTACTGTGTCCCCAAGAGCGAGATTCCAGATGTCCTGGTGCCCTTTTTCACTGGGAATGAAAGTGCAGGAAACCCCAAAATTTTGAATTGTCACCATTACGGTAGTAATTGCGAAATCTTTCAGTGGGGACACTTGTTCCAATGAAAGATGACTACGAGAAGATTTCCCTCATTTTGGAGAGTTCAGCGTTCAGCTCTTGCCTCCCATTATATCTATGAAACAGGAAGTGAAATTAATTCTCAGCAAAGGGACACTAATAGCAAAGGAGCAATGACAGGGGAATTCATCTTTTCCTTTTCCAGGGGTCTCCAAACTACAGCCCACGGGCCAACTCCAGCCTACTGCAATATTTTATCCAGCCCTGATTGGGGGGGGGGGGGGGGGCGGCTGTGATGTTTATTTGGAATTTCTTTGCTTTGTTTTACTTATTTTTTTCAGTTGTTCAAAATAATGTCACACTAATTACATAAAAAAAAAAAAAAAAAATCTAACTACCGTATATACTTGAGTATAAGCCGAGTTTTTCAGCACATTTTTTTGTGCTGAAAGTGCCCCCCTCGGCTTATACTCGAGTCAAGCACTTTTCCGGTGCAAATAATGACATTTCCTAAACTGAATTTGGGGCCCCGTATCAGGGCCACTTGGTGTTAGGAACCTCAAATTTGTAGTACAAACCCAGTGGAACTAGCACTACAACATATCCAAAGCTGGGGTTCCTAGCACCAAGTGGCCCCGAGATATGGGGCCCCAAAGTCGGTTCGGAAAATGTCATTCTCTGCTGCAGAAAAGTGCTTGACATTTTCTGAACCGAATTTGGGGCTCCGTATCTCGGGGATATGTTGGATATGTTGTAGTGCTAGTTCCACTGGGTTTGCACACCAAATTTGGGGTTCCCGGGATACAGTGGCCCCGGGATACAGGGCCCCAAAGTCGGTCAACTGTGTCCATCTGCAGCAATGTCATTTCGGGACCCTTTGGGGCCAGAGACCCCAAATTTTGGCTGCAGCTAGGGGGCATGTAGGAACCCTTAACTACCGAGTTCGGGGGACCTATGGCTGCAAATGGGCACAGTGAGGCTGCAAATGGGCATTGTTGACCCTCTTTTCTACTTACAGTAGCTGTGCATTTCTCACCCTAGGCTTATACTCGATTCAATAATTTTTCACAGTTTATTATGGTAAAATTAGGTGCCTCGGCTTTTATTCGGGTTGACTTATACTCGAGTATATACGGTAATTAATTCATTTCAATTTGGTTCATTCAAAGTCTACTTTTTTCCAGTCTGCATATACAGTATATGTAAAATATAGAATGTGGCCCTCAAACTGAAAAGTTTTGGTGACTCCTGCTCTACTCTATCCAATACTACAAAAGAGAGAAAAATTTGGGATTTGGGTATTCTCTAAAGTGACCCTGTCACCACAAGTCACTTATAAAGAGAAGGCCAGCACTGTAAAGACACTTATCTATATTCACTGTGTCCTAAAATGCTGCCGCTTCACTGCAAGTATTCGATCTTTCCGGGTGGGTCAAATACATGCTCCCCCCCCCCGCACACAATGGTTCCTCCCGCTGGCTTGTATGTCTTGTAGTGATCTACATAAAGGCAAGAGAAAATACAGCATGCTGCGGGGGGTGCTGAAAGTGTGGAATCCCTGCAGTGGCCTAGGAGCAGTGCAGCGATGGTGTTTCAAGGCACGGGTTGCATGGGGCGGTCCTGTTATTTTTTTTACGTGCATGAATTTGGAATGAGTTTCTATTCATGACAATATGTTACCATGTTCATCTAAAAATAATACAGCATAATGTACTGAGTGTGCCCTGAGTTTAGATGAGTGCACTGGCAGAAAAATCTATCTGAGGCATTTTTAACTGTGTCGAAGACAGAGGCATCAAAAAGCATCCAGGAACCCAGGCCGGCGGTATATGCGTACCATAACACCTCAATGGAAACATTATTTTCCACAGAATGGTGTTTGTTGTTATGGAACGGTTCAGGCATAGACATCCAGAGCCCTTCCTGTGGAGGTAAATACGCTCATGCTGTGCCAGCACTTACACACAGTCCAGGGCCTTGTTTTGGGAAAAGGGAAAAAATTCTCAGGGGCCATGTACATATTCTATCCCATCAACATGTTTCCCACAAACTGTGTTTTGGAAAGTGATTTATAGTGGAAAAAAGAAACTGGCTTAGAACATGAATGTAACAAATGCAGCATGTCTTATCACATGGACACTAGCCCGACATAACATAACACATAACACCAGCTGATATATGATAGTGTATGTAAACCCTGACAAAGAACTTTTATTATTTGCTCCCTTTTGGTCTGCTGAATACCAAATTGAAAGCGTTTTGTCATATTTGTTTAATAGATGCAAAAAATGCTTGTTGATACTGACAGAAATCTTGTCAGCTGATCGCTTCCTGTGCTATCTGTCTGTACACAAGGAGGGGTTATGTAGATAAGGGGAAGTCATGAAGTAGGCAGGGCTGACACCACTTGCTTAGGAATTCAAAGCTGTGTTGTCATGTCAAAGAGGAAGGTAGGAGAATAATATTTTTGGCACAGCAACAGTTATAGCTCTGTACTTGCAGGGTGTTTAAAGAGGAGGTAAACTCTGCTAAAAAAAAAATTCCCTGCAAAGTAAAGGCAGATTGTGTTAGTATGCATCGCATACTAGCACATTATGTGAGACCTGCAAACGAAGCCAGTGTCGTCCTCGCTGCAGGCCGCATCCATCTTCGACCGTCTTCCTTCTGGGGCTGCGGACTCTGGCTGTGTGACTGACTGGAGTCGCCGATCAGGGATGCCAAACAGTGCCCATCAGTAATGCCAGTCAGTGCCCATCAGTAATGCCTGTCAGTGCCTCCTCACCAGTGCTGCCTAATAGTGCCATCTATCAGTGCCGTCTATCAGTACCACCTATCAGTGCTGCAAATTAGTGCCTCCTCATCAGTGCCTATCAGTGCAGCCTCATCAGTGCCCGTCGGTGAAGGAGAAAACCTACTTATTTACAAAATTGTATAACAAAATATCAAGGCATTTTTTATTTGTAGCATAAAAAAAGCCTGTGGTGATCAAAATACCACCAAAAGAAAGCTCTATTTGTGGGGGGAAAAAAAGATAAAAATTTCATATGGGTACAGTGTTGCATGACCACGCAATTGTCATTCAAAGTGCGACAGTGCCGGAAGCTGAAAATTGGCCTGGCAGGAAGGGGGTAAAAGAGCTTTGCATTGAAGTGGTTAAAGAGGAGCTTCCCCCAAAAAATGAAAAGTCAGCAGCTACATATACTGTAGCTGCTGACTTTTATTATAAGGACACTTAACCTGTTCAGGGATCCAGCGATGTTCTCACCTGAGCCTTTTCTTCAATTGGCTTCTTGTGCAGGCATTGGCATCTCAAGTAAAGGAATAGGGAAGCGAAGCTTGTGCTTCACAGCCTGTGTCCTACTGTGCATGCACCAGCCGTGCTGTGAATTGTGAATGGTCTTATAGTCTTCTGGGACCTGTGACATGTCCCAAAAGACTGTGGGCCAAAGGGGGGGGGGGGGTGAACTTTGGGCGCAGATCAACACGGCGATCTAAGTCAGAAGTAGGAGCAGGTACCTGTCAAAACCAGGTACCCGCTCCCCCCCCCCCCAAAAAAAAAGTGCCAAATGTGGCAGGGGGTGGGGGGTTGCAGACAAGTCAAATTTCCCCTTTTTGGGTGGATCTCTGCTTTAAGGAATTCTATTGGTTCAGCCATTAACCTGAATTAATTTAGATTAATTCACCAGCAAAGCTGCTTTGCCAGTAAACTCTTCTTATACCATACGTGTTTGGTTTTGGATGTGTTCGGGCAAAATGCTTCAGCTCATGGCCTGGACGAAACTGGGCTAAGGCTACTTTTACTCTGTGAAACAAAAGAGGGGGGAAATTTGCCCAGTGGAGAGAGACCAGGCAATAAAAGGGGTTACTATTAGCAACAAAAATAGATCAAAATTAATTATATCAAAAAAGTATCAAATTTATTGATTGAAATGAATCACATCATCTAAAGTTAATCGAACAGTTGGTTCAGGTACATTGATGTATTCCATAAAAACACTTGATCACAGTATGGTATTGAGCAAATAACCATATAACAATGTAAACAAACAAGACAACACACACAAAATACAAGACAATGCTGAACACGGTTCGGACGCTTTGTGGTGGTCAGTGAGCCAGTATCTAGTTCAATTAAGGCAAAATTATTATCCCAAAAGGATCATAGTAGATCACTTAATTATCAGAATTTTGATGATAGCTGGCACTGATCAAGACGAAATGAAAGGGAGACAGGATAGAGGGGAGAGATGGTGAGAGAGGAGACTATGGGGTAGAGGAACCAGGCCAGTATCAAAAAGTTGTTAGCATGCAGGTACTCTTAGTGACTATGCAAAGAGGCCAGGGACTGAAAAAATAGTCCCACGTAGGTCAGGTAGTCCATGGGGTACAAGTGGCGTGGTTTAGTATGGTCCACACAGGTGGTAGATTGGTTCTAACTCTAGAGGTTAAATCTTCCTTGGATTTCACAGGCAGTAGACAGCACAAAAATATAATTCATAGCAGCATTGATTGCATACATTAAATCACTTGTTGGTCGCTGACTGTAGATATCCTTGCCCTTATGTATGTAACAATGTTACTGCAGCACTGACACAGGTAGCTAAGGGACCTATGAGTCAGTGTCCGGACTAGTAGTACAGTCCTTTAGTTGGTATGAAAAAATTAAATCTGTACATTACCTCTGTATTAGAGAAGTCAGCTCCAGCGGTCCATGTCTGTGCAGTTGGCAGAGTATTATGGTTGCTTTTAGGCTGTAGGGATTCTCGTTCACCTTTAGTGAGTGCGCTCACACATCACTGACCATGCAGTCAGTTCTCTGCTCCGTTGCCCTATAGCTCCGCCAACCCGCCTGGTACTCGTGTATGAGTACCGCTGTTAGTGCCTACAGAAGCGGGCGTTAGTTCTCTCCTGGGTGTCCAGCTCCCATAGCGTCTTTGGACGTGATGGCGCCGTTGATGACATCAGTGCGTTTCACTGGGCTAGAAGCGTAGCCTCATCTTGGACGTTGATTGGTGTAGAGGCCACACTCCCTTTTTATTGCGGTGTTTTTGCGTGGTCATGGCCAATCAGATATGGTCATTTACAAGGGATAGTGTCTCGTTCTATGTAATGGTTACTTTTACGAAATTCACATTCTTAAACAAATAGATATCTTGGATAACACAGCTCAGACAATTAGCCGTTAGTGAGTCAATTCCACTTCACTTCAGGGGAAACTTTTGTATTGCTAAAGCATAATATGTATGGGTGGTAACAGGTAATATGAAGACACTACAATAGCAGTAGGAGAATTAAGGAGTGAGACAAGATCACTCATTTAAAGCGGGGTTCCACTCAAATTTTTAACTTAATCTTACCCCCTTCAGTTAATTGCATAGATGTTCAAATGCCGCACGAAAACATTTTTTATCGCTGTAATTACCTTTATATTGTACTTTATTGTGGCACTTCCTGTCTCTCCTCCCATGGGAGTAGGCGTGTTTATTGCCTTTATAAAAAAAGGGAAAGAAAAACTGCGCTATAGACCAAAATGAACAATTAATCGTTGAAAAGCTGCAATCCTGACAATAAACATCAATTGTGGGAAAAACATAAAAAGTAAAAGGAATTGCGCTAATGCATGTGCAAAGTAACATAAAAACGATATATATAAAGTTAAGTACAAAAATAGAAATAAAACTGGATGTGAATAACAGTTGATGATAATCCACCGTAATGTCCCAATAAAATAAGAGCTCAATGTAGTATGTAAAGAACTCCAATTCGCCCAAAAAGTGCAAAAACAAAAAGTCCAAGTGATAATACGATCAGTGACAGCAAAGGAGGGTCCACCACCAGGGATAGAAGGGGTTGCTCCTTACCAGATGGCCATGACCCCCCACTACAGAGGGTCACAGCAAGCAGATAAGATTGTAACACAGAGATTGGGGACTTCTATCAGCATCCACCAGGGGTCGCCTCACCGCCAGTCACTCCAGCAAAGCCAATGGCAGGGATACACCATAGAATGAAAAGGAGCTCACATAGTGTAAAACCATCGAGAATTTATTTAAAATCAAATAACAAAGTGAACACTTACAAAGCGTATGTAGAAAGAAAGCCTTAAGTCCGGTTCCTTGGCCACAGGAGCACGGACAAACCCGTCCTACTGGAACACAACACTGTTTGGGGGTGACGTCAGCGCGTCGTCTGGCTCCGCCCTACGCGTTTCGTGACATCATCACGTCTTCCAGGGGCACGAAAGACGTGATGGAAGACGTGATAATGTCACGAAACGCGTAGGGCGGAGCCAGACGACGCGCTGACGTCACCCCCAAACAGTGTTGTGTTCCAGTAGGACGGGTTTGTCCGTGCTCCTGTGGCCAAGGAACCGGACTTAAGGCTTTCTTTCTACATACGCTTTGTAAGTGTTCACTTTGTTATTTGATTTTAAATAAATTCTCGATGGTTTTACACTATGTGAGCTCCTTTTCATTCTATGGTGTATCCCTGCCATTGGCTTTGCTGGAGTGACTGACGGTGAGGCGACCCCTGGTGGATGCTGATAGAAGTCCCCAATCTCTGTGTTACAATCTTATCTGCTTGCTGTGACCCTCTGTAGTGGGGGGTCATGGCCATCTGGTAAGGAGCAGCCCCTTCTATCCCTGGTGGTGGACCCTCCTTTGCTGTCACTGATCGTATTATCACTTGGACTTTTTGTTTTTGCACTTTTTGGGCGAATTGGAGTTCTTTACATACTACATTGAGCTCTTATTTTATTGGGACATTACGGTGGATTATCATCAACTGTTATTCACATCCAGTTTTATTTCTATTTTTGTACTTAACTTTATATATATCGTTTTTATGTTACTTTGCACATGCATTAGCGCAATTCCTTTTACTTTTTTTGTGTTTATTGCCTTTCCCCGGTGCCGCACTGTCTTCTGGGAGCTTAGTGTCAGGCTTCCCAAGATTCAGTGCGGAAACAATGATCATGCTTGTGAACAAGCTGTTAATGAACAGCATTCACCGCATCCAGGAAATCAATGCTTGTGGGCTTCGCATGCCCACAAGCAAGATGGACACAGCCAGCATCACATTTTTAAAGTTATTCTTCAGTACGAAAACAGACAGAGGCGGAAATATTACACCCAAACTGTGAGTATTATTTTGGGATTAGCAAAGTGTCTCAATGACCTAAAAAAAAAAAAAAAAAAAAAAAGATTGGTTGCCGGACTCCCACTTTAAATAGAGAGGGAGGAGGGGAATTTTCAAAGAACCAAACCACCAAAAGTAGACAAACAATAACATATATATATATATATATATATATATATATATATATATATATATATATTTTTATGTAATCAATTGGGGAGACAATCAAAGATTAAACGACATTGATTAGCATAGAAGTGGACTGAGTTAATTTATTATTTAGTAAATGTAGCTGGGTGCTATTCCCTGACATCCATATGGAGATAAGGGAGGGGAAGATCATTTAGGTCTCCAAAAACACCTGTAAATTTAATTCAGTATTTAAACCAATTGGAATGAGGGACTTCAAACGCTACACCCACCACTTCTCTTTTTGCAGGAGCACACGATCAAAGTCACCATGTCTGGTGGATAGCTTTAAAGCATAAATGCCTTTAACCTGCATGCCTGCAGAGCTTCCACCGTGGTATAGAGCAAAATGTTTGGCTAACGGCTTTTCTGGAATTTTTCCTTTTTCATTAATTTCCCGTATGTGTTCCCCTATTCGGATTTTGAGCGGTCTCTTAGTTTTGCCTATGTAAATTTTGGGGCAAGAGCAAGTTATCATATATATGACCCTGGATGTAGAGCAGTTTATTAAGTCTCGTATTTCATAGCTTTCTTTACCCAATGTTTCTCCAAAATGGAGAGAACTGTGTTCCACTGGGAACCAAAAGCAGTTATAATTCTAGTCTGATCATTTGTTTTCTGGGAACGATGGACGTCGGGGTCAGGTGGTTCTAGGGCAAGTAGACTGTCATGATCTCTACTTGTGACTTTTTTTGGCGCTCTTAATTTGTTTATGCGAGTAACCACGTTCGCGGAACCTCGCATAGAGTTCACGGGATTCCTGTCCGTAGTCACTACTCTTCGTGCAGTTCCTTTTGATGCGTAGAAATTGCCCCACTGGTATACCATTCTTTAGCCAGTGGGGGTGGTGACTTGTGGCGCAGAGGAGGGTATTAGCTGCCGTCTCTTTGTGAAACGTACAAATGTGAAGCGTGCCATTCTCAAGGGTGATTTGCAAGTCAAGGAAGGATAAACTTACCCGATCAAAATTATACATTAACCGTATATTTCAATGGTTTACATTTAGTTCATTCATGAACTTGTGCAAGTCATGGAGAGTACCCCTCCATATCACCAAGATATCTTCGATGTACAGCAACCAGGTATGTACATGGTCATGGTACGATGGATAGACATCCTCCTCTTCCCACAGACCCAAGTGTAGGCATGCGTAGGCTGGGGCCCATGCTGCCCCCATAGAGGTACCTCGTATCTGCTGGTAGTAAGTAGTTGAGAACTGAAAGTAGTTGTTGAGTAATGCAAACTTCAATACGTCAATTAGAAATTCATTCTATGGACCTGATTCGGGGTATGAATATTCTAAGAATGTCTCTACGGCTTTAATACCGCATTTGAGGGGCATTGAAGTGTACAATGACTCAACATCAATTCCTACTAGCCACACATCCTCTATTTGATTTAGCCCAACCAGTTCAGAAATTTTTGCCAGTACGTGTCTGATATCCTGTTGGTGAGTTGTTGGTGTGCACTCCTGGGGGTTTCTTTCCTTCTTATACAGAAACTTAGAGCCCTTGCACACTGGGGCGGTTTGCAGGCGCTATTGCGCTAATAATAGCGCCTGCAAACCGCCCCGAAAGTGCTGCTACTTTCATTCCAGTGTGCAAGCCCCGAGGGCTTGCACACTGGAGCGATGCGCTGGCAGGACGGTAAAAAAAGTCCTGCTAGCAGCATCTTCGGAGCGGTGAAGGAGCGGTGTGTATACCGCTCCTTTACCGCTCCTGCCCATTGAAATCAATGGGACGGCGCGGCTATACCGCCGGCAAAGCGCCTCTGCAGAGGCGCTTTGCGGTGGTATTTAACCCTTTCTCGGCCGCTAGCGGGGGGTAAAACCGCTCCGCTAGCGGCCGACGCTGCCCCCCCGCCCCAGTGTGCAAGGGCTCTTATGGTTCAGTTTCCTGGAGGTAGTCAGATATTTACAGTTTCATTCAGTTAAAAGGGACATACAATTGTTTTCTTTGTGCCCTGTTCACATCTCAACACTAGTGTGATGTGCGTTGCCATGCAGTGTGCAGCAGGTCTGCAGTTTTCCAGAGTGTGCTGGTTGTCACTCTCAAGTGTCACTATGTGGCACTTCTAAGGCTCCATGCACACTGGAGCTGATAAACTGCAGTTTATTGGAGTTTGGGCGTTTTTTTTTAAAAGCCCATAAACTCCACTCTACGTTATCCTATGTGTCCATGCACACATGGACGTTTTTTAGCTTTAATGAGCAGTGGAGTTTATGGGCTTTTTTCTGAACGCCAGAAATTCGCGTTCAAAGTGGCGTTTTTCACCGCCAAAAAAAGCTAAACGCTCATAAACGCGTTTTAATTAGCGTTCGGCGTTCTATTTTTTCCAATGCATTGTGAGAGTTTGGTATGCATTGTGGGATTTTTGGAATGTCCTCTGTGTATTTTTATTAAAAACACCCATAAACGCTAACGCTAAAAAACGCTCATAAACGCTCATACACACTAGTACAAAACGCTGTTAAAAGCACATTTTTCAACCGGAGTTTTCTGCCAGCAATCTGGCATCCAGAAAAAGCTTTTTTGAACTTCAGTGTGCATGGAGCCTTATAAAGTTAAAAAAAATAAAAAGTTCTTCACAATTTTTTTTTTTTCATGGGAACGTTAACATGACTGCTGAGGTGCAATAAGCCCAGGTCCCAACCATCACTTGTCATACCTTACCCCTTCTTCTCAACCAATAAGAACCACACATACAACCAATAACGTTGGAAAGGGCAAGGCCACAGCTTTATTTAAAACAACATTAACATTAACCTTAACATTAACCTTTTGGACCGTGCCAGTCACAGTTGTACTGTGAGCACTCAACTACCAATGTAAAAGGGAGATGAAGGAGGGGCCTGTCCTTACCATCAGTGCCGGACCGGCCGTCAATCTCCCAATTACCATCCGGGCATCAAAGGGGTGCCATATTTGCTGGCAAGGTTACCAAAACCGCAACACGCTGTGACATACCATCAAAATTAGGGTGGGAGGGTGGGCAGCTCTTCCATGCTTCCGTCCGAAAAGGACCATAATCCCCTGGGGTGCCAAACTCCTGAGCTCAGGCCCAACCCTTTTCCCCTTTTGTACCAATCCTGAGTTATAACAACTTTACTGCAACTCCTCCCTGGTCATGCCCCCATCAGTCAGGGCTCTCTCTCCCGATGGGCTCAAGAGGCTCTCATGACTGCTGAGGTGCAATAAGCCCAGGTCCCAACCATCACTTGTCATACCTTACCCCTTCTTCTCAACCAATAAGAACCACACATACAACCAATAACGTTGGAAAGGGCAAGGCCACAGCTTTATTTAAAACAACATTAACATTAACCTTAACATTAACCTTTTGGACCGTGCCAGTCACAGTTGTACTGTGAGCACTCAACTACCAATGTAAAAGGGAGATGAAGGAGGGGCCTGTCCTTACCATCAGTGCCGGACCGGCCGTCAATCTCCCAATTACCATCCGGGCATCAAAGGGGTGCCATATTTGCTGGCAAGGTTACCAAAACCGCCACCAGCCAGTCAGTAATCCACTGACGGGCGCCCCACCGCAGCCAGCGCCTGTTCCACCCCCCTCTGAAGTCCCAGGTTAAATATATCCATGCCAATGTCGTTGAGGTGAACACCATCCCTCCTCAACAAGTCATTGTTGTTTCCCTCCAAATCTTTGTGACGGACAACGACCCCCCCGATCCTCCGAACAAATTTGGACACCTGGGCGTTGACCTTCCTCCGAAAATTTTCTAAACAGGGTCCCGGAACTTCTCTAGCCCAAATAGAACAAGGGACAATCTCTGACCATACAAAAGTCACACTGGTAAACATTGCAAGGCATTGAGCAATATCACCTTTTATGGCAGCAATGAGATCCACGGACCGGGTGTAACCTACGTCATTCCCGCCGGCGTGAACCACCAGGACAATGTGACCGGACACGCGGGTACGGAGGTGCCAACATTCCCACAGTACCTGATGCCAACGCAGCCCGCGCAGGCCCAGCCAGCGAATCCTTGCCACGGTCGAAGAGAGTCCCAAATTTCTCCCATAGTTCCGGATCTCTGCACGACGAGCCGCCCAGAAGACAAAGGAATCACCCAAAATCCAAACTTGAGTCGGGGGAAAACCTGAAATTAACACAAAAGGTGAGGGCGAACATACAGCGAAAAACGAGACGACTCCCATCTACCCAGCCGCTGAAGTTCCGTATCGGAAAACCCTAAGCCAGAAGCGGCGGTGGCAGCGCCTATGCGAAATGAGTGAGTTGAAAAATCGCCCGCTGGTAAGCCTAAAGCCTCGAGGCAAAAACGAAAAACTTTTAAAAATTGGAAGCGACTCAAAGAGGAGGAGTCAGCGTGCACGAAAAAAGTGGGAGATGGGGGGCGCGCGGAAAGAAAAGGAACGGCCAGAGACACAGGACAGAATGGGCCGCCACAGTGGTGCAGCACCACTCGGCGGCCCCTGCCAAGGCTGTCAGTCTTCGAGGAGCGCAATAAAATGGTGACACTGCGCTCCGACAGGACGACATCCTCCGATCGAATACCCCCAGTGGAAGACCTGGATTTTGCAACTAATTCCCCGATGCGAAAAGCCCCAAAAAACGCCCATGAGAAAGCTACTCGGAACAGCAAAATCTCAAACTCGGATGAGCACACCTCTGGCAACATAGCCAAAACATCCGATAAAATCTGTAAAGAAATGGGGCGCCTGGAATCAGGCAGATGAGTGATGCGTTTCCAGCCCCTCAATATCCGACGCACTGGAAAGGCTTTTGTGACATCCCCCCACCCCAGAAGCTGAAACCAAAAGGATAAGGCAGACATGGCCGAAGAGACAGTGGAACCCGACACTCCCTTATCCTGTAACTGGACCAGGTAAGCAAATAGGATCAAACGTCTATCATCCGGAGATGAAATAGAGAACTCACCGCCCGACGCTTGTGACCACTCGTGCCAGACCCGACAATACGACGCCCACGTCCTCGGAGAAAGCGACGACCGAAGCAGTTCTAACAATCCCCGGAAACGAGGTTCCATAAGTGGGCCGGACAGGGGAGGCCCTCCAGCGAAGCCGACGGAGCCAGGGAACGAAAACGGGGGTACTGTTGGCGGGAAAGAGCATCGGCAATGTCATTTGAAACTCCCGGAACGTGTTTTGCCCTAATATAAATGTTAAATTGCAAACATTTTAAAACCAAAAAACGCAACAGTGATACGACCGGGGGGGAACTGGCCGATTGCTTGTTCACTACCTGCACTACGCTCATATTGTCTGACCAAAAGATCACCTGACGATTGCGCAACTGTTCACCCCAGAGCTCCACCGCTACAATGATCGGGAAAAGCTCCAAAAGGGTGAGATTGCGCAATAAATCCATGCGGGCCCATAAGGCCGGCCAACATTCCGCAGACCACTCCCCCCGAAAGAAGGCACCGAAACCACAGGAGCCTGCCGCATCAGTGTACAACTCCAGCTGTGAGTTCGGTACCTCCTCCCGCAACCAACAAGACTGTCCGTTGTAGGATTGCAAAAAGGTTAGCCAAATGTCCAAATCCGCCCGCATGGGCTTGGTGATCCGAACGTGGTGGTGCGGGGCCGTAACGCCCTTCGTGGCCCAAGACAATCGCCTGCAGAAAGCCCTCCCCATGCGTATGACCCTGCACGCAAATACTAGGTGCCCCAGCAGAGATTGTAGCTGTTTCAGCTGAAGTTTTTTGGACCCTTTCGCCAAACGAACCAAGGATAAAAGCCTGGTCAGCTTCTCCCTCGGCAGGCGAAAGACCATGGCCACTGTGTCAATCTCAATACCCAAAAAGGATAGTACCGTTACCGGACCCTCGGTTTTGTCCACGGACAATGGAACAGTGAAACGCCGACAAATATCTTGAAAAACAGAGAGCAAGCATTGACACTGCCCACTGTCCGAGGGACCCACAAAAAGGAAATCATCCAAGTAGTGCAGCATGGACTGAGATCCGGCCTCCCGGGCGACCACCCACTCAAGGAAGCTACTAAATAACTCGAAGAAGTAACACGAGATGGCGCAACCCATAGGCAGGCACATATCGAAGAAATAGCTTCCCTGAAAGTAGCAACCCAGGAGGTGGAAACAATCCGAGTGGACCGGGAGAAGGCGAAAAGCGGATTCAATATCCGCTTTTGCCAAAAGAGCGGAACGCCCTGCTGCCCTGACGAGGTGAAGAGCCTTATCAAACGACGCATAATGCACCCGCGATTCCTCGCGATCAATTCCGTCGTTGACAGAGGAGCCGGAAGGGTAAGATAAGTGATGAATTAAACGAAATTTACCACTCGCCTTTTTGGGGACCACGCCCAGTGGGGACACCCGCAGGTTGTGAAATGGGGGAAGATCGAAGGGGCCCGCCATGCGCCCCAGTTCCAGCTCTTTCTGGATTTTCTCGGCCACTACTGATTCAAATTCAACAGCCGATTTTAAATTAGCCGACATGGTAGGCGCGTTCGATGGGGAAAACGGTATCCAAAAACCTCGATCCAGGCCATCCTTTAGGATCAGGGCCTCCCTACGAAGGGGGTACCGGTCTAGCCAGGGCGACATCTCTAGGACGTTCACCGGCGTCCTCCGGCTTAGGAAGGTCGGTCTTGGCTCCCGCTCTGGAAAATGTCTGTTTACCCTTCCTGAAGCACCGGCTGGAGGGGTGAGCGCCCCCACAGCTAGAGCACTCATGCCTGAAGCGACAGGCGGAGTACCACTTACAGTGGCTTTCGTTGAAAAGCCAACAGACACCTTTTTTGGAGGCGGTCGACGCTCCGGATTGAAGAGCGCCGACCGCGGACTGAAAGGACGCCGGCCTATGAGGGCACATTAGCAACAGCCATAGGCTACCATCCTGACAGTCGAAACGAAGCTCCTTGCGCGCCGCCATCTTCTGTCTAAACTGGGTGTCATACTGGAACCAGCATTGACCCCCATAAACCTTGTACGCTCCCCAGATAAGGTCCAGGTAGCAGAACAAGGAGGTCGCCAACTCTGGGTAACGCTCACAGAGCACACCCGCGTAGGCACAAAAACCTTGCAGCCAGTTCCCAAATGTTCTAGGAAGCTGCTTGACTTTATCGCCCTGCGTAGCGACGTCCACCCGACGGGATTTGTCGACCGTTTCCCTGTCCGATGGAACTAGAGCGAGGAAATCAACGAAATCCCGACGCCAAATTCTTTCCTTCGTCTCCTCCGGTATGTGGGCGCCCGTGGGGGCTACAGCCCACAAGGCCCCTCCGGAAGGAGGGGAAAGATTTGCCGCCGCGCCTGAAACACCCATACTAGAAAGAACCGACCTGACCACCGACACTATACGGTCTTCGGGGCCCGATACGGAATCATCAACAGACCTCCCCCAAATCAATTCACAATCATACTCACTGATCCTCGGGGGCATCACTGATGGACGATCAACGGGCGAGGCGGTGTCCCATGCGACTCCAGGAGACTGCAGGCTGGAACGGCCAGCACTGAGGAGCAACGGGGCCGTGTATGTTCGGGCCGTCTCGGCCGACTGATAGATCCAAAGGCGGGGATCCCGCCACGGACACTGAAGGGTCCCCCTGGCCGAGGGCAGTGACTGTGCAAGTGCAGGAGTGCCTCTGGATTCTGACCGGCTGATCCGGGGCGGAAGCTGCCGCCAGCCCAGGTCCGGAATCTCCCGCCCAGCTGGGCGCAGGGAGACTGGCGTTACCCGCCATGTTGACCGCGTAGGAGGGGTTAAACCCCGGAGACTGGAGGGGGGGAATCCGCGAGCCCTCCGCCCAACCGGGCGCTGGAGGGCGTCCGAGAGCACGGGGGGGGATGGCATCCGTGAGGGCAGATAAACCCGCACCCGCCCTGCCAGGCGCAGGGGGGGGCACATCCCATGCGGGATGCTAGATGACATGGCGCGGCCCGGATCTGGGACCTGTCCCCCACCCGTCCGGGTGCAATGGGAGTCCTGCCCTGCGAAAAGCCCGCTCCCGATGGCCTAGAAGTCGCTGAGGGCCCCGCCCATGAAGGCGCCGGGGGACCCTGCGACCTGGCCATGTTTGCACGATTTCCATCCCGGGACGAATTACCCCCCACCCAGCCGGGTGCTGAAAGGGCCACATGTTGTAGGGCGCCCTGGCCATGGGAATCCTGAGCCGGCTGCGACCCCGCCCTGGAGGGCGCAGGATGGGGCAGCCCGCACCCATATGCTCCCCTGCGAATGCCCCCACCATCACCCCCCGCCCAGCCGGGCGCAGAGGGGTGCTGGGCACATGCATTGCTGTAGCTGTGCACAGCCAGTTCGAATTCTCCCGCCTGTCTAGGCGCAGGGAGCGAACTGGCCGCTAGGGGGAGCCGGTATGAAATCGAGTCGCCGCCGCCCGAGGGAACGAAAGCCGCCGCCGGAGCAGGCGAACAGCTCCGGCCCCCTCCAGCCGCCCTGCGAGAGGACAGCCTGGCCGAGGAGCGGAGCGGCCGCACACCCGCCACCCCCCCGCTGCTAGCAGGGGCGGGAGCAGGTACCAAACGGCTCGAGGCCGTGGGCTGGAGCGCTCCAGCTCCATCCAGGCCTCGCGCCATGCACAGGGAAGGGGAGGGGGGCGAGGGGGGTGCTGCTGAGCGGGGGCTACGTGAACGGGGACACCGAGGGGGGGCCGCACGTTACTCCGGATGGCCGGGGAAGGTGACCGACGAGGGGGGGCACGTCGAGAGCAGGCGGCCGACCCCCGCTTCCTTGCTGCTGGAGCCCTGGGAACCCGCACCGGAGAGGGATGGAGGGGGGGAGCAGTGATAGGCCGCAGAGGGACTGGGGCTAAAACGAGAAGGTGGACGGGCGCGTCTGCGGGCCCTGCGTCCATCTGACTCAGGAGGAGGAACAGGGGAAGGGGCAGTGGAAGGGGCAGGAGAGGGCACCCCAGGGGATAAGAGGGCAAAGAGCCAGTCAGCCTGACCCTTGAGGGCCAGCTCACGGACCTTAGCCAGGAGGTGATCCGTGTCCATAGCTGGAGCCGCAGGGTCAGGTCCGAGCTCTTCCATGCTTCCGTCCGAAAAGGACCATAATCCCCTGGGGTGCCAAACTCCTGAGCTCAGGCCCAACCCTTTTCCCCTTTTGTACCAATCCTGAGTTATAACAACTTTACTGCAACTCCTCCCTGGTCATGCCCCCATCAGTCAGGGCTCTCTCTCCCGATGGGCTCAAGAGGCTCTCATTTTGTGTTCCAAATAACTGAATACAAAGGATTGTTTGCTTTTTAGGGATATTTGATAATTATTCAATTAGGTAAGTATAAGGCTAATTGGAAGAAACAGGATTTTTGCTAGCATGTGATTGGGTATTCAGAGACTGGATTCACCCTTATGCAGTCCAATGTGTTACATCAACGCAATTGAAATAATACTCATTGTGTTGTGTTGCATTAAGATAATACATATATTCTGGCAGTGGACTAAAAGACGCACATGGCCCTTCTTTGACAGTGCAACGCACCCCTGTGCATGGCTTGGGCTTTGTGATGTGCTGCTGTGTGTTTGTGGTGGTTGCTACTGCATAGTGTATTGGGTTGCCATTTACAATAATTGCCAGTGCAACACATTGGAATACATGCATTGCCATGCGTTGCAGTAAAAGTGTTCATAAAGCGTGCAATACAGAGGTGTGAATGGGCCCACAGTGAACATGTGCTTACCTTATTTACTAAGACTCACTCTAAAAATTGAACATACCTACCAATAAATTAACAGACTGTATGTAGGCAGGAATAGTTAACACACAGCAATCTGACTTAATCTGGGAGCATACAAATAAGCCTTTTCCCTAAATATTCACCTGTGTTTATTTAGCTTAAAGTGGTTATAAAGGCTTAAGTTTTTATACCTTAATGCATTTTCTCTGCCTGGAAACTGACCTCTATGTTAGCCAATGTGTCCATACACACTATGGTTTTTTCAGGCTTATGCTCCTACAGGCAGAAACCCCCCCACCAAACTCGTGTTTTTGAGAGGAGCCAGTGCTCAAAAAGAGCTTGAAAATGCAAGAAAATGTTTTTTCCAGCTTTTTGTGTTGTTTATAACATGGTTTGTGAATAAAAAATGCTTATGTTCAAAAAAGCTCAAAGAAGCTTGAAGTAGCTCAATAAAAATGTGCACAAGACCACAAAAAAGCACAAGCTTCTTCAAGCTGAAATAAAAGCTCAAAAATAGCGTTTTTTTTTTTTGAGCTGCAGTGTGCGTGAGCCCTTATATAGTTATATTATAGTAACCGCAAAGTATTCCTTGTACGCAGCATAGATCAGTGAAAAGATAGGGCCTCATGCACACTGAACAGTGTTCATTTTGGCAGCAAATTTCGATTTAGTTTTAGTCATAGTCTTAGGACTAAAATGGCATTTTAGTTTTAGTCCCATTTTAGCCTTCTGCAATTTTTAGTTTTAGTCGTATTTAGTCGACTAAATCTCCAGTATATTTAATCGACTAAAATGTCCTACGTTTTAGTCAGCTAAAATCTCCAGTACATTTTAGTCGACTAAAACTCATTTTAGTCGTCTAAAATCAAATGGGTGTAATTAAATTGTAATGCATTAGTTAACATTTCTCTACAATTTCCAAACTTATTATATACTGCTGGAGTGAGAAATCTAATATGTTATTTATTATGGTATTGAGGTATGAACATGCACTACAGACCAGTGTTAATTTTGAAGTCAAATTTCAATTTAGATTTAGTCTTAGTCTTTTGACTAAAATGCAGACGAAAATAGTATTCATTTAGTCGACTAGAATGTTTTAGTCGACGAAATTAACACTGACACTGAAGCTCATAAACGGCCGTTTTTGGGAGTTTGGGCGTTTTTTTTTTTTTAACTGCCCATAAACTGTACTCTATGTTATCCTATGTGTCCATGCACTCATGGACGTTTTTGGACGTTTATATATTTTTTTTCAATGGGTCAAAAACATCAAAAAAAGCTGATGAGCCACGTTTTTGAGCGTTTATCAGCGTTTTTTTGACGTTAGAGCATTTTTACAGCTGAAAAACTCCTCTCAGAACCCACTAGTTTGGGGGTTTTTAACGCCAAAAAATGCCCCAGCCAAAAACTGCTGATAACAGCCTATGTGTGCATGGACACATAGGATAACATGATGGGGCGCCAAAAACAGCTGCTGTAAAAACGTCCAGTGTGCATGAGGCCTAACGCTTCATGTTACACAGAACGTTGTTTAACCGTTTCAGCCCCGGAAGATTTTACCCCCTTCCTTGGCGTTTCAAATGCCTCTGAACATTCGTCTGAACCCATTTTTTTTGCATTCCAAAAAAGGCCTCTAAACTCAACTGCCTAGAAACGACTTTAAGTGACCCTGTGTACATGTACTGATAAGATAACATAGAGGAGAGTTCAGGAGCAGCTGAAAAAACTGCCCAACTGCTTCTAAACATCCGTTTACCAGCAGCAGTGTACATGAGGTGGAAACGTACTTGTTAAAGCGGAGCTCCACACAAAAATGGAACTTCCGCTTTTCGGAACCCTTCCCCCTCCGGTGTCTCATTTGGCACCTTTCAGGGGGGAGGGGGGTGCAGATACCTGTAAAAGACAGGTATTTGAACCCACTTCCGGGCATAGAACCCAGCGGGGGTCTACGCCACCCCCCCCCCCCCGTGCTGTCTGCTGGGAGACACACAGGTCCCAGAGACAGCAGGGACAATTCGGATTGCTCAGCGCGACTCAAGCATGCGCAGTAGGGAACCAGGAAATGAAGCCACAAGGCTTCACTTCCTGATTCCCTTACCAAAGGTGCCGACATCGCGGGCGCCCTGCACAGGTAAGTGTCCTTTTTTTAAAAGTCAGCAGCTGCAGTATTTTTGGCGGACCTCCGCTTTAAAGACAAATGTTAAATACCGTATTTTGTTCTTTTTGATACCTGATATGTAAAATGTATAATCACAAAGGAAACAATGGCAGAAGCTACAGAAGGAAAGCATGAGATTAGATAATCCTATTCTCACTCCAGCATGTGTGATCCTAATGTGGTTGTAAACCTTAGACATGAAATATGAACAAAGCAAATCTATCTATAGTGTGTACTTGTC
The DNA here is from genome assembly GCF_042186555.1 of Aquarana catesbeiana. Classification (NCBI taxonomy): domain Eukaryota; kingdom Metazoa; phylum Chordata; class Amphibia; order Anura; family Ranidae; genus Aquarana; species Aquarana catesbeiana. The sequence continues at coordinate 104,101,028 of NC_133328.1, forward strand.
TCAATTAAGAGCATTAAGTGTCATTTCTGTCTGTAGCCTCATTCCTCTGCTGTCAGTGTAAATCACTTCTGACAAGTGTTCCTGACACCAAGAGAAAAAAGATGACAGGGGAGGGAGCTCCCCCGCGTAGCCTGTGTTTGACAGCCTCGGCTCCGTTCCGAGGGGGAGGGGTGTGTGCCGCTTTCTTCCAATCAGTACTCTGAGCTCTCCTCACTGAGCTCTGCAGAGTGTAACTTGAAAATTCCTACAAAATTCTCAGAAAAGCCAACAGCTTGGCAATAGCCATATTTGAGTAATGACAGGGATCTCCCAGACAGCAATTAAATGGGGCCCCGGATGCATCAATGGTTGCTATGAAAACTCTGCAGTATGGAAACCCTGACCTCAGTGCCACCCCTCCACCATGCCTCGGATAAATTACGACAGGAACATGAATTTGTCACAAGCACAGCAGACCTTTGTCATGCAGGGAGCACAATGGGATTTCTTTATGAATTCCCCAGATTGTGTTTCCAGCACAAGACATTTTTAGTAGAGGAAAAATAAGTAGACTTGGTAGGGTAGGCCGTGCATTCCTTGTATATATTTGAAGGCATTTTCAGTGACTGGAGTGTATGTAGAAGTATCTTTTAGGAGAATCTGAACCTGTCTGGTGACTTCCTGAGCTCTAGGCATGTAAATAATTGGGATTGTTTGTGCAAACAATACTTCCTGTGTGTAATTGTTCCTTTTTTTTTTTTAACTTAAGACAACAAAACTGCATTGGGATGTCAGGGTTGAATGGTGATAAATATATTATATTGTGTTCACTAAAATGAATTAAAGTGTATTTTTTCCTGAAAATTTGTGTTTGGTAAACCTCTGTTTAAATATAAAACACCCACTATTTTATTCCTCAGGAACTTTGCTTTCAGAAAACATATATTGTTTGAGGGTTCTGAGTAATTTTCTAGCAAAAAAGACACAATTTTACGTGTGATAAATGTCAGAATTGGCCAGGTTTTAAAGTGGTTAGTAGCCACTCAGTACTCGACATGACAAAATGGGTAAGTGCAGCTAAGTGTCAATTACATGTATTTGTTGGCCATCCACTGCTATGATAAATATTCAGGTCATATAACATCAAAAAACTCTCTAAAGTTTGAAGTACTCATCTAAGGCTGGGTTCACCTCTTTCTGTTTCTGTTTTCATGCAGTTTTTAACTCATTTTTGGTGTAACTTGATGGGCATTTTTTCAAAATTCTGTGGGCTCAGAATGCATAAAAGAGAAAAAAAAAAAAAAATCAGACCTGAGCTACTTTCAAAAACACGCACAGATCTGAAGAGGCTCTATGTCTAACATTACAAACAAATGGTCACTGCCCCCAACTATAATCTGGCCTTCACAGCAAGGAGCACAAAGAAGGGCGACACACGTCAAACAAAACCAAAGAAAATTCCCAGCTCAGCTTACCGACCAGCCTGCAAACAACCAAATTATCCTGTCTAACAGTTTGCATTAAAAACAGGGGTTTAGTTTGCACACATTTGCAAATATATGCCTTTACGCCACCCCAGTATTATCTGCAGTCCTAACTCTATAAATTATCTATCTATAACATTGCATTTGATTGAATGTTTTGGAGGTTTAAATATTCTTCAGACCTAAAATGTGCATTTTAACACATGAATAAAAAAAAAATACAAAAACGGCTGACAACTAAAAGGTTAAAAACTCCAAACTCCAGGCGAAATTAGTAATATTACTAAACTGCCAGCTTTCAGGAGCTCTTATTTAAGAGCCCTTTCACACTGGGGCGGTTTGCAGGCGCTATTGCGCTAATAATAGCGTCTGCAAACCGACCCGAAAGTGCCGCTGCTTTCATTCCAGTGTGAAAGCCCCGAGGATCGATGCGCTGGCAGGACAGTAAAAAAAGTCCTGCCAGCAGCATCTTCGGAGCGGTGAAGGAGCGGAGTGTATACCGCTCCTTTACCGCTCCTGCCCATTGAAATCAATGGGACGGCGCGGCTATACCGCCGGCAAAGCGCCTCTGCAGAGGCGCTTTGCGGTGGTATTTAACCCTTTCTCGGCCGCTAGCGGGGGGTAAAACCGCCCCGCTAGCGGCCGCATACCGACGGTAAAACGCCGCTAATAATAGCGGCGTTTTACCGCCGCCCCCCGCCCCAGTGTGAAAGGGCTCTAAAGGGTAGCTCCAGGCTCCTTCAGAAAAAAATTAAAGTCAGCAGCTACAAGTACTGTAGCTGCTGACTTTTAATATTAGGACACTTATCTGTCCATGAATCCAGAGGTGTTCTAACCCAAGACAATTTTTCAGTTGGCATCTCAGCTAAGGGAAACCGGCAGTTAAGCCTTGCAGATTCACAGCCGGATCCCTACTGCGCATGCGCAAAGCGTGCTGCACTTTGTGAATGCCCTGGCGGCAGGGGAAGGAGTGGGGGGGGTTTGAACTTTCGACTGAGTTCGTTGTGGCGAAGTCAGAAGGAGGTGGGAGCGGGTACCTGTCAAAACCAAGTACCCACTTGAACCCACCCCGAAAGGTGCCAAATGTGGCAGCAGAGGTGGGGGAGAGAATGCAAACAAGTGGTGCTTCCCCTTTTGGGTGGAGCTCCGCTTTAAGGGATAGTTTACACTTGCTTCAAAACAAGGCTTCGGACGAGCTTTGTTAAGGCTCTCTGAACGCCAGTCAAAGCTCCTGTTACTAAATAAAATGGTTAGCTTACAGTCCTGTTTACATCTCCATTTGCTCGGTGCTTCCATGAGGCTTTGGTGGAGCTTCGGTGGGGCTTTGGTCAAGGTTCGGTGGGGCTTTGATGGAGCTTCTGTGGAGCTTCTGTGGAGCTTCAGTGGGGCTTTGGTGGGGCTTCGGAGAGGCTTCGATGAGGCTTCGGTGGGGCTTCAAGCGAGCTTTGCCATAGACTTCTATGAAGGCTTTGAAAACGCTTTGGAGCACCACTGATGTTACATGGGGTATAATTTTTGAAACAAAGCAAAAGCAGGTGTAAACAGGACTGTAAGCTAACCATTACTGACAGGAGCTTTGACTGGCGTTCAGAGAGCTTTAACAAAGCGTGTCCGAAGCCTTGTTGAAGCCAAAGCACGAGCCCTAAATGTGATTTCAGACCACTCTTGCTGTTTTCTTGCCATCAGACGGTGTTGCTAGACAAAGAGATGACATGGTTCAGAAAGTAAATGTGAGATTTCCAAATATACTGTGCAGATTGTAAATTCAGCTCCTGGATGTGCCGTAAACTTTATTCGTTGACCAGAAGAACAGTGTGTGTGTGACATAACCCCGGACCTCCCCCACAGGATGTGTTAGCTCAGAATTTGACAATCCACTGACTTGAAGTTACTTTCCCTTGTCTCCACCATGTCTCCCTGTACAGAGTTTATGGTGATGTCATCTGCTTGCAGAGTTCTTGTCATGCAGTCTAAGGCTGACCACTCTCAGATTGTTATATTCTGTTAGCTTTGCTGAGATTTGGAAGGGAAAAGTTGCCATGCAAGTTCTTAGATTTAGGGATTAGATGAATACCAAACTGATTACATTGCTCCATAGTACAGTGTGACGGTTATTTTCTGCACTGTGAGCCGTGTCTTGTCTCTTGCTGTCAAGTGAAAAAGAGATTAAAGTGGTAGTAAAGTCTTTTTTTTTTTAAATAAAAAAGCTGGCTCCCCTGCAGGTTTGAGTCACAATATACTATTATGCACCGCATACTATCACATTATGACAGACTCACCTGCAAACAGATCCCTCCAGCGCAGCGATGTCACGGCTCTTCTTGGTCCTTTGTGCACCCATCTTCACCAGGTCTATCTTCCGGGTTCTCTATCTTCAGCCACTTAAATGACCAGGCTGTGGTGACGTCAGAATCTCATCGGGGTGGCACACAGAGCGGGTCATAAATGTGATGTGAGCGTCAGCAGTTTTTAAATAAAATGTCTTTACTATCACTTAAACATCAAACACTAAAGTTGTCCATACATGTACATGATTCATTTTTCTTTTGTTCAAGTCGAATGAAAAAAAAAATGACTTGATTTCTCCATTCACACATTCAGGGAATCACTCCTGCTGAGCCTTTGTATTCTGACAGTGAGGAGACTTCCCCGGCCTTCAGAATACACTGATCAGCACTGCCGACTATAGCCAGTAATGCTGATCATGCAGAGATTTTCCAACAGGCTATTTGTACTGAAGTCGATCTACCGACTGACTTCTGTACAACCAGCCTGCCCATACATGAATCGAAAATTCGTCTGGCTATAAACAAGGTGGGTGGAGGGATCCTCCTATTTGTGCCAATGTATTTTTGGCAGGGCTTCCATGCTGTCAGATCACACTGACTGGTGCTGGCGCCGCTGATCGATGACAGCGGTGCTGGCGCCGCTGATTCCAACAGTCATTAAATCAACTTCATTTGAACGGGAGCAGTCCTAGATGGATCAAAATGCTGACCCGAAATGCTGAATGATGGACGCCTGCTGAACCAGCCAAATTTCAATTCATGTATGGGCAGCTTTAGAGAGAATAAAAAGTCATTTTAGTGATTATTTCTTATATATATATATATATATATATATATATATATATATATATATATATATATATATATATATATATATATATATATATATATATCCGTATCAGTCTCTGATAGTGTTGTTAAAGTGTATTTCTACTTTGGAGCCAAATGGGTTAACACCTACATGTTCCCTTTCACATAGCATAACTTCAAAATCAAAATTGCTGCTTTTGATCTTAAAGCTGAATTTCAGATATGGTCATCTAGCCTCTAATGCAGTCGGTGTGAACCTGTAAAACCGGTAAGGCATTCTTTTGTTGACCTTACCCGTCCCTCTCTCCCGCGCATGGAACTCTCAGACCAGAATTGCTAAGTATATTCCAGAGGCATAACTAGAACCTTCAGGGCCCCGGTGCAAGAAACCATGATGGGCCTCCCTTCCATCCGAGCCCCAGGCTACCAATTTTGGGAGAGTGTCCATGGACATCCTCCCAAAACCGTTCATCCTGCATGACCCCTGGGACATGCATCCAGCAAAATCACATCGGCCCTTTACCATGTGATCAACTGATCACATGTAAACAGACTTGCCGGTTATCCACAGCCCTTTCCTCACACGCTGTGTCTGTGTGAGGAAAGGACTGCCGTTAACTGTCAAGAATGTCAGTAAATTGTTTACACAGATAATCAGTGCCCCAATCATCAGTGCCATCTATCAGTGCCCATCAGTGCTGCCTATCGGTGCCCATCACTTCCACCTACAAGTGTTACCTATCAGTGCTCACTAATGCCGCCTATTAGTGCCCATCAATTCTGCCTATCAGCACCACCTATCAGTGCTCATTAATGCCGCCTAACAGCGTCCATCAGTGCCACCTATCAGTACTCTTCAATTCTGCCCATCAAAGCCCATCAATACTGCCTGAGTTCTGCCTATCAGTATTCGTAAGTGCCCATCAGTACCACCTATCAGTGCCCATCAATGCCACCTATCAGTGCACATTAGTGCCACCTATCAGTACTGACTATCAGTGCTCATCAATGTGGCCTATCAGTGCTCATCAGTGCCTTCTATCAGTGCCCATCAGTGCCTTCTATCAGTGCTCATCAGTGCCCATCAGTGCCTTCTATTAGTGCTCATCAGTACCTTCTATTAGTGCTCATCAGTGCCTTCTATTAGTGCTCATCAGTGCCGTCTATCAGTGCTCATCAGTGCCTTTCATCAGTGCCGTCTATCAGTGCTTATCAGTGCCTTCTATCAGTGCTCATCAGTGCCTTCTATCTGTGCCCATCAGTGCCTTCTATCAGTGCTCATCAGTGCTGTCTATCAGTGCTCATCAGTGCTGTCTATCAGTGCTCATCAGTACCTTCTATCAGTGCTCATCAGCGCCCATCAGTGCCTTCTATCAGTGCTCATCAGTGCCGCCTATCAGTGCTCATCAGTGCCTCCTATCAGTGCTCATCAGTGCCTTCTATCAGTGCCTCCTATCAGTGCTCATCAGTACCTTCTATCAGTGCCCATCAGTGCCTTCTATCAGTGCTCATCAGTGCCTTTTATCAGTGCTCATCAGTGCCTTCTATCAGTGCTCATCAGTGCCTCCTATCAGTGCTCATCAGTACCTTCTATCAGTGCTCATCAGTGCCCATCAGTGCCTTCTATCAGTGCTTATCAGTGCCTTCTATCAGTGCTCATCAGTGCCTTCTATCTGTGCCCATCAGTGCCTTCTATCAGTGCTCATCAGTGCTGTCTATCAGTGCTCATCAGTGCTGTCTATCAGTGCTCATCAGTACCTTCTATCAGTGCTCATCAGCGCCCATCAGTGCCTTCTATCAGTGCTCATCAGTGCCGCCTATCAGTGCTCATCAGTGCCTCCTATCAGTGCTCATCAGTGCCTTCTATCAGTGCCTCCTATCAGTGCTCATCAGTACCTTCTATCAGTGCCCATCAGTGCCTTCTATCAGTGCTCATCAGTGCCTTTTATCAGTGCTCATCAGTGCCTTCTATCAGTGCTCATCAGTGCCTCCTATCAGTGCTCATCAGTACCTTCTATCAGTGCTCATCAGTGCCCATCAGTGCCTTCTATCAGTGCTCATCAGTGCCTTTTATCAGTGCTCATCAGTGCCTTCTATCAGTGCCTTCTATCAGTGCTCATCAGTGCCTTCTATTAGTGCTCATCAGTGCTCATCAGTGCCTTCTATTAGTGCTCATCAGTGAATTGCTATTAGATTCCATCAGTGCCGGACAGCACGGCTCTGAGCGGAGATCGTGTGTCATAGAACAATAGCACAGAGACACCGGCGGCATTAATGTTCTATTTGTTGGTCCTCTCTGGCAAGTATGAGAGAGGACACACAGCTGATCTCACTGCTCCCCCTTTTCCCCCCTCCCTCTCCTGTGTGCTCCGCGGGAAATGTGAGCTCTTTAGCTTCACACTTAACTTCCCGCGGAGCACGGAGGGGGAGAGGGGGAGCAGTGAGATCAGCTGTGTGTCCTCTCTCATACTTGCCAGAGAGGACCGACAAATAGAACATTAATGCCGCCGGTGTCTCTGTGCTATTCTATGACACACGATCTCCGCTCAGAGCCGTGTGTGAAGAGCAACCCCGCTGCCCCCCCCCACAGTGGCAGAATGCCGGGCCCCATCGCAAGTGCGACTGTTGCAACCCCGGTAATTACGCCACTGGTATATTCATAAAATTTACATTGGCCTCCAAGTGGCACTGTTTTGGATTCCTCTATATAGACTTGGCTTATATACACTGCTCAAGCTTCAAGCCTTACAGTATGTCAGGGATATGCAATTAGTGGACCTCCAGCTATTGCAGAACTACAACTCCCATGAGGCATAGCAAGTCTCTGACAGCCACAAGCATGACACCCAGAGGCATGATGGGACTTGTAGTTTTGCAACAGCTGGAGGTCCGCTAATTGCATATCTCTGCAGTATGTGGTTGTTGTACTGCACCCTTTATGTATATATTACGTGAATGGTTTTGCTGGATTGTCTCAATGTATAGTACACATTTTGGAGTTGAGTCTTAACCAGGTTATTATGAAATTCTTGGTGTTCATGTTACGTGAGGTACCGGTGAATCCTCCAATTTTCTTTATCCTTACAGAATGGAACCTTGAGGATTATAATTAACTTTGTGTGGACAGGGCCATGTGTACCACAGTGTAGCATCCCCTCTTCTTTTAACAACTCTCTGTAAACGTCTGGGAACTGAGGAGATCAGTTGCTGGAGTTTTGGGAGAGCAATATTGTCCCATTCTTTCCCGATATAAGATTCTAACTGTTCAACAGCTCTGGGTCTTCTTTGTCGTATTTTTTATTTCAAGATGTGCCAAATATTTTCAGTTGGTAAAAGGTCTGGACTGCAGACAGGCCAGTTAAGCACCCTGGCTCTTCTACTACGGAGCCATGCTTTTGTCATAGATGCAGTATGCGGTTTAGCATTGTCCTGCCAAAATATGCGAGGCCTTCCCTGAAAAAGACACCTTCTGGATGGGAGCATATGTTTCTCTAAACCTTGGATATATCTTTTAGCATTGTTGGTGCCTTTCCAGATTTGCAAGCTGTCTGTTCCATACACACTTATACACCCCCATATCATCAGAGATGCAGAGATGCTTTTTGAACTGACTGCTGATTATAAGCTGCAAGGTCTCCCCCCCCCCCTCCCCCCTTTTAGTCTGGAGGAGGAGGCACCCATGGTTACCAAAAAGAATGTAAAATGTTTATCTGACCACAGAACAGTTTTCCACTTTGCAACAGACCTTTTTTAATGAGATTTAGTCTAGAGAAGATCTGGATCATGTTCAGATATGGCTTCTTCTTTAGATGATGGAGCTTTAACTTTCATTTTTGGATGGCATAGCGAACTGTGTTCACAGACTGTGATTTTTAGAAATATTCCTGAGCCCATGCAGAATCATGGCAGTTTTTAATGCAGTGCTGTCTGAGGTCCAGAAGATCACGGGCATCCAATATTGTGTTTCAGCCTTGTCCTTTGCGCACAGATTTCTCCCAATGCTTGGAATCTTTTGATATTATGTACCGTAGATGATTTTGTTGAGAAAAAAAACATTCCTCTCTGGGTGATTTATGTACATTGCAAGGATTTTAACAAACTTTGTTGCAGATTCCTACCTTTTGTTATTCTGAAGAAATCCCTGTTTGTTCCTTTGTGCCCTGCAACTGCAGCAACCAGCTGCTGCAGTTACAGGGCTCGAATGGGGAAAACTGCAGGGTCAGCATCCCTTTAGAGGTGACAGTCAATCTTCACTTCTCAGACACTCTTGACTCTCTAAGTTTGAGATGTTCTTTTTATACCCAATCATGTTACTGACCTGTTGCAAAATGTTCTTTCAGCTCTTCCTTGTTAGTATCACTTACTTTACCAGATTTTTGTTGCTCTGTCCCAACCTTTTTGAGACATGTTGCCATCAATTTTAAAATTACCTTATTTTTCTCCTAAAATGGTACATTTTCTCACTTTAACATTTGATATGTTTTCTATTTTCTATTGTGAATAAAATATGGGTTTATGAGATTTGCAAATCATTGCATTCTGTTTTTTAAAGTAGATTTTACACAACTTTTTTGGAATTGGGCTTGTATATTGATTCAAGTTGGACCGGTGTAACAATGCAGAGAAAACCATACTTGGAATTTGGCTTTAACTGCTTTTTATTTGCTGAAAGAGGAACTCCACCCTTATCATACAAATTACAACAAAGGCACCTTTAGAAATGTTCAGTAATGACAATCTACAACTCAGCGGCTTGTTGACATTTTTTGTGCAATTTGAGGCAATTTTTAGACATTTTGTCAAGGCATCCTGAAGAACCCAGAAGGCACCCTGATTGAAAAAGTCTGGTCTATACTGTGCCGGGAGATTTCATTATCAGTTGTAAATAAGAGTTGAACACTAAGGAGTATACAAATTAATGCTGGACCCTGCCTGTCCAAAAAAAAAAAAAAAAAAGAAAAAAGGCTAGAGGTCTCAATGCTTGGGTTCTGCATTGTATGGTAGCCTCCCTGATGGTATTCCTGAGTGGGGTTAAATTTCAGCACCATTAGCGGTAACCCAGAGCCACACTCGGGATTGCAGGATCCTGGTGCGGTATACTTACCTTGTCCCCAGGATCCTGCGATGTCCCCCCGCTGTGTCTGCGTGCTCTGTCCTCCTCCGAAGCCTCTCTGTGCCAGGCTCGGTTCCCTGCGAGTGTCGCGACGCACGGCAGCGGAGCCTGACGGCAAATTAAAAAAATGTAAAAATCATAACACATACAGTACTGTAATCTTACAGATTACAGTTCTGTATGAAATCATTTCACATCCCTTTTGTCCCCAGTGCTTTGTCCAATACTCTGCATGCAGTTTTATATTATATATACTGTTCTTTCTGCCTGGAAACTTGAGATTGTCCATAGCAACCAAAAAGTGTCCCTTTACGTCAAAAGTGGCTTTAGACCAGCTAGAAAACAGCGATAGTAAATTAGAACACTTGCAGAATTGAGCGATAGTGAATCGTGGGGAAATTTATTTTATTATTATTATTTTTTTAAATTATTTATATTTATTATATTATAATTTATAATTTTGTGTTTCAAACTTCATCATACCCGGGATATCTACTAGACTCTTGGTGGACAGATATAAGTGTGTTATTGCTAAGAATTACAGACCTACAATATAAAATGCCAAATTTCCATGCAAAATAATTGTACCGCTTTCAGCACCTAAAATCCGAAATAATCATACCGCCAGGGAGGTTAATAAAAAAAAAACCTGTCCCTCACTTTGTCCCTTATACGCTATACCTTATAGAATGTCTATGAATGCATTTGCTCTAAAGGAATGTATGCTATGTGAACAGGAACACATAACAGGGTGGATTGAAAAAAAAATCAAAAAAATCTCATTTAAATTTAAAAAATCTGTTTTTTTTTTTGTTTTTTTTAAATTTAAATCAGATTTTTTAACATTTTTATCAAATTTATTTTAATAAAATGCTTTTTTTGATTAAAAATCTATCTAAAGATAGTTTTCTATTTAAAATACATTAATAATTTAGTTTATTCAGCATGAAACGGAGATTAGTTCTGTAGCATGAGGCTATATATTCTGCAATATTTACATTTTTGGTAAACTCATTCAATGAATCCAAGCTCTGCAAGCTAAGATAACATGCCATACATTGATGCATTCACACACGTTCACAGTAACCATGAGATAAAACAAAGTTTAGGAATATTCATTTATCCCATTGCAAATCTATGTACAAACTGTATGATTGAATTGGTTCTGATATCGCTGTTTTACTAACCTGACAGCTTATTATTCTAAACAGGAAACCTTCACTTTGTTTACAAATATTAAAGATTCTAACTACCAGCAAAAATGAGTCCTTACATTTAAAGAGCACCAGTCATTTCAGATCCCTCTTGGCAGTGCCTGTTAGCGGGCATCCACTCACTTGCTGCCGCCACGTCCCTCACCTTGTTGTGTCACTGTTGCGTCACCAGCCGTCCTATTAAAGCGAATACGACTGTCGGTGAGTCACAGCGGGTCAGAAGAGGAGCCACTGCAGGACAGATATGACAGTTGCTTTTTAAAAATCATGATTTTAATTGAGTTGATTTAAATCAAGCCTTTTTACTAGTTAAATCAAATCCACCCTGCATAACAAGCATATAGTAGGGATTTCTCAAATTTGACTGCAAAGGTGGATGTTTACATTTAGTCTACACTAGTGCGAACAGACAGTACATGTGATTCGCACTGCATTGCTGTGCAGATCACATGTGATGAAACTGTATGGCTGAATTTGCATTGCATTCGGACCAAAATGATATAGGACCCTTTTTTTGGTCTGCAATGGGTGTTTACTGTATGTACCATTTCACAGTTCACGCTGCAATCTGCGAATCAGTCTTTGGGTGTCATTAACTTGGCATTGACACCCGCAGCGGTTCGCAGATGTCAGTGTAAACTTTCTGAGATTCAGGTGCGATGCGGGAACCTGCACAGGATTCGCAGGGTTTCCTGCATCGCACCAGTGTGAACCAAGTCTTAGGGTGTAACATTACAGCGCTCTGCTTAGATGCAAAGGTGTAAATACACTTAAAGGCCTTGTTTCTATGTTACCTATGTAATTATATACAGGGCTGGAGTTGAAATTCCTGCTGCCCTAGGCTAACTGTCCAGTGCTTTTCCCCATACCCCAGTTGCCTGGCTACCTTTGGTATCAAACTAGCAAGATGCAATGCCATAGCCCCACACAGCACACCTAGCCGGGCGCAGAGAGAAGAAATTTGGCAGATTGGCCATTCTACATTAGCAGACCTGAAAGCAATGACTAGAAGTATAAGGTAGGCTGCTCTCACAACCCAGCCTGCTATCAGTTTGGTTCAGGGTGTGCAGGTAATCTACACAGTAAACTATTCCAGCAATAAAAAAATTATAAACTGCAAGGACACCAACAATGAGTATATGGGCAAGATTACACTGAACGGCAGGGAGGCTGTGTGCTTACTAGTGTGACACTGATATCCCCTCTAAGTGATAAGTTAAGCCTCGTACACACGATCGGATTTTCCAACGGGAATTGTGTGATGACAGGCTGTTGGCGGAAAATCTGACCATTTGTACGCTCCATCAGACAATTGTTGTTGGATTTTCTACGGACAAATGTTGGATAGCAGGTTTTAAAATTTTCCGCGGACAGACGCCTGTTGTCAGATTTTCCGAGCGTGTGTACACAAGTCCATCGGACAAAAGTCCAAAGTACAAACACGCATGCTCGGAAGCAAGGACGAGCCAGAAGCGGTCGGTCTTGTAAACTAGCGTTTGTAATGGAGAATTAACATTTGTGACGTGGCAAATTATGAAATCTCGAAATGCAGCGCACATTCTCTTCTTCTTTATTGGGATAATAATGAAGCTGCTTTGCTGGTGATACTGATGGAGTTATTGCAAACGATTTTTCAAAGGCCTTTTCTTTTTTTTTTCTTTCTTTTTTTTTTTATTTTAATTTGGGCAACTTACCACAACACCATTATCCCGTAGTTTTTAAGATCAAAGATACAACTATGTTGGTGTCCCTTGTCAATTTTACATTGTATTTTTTAAATGTAATTGCCTACTCCCAAACTGTCATTTGAAGTAAAACACATAGCCAAGTATTATTCTCCACAATTGTTTTTATTGTGCATTAAAAAAAGAAAACAAATAAAATTAGACATGCTATCTGCCAATAGAACTTAACCAAAAAGTGCATTCTATGCATCCAAAAATATAGAAAATATACCAAATCAAATCATTATTATTCAACCAAAAAATAAAATAAAAGCCTCGTGCATATTTCCTGCTTCTTAATATAGGGGGTCAACAATGCCAAGAGTTGGTGAAAGCAGGGGTCCGTCATCCGGAGATAATTCCGAAAAACATCTGGATTATTCTCCTGGAACTCACGCAGCAAAGGCATATGACATAATTGGTCACGATTAATAAAGCAACCAATTTTTGGTCCAAGAACTCCTCCTCCTGTTCCTGGACTGGACTTGGGTCAAAGCAATAACTCCAAGGCCAATAATAAATAATATGTTATCTGCTCCAATTCCGCAACATGGCTGGTTGACGAACAGCCGTTCAGAAACGAACTGAAAAGCGTGAAATGAAAAGTGCGAAATGAAAAGCGTGAATCAACACTCACCAAACTTCTACTAACACGAAATTAGCAGAAGGAGCCCAAAGGGTGGCGCCAAAGATCTGAAAAACAACATACGTTCATATTCGTTGGCCGACAATTCCTTGTGGCTTGTATGCAAGACAAGTTTGGGCCAACACCCTTCGGACAAAAGTCCACGGTTTTGTTGGCCAACAATACGATCATGTGTACGAGGCTTTATACTTTAGAAAGTGCATAGGTTAAAGACTTTCCCCCCTGAAGTATATTTCCCTTTTTGTAGTCAAATTGTGATAACACTTACTATGTACTGTATATTTGTTATATTTTCTCATTCACGTTAAGTAACTTTAAAAAATAATTTACCATAATCAAGCCAGTCTGTACTGGCTGGCAGATCTTCATTATAAGATGTAAACTAGATTTTTTTTTTTGTTTTGGATAGAGTGGAGAGGGATTAGTACCCCTGACAGTTTTTATTGCTGTCTGTGCTCCCTTTAAGGAGATTAAACCTCTATTTGTCCTGTTTGCCAATTATAATTGAACGTGAAAGTAAAAGAAAACCCCAAATTTTGGGTTGTCCCTAGAAAAGTAATAGAGGGGAGCTCTTCCAATGGGGACACTAGTTCCGGTGACCTTGGGGTCCTCAAAGCATTCTCCTTATTTGCAGGGATTTCTTCTCACTTCCTGTTTAGCTTATGGGACAGGAAGTGAAGGTAAATCTCTGCAATGGGACAAATCTGGCAGGGGTTATAACACAACCTTACTCTATCCCAAATGCAAAAAAAAATTTTGCATATAGTTCTTCTTTAAAGGGGTGGTAAAGGTACATGTTTTTTCACCTTAATGCATTCTATGCATTAAGGTGAAAAAACATCCGACGATTTGCGCCCCCCTCCCCCGTTTACTTACCTGAGCCCGCGAAAGTCCCGTGTCGTGAACGCGCTGGCTTCTCGACCGGGCTTCTCGGCTCTTCTCGGCTCATTCATTGGATGATTGATAGCAGCGCAGCCATTGGCTCCCGCTGCTGTCAGTCAAATCAATGACGCAACGCGCTGGACCAAGTGATACAGTCGGCGGCTATAGCCGCGCTCCCGCTGTATCACGGGAGCGCGCCCGCAAGCTAACCCCCTTGGGAGAGCGCTTCCCAGAATGGGGGTTAGCTGATGCAGGGAGGAGCTGAGACAGCTGCCGAGGGGCCCCAGAAGACGAGGATCGGGGCCGCTCTGTGCAAAATGAGCTGTACAGTGGAGGTAAGTATGACATGTTTGTTATTACTTATTTTTTTTTTTTTAACCACTTCACTACCCGCCTATAGTCATATGACGTCCTGGGATGGGATCTCCCATCCTGGGTGGACGTCATATGACGTCCTGGGATTCCCGGCCGTCTAGGGGGCGCGCGCTCGGAACCCGGTGCGTGTGCCGGGTCCACAGATCCACAGCCTGTCAGCTCTGAGGAGAGCGATCTGTGTTCCCAGAAGGGAGGAACACTGATCGGTCTCCTCCCCTAGTGCGTCCCCTCCCCCTTCAGTTAGAATCATTCCCTAGGAAACACATTAACCCCTCCCCGCCCCCTAGTGGTTAACCCCTTCACTGCCTGTCACATTTACACAGTAATCAATGCAATTTTATAGCATTGATCGCTGTATAAATGTGAATGGTCCCAAAAATGTGTCAAAAGTGTCCGATGTGTCCGCCATAATGTCGCAGTCATGAAAAAAAATCGCGATCGCCGCTAAAAAATTAAATAAATATATATTTCTTTAAAAATGCCATAAATCTATCCCGTATTTTGTAGACGCTATAACTTTTGCGCAAACCAATCAATATACGCTTATTGCGATTTTTTTTTTTACCGAAAATATGTAGAAGAATACGTATCGTCCGAAACTGAGGAAAAAATTTGTTTTTAAAAAAAAAAAATTGGGATATTTATTATAGCAAAAAGTAAAAAATACTGTGTTTTTTTCAAAATTGTCCCTCTTCTTTTGTTTATAGCGCAAAAAATAAAAACCGCAGAGGCGATCAAATACCACCAAAAGAAAGCTCTATTTGTGGGGAAAAAAAGGACGTCAATTTTTTTTGGGTACAACGTCGCACGACCGCGCAATTGACGTTTAAAGTGCGACAGCGCTGAAAACTAAAAATTGGCCTGGGAAGGAAGGGGGTGAAATTGCCCTGTATTGAACCGGTTAAAAAGGAACCTTTACAACCCCTTTAATGCACCTAACAATCTGTCCTTAAGTCTGACCCCTAATTGCATATGACAGGCTATTCTGAACAATACAAGCTTGCTATAGAGCTCATATCTTAAAAGCAGAAACATTTTAAAAAATAATTATTTTTAGGTATTCTGTGTTAATGGGAATGCATAACAAACATATAGTAGGGGTTTATCAAAGTTGACTGCAAATGTGGAAACACATGGTTGTACAGACTGAAGGTTTTTTATCTTAATGCATTCTGTGGGTTAAGGTAAAGTGCAGCTCCCCCTTATACTTACCTGAGCCTGATCTCTATCCAGCGGTATGCACATAAGCAGTGACTCTCTCCCCCCCCTCATAGACTCAGAAACAGCAGTGGGAGCCATTGGCTCCCACTGCTGTCAATCATAGCCAGCGAGGAGGGAGGAGCTGAGCCGAGCCACGCTCTGTGTGTCTATGGACACATAGAGCTAGCTCAGGAGAAAGCTTGCATGAGTGCCCTCATAGCAAGCGGCTTGCTATGGTAGGCACTTGGTGAGGGGGGAGAGAGCCAGGAGCACCTGAGAGGAGGAGGATTAGTGCTGCTCTGTGCAAAACCACTGCACAGAGAAAGTAAGTATGACATGTTTATTATTTAAAACAAAGGGTTTACAATCACTTCAAGCCCATTCTGTGCCAAAGCTGCTTTCTCTTTGGTTTTGTGTGACCTTTCACATCCCAGTTATCAATCAGCGCTGGCCAAGAGTGCCTTTTTTTAATCTAAAGAATTCTCATACTCTCAGATAGATGAAGTCCCTCGAGGGAGGAGCTTGTTGTCGTTCAGTCATTTAGTCCGACTCTTCGTGACCTCATGGATCATAGCGCACCAGTCTTTTCTGTCCTCCACTGCCTCCCGGAACTTGCTTAACTTCATGTTTATTGTTGCGATTATGCTATCTATCCATCTTTGTTTTCTGTTGTCCCCTTCTTTTTTTTTTTTCTTCCATGTTTCCCAGCATCAAGGTCTTTTCCAGTCCCCTCTTCGAGTTATTTGGCCAAAGTATTTGAGTTTCAGCTTCAGGATCTGTCCTTCCAGTGAATATTCAGGGTTGATTTCATTCAAGATTGACTGGTTTGATCTTCTTGCCATCCACGGGACTTTCAAGAGTCTTCTCCAACACCATAGTTCAAAAGCATCAATTCTTTGGCGTTCAGCCTTCCTTATGGTCCAACTTTCACAGCTAAAGGTTACTACTGGGAATATCATGGCTTTGACTATACAGCACTTTGTCGGTAGGGTGATGTCTCTGCTTTTTGTAATGTTGTCTAGGTTTGCCAGTGCTTTCCTCCCAAGAAGTAAGCGTCTCTTAATTTCATGGCTACAGTCACCGTCTGCCATGATCTTGGAGCCTACGAAGATAAAAACTGTCATTGTTTCCATTTCTTCTCCTTCTATTTACCAAAGAGTGATGGGATCTTAGTTTTCTTAATGTTCAATTTCAGGACAGCTTTTGCGCTTTCCTCTTTCACCTTCATTAAGCGACTCTTTAGTTCTTCTTCACTTTCTGCCATTAGTGTGGTATCATCTGCATATCTCAGGTTGTTGATATTTCTTCCTGCTATCTTAATTCCGGCTTGTGATTCGTCGATCCTTGCATTTTGCATGATGTACTCTGCATACAAGTTAAATAAGTAGGGTGACAATATAAATCCTTGTTGCACTCCTTTCTCAATTTTGAACCAGTCAGATGTTCTGTGTCCTGTTCTAACTGTTGCTTCTTGACCTACTATTTGTCACATCTTGTGATCCAAACAATCGCTTTACTGTAGTCAATAAAGCAGAAGTAGACATTCTTCTGGAACTTCCTTGCTTTCTCCATCGTCCAGTGAATGTTTCCAATTTGATCTCTAGTTCCTCTGCTTACAAGACTATTAATCTAAAATTTACAGATGGAAAGAAAAAAGGATCTCTAATTCATCACTACTCAATTTGTAATCTTTGTGCTTCTTGTTATGGCACTCCATGGCACTGTACCCTGCTTGAATGAACTAAAAAGGGAGCAGCCTAACATAGATAGTGTTCAGTAGTGAGATGAAACCTCCCTATAAATGAAGTTTCAAGCATTTTTAGGGGGCCTATATAGGAAATTGCACTGTAGATGTGAGTCAGGGGCTGTGAGAACATAGAAGAAAATGATAGCTGGATACAACAAAGAATCTCTAATATTCCCTCTGTTCAGAATGCAGGAAATTGTTGTGTTGACCAAACAAAGATACTGAAAAAAGTGTCATCTCTTTAAAATGTTCCAAACAGCATTCTGGTGATTAACTGGACTCCAGCAGCAGTTCTGTTCCGGCACACTTCCTCTGCTGCTCTGTTCCAGTAACACAGTTGGCAGTGAAGTCAACGTCATTAGGATATCATTCAGTACAAGAAAAGGAGGGTCTCTGGCTGCATTTTTTACTACTCGGATATAGATATGAGTCTTAAAAAACATTATAACTGCTAAAAAAAATAAGTATAATTTTTCATAAAAAATGAAGATACCAAAAAATGATGTTATAGTTGTAAGTGGAACCTTGTAAGTTGAGTAAGCCCCTGGCTTCCTATGTCTTTTTTTCCCCTGCATGCCATAATTCCATACTTTGTTCTTGACCATTTGAAACTTCTAGGGTTTTGCTATCCATCTTTGTTATTCCAGCTCCTCCATTTTAAACATTAACTCCAGTATGGAGAACGGGAACGCTCATAATGGCCACAGCAGATTTACAGACCCAGGATCTCAAGAGCAGAGATCTCGCCAGTAGAGTCCCTGAAATATATAAAAAATTGTCACATTTAACTCTGAAACCTACCAAAAACAAAATTATCAGTTGTGGAGGTGACTGACTGGATCAGCATGACGGCAAGATGAGTAGTATTTTCAGATGTAAATTAGCAGTGGCAACGCTCCATATTTCTTTCAGTGTTCATTTAAAAACGGATGCAGGTGTAAAGTACAGGCTGTAGGTTTCTGCACATACTGCAAAAGCATGGCGTTATGATTAAATGCTGGGCCAGTCAGACAGGCAAGGTTCCCGCACTTCTGTGTAATGCCTACCTTCCGTCTCTTGGTCACTGAATGTGATCAGCTGCCTAGCTGGCAAACTGGAATGTGCATAGACAGGAAGGAGCAGGGAAGCTTTGATACTCTTAGGAAATACAGGACAGGCTGGTATTTGAAGGTAGCTGGGTTTCTGAATGCTGCTTTAAAGTGTTACTAAACCCAGGACCCTGCATTCACTATATCTGCTCTCCCACAGTACACAGAACATGGGAATGCAATTATTTTAGTAAATATAAACTGCTAAATACCTTTTCCCATCAGCCATATATAGCAGTATTGTGACTTCTATCAGTGTCTGGGGTTAAAGCTTATAGGAGGAGTTTTCATTCTCCTCTGACTGTCCTATGAGGCTGCAGGTCCCCTGACCCTCTGTCTGGACAGTACTAATTGGCTCTGTGCTGGTCACATGCACCATCCCAAGAAAAAAAAACTCTCTAGCAATACACATCCAACTGAGCATGTGCAGAGTGCCCCCAAGGCTCTGTACTGTCAGGAGATGTATTGGGAAGTTTGGAAGAAGGGGAGGATCAGAGAAGACAGGATCAAACAGCCTTTTTTACACAATGCATATGATTAACCCCTTAGGTTCCACAGTGAGTATAATAAGCATGTTTTACTGCATATACACACTGATTTTACTGTTGTCGGTTTACTAACACTTTCAGCATGTAGCTGTAGGTGCCTACACTTTATACACTTCTCTTACTTTACAAATGGTGTTCTAGTTTACCAAAGTTTGCAAAATTAATTTCTATATATATAGTGAAAGCTTACCCTAAAAGCTCACATTTCAATGTGTACAAAAATAAACTGGTTGTATCTTCCAAACGACTTCAGTCATTTATTACTAACTCTCCAGTCCCCCAGTGCCCAATCTGCAGCCAACCAGAGGACTTAGGCTGCAGTTATAGTGCTTTTTGCATTTTGCAGATTTGCAATACAGTCCATTTAACATGGTTTCCTATGGAACACGTTCTATAGAGCAGATCTGCAAAATGCAAAAAGCACTAAAAATGCATAGGTGGGAATCAGGCCTTACTCTGGGACAGAGGAGGAAAATATTAATTAGAGCAGGGGTCTCCAAAATTTTAAAACAAAGGAACTTCACCGGCGCATGCGCTCTCAAGGTCCGGCTTACAGTGCTGAACCTTCAGCCTATGCCAGTAACGGCGGGAGTGATGTCATTGCGGTTTCGACCAATCAAGTAGCCGGAGCTCGCAAGACCAGAAGACAGACAGGGGGAACATGTCAGCCCTCTCAGCGATGGAACACATTATGCCATTGCCTTGCAGGTTTTTTTGTTTTTTTTTTAATCAGCAGTTTACAACCACTTTAATATTGATGGAAATGCAGTGTTCTTGACACTTCCTGTGAGCTACACAGAAGAATATTATCTTAGCTATCTTCTGTAATACATTGCCTTGTCCTGCCATGTAATGGAGAGGAAGTTGCATAGATATGTAGTCCATATCAGGAGAGCAAGCTGGGGTGACAACCATGGCCCCTCCATAGATACAGTGAAGGTGTAATGTAGCCACCCAGGGACAGGAAGCGTGGTATTTTCAGGACTTCCAGGCAGGGTGGATTTGATTTAAATCAGGTTGATTTAAGTCACAATTTAAATCATGATCATTGGCACATGCGCACTGAAGCAACGGCTCGTTTGTGCCGTTGCTTCAGCTGATGTGCCATTACCAGCGGCTCCCGCGTGCCTGCGTGGGAGTGACATCATTGCGGCTTTGGCCAATCACAGTGCCGGAGCCCGCGATACCTGGAAGTAACTCCGGGAGTGGTGTCACCGGACAGAATATTGTGCTGGGACCACTGCGGGGGGCTTCGATCTAATTGAGTATTTCATTATGCATGTATCTATCTATTTCACTATGCATACTAGCTCATTATGCCTTTGTCTTGCAGGTTTTTTTTTTTTTTGTGGGTTTATAACCACTTTAAATCAAGTCGATTTTAAATCATAATTTTTAAAGAGCAACTGTCATCTCTGTCCCACAGCTGCTCCTCCTCTGCCCAGCTGTTGACTAACTGACAGTCTCATTCACTTTAATGGGACAGTTGGTGATGCGGCAGTGACACGACAAGGTGAGGGACGTGGCGGCAGCAGGTGAGTGGATGCCTGATAACAGGCACTGCCATGATGGATCTGAAATGACAGGTGCTCTTTAAATGTAAGGACTTATTCCTGCTGTTAGAATATTTAATATTTGCAAACAAAATGAAGGTTTCCTATTTAGAATAAAAAGGTGTCAGGTTAGTAAAACAGCGATATCAGAACCGATTCAATCATACAGTTTGTAGTGTACATAGATTTGCAAAACAATGGGATAAAGGAATATTCCTGAACTTTGTTTTATCTGATGGTTACTGTGAAATTGTGTGAATGTCTCAATACAGTTCATGTTATCAGTGCAGAGCTTGGATTCATTGAATGAGTTTATCAAAAATGTAAATATTGCAGATTAGCTTTGTTTCATGCTGAATAAACTAAACTACTAATGTATCTTAAATAGAAAACTATATTTAGATCGATTTTAACTCCAAAAACATTTTATTAACATAAATTTGATAAAAATCAAAAAAATCAGATTTTTTTTTTAAATCATTGATTTTTATCCACCCTGCTTCCAGGTCAAAATGAACGAAAAAAAAGAGAGAAAACAAATCCAGTCACTCTACCAAGGACCAGTAAGCTGCAATATACTGCATTTTTAGTTTTGGGGTTAGATACACTTTAAGCTGGTTCCTACCATCTAAGGCTCGGTCCGCATATACTGAAAGCCAGTCTGGTTTACATGTTATACGAATTGGATTTGGTTCAAAACGCAACCAATTTGCATATATATATATGAACCAAAACTAATTGCTTTAATTTATTCACACTCCCTTACTTTTTCTGTACTGTCTATTCTTTTTTTTTTTTTTTTGTGTAACTTTTTCTTTCTGACATTTTACAATGGATCTTGTTGAGAGGAATATAAAAGGTGGCGCAAGTAATTTTTAAGGGTGTTGTAGGGAGTGCTGACTTGTTATAGGGATTCTAATGGCACTAATCCCTTCCAGTAATTAAATAATGTTCCCAGTCTCCGACTACTTTACGCCTTTTATCATGACTGCAGTCTTTGACCATCTCCTATGGTATGCCTGCAGCCTCCGACCATTTATTGTACTTTATCCCATCTATGATTGCATTGTTTGTCCCTTTTATGATGTCAGGGGCTGCCCCTGAGCCCTCCTATATTAAAAACCCCTTCCCGCCGACCGAACGCACATATGCGTCCTCGGCTTTCCGGGGTTATACCGGGATGATGCCCGCAGCTGCAGGCATCATCCCGGTACCGTTGTTTTCAGTGGGCGATCGGCTACCCGAATATAACAACTGATGCGGCTAAAAGCCGCTCGGCTGTTATACCGGAGGAGCGGGAGGGGACATCCCCCCCCTCCCGCCGCCTCCCGCCGCTGTTACCGGGCCTCCCGTGCGATCGGGAGGCCCGGTGTCCATTCGGGAATCTCCGGCGGCTGGGGGCGGGCTGGAACGAAGCTGTGAGCGGCTTCGTTCCAGCCTTCTAATTGTAAACGCGGAAGCGACGTCATGACGTCACTTCCCGTTTACTCAGCTGCCAATGGCGCCGAATTTAAAAAAGTACACAGTATTCAGAATCGCCGTTTTCGGCGATCTGAATACTTTGAAGTGTAAAGGAGGGATGGGGGGTCTTTTAGACCCCCCATCCCTCCATAAAGAGTACCTGTCACCACATATTACTGTCACAAGGGATGTTTACATTGCTTGTGACAGCAATAAAAGTAAAAAAAAAAATAAAATTTTTAAACACAATTTATAAAAGTACAAAAATAAATAAAATAAATAAATAAATTAAAAAAAAAATTTTTTAAAGCGCCCCCGTCCCCGCGAGCTCGCGCAGCGAAGAAAACGCATACGGAAGTCGCGCCCGCATATGTAAACGGTGTTCAAACCACACATGTGAGGTATCGCCGCGATCGTCAGAGCGAGAGCAATAATTCTAGCCCTAGACCTCCTCTGTAGCTCAAACCTGGTAACCGTAAAAAATTTTTAAAGCGTCACCTATGGAAATTCATAGGTACCGTAGTTCGTCGCCATTCCACGAGTGCGTGCAATTATAAAGGGTGACATGTTTGGTATCTATTTACTCGGCGTAACATCATCTTTCACATTATACAAAAAAATTGGGGTAACTTTACTGTTTGGATTTTTTAAAATTCATGAAAGTGTCACTTTTCCAAAAATTTGCGTTTAAAACACCGCTGCACAAATACCGTGTGATAAAAAATATTGCAACAATCGCCATTTTATTCTTTAGACTCTCTTCTAAAAAAATATATATAATGTTTGGGGGTTCTAAGTAATTTTCTAGCAAAAAATACGGATTTTAACTTGTAAACACCAAATTTCAAAAATAGGCTTAGTCATGAAAGGGTTAAGTAAGGTGACCTTCACTGATCTAGACAATGAAGATAGTTGAACATGATATCATTAAGGAATGCACAACCTATACTCATTCAGTGGAGTACACCCTTTTACCCATACCCAGCCCCTGTCCAATCCTGAGTCTTTTCTTGACCCTCTGCATTCCACACTTGCACACACCTCCACACCTAGCATGATGGGCTGACCCCCGCCATACACAGCCAGGCAACTTACCTTCCATAGCATTGTGTGGTAGCCCTATTGAGCCCCACCAATCTTTCCATAGAGTCTTTTCTCAAAACTCTGGTTCCCCTCATAGGCTAGGAAGAACCTGTCTAAGAATCAAACATTTGAACTCGCTACCAATTTTGTTGTTGCTCCAACAGAGTGCAGCATGATATATCCATGGATAATGCTACGTTATCTACA
Source organism: Aquarana catesbeiana (assembly GCF_042186555.1). Taxonomy (NCBI): domain Eukaryota; kingdom Metazoa; phylum Chordata; class Amphibia; order Anura; family Ranidae; genus Aquarana; species Aquarana catesbeiana. The sequence goes on from NC_133328.1 coordinate 104,124,430, forward strand.
TACCTAAATGTATGGTTTAGTCAATGGCTGGTTAGGGGCCTTGGTGAAATCCTGGGCACACTACAAGACAGTTGGAATTTGCAGTTTTCTGGTCATCTTAATAAAAAATGCACTGAAACTGCATGACACGCATGCTAAATTCCTTAAGATCTGGGAACCATGGTTGACGTATACTTTCTCTGATCTTCCCTTGGCAAGCGCAGGTAGACTTTAATTGCTGTCTCTGGTATCCCCGGGTCCCTAACCCCCCTCCTCTACTCCTCACCTTACTTTCTCCTATCCTACCTTTCTCTCCTGTCTTGCTTTCCGCTCTGATCTTTGATTGTTTTTTTCAGCCCTTTTTAGCTGCCTATTGGTGTCCAGGACTACCCACTACGGGGTCGTTGTCACACATGTCCTGGCTTCTTTGGCAATTATGGGGTTTTCCCCAAACTACATATATGTCTGTTTAAGTTAGATGTGCCTGTTTGAGAAGGAGGCCTTTCCTCCTTCACCTATGCTGTTATGTCCGCTCAAGGTTTTTTTTTCCTTATGTTGCCAGCCGTAGCCCCTGCACGGGCTGGACTTAGGTGCATTTGTATTACTGACTGACCTTTGCTATCTTTACAATAAAAATGATTGAACAAGAAAATTAGAAGTAAGCTGGTTGTACATGAGGTGCACTTTTAGGGGTGTCTTTTGTGCTTTGCTCCATTAAGGTAAAGTGACTTATTGTCCCGTGTTCTATATTGAGCACTGAGTGGGAGCTATATTTTGCTTAGTAACGGCTGTGCCATTTAGAAGCATAGCCCACAAAGAAACCCCAGTGTTATCTCGCTGGCCGGCAGGATATGTGCGTAATTGCAGACAGGAAACCCCAAAGCTGTGACTGCTGCAGAGCCATCTGATGCCTAGCAGACGGAGTGGAAATTACTTGGAGGTTATGGTTTAGACGTTTCCTTTACAATGAATGGATCTTAAAGAAAAAACGTAGCCGCAGTTTTGTTCCCAATGGCTGAACCACAAATCCCAGCGGGTTTTGCCTGCAGCGTAGTTTAGCCTTCTTTTAGAGGGAAAGGATTCATAGTCTGAAAAGTTGGATCAGCACATCTCAGATAAAGTTTTTAGTACTTAATAATCAAATTAAAAGCACGGTCGGTCATATAAATCTGCTGCTAAAATCACCATTTATAACATGAGAACCGTAAAGCGTTTTAACCCTTTCAGTATCTTATTCACCAGGAACTATATCTGGGATGCGCTGATCAAACTCCTGGACTAAAACTAAGATTGCTTGTAGCAAGTCCAGAGGGCTAGCCTTGTTCCCTTGCTGGTGGCCAGCACCAGCATTTTATTATACTTACTTTTTTTTTTTTTTAGGCAAAAAAAAAAAAAGTATCAATATCAAAAATCTAGTTTCCTTTATTACACCTACACAATTACAGATGATCAGCTACTCATAAAACAAACTTGCAGTTTTGGAAAGCACAGCTATAAACCACTACCTACATCCTCTTAAAGCAGAACTACACTTTATCTGAGCACCACAAACCAAAAATGCTAAAAACAAAAAAAGAGCAACTTTTTTGAAAAAAACACAATATTTTGTACTTTCTGCTATAATAAATATCACCAATTATTTTTTTAAAAAGCAAATTTGTTCCTCCGTTTAGGCTGATATATATTCTACATATTTTTGGTAATAAAAATCGCAATAAGCGTATATTGATTGGTTTGCGCAAAAGTTATATGGCATTTTTATTGTAATTTTTCTTTTTTTTTTTACTAGTAATGGCGGTGATCAGCGATTTTTATCAGGACTGCAACATTATGGCGGACAGATCGGACACTTTTGACACATTTTTGGGACCATTGACAATTATACAGCGATCAGTGCTATAAAAATGCACTGATTACTGTGACATGTAAATGTCACTGGCAGGGAAGGGGTTAACATTAGGGGGCGATCAAGGGGTTAACTGTGTTCCCTAGGGAGTGATTCTAACTGTGGAGAAGGGGACTGGCTGGGTGAGGAGACCATTTGTTCATACTTAGTATGAACAACAGATCGCTCTCCTCACCCCTGACAGCACGGAGATCTGTCTATTTACTGTGTGGAGAGATTGCGGGTGCCAGGCAGCATGCGCATCGGCTCCGGCGTCGCGGCGCATGCGCGCATGCCCTAGTGGTCAAAAGGCGAACCGACGTACAACTACATCGGTTCGCCCAGGGGAGCCAACCTGCTGCAGTACAACTGCGATGGATGGTCGGGGAGGGGTTAATATTCAAAGCAAACTCCCCCATCCTTCCATGTCTCCATGCTTTATTTTGTTGAGAAATCACTTTGAGAAACACCCTCCTAGCATTTCTGGCAACGGCCATCTTGAGTAGGGGCCGATGATTCATGTAGCATTTACTTCCTGGAATCCATCTGCCCTTAGCTCAGGCATGCAAACAGGAGATGGTGTGCTTAGCTGAGAAAGACCCCTCTTTCCCTACTGAAGACTCCTTGGATGTATGACATCATTTAAGTAACTGAAGAAATGTAAAAAAAAGTTTAAAATCTATTTACTAAGGCCAGCAGCATGAGGATTAAACATAGTCAATGTTAATTGAGAGAGTAAAGTTCCACTTTAATGAGTGTCTGAATGGAGGATGCATTATATTCTTGATAAGGCTGGGTTCACACTAGTGCGAATTGGATGTGGATTTCTCCGCATCCAATTCGCATGGCAGGAGACTGTGACCGGCTTTGGCTGTGCGTCTGTGGCTCTGCTTCAGGTCCGAATTCAGGCAAAAATTCGGGCCTGATTTGTCCCTGAAACGGAGAACAAGGACACACCGGACCCCTGCTGTGAGCCGCGTCCGCATTAGATGTGAACCCAGCCTTAAGCAGAACTCTGAGCATATTTCTTTTTTAGTTGTTCATACAAAGATCTTACGCTGCATTTTTTACAATTATTTTTGAATAATTCTGACATAATTACTAGTAATTTGTTTAGCTTATTAACGTTCCACAGTCCAGAGCAGTGTTTCTCAACCCTCTTGGGCCTGGCTCACACTGATGCGATCTCAGATGTGACTGAATTTCCATATGACATTGGAAATAACATTGCTTCCAATGGTGCCGTTCACATCAATGCAGCGCAGCTGCGATGTGACTTTAGAGAAGGGTCCTGTGCTACTTTGGTGTGATGCAGTGCAATTTGCGGTTTATAGACTTCAAGTGGAAATGCATCAAAATCGCATCCTCGTGCTTTTGAATTGATTTTGTGTGCGATTTGTGCTGGTTGTTAGGAGCCGTCACCCACAGATATCCTAACAACCAGTTACTCATCCCTGCTGTCAGCAGCAGGGATAAGTCATCGGTTGTTAAAGAATATCTAAAGGTAAATTATTATTTTTTTAAAACAAACATGTCATACTTACCTCCTCTGTGCAGTTGGTTTTGCACAGAGTGGCCCCTATCCTCCTCTTCTGGGGTCCCTCAGCGACGCTCCTGGCTCCTCCTCTTCTTGAGTGCCCCGTCGGAGAAGCTCTCTCCCTCGGGGCACCCATGCGGGCACGCTCCCATGTCCTGCTGCTGCGTCCATTGACACAGACAGCAGGATTCAGGCCCCGACTCCCGCGTCATTGGATTTGATTGACAGCAGCGGGAGCCAATGGTTGCGCTGCTATCAATCTATCCAATCAGGACACGGGACACTGGCTGGAGCTGGTGTGCTTGTTCCTGGCGCGGGAAAGACAGGGTTCAAGTAAGTAAAACAGGGGCACTGGGTGGCTGCTACACTAAAGGGGGTTTTTCAACTTAATGCATAGAATGCAATAAGGTGAAAAACCTTGAGGGTTTACAACCCCTTTAACCACCTCAATACAGAGCACTTACACCCCCTACCTGTCAAGTCCATTTTTCAGCTTTCAGCGCTGTTACACTTTGAATGACAATTGTGCCGTCATGCTACACTGTAACCATGTGAAATTTTTATCATTTTCTTCACACATATAAAGCTTTCCTTTGGTGGTATTAAACCACTTCCTTAAAAAAAAAAAAAAAAAAAAAAAAGTTTTTCTTAGTTTTTGTCAGTAAATTTTGTAAATAAGTAATTTTTCTCCTTCACTGATGGGTGCTGATGAGGCAGCACGGATGGGCACTGATAGGTTGCACTGATAGGTACTGATGAGGTGCCACTTATGGGCACGGATGAAGCGGCACTTATGGGCACTGATTAAGTTGCACTGATGAGGAGGCACAAATATGCCGCACTTATGGGCACTGATATGTGGCACTGATGGGCAGTACTGGTGGGCACAGATAGGCGGTACTGGTGGGCACAGATAGGTGGCACTGGTGGGCACAGGCAGCACTGGTGGGCACCGATGGGCGGCATTGATGGGCAGCAGTGATGAGCATTGATGGGCAGCTTTGATGGGCAGCACTGATAGCCAGCATCACTAATGGCCGGCATCTCTGTGTTTACATGAGACCGGCTGTGATTAGACACAGCCGATCACATGGTTAAAGAGCCGTGGCCACGATCGCCACGCTGCACGCCCGAGAGCGGTCATTCTGGGAGGCCATCATATGACATCTACCCAGAACAAGAGCCGCACCGCCCAGCCGTCATTTCACGGTGGGCGGGCGGCAAGTGGTAAGGAGCCAGTGGGGGGCCCTTTGGGTCTGGTATGGATTTTACGGGGGGACCCCATGCCAAAAAACAAAGAAAAAAATGGGTCCCCCCCCAAAAGCTATACCAGGCTCTTATCAAAGCATGTAGCCCAACAGGCCTAAATCATACCAGGCCACATGCCATCAACATGGGGGGAGGGCAAATGTTGATGAGGACAGGGGCCTCTTCCCCAAAACCCTGGGGCAGTGGTTGTGGGGGTGCGCAGAGGATAGCTTATTGAAATCTGGAAACCTTCGTTAACAAGGGGGCCCCCAGGTCCTGACCCCCCCCCCTGTAAATGTGTGTAGAATACATAGTACTGATTCCAAAACATCATCTTTTACAATATAAAAAAAATTGGGCTAACTTTACTGTTGTCTTATTTTTTAATTTAGAAAAGTGTATTTTTTCCAAAAAAAGTGCGCTTGTATTGCAACAACCGCCATTTTGGGGGTTCTAAGTAATTTTATAGCAAAAAAAAAATGATTTTAACTTGTAAACACCAAGTCTGAAAAGTAGGCCGATCTTAAAGTGGTTAAAAGCAATATAGTGTTTTTTCAATAGGCTTAAATGAGAAGCTGTAGAAAAGCATGTAGTGCATTTTTGCAGCGATTTATGCATTTTTTAATGTGCCCCCAAAAAAAGCAAAAAAAAAAGCAATACGCATCAAAAAATGCATTAAAAAAATGAAAAAAGCGGCTTTTTTTAGTGCATTATGCTTTTTGCAGAAGCTCACCACAGTCTAATAAGGCTTCGTTTACACCTATGCAGTTTGCGTTTGATCCATTTCTGCAGTACTTTTTGCAGTGCTTTTTGCATTTTTACACACATGCTTTTGCCGCATTTTTCATGTGTTTTGCATTTATGCTTTTTTGGCCAATTTGTTGGGCAGATTACAAAACGCGGCCAAAAGCAAAAACACACCACGTTCTTTTCTGCAGCTTCTCAATTGAAGTCAATTGAACCAAAAAAACACCATTTTGCATTTAAAAAAGTCACCCTTTCCAAAAACGCAGTGGCTCAAAAAAGCATAGATGTGAACATGTCCCATAGGAAAACCATGTTAAATTAACTGCAGTGCATTTCTGTAAAAAGCAAAAAGCACCAAAAAAAGCTTAGGTGAAAACTGAGCCTTAACATAGTTTGCTATGGGACATGTTTACATCTATGCTTTTTTCAGCCGCTGCATTTTTTTAGGATAGTACTTTTTTAAACGCAAAATGGTGCGTTTTGGTTCAATAGACTTCAATGGAGAAGCTGCAGAAAAGCATGTAGTGTGATTTTGCTGCGTTTTTTCATCTGCCCAAAAACAAATTGGCCAAAAAATGCCATGAAAAATGCAAAATGCATCAAAAACGCTTCAAAAAATGTGTGCAAAAATGCAAAACACACTGCAGAAACGGATCAAACGCACACTGCATAGATGTGACACAACACCGGGAAGCTCACGGATCCCCTACTAATTGGAGCAGACCCCACTTGTGAAAGAGTCCTTGCACTATTACATGGTAGGCTGCTGGGATTAGACATTTTGTAAAGAAGGATAAGATTATTTTTGCTGTCCTTTTAGCCCACAGGCAGTGACAAGGACATTGCATTTATGACAAAAACAATGGTATTTTCTGTACTTGCTAAAAATGTTCTTGGCGCATAAAATCCAAACGAATGCAGCTACCACTAAGCTACAATATATTACAAATTTGTTTTACTGTGTGAATGTCAGAAAGTTCTGAAATCTTTAACTAGGGTTATTATACACAGTAAGTTTTGTTTTTGGAAAATTGCGGAAGCAGAATTGAAATGGCATTAAACTTGCTAGTTCTGTTTTACCCGCATCAGATTTAAGGAAGTGAGAGGATGTTATATAAGAAATAGTAGATAGACAAGACAGTAGAGAAGTGAGAGTCGGAGCTGAAAGATAGATGTCTGCTTAAACACTGAAATCTACATGAGCTAATTGGCCGGCCAAGACCATGGGTAAAGAAGAAGAGATGAGGCCTAAGGACATAACCTTGAGAAATACTAACAGATGGAGAGAAAGGAGAAGAGATAGTGTGGTAATGAGAGACATTCAAAGTCAATCCATAAAGGTAAGAGAAAATCCAGGAATGGGCAAATCCTTTGATACTTTGAAGTACATGTGTGCTTTTAGGTAAACTATCCTAACCCCCCTCCACCATCAGTCCTAAACTAAACTGCACTAATCCCCCCAACCCAGCTATGTACTTACCTCTGTAGCACTGCTGAACTTTACTCATTAAGCCTGTTGGACAAAATTCTCCCCTTTTGCTGGACTGGGGGTTAGTGCCGTTTAGCTTTGGAGGCTTGGGGTGGTTGGTTAGGGTAAAGTTAGTAAAAAAGTACACCTGTAATTTTAACAAGAAGTATGAAGGAATGGTGTTTATATTTTGTGATAAGTAGTATTTGACATCTTTTGGGAAGTAAGTTTCAGTGGAATGATTTGGGTAGAATCCAACCAAGTTTAAGATGGTTAATCAATGAATTAGCTTCTAGGTAGACAATATAAGTATGGAAATGCAAAACATGGATTGAAATGCTGGAAGGCCCTGGATGGGCCTTAGACTGGGAGGTTGTGGGGCACTGTTGGGGGTACAATAGAGGGCTGGAGGCTCTGTAGCAGGCTTGGGGGCTCTCTGGTAGGCTTGGGAGCTCTGTGAGAGGTTGTGGGGCACTGTTGGGGGTACTATGGAGGGCTGGGTGGATCTGTGGTAGGCTTGGTGGCTCCATGGGAGGTTGTGGGGTACTGTTGGAGATACTATGGAGGGCTGATAACTCGGCAGCAGGCTGGGGGGCTCTGTAGTATGCTTGGCAGCTCTGTGGCAGGTTGTGGGGCGCGGTTGAAGGTTGGGAGTACTATAGAGGGCTGGAGGCTCGGCAGCAGCATGGGGGGCTCTGTGGTAGGCTGGGCAGCTCTGTGGGACACTGCTGGAGGTTAGGGGTACTATAGAGGGCTGGAGGGCTCTGTAGTAGGCTGGGCATCTATGTGGGAGGTTGTGGGGCACTGGTGAGGCTAAGGGCTCTCTGGGGGCACTGTGGGCCACTGTGGGTGGTTGGGGGGCACTATGGTTGCTGGATCTGCAGCTAACTGAAGACCATGTTGAGGGGAGATTGTAGCCCTCTGGGCCATGGCCCGGTAGCTGTAGTGCATTCCTCTAAGCTTTATTTGGACAACTCACTGCAACAGGAAAAAGAAGTAGTTTGGCATATCACAACCCCAGGTAGGTAGCCATGAATACCAAATAAGGGATCACACCCGGGCCAATTCCTTTCAAAACAGAAAAGCACTTTTGGCCAGTGATGCTCATGAAAATTGTTTTTAGCTGATTTATTAATTACCATGTTTTTAAGGTTGCTTGTTTACAATGAAAGTTGTTTTTGCAAAGAGGAAATATTTTTAACTACTGTTCTGTAAAGGAAATATTTTGATGTATTTTTCCTGCAACCCTCTCGCTGCATGGGGTGTTTATTAAATTCTGCTGCGTTTACATAGTGCCTTTATGATGGACATCCACAAAAGTCTCACTGCGTCTGTTCTCGAATTAAAGGTGACCTGTCACAAAAGGAGCACTCCTAGACCAAGCTCAGAGTTTAGGTCTGCTTTTCATTGATGGAAGCTATAGTACAGCTTCTGTGAATAGAGAAGGGGGTGGAAAGGATGGGCATAGTTGGCACTTTTTCTGAGTGTCTGTGACAGGTCCAGTCCTTTTATCGGGGTGGGGGGTGTGGTGGAGAAGTCTGGATTCTAGTTAGGACAGCTGACACCAGCGCAGTGGTCTCTTCGCATTAAATGTGAGTATTGTCCCTTGTGCCGATTTAAATTAAAAAAAAAGTGAGCTTTAAAGTGTTACTAAACCCACAACAGTAAAATAAGTCTGTATATACAGTAAAGCATGTTTGTTAAACTCACTGTGGAACCTAAGGGATCAATCCTCTGCAGTGTGTAAAACGGCCTGTGAAATAACTTCTAAGATTAAAGTAAATTCTAATATAAATATTATCCGAGGGTGGTTACGGATTCCCTCTATTTATTCCATATATGTATTAATTTGTCTATTCCTATGGTTAGCTAGTCTATTAAAACTCTGATAATGTTACTGTTGATAGCACAATAATATAAGGTTAGCTATGCAAACAAACACACTGCTTAATAAAACAACGTCTTATTTATTTTCCAAGAAAATAGGAAAATGCTAACATGAAAATACTATAGAGCATATAACAAAAGAACATCAAAGGTGCTTATCACAAGGCTGTCCTCTAGATATTGTCTCATCAGCTGGGCTCAAAAATGGTAACAGAGAGAGCCATGAGGGACAGAGAACCATCGGGCAAGAGCCAAGAGTGAAAAGGGACGAATTCCCTTCTGTGTGCATTTTTTAAACTTCATCCATACACCGTCCAGACCCAACCCCATTGCTGTCCCATCTAGACCTTTGACAAATCAAAGTGTTTTTAAGGGGCAGTCCTTCTCAATATACTATATTACTGTCAGTCCTGCTGTATTGGCCTCTAGGGGCAGCATTGTCCATATATCATGTCTATGTGTCCTGGGTCCATCTTCAGTGCCTGTTGATCTTTTGATCTTTGTAACCCATCTTCATCAATCATTCTGGCAGCCATGGCCCTCTTTGAAGCTTGCTTGCATAACGTTATCACATCAGTCTATCAGTAGCCAAGATTTTGTTCAGCCTTGCTTCTTTCAGATGAATATTCTGATATGCTACAAAGCTTTGATGTGCTTTAACCAGACACTGATAGAAGTCACAAGACTGCTATGTACCGATGATGAATAAAGGTATTTAGCAGTTTATATTTACTAAAGCTATTGCATTTCCATATTCTGTGTACTGTGGGTGACCAGATATAGTGAATGCAGGATCCTGGGTTTAGTAACACTTTAAGCAATGATCTAAACTGTATAATAACATTACTATTATACAGGATTTGCAGTAAACTGCACCATCAGTTTGTGTTGCAGTTTGCAAAATAATTAGAGACAGTGCACTTACAACATGAGGGTTAAGAGATAATTATTATTGCCATTGAAAGAAAAGTATGGGTTGGTGTTTTTTCCCCCCATCATACTTACCTAGGTGGATGCAGCATTGGTCTGATGCTTCATATTTCCCCTGCACTGAGAACCGAGCGATCGAACATCGCTGATGGCTCGGTTCTCTCAGCTTCCCGAGCAGAGAGCTGCTGACTGTCAATCAGCATCTCTCCACTGTGCTCCTCCATGCCCACTGGAGCGCTGAGCTGTGGAGGGGCGGGGAGACACTGAGAGCCTGAGACAGGTATTAGTCCAGGCACCTGGTGGATCCCGACTTCCATTGTCCTGATGACGCGGTGCCTGGACTGATTCCTGTAATGACAGCAGAGAGTGGACTTCAGTCTGTGCTCTGCTGAAAACGGGTCACAAGAGTGCAAAACGAATTGAACTCCTGTGATAGGAGAAACTCAGCCAAACAAGCTCAGACTGGACTTCTCCTTTAAGTAACAATGATTGCATACTCTATTTTGTTGTGTTTTTTTTTTTTTTTGTTTTTTTTCTTTCTCTCATTTTTTTTTTGTTATAGTAATATAATTTGTTTAGTGGGCTTGTCCTGTATGTAGTAGTTTTCTTTTTTTTGCAAACTCTCAATAAAAAGTATATGATTAAAAAAAAAGAGGGCCCTGCTCATGAGAGCTTACAATCTAAATAGAGAATTAAAAAAAGAAAAGATTTACAAAAATGTGCACAATATACATTCTGCAGAGTACAATCGATACGTTAAAGCTAAACCCCCGGGTACACAACTAAATACTCAAATGAAATACATATAATGAAGCTGTTTTTCCTGCCAAATCATTTGTATTTTTGTCCTTCCAGTCCTGATATTTACACAGCTCCATCACACAGCACAGCCCTGTCTAGCAGGGCAAGAGACCTGATTTTCTGTGCTGCTGTTATGTAACACTTACAGGTCTAGTCCCTCCCCCTACATGTGATTGGACAGCAGTGAAAGAAAGCAGCTGGCTTATTAGCTCATCTCTGTCACATTATTCTTTCCTCCTATCAACATGTTCCTTATCAAAACATGGGCACACAGCATACCTGATTGACTCCCAATATTGCCACTCCCTCTCCTAGCCGGGCTCTGCTGTACATAGACTGCAAGACACTGATACTAAGTTAAATCGAGTTACTTACGCTGCTTGTATTTTTTAAAAATACATAATTTAATGTTTCATTAAGAAATGGTTTGTGTCCTTCATATGTGCCTAGCAGTTCAGCTTTAAGAGTTTATACTTACACAAGGTAGTCAGTTTGGTAATACATAGATTTGCAGTACTGATGATTTCATTGCTCTGCTTTGCAGAAGGAAATTTATCCAAAATCCAGGCTTTAACACCACACCTGAAAAATATTAGGCATTTTAGTAGAGTGGTGTTTTCATTTTATGATTCACCCAAATATGTGAACGCCTGGCAGATATTAAAGAACTGTCAATCATTGTTTAATGGTATTTAACTCCCCAGGGGACCAAAGGTATATAGTACTTGGTCCCATTAAAATCTGTCCCTTAGTGTATGTGTATGGAAGTTATTATTATGTTACAAAAAAGTTCAGATGGCTTTTGCTCATGCCACCCTCTAGTCCTTACTGTATGTATGTCTATAGATGGTGTGTTGAACTGGGTCCCCATTGTGTTTGGAGGCCTAACTGGAATTGATCTTTATTGAATATGCCGATGTAATCCCTGTATTATTTTTCTATGCGTACTGATGACTTTGTATGTGGCTTGTACCTTATGTTGACATGCGCTATCTGTTAAAAATAAAGAATTTAAAAAAAATCTGATCCTTAGTTTTGAAGCAGCATGGTCGGGCAGGTTCTCCCCCACAGTCTGACAACACTACTGGAAAGGTGACAGATTTGACAGCTCTTCTCCCTGGCAGCAGGGGCCATGCCGGAGACCAGTGCTACCATTTACAGCAAAAAATCCCACAGCCCACAGTGCTGTGTGTCTATCAGCGACTTCTTTTATACATACATGACCAGGAAGATGGATCACACAGTGCTGCACAGTTGTATGAATGAACCACCAGCACTGCTGGACTGTGTCATACAGTGCACTAGGCCCAACATCACTGATTGTCTATTCATGAAAGTGAAAGATCACACAGCACAACGGCACTGTGTGATCCATTGGCAGGACTGTGTTTGTATAAAAACAGCCGCTGATGGACGCAAAGAGCTGAGTAATCCTTCACTATTATGAATGCGCAATTAGTCTCCATAAATACCTTATCATTCCAGAGATCCCCATCTGCATTCATTTCCTTAATGTATGTGTCTACAATTCATTCTGCTCTTTCCATACCTCCCATTGTAGCCACCCATTCAGATGCTCTGAGAACAGACCCTACAAGTGTAAATGATGATGGACGGATGAAGCTGAGTGAAAGAACACATAACAGACATCCCTTTGCACAAGCACGATCCTCCCTGCTGACCACTGGATGGTGCAGACGTCAGTTGTGCTGTGCTGATCAGTTGCTTGCTTACTGTTGCAGAAAAAAGTCTAATCAAGCAACTGATGGGAAGACTTCACAACTAAATTGTACACCATCCAGTGCCCAGCTCCCTATCTAAAACATGCACATCTAAAGGGGATGTGCTCTTTCACTCTAGCTCAGCAGTACAGCACTGCAAGGAACCATGGAAGATGTAGTTTTGCCATCAGCACACCCCCATGCTGGCTGGTATTAAGAGCTGTAAATACTGAAAAATAGCAGCAACAGCTACAGGAATGGACAGAGGATATGCTAACAGTACTAATACAACATTCTGAGTCAGCGATTAATTCTCTTTATTAATATTTAATGTAATTATTGATAATTTAGTAATCCTTTAAATAAGCAAGCAACGCTACATTCCGTTTAAAGAGTGGGGAAAAAAGATGTTAGGTGGAGGATAATACCCAACATATTTTGAGCATTAAGCTGAAAATGTACCAAGAAATCAGCAGGCTCTGTATTTTATGAACTAAATGTAAAGTGCAAGTTGGTATTTTCTCTACTTTATATATTGGCCTTTTTTTCGTTTCATGTGGAGATTATAGTCAACTGGTTTTGTGCACTAATTGCTTAGTGCAAATAGATGTATATTTATTGCAATTTAATAACGATGTTATCACTAGGCATGTGATGGTACAAGGTGCTCCAAGACTCTTCTATTCTAGGCTTAGGGGTAGCGGGCAGTTTCAGAATGTGACCTTATTGTAATATCTTGGCAGCTGTGGCCCAGCTTCTTCAGCCTTTCATTTCTGCTATCTTTGTGCGCTCACACGGCTTCCTCCCAGCGTCTAAGTCATTGTTCACTTTCATTGTAATTTATGTGGCCGGGTGATTCAGCTTTCTCTTTTAAACTCTCATTGTTGACAAAAAATAGCTTCTTTTCTTTGCAATGTTGGGTTCTCTTCAGGTTTCACTAATGAAAGCTGATGAGCTTCTTTGATTTTTAAAAATTTTTTTTGCAAATCAAATAGTTATAATTGGCAAACGTTGTCTGTCTCTAAGCCCTCGTCCACATTGGAGCGACTTGTCATGTGATTTGACAGGTCATATCGCATGACAGGTCACACCCTATTGCCAGCAATCACACTGTTCGAATCGGTGCGACGCTGACTTTGCGGTGCCATATCGGTTTGAAAATGTAGTTCCTGCACTACCTTTGGTGGTTTCGGGTGAAACTTGCATAGACGTCTGTGCATAAAGCCGCACAGATGTCTTCCAAGTGGCACTGACATGCGGCTTTGAAATCATACGATTTCAGATGACATCGCACAATTTCAAAGCCGCAGTCACAATGTAAACGAGGGCTAAAGGCTTTTTTTGTTTAATTCTTCTACAATAAACATGTTATACTTACCTGGTCTGTGCAGTGGTATTGCACAAAGTGGCCCTGAACCCCCTCTTCTGGGGTCCCCTGCCAGCGCTCTTGGCTCTTCCTCTTCTGTGTCTGCCACCATAGCAAGCTGCTTGATATGTAGTCAGACATGCAGGCTTGATCCCAAACCAGGCTGTTTGCGTCTATTGACCTACAGAGCGGCTTTTTTATTGCTATTTGTGCCCTTTCCCTTATTAGTTGTCAAACTGACAATATTGATAAATGGATAAGAACTGAGGGTAAACCTCAGAGGAAGTGACACAGACAGGCATAAGGTACAAAACCTTCCCCGGTCCCCACTCTACTAAAGGCAATGTGTTTTTTTTTTTGTTTGTTTTTTTTATCCTTCTCACTTCCTGTACTGGTGACAACTTTTTGACAGGGACATGAAATGAGGAGAAACACCATAACAAATTAAGCAGAGGTTCTAACCTTTACCCACCCTACCTCCCATGTATCAGCATGAAGTCATTAAGCAGATCTTCCATGACAATGCAAAGCCAGCCTCCCCAGAAATGAAGGATATAAAGGAATAAAAAAAAAATCTAAAATTTCTGTGGGACTTCAGATCCTCAGATCTCCCAGGATCCTGTAAGAAGGCCTAGTGGTGTCATCCTCACCTAGGTTTGCACTCTGGAAGTCAGTGTATAAGCTGAGTGCTTTTTTACCTGTTTTTTAATATTTTTTGTATTTTATTGCTTTCTGTTAACATTATTTATTCAAGTGGCAGGGGCTTTAAGATACAGAGACCTTACGTTTTAACGCATTAAAGTAGAATTAAACTATGCTATATTTTTTTTTTTTTTTGTAAATAAATGGGCCAGCAGGAGCTTTGCCATAGTATGCACCACATATTAGCCCATTAAGTCAGGCCTACCTGTGAAAAAATACCCTCCGGTGCTGCACTTTCAGCACTCCCACTGGTCACGGACGTTCCATCTTCTCCCGCTCTTTCTTCTTGGTAATTGAATGGCAGGACCAAGATGATGTGACTCCCATGCACATGTGCTCAGGAGTCACGTCATCATGGCACAGAGGAGTGCTTTAAATGCACGGTGAGATGCACATGCGCAACCCCATGTGCATTATCGCTGACAGGCATGGAGATACATTTATAACAGAACAGAGGTGTAGTATCTCTTCTGTTATAAAAAACCCTACTTGTCAGCATTTTTTTTTCCATTTCGTTCAATGCTACTTTCATGCCTATTATTGGATTTTTAAGAACTCCAAAAGAAGTCTTGTACATAGCAGTACATAAAAGTGGGTGTTATAGGCTGATAAGTCATATGAACATATTGAAGTAATGACACACATAAGCATTAATGAGAATAAGGGATTCCTCTAGAACAGCCTTTTTCAACCAGGGTGCCTTTCTGGGTTTCTCAGGGGTTGCCTCGGCTAAGTGCCTAAAAATTGCTCCAAATTGACCAAAAATTGTGTACAAGCCAGTGGGTAGATCAAGCCTGCCATTTTGTTACGGAAAGCCATAGGTTTTATTTTGCAGCATTACAACCCACCATGCAGGCCAGTCGCTGGCATCCTGACAACCAATGATGTCTGACTTCCTATCAGCACTGGAGTCATGTTAGCTGAGTGATGGAGAGAAACGCTGGAATACTAGTCATTACCAGTGTGCAAAGGTATATTGCTTTGTGAGAAAAAAAAAATCACCTCTGATGTTGGGTGTCCTATGTGTGTGGATGCTGCTACATTTTGTAAAACTATTTGTTTAGCTCGTTACATTTTCAAACAGGGCGCCTTGAGATTGTGTGGAATTTTAAAGGGCGTCTCGACTGAAAAAAGGTTGAAAAACACTAGAAGACTATGGAGTGCAGTAGGTGTGGACCTGGTCATGTTTAGAGCTTGAGTGTTAATTCATTTTAATGGCCAGAATAAATGAATTCAAATGCCAGAATATTCATTTAGTCTGGCCATTGAAATTATCGCTCAAGCTCTAAATACGCCTAGTATACTCAGTAGCATGAACACCCAAACACTTGACAATGACACGCCTAAACGTGCCAGGAGAAAAAGGCATTCAGAAGAGCTGGGCAGAGTCTCCAGTGGATAAAGTTGGCTCTTGTAGTTGCTTATGCCTGGTAAACATGAGATTATCGGACAAATGATCATCCGTTTTGTTTTTTTCATGCTAGTCTCATATTAAAAATTAAGAGTTTACTAAAGTTACGAAAATTCTCATACAACAGAATAAAAATTTGGAAGTGATGTAATATTTTGTATTGTATTTTTGGACAACTGTACTGATTAAACGAAAATCATACTATCTGGCGTTGTACGAGAAAAAGTTTCATGCTTGTCCCATCAGATAATATCAGATAAACTGTCATGATCAGCATTCTAAAGCTGTGTACTAACGAGTAACAATCGCTTTGAAAGCGGATTTTTCGATTTTCTGATCGTGTGTACAGGCTATTAGGAGATCTTCCTAGTCTTACCTTGAAAAAGTATTGATAGCCCTTGAAATTTTCCACATTTAGTCATGTTACAACCAAAAATGTAAATGTATTTTATTTGGGATGTGACGTGCTAGACCAACACAAAGTGGCACTTAATTGTGAAGTGGAAGGAAAATGATAAATGGTTTTCCAAATGTTTTCCAAATAAATATGTGAAAAGTGCGGCGTGCGTTTGTATTTCGCCCCCTGAGTCAATACTTTGTAGAACCACCTATCACTGCAAGTCTTTTTGGGGATGTCTCTACCAGCTTTGCACCAGCTTCAGAGTGACATTTCTTCTTTGCAAAATAGCTCAAGCTCTGTCAGATTGGATGGAGAGCGTCTGTGAACAGCAATTTTCAAGTCTTGCCACAGATTCACAATTGGATTTAAATCTAGACTTTGACTGGGCCATGAATATTCTTTGATCTAAACAATTCCATTGTAGCTCTGGCTGTATGTTTAGGGTCCTTGTCCTGCTGGAAGGCGAACCTCCGCCCCAGTCTCAAGTCTTTTGCCAAATCTAACAGGTTTTCTTTTAAGATTGCCCTGTATTTGGTTCCATCCATCTTTCCATTAACTCTGACCAGCTTCCCTGTCCCTGCTGAAGAAAAACATCCCCACAACATGATGCTGCCACCACCTGGTTCCAGGTGGAGATGGTGTGTTGTGTTCAGGGTGATGTGCAGCGTTAGTTTTCCACCACACATAGCGTTTTGCTTTTAGACCAAAAAGTAAAATTTTGGTCTCATCTGACCAGAGCACCTTCTTCCACATGTTTGCTGTGTTCCCCACATGGCTTCGTGCAAACTGGACTTCTTATGGCTTTCTTTCAACAATGGCTTTCTTCTTGCCACTCTTCCATAAAAGCCAGATTTGTGGAGTACATGACTAATAGTTGTCCTGTGGATCTCTGCAGCTCCTCCAGAGTTACCATGGGCCTCTTGGCTGATTCTCTGATAAATGCTCTCCTTGCCCGGCCTGTCAGTTTAGGTGGACGGCCATGTCTTGGTAGGTTTGCAGTTGTGCCATACTCTTTCCATTTTTGGATGGTGGATTGAACAGTGCTCCGTGAGTTGTTCAAAGCTTGCAATATTTTTTTATAACCTAACCCTGCATTAAACTTCTCCACAACTTTATTCCTGACCTGTCTGGTGTGTTCCTTGGCCTTCGTGATGCTGTTTGTTCACTAAGATTCTCTAACAAACCTGAGGGCTTCACAGAACAGCTGTATTTATACTGAGATTAAATTACACACAGGTGGACTCTATTTACTAATTAGTTGTCTTCTGAGAGCAATTGGTTCCACTAGATTTTAGTTAGGGGTATTAGACCCCTTTCACACTGGAGGCGTTTTTCAGGCGCTTTAGCCCTAAATATAGCGCCCGTAAAGCGCCTGAAAAATGCCTCATCTGCAATCCCAGTGTGAAAGCCGGAGTGCTTTCACACTGGGGAGCTGCACTGGCAGGACTTAAAAAAAAAAGTCCTGCAAGCAGCATCTTTGGGGTGCTTTAGGAGCGGTGTATCCACGCACCTAAAGTGCCCCTGCCCATTGAAATCAATGGGCAGCGCCACCAAAGTGCCTGCAAAGCGCCTTGACAGCTTTGCTTTGATGCATTTAACCCTTTATTTGGCGATAGCGGGGGGGTTAAAAGCGTCCCGCTATCGGCCAAAAAGCGCCTCTAAAATGACGGTAAAGCGCAGCTCAAACTAGCGACGCTTTACCGCCGACGCCTCCATGCTGTCAGTCTGGAAGTGCCCTTAGAGTAAAGTGGCTGAATACAAATGCACACCACACTTTTCAGAATTTTATTTGTATAAAAGTTTGAAAACCATTTATCATTTTCCTTCCACTTCACAATTATGTGCCACTTTGTGTTGGTCTATCACATAAAATCCCAATAAAATACATTTATATTTTGGTTGTAACATGACAAAATGTGGAACATTTCAAGGGGTATGAATACTTTTTCAAGGTACTGTAGATATTGTAGATATAGAAAGAGGAAAGGGGAAGGATAGAGGGAGAAGTAGAAGAACGGTGGGCATAGGATTGGGGTGTCTTGTCGAGAGAAGATAGCTAGAGGTGAGAATATGTAGGAAAAGAAAATGGAGGGTATGAGGGAGAGGAATGGAACGTTGGCTGTTTTCGCTCCCATGACTCCCAGTTGCTGCAAGCAGCTGGCTCATAGGCTAGGATGTATCTTTGCTTTTCACTGTAGGGAGCCGCGATACTCCGAATTTTCTTTGAAGTAGGGAGACACATTCTTATATGCTATCGTCATTTTATGGTAAATCCAGCATGACAGCATTTCTTAGCATAGCGCCTATTTAGCACATTGTATATTAACGTTAATGTGGATGATGAACACATTGTATTACAGAAGTGTTCAGGTTGTTTTTTTCCCAGGTCTGGATAACATTGGTATAATACCTGACCCCTGACTCACTACAGTGCCCATGGTTTTTACTTCAAGGATCTGATCAGCTTAGCATAAGTTGTGAAATGCTATAAAAATAATAAATAAGGCATTACAGCACCCCTCAAGTCTACAGTACAAAAATAAACTTCCCCATAGAAGGCCCTATAACTTAGCCACAACATGCAACATAGTCTATAGAAAAACTTTACATTGTGAATAAATAAATAAAACAGGTTTTCAGCATTTACTATAGCTCCCAACTGTCCCTGATTTGGGGCAAAGTCCCTCTGTCCCTCATTCCTCCTCATTTTGATCTGATCTATATAGTTGTATATAAAATGCACTTTTTATATATCAAAAAGTGTTTTCCAGGTCTAAACTTTTCATCCAATTTCTAAATTGCAACATTTGTAAATTCCAACAGCCAATATGAAGGAATAGTAGTGGTAAAAAAAGTACTTGTGGGTTTAACCAATCTTGTTTTTTTGAACAATTCTCCTTTAAGGGGGCGTGGCAAGGGGGGTTGTCCTATGCCCAGCATAATTTTGCTGATAGGTGTCCCTCATTCCCATCTCAAAAAGTTGGGAGGTATGATTTACTACTCACAAGCAGCCTAGGATGCTCCCTGCCATCTAGGTGCTTAACCTCCCTGACGGTATGATTATTTCAGATTTTTGCGTCTCAAAGCGGTACAAATATTTTGCATAGAAATTTGGCGTTTTATATTGTAGGACTGTAATTCTTAGCAATAACACACTTAGATCTGTCCACCAAAAGTCTAGTAGATATCCCGGGTATGATGAAGTTTGAAACACAAAATCATAAATTATAATATAATAAATAAATATAAATAATTTAAAAAAATAATAATATAATAATAATAAAATACATTTCCCCACAATTCACTATCGCTCAATTCTGCAAGTGTTCTTATTTATTATTGCTGTTTTCTAGCTGGTCTAAAGCCACTTTTGACGTAAAGGGACACTTTTTGGTTGCTATGGACAATCTCAAGTTTCCAGGCAGAAAGAACAGTATATATAATATAAAACTGCATGGGTCAAAGCATTGGGGACAAAAGGGATGTGAAATAATTTCATACAGTACTGTAATCTGTAAGAATAAAAATAAAAAAGCATGTATTATGATTTTTACATTTTTTTGGATTTGCTGCCAGGCTCCGCCCCCGTGCGTCATGACGCTTGCAGGGAACGGAGCCTGGCACAGAGAGGCTTCGGGCAGAGGACGGAGCCCGCAGACAGCGCGGGGGGGGGGGACACACATCGCAGGATCCTGGGGACAAGGTAAGTATACCGCACCAGGATCCTGAGATGTAATCCCGAGTGTGGCTCGGGGTTACCGCTAATGGTGCTGAAATTTAACCCAGAGCCACACTCGGGTATACCGTCAGGGAAGTTAATGGGAGATGGGGCTTATATTGCATCCCTCCCCGAAAATCACAGTAGGGTTTATTTACAGGGTATGTCTTATTTTCAGGGAAACATGGTACCTACATTTTTACAGGAAATACTATATTAAAACTCCTCATCCCTATACTCCCTCCTATCTATTTTTGTGTGTTTGCACTGCTAAAATGAATAATCCAGAAAACAGTTAGAAGGTTGTAGATCAAAGCAATGACTGTGCTGTTATAATGGTTCATCACTATACAGATGACTCTTTTGCTCTCTTGCCCATTTTAATAGTACACACTGATAATTATAGACGCTATTGTACTAAGATACAAATGTATACAAGATACTCTTGTTTCCTCAGAAAAGACCTTTCAGCTGCTTTACCTTTTAATACTGCCTAGCCTAAAAAATTGAGGAAAAAAATGAATTCAAGGAATCAGAGGATGCAGAATATTTTGTTCTATGAATCCCTGTGCAGGCAGCCCTTATTGATGTCACAGCTCCTCCCAATTTGACGTGTGTGGGGGTGCGTGTCCCCAAACTCATGCAGATTTTATATTGGGAGCAGCGTCTGTGCACAATGGGATTACCTGCACAGGGATGTACGGAACATCTGTGTATCCCCCTATGGGTAAACACAGCCTTATACAGGGATACGCAGTTATACGCATTGTGTGAACGAGGCCTAATGCCGCGTACACACGGTCGGACTTTTCAGCTACAAAAGTCCGACAGCCTGTCCGACAGACTTTCGACGGACTTTCGACGGACTTTCGACGGACTTGCGGCAGACTTTCTAACGAACAGACTTGCCTACACACGATCACACAAAAGTCCGTCGAATTCTTACGTGATGACGTACACTGGACTAAAATAAGGAAGTTGATAGCCAGTAGCCAATAGCTGCCCTAGCGTGGGTTTTTGTCCGTCAGACTAGCATACAGACGAGCGGATTTTTCGACCGGACTCGAGTCCGTCGGAAAGATTTGAAGCATGTTTCAAATCTAAAGTCCGTCGGATTTGAGGCTGAAAAAGTCCGTTGAAAGTCCGGAGAAGCCCACACACGATCGGATTACCAGCCAGCTTTAGTCCGTCAGCGTCCGTTGGACTTTTGTAGACGAAAAGTCCGACCGTGTGTACGCGGCATAAGTCTTCTGGTCGGTTTAAATATGGGCCTTCCATGTAAAAGTGTTATTTCTTAAAAAATCCATTCTCTTGTGAGGCTTACTGGTGTAGGGCAGCATAGGAGTTGGTAACTTGGAAAATAAAAGCTGCTGCTGATATAGTATTAATAAAAGTGCATGCCCCGAGTGTTTCCTCTGTTGTTGTAACTGTGTTTTCCCTGTGACTCATATCATAGGTTAAAGTAGACAAGTCTAGGCAAGTTTATATTCAGAGGGAATCATGAACCAGAATTTGTTTTAATTAAAAAGGGTTTGATAATCATATTGCCAATGAGGGGATATAAATTAGTTCTTAAGCCTCTTTTTTTACGTTATGTATTCCCTGCATTAGCCCCTGTTCACACTGGAGCGACTTGTCACGCGATTTTGGCACGCTAGTAGTTTTTTTTTGTTAACCCAGCAGGGCTGAATGGAAAAAAACCTGACAGCTCTGGAGGAGCCACTGTACCAACTTTGCG
The DNA here is from genome assembly GCF_042186555.1 of Aquarana catesbeiana. Lineage (NCBI taxonomy): Eukaryota > Metazoa > Chordata > Amphibia > Anura > Ranidae > Aquarana > Aquarana catesbeiana. The sequence goes on from NC_133328.1 coordinate 104,145,968, forward strand.
ATGTTAGTACAGCGATCTCCCCTGCTGTGCTATTGTGTTCTGACAGGGGGGCGGTTCCCCGCCAGAACACTCCGGTCAGCGCTCTCAGCCATAGGCTGTTCGGGAGTCGGTCGGCAGACCTTTTTTGGTCATGCCCCATTGACAGAAGCTGGCCCAACGACTGGCTTCTGTCGGACCGTCTGCAGGCCGAATGTCGGCTGGTTTCTATTGGACCGGCTGATCCCACCCGACATTTGGCCCGTGTTACTAGGCTTAGTTCCGCTTTAAAACCGAATTCCTTGACGCGTTGTAAACCTGTCCTCTAACACCAGGCTGCCACCTCTATGTGTGGACAGTAGCTGAACGACTAGATGACGGTGTGTTCCTGGCACTATTTTTTTTCTCATGGCATCCTGCTCACATCTGTCACTGTACATTTGTGTCTGGGATACAGAAAGGTTATTTATGTATTTGTGCGCGCAATGGGCTCACTATAATGTAACTGGAACATCTGAATCTTGACTAAGGTGAGAGCCAGCTCTGCCCTGGCAGTAAATTCCAATCTTTCTCTAATTGCATTTTCCAGCCCCATGTAATTGGTGCATCTGGCTGTACAGTTTGTAAACCTCCACAGGAACCATTGACACAAGTATTGAAAGTCAGCAGGCGGCGTGTGAGTGCTTATTTTTTCAGCTGGGGTCTCTTCATATACTTCTTGATCTTCAAACTGGGCATGTGTGCCAAGATGTGTAGACTGGACTCAGTGTTACTAATGGATTGAAGGCCCGTTCACACCACAATTCCTTCATTTTGATTCAGCTACACAAGTGCAAGTTGCATGGGTTGACTTACATTGTATTCTTTTTATGCATTTTTTTGTTCATATTTTGCAATGCGTTTTTAAAGCGGAGGTCCGCCCACCACTGCTGAAATTAAAAGCCAGCAGCTACACATATTGCAGCTGCTGGCTTTTAATAATAGGACACTTACCTGTCCTGGAGTCCAGTGATGTCGGCACTGCAGTTGATGTTTCCATCAGCTGTCGGGTGCTGCCGCCCCCATTGCGGGTAAGGGAACCCGGCAGTGTAGCCTTACAGCTTCGTGCCAGTAACCCTACTGGGCATGTGCGAAGCTCCACTCCTCTCTCCTACTGGCTCGGGGGCAGGGGAAGGAGGAGGGAGGAGGAGGGAACCGAGCCGTGACGTCAATAGCTGTGTTTGTGGCTCCTGGTAGTGGGAACAGGATTCCTGTCAAAGATCTGTCGGGTATCCTTTTCCCCCCTCCCCCAGAAAGGTGCCAAATGTGGCACAGGAGGTGGGGAGGAGATAAATGAGCAGAAGTTCCACTTTTGGGTGGATCTCTGCTTTTACGTTTTTTTTTTCTTTACTGCAAAATGTATATTTTATAACCAGTAAATGGAATGGAAAGGTGGGATTTTCAGAGGAGGCAAACTAGTTTTTTTCTTTTTTCACAGTTGCGTTTACGCTTGTTAGGTTGTGTTTTACGTGCATATTTTTTTTTCACTGCAATTCAATGCAGTGGTTTGAACTGCTCTCATTTCAAATCATTGTTTTGGACTGTCTATGTGGTGGGAATGCATTTAAAAAAAAAAAAGTCTGATCGCATCTGCTGTGAACAGGCCCTTTAAGAGGAGCTCCAGGCTCCGTCAGAAAAAATGAAGTCAGCAGCTAAAATATTGTATTTGCAGACTTTTAATATTAGGACACTTACTTGTGTATGGATCCTGAGGCATCTTCAGCCGTTTTTTCATTGCCACTGCCATTTCGGGTGGGCGAAATCAGAAGTGAAGCCTTGCGGCTTCACAGCCAGTTCTCTACTGCGCATGCACCTACCGCCCTGCGTGTTGTGAATGGCTTTGGGAAGGAGGGGGGGGGGCAAATTTGCGGGTGACTTGGCCGCTACAAAGTATCCTGGAAGTGGTTTGGGTGGAGCTCCTCTTTAAGTTATCCATCACTGGATCGAATTTCCCAGCCCCTGATGAACCAGCCGGATCCATGTGTGGGCACTGTGGTTGTACAGAAGCACACTGATCAACTTCTGTACAACCGGCCTGCTGGCAAATGTCCTCTCAATCAGCACTGCGGGCTCTTCCACTTATACCGTACATATTTATTTAGATTTTGTTTATTACAAGAATTTATTTAGCATCGACAATTTACACAGCATTTTACATATTTATTAAATTCACATCTGTCATTTACCCTTCAGTTCCCTCCGCTTGTTGGCATTGTCAACAGCCTGACGGTTCACTATTACACTTATTTTGGACATGCCCCCTTATCCGACCCTTCTGGGACACTATTCAGAAATTGTTTTTTAGTCCTCTTACACACAGGGCATTCGAAAAAACGAGCTGCAAAGCCACTACCAACGCCAGGAAAAAGCTGCTGTAAAAACGTGCTGTTAGTAGCTTTTTGCATTGGCGTTAATGCACGTTTAGCCGCGCTAGCTTTTAGCTGTGTTTCTCTGCCTTTATTGAAAATCATTGGTTCTCTATGAGAACCCATTGATTTGAATAGAAATCACAGCACAAGTCAGATCATGATAATCCGACTTGTGGTCCCGGCTTATGCACTGAGGATCTTGAAGGTGATCACTTGCTAAAATGAAAAAAAAACTGGCGTGGGGTTCCCTCCCCAAAAGCATACCGGACCCTATGGTCTGGTATGGATTTGAAGGGGAACCCCCCATGCCAAAAAAATTGGCGTTGGGTCCCCCCCAAAATCCATACCAGACCCTTATCTGAGCACGCAGCCCAGCAGGTCAGGAAAGGGGGGGCGGGGGGGGGGGGGGGCGCCTCTCCCCTCTCCTGGATCATACCAGGCCACATGCCCTCAACTTGTTCCATAAAACATTGAACAAAACGTACAGTGCCCTTACAAAAGTATTCACAAACCCCCCCCCCAGTTTTTTACCTATTTTGTTACATTACAGCCTTTAGTTCAATGTTTTTTTAATCTGAATTATATGTGATGGATCAGAACACAATAGTCTAAGTTGGTGAAGTAAAATTAGAAAAATATATACATAAAACTTTTTTCAGAAATAAAAAACTAATAATTGGCATGTGCGTATGTATTCACCCCCTTTGTTATGAAGCCCATAAAAAGCTCTGGTGCAACCAATTACCTTCAGAAGTCACATAATTAGTGAAATGATGTCCACCTGTGTGCAATCTAAGTGTTACATAATCTGTCATTAGATATATACACCTTTTTGAAAGGCCCCAGAGGCTGCAACACCTAAGCAAGAGGCACCACTAACCAAACACTGCCATGAAGACCAAGGAACTCTCCAAACAAGTAAGGGACAATGTTGTTGAGAAGTACAAGTCAGGGTTAGGTTATAAAAAATATCCAAATCTTTGATGATCCTTAGAGCCCATTCACACAGGGACGACTTGTCAGGCGACCTAGTCGCCTGACAAGTCGCCTCCCGTTCTGTGCTATGGAACCGTTCTAAGGGGAGCGACACAAGTCGCTCCGACTTAGAAAAAGGTTCCTGTACGACTTCGGGGGCGACTTGGGGCGACTTGCATAGACTTCTATACAGAAGTCGTTTTGCAAGTCGCCCGGGCAGTCGTTTGCAGGTCGCCTCGCTGAGGCGACCTGCAAGTCGTGTTGCCCCTGTGTGAATGGGGTCTAAGAAGCACCACTTTTATAGTTGTTTTTTTAATACTTTTGCAAGGCACTGTATGTATACCTACAAGAACGTAGAGGTGAGGGTTTAGTCACTTCTGGTTTCAGTTTGTTTACAAGGCTTTTTTGGCTTTTAAAGCATCTAAGAAGACCAATCTCGGTTTGATAAGATGCTTTGGTGGGCACAAGAGAGATCTGGAGTCTAATAGACCCCTGGTCTCTCCATAAAGAGGATCTGTCATGGCCATGCTATCACAAGAGATGTTGTTCATCCCTTGTGATAGCAATAAAGTTCCATAAAAAAATAAAGGGAGAGTGTCAACGTATTTTTTAAATAAAATAAATAATAATACTTTTTTTTTTAAAGTCCCCCAATCCACCTGGGCTCACCTGCAAATTCGAACACGCACGAAGGTCCTGCACGCATAAGTTAACGGTGATCACGCCACTTGTGAGGTATCATTGCAAATATAGAGCAAAAATTCTAGTACCAGACCTCCTGTGTAAGTCTAAACAGGTAACCTGTTAGGACTTTTAAAGGGTTTCCTATAGAGATTTTTAGGTACCTGAGTTTGTTGCCATTCCAAAAGCGTACTCAATTTTGGGTATCTATTTGCTCGGCATAACATCGTCTTTTATATTTTACCAAAATATTTGGGATTGTATTGTTTTTGTGTGCACTAAAACACATTAAAGTGGTTAAAGTGGAACTTAGTTTAGGTTGGCCCCTTTTGCAGGTATAGCAATGTAAAACATATACTGTTTGAAATCCAGTAATACACTGTCTCACCCTACTCTGCGCATGCTCAGTTGCTCTCCATTTTTGACATTGGGCACGCAAAAATTAGAACCACTAGAGGCCAATCTGCTGACAGCTTAAAGATTTACTGCTGCTCAGGGGCTCTGGGCTTCAGCAAAATAGCAGCTTCCGGCAAGAAGAAACAGTAGCAGTGCTGGAGGCAATTTACAGCACACACTAATTTTGGTAGCATAATGACTAATGTGGAATGTATGTTCCTTGCTAAAGAACATGATTTTTTTGATCAAGTTGTTATGGGTAAAGTTCTGCTTTAGGCTGGGTTCACACCAGTGCGAATTGGTTGCGGCTCTGGTGCAAATTGCATAGGATCCCTGTGCATCTTTTGGCCTGTTTCAGGTCCGAATTTAGCCCAAAATTCAGACTGAAATCAGACCTGAAACGGTGAATGGAGACGCACCCTACTCCTGCTGTGAGCCACTGCGATCTCAAGTGTGAACCCAGCCTTAAAGTGGTTGTAAAGGCAGAAGGTTTTTTTATCTTAATGCATTCTATGCATTAAGATAAAAAAACTGTGTGTAGCAGCCTCCCCAGCACCCCCCCCAATTACTTACCTGAGCCCCCTCTTTCTCCACCGATGTCCATGAGTGTCTAAGCCATCCGGGACACTCCTCTTAGACACAGTAGCGGCGCCATTGGCTTCCGTGGCTGTCAATCAAAGTCAGTCAGCCAATCAGGGGAGAGAGGGGGCGGGACCAGGTCTGGGCTCCGTGTCTGAATGGATACACGGAGCTCTGACTCGGCTTGGGTGCCCCCCTAGGAAGCTGCTGGCTGAGGGGGCCCTCAATAGGAGGGAGGGGCCAAGAGCAGCAAAGAGGGACCCGAGAAGAGGAGGATCCAGTCTCCTCTGTGCATTTTTTTTTTTTTAAACAAGACTTTACAATCACTTTAAGGCCCGTACCTCACATTCATACATACATACTAGAACTAATTTCAACAGGAGCCAAATAACCTACCAGCACATCTTTGGAGTGTGGTAGCCGGAGGAAACCCACAAGTGCAGAAGAACATGCAAACTCCATGCAGGTAGTGTGATGGATTGATATTCAACCCCAGTGCTGCAATGCATGTAAAAATAAACATTAACAGGTATAGATTACATTGGTTTTAGCTGTAATACAGCACAAAAAGCAATATGTTACTAAAGCTTTCCTTGACAGTTACAGCCTTAGGTATAGTTTTTTTACCGTGTTTTACTGAGAAGGTGAATGGATGAAGTGGATTTGAATTCTCCTAATACTTCTACATTAACGCTATGATCTCTATGAGTTTATTGTTATTTCCAGCTTGTTATGGTCCCTCCATCCTATTCAGAAATGACCTCTTCACATTTTAGGTCAGAGCAAGGGAAATTTCTCTTTTAAAAATAACAGGAAATATGTCCATGTATACATTACTGTGCTAAAATTTTAGGCAGGTGTGAAAAAATGCAGTAAATTCAGAATGCTTTCAGAAGTAGAAGTGTTAATATTTTATTTTTATTAATAAAATTGAAAGTAAACAAGAGAAAGAAGAGAAATCCAAATCATATTCAAATGCATATTTGGTGTGGACACTTGCTTAGTTTCAAATCACCATAAATTCTTCTAAGCCTCGGTTCACACTGACGTGGCTTAAAAGTCTGACATCCCAATGCGACTTCACCACGGCTTGCATACGACTTTTTTAACAGAAGTCTATGTTGTGCTGAAGTCGCACCAAAAGTAGTGCAGGAACCTTTTTTTAAGTTGAATCTTAATCATACCAATTAGAACAGTTCCATTGCCATTCATGGGATGCGATTTATCATGCAACTTTGAACTCTCAAGTCGCAGCAGTGTGATCCGGGCCTCAGTACACTTGCACATAGTTTCTGAAGGCACTCTGCAGGTAGGTTGTTCCAGACATTGTTAGATAATTGTACTCAGATCTTCTGTGGATGTTTGCTGCCTCACATCCTTCTGTCTCTTTCATGTAATCCAGTGTCCAGTCCAGCTATCACTTATGCCGGCGCTCCTATCTTTGCTCTGTAAGGCCTCATGTACACTGCTGCTGGTAAACGGACGTTCCGAGGCAGTTGTCTGCTTTTTTAAGCTGTCCCCGAATTGTCAGGGAAGGGCAAGGGAAACACGCAAAAGTCAGCGACAATTGAGGAACAGGACACACAGAACATAGAGGATTTTTCCATTCTACATGATCATATTCCATCTAGGTCTCCTCCAGATATGAAGGTGGTTAACCTTACCAAATTTCCGCTTAATGTACATCATATTTCATTACTTAATAGAGGCCTTTCATTTTCCCCGAAGTCAGGAATGAACGAATTTGAGGTCTATAAGGATATTTCCCTCTATCTTAGGAAAGTAATCTTTAGGTACTGGCATTCCTCAAGACATAATGAGTCCCAATCAAATCAGTCAAATAAGAAAGAAAGAGATGCCCTAGATGCCCTTGTTTCCCTTTTACAAGAGAATGTTGACTCTGACTCAGACATAGAGACCTCTGACCATCAGTTTTCACTGACACGTCCCGCCAATATATCCATCAGATCAGTCAAAATGCCCCCACTATCCAAACATAAATCGATTGAATTCTTCTTGGCGCAAGTCAAGAGTGACCTATCTAAAGTTAATTGGAAATATAGGGGTATTGATAATCTCATACGGGAAGAGAGGAAAGCTCTTAGGGAACTTGAGGAGACCCCGGGCATTATCATCAAGGGCAGTGATAAGGGAGGTAATGTGGTCCTCCTTACTGAGGACCAATACGAGAGCGAAGTGATGAGATTGCTCGGCGATAAATCCACTTATCGCAAGCTTGACTCAAATCCCTTTCCTGCCATTGTTAATGCCCTCAACTATCAATTGAGTCTTGGTCTGGAAGAAAAGTTGATCACCAGGAAAGAGTTTAATTACTTACAGGTTTCTCAGTTCAACACTCCAACATTCTACATCATACCCAAACTTCATAAGTCCCTACATAACCCACCCGGTAGACCCATAGTGTCTGCTGTCAATGGTCCCTTGGAAAAGATTGGAAAATTCATTGATGCACTAATAAAGGAACTGGTGCATGACTTACCCTCCTATGTGCAAGATACGAGGGATGTAGTGTTACGACTGGACACTATGTCTCTACCGGAGGGAGCTCTCATTGTAGGGATCGACGTGGAATCCCTGTATACGTCGATTCCCCACGTTTGGGGGCTTAAGGCCGTTCAGTTCTTCCTTGAGAGGAAATTCCCACTCCTTGGACAGCAGAACGAATTTATTGGTGAGATTCTCACCTTTCTATTGGAACATAATTGCTTCCAATTCTTGGGAACCTACTACCAACAGATTAGGGGGACCTCAATGGGGGCACCCTGGGCCCCCTCATACGCATGCCTTCATTTGGGCATGTGGGAGGAGGAGTCCGTCTACTCTTCGCCAATGTACCTCGGCCACAGTCGCATGTGGCTGAGGTACATTGATGACGTGCTCATGATCTGGGAAGGCACAGAACAGGAATTGTTGCAATTCATGGATGAACTCAACACTAACGATCGTAACATCAAACTTACTTTTACAGCTCATCCCCACACCCTTCCTTTTCTTGATTTAACTCTAGTAGCTGAGAATGGAAAGATCAGTACCAAAACTTACAGGAAGTCCGCAGCAGCTAACGCCCTTCTTCAGGCTACCAGTGATCACCCGAAATCTCTGATTAGGGGTATACCGGTTGGCCAGTTTCTTAGAACTCGAAGAAACTGTTCCAGACAACAAGACTTTGATGCCAAAGCTAGGGACCTATACGGCAGATTCAGGGAGAGAGGCTACTCCCATTCATGCATTAGGGAAGCCAAAAAGAACGCTATGCACAGGAACCCCTTAGGATCATCTCCAAACTTGGTGCCCATTGGGACCAAATTAAGGCAATATTAAGCCAACATTGGCATATTCTGTCTGAGTCGCCTATCTTGGGAGATATTGTCGGTGAGCGTCCCCTTCTCACCGCCCATCGTTCTAGGAACCTCAGAGATTGCTTAATTCATTCAGAATATAAAAGATCCCCCACTCCTAACTGGCTTACCCAACTTCCACCCTTGAAAGGTATGTTCAGATGTGGCAGATTCTCGGTCTGTAGGTATGCCGAACGCACGGACGTGTTCACCGATTCTGACGGAAAAAAACAATTTAAAATTCATAACTTTATCAACTGTAATCTACATGCTCACTTGCCCCTGTGGAAAAAATTATGTGGGCAAGACTAAGAGGCAACTTAAAGTCAGAATCGGTGAACACGTCCAAAGCATTCTTAGCAAGGATGATGAGCGCCCCATCCCATTGCATTTTATTAAATTTCATGGTGGGAACCCCACTGGACTCACCTTCAAGGGTATATATAGGTTGAACCTCCCCCTGAGAAGGGGTGACTTTGATAGAATCTTATGCCAGAAAGAGAAAATGTGGATATACAATTTAAACAGTATGTCCCCCCGTGGGTTAAACAATGAATGCAATCTCTTCGTGTTCCTTACGCCCTAGCCCCCATTAGCTATAATTAGATCCTCCTCTCAGTGTCGCATTCCTGTTTAAATTTATGTCAGTAAAATTCATGTATTACTTATCATTTACTATCTGGTCCATATCTTACTTTCCTTTTCTCTTGATTTCTTCTCTCCTCCCCCCTCCCTTTTCTTTTTCTCCCCCCCTCCCCTTCTTTTCTCCACCTTCTCTCCCCCACCTGCCCCATTTCCTTCCCTTCCCTTCCCACTCCCCCCCCCTTTTGCCTGTCCCTTCCATCTGCTTAATTTGCTTTATTTGTTTTTGATCTCTATTTTTCTTTGATGGTTGTTGCACCTACAGACCGGCCCGCTGACCATGTATTTTGTTTTGTTTTCGGCATGTATGGCTGTCAATTAGTTGCGCTGTTGCCGAGACAACCAGACGCCGTCGTATTCACGCGATTCAGCGTTAAGGCTATATAAGGTGACTGTCTTGGCTACAGCGCATGCTCTGAAGAAATCCGAGTGACGGATGAAACGCGTCAGCAAGACGCCATCACGCTTCTCATAGCGTACCCACAGACCCACCCACCAGCCTTGGGGATTCCGCCCGCACCTCCGCGAGGTTTTTCAAAACAGACCCGGGAATTGGAGGACTGTATGCACCGCACTTATCGCTGCACCTTCCAATTCAACATTACCTTTCCCGAGTGTCACCATTTGAACCCCGCCTGCGATACCTTTTATGTGGATGGAAGTTAGCCTGTTCAGCTGCCTGGAGATGGTACGAGTAAGACACGGCTGCTCTCCCTGATCTGTGTCATATTCCGGTGTCTACAGAGGGGTGAGATCTAACCTTCTATACCCCCTGCACAGGATAGTTGTATTTACCTCCCAGTATTTCTCTCCCCTAAAGCACTGATGATTTGACCAATACAGTCACATATCTAAGCCTACTGCCAATCCTCCAGTACTTATAGCCTTTCTACACAGGACATTACCCCCATGGTATTTGCTTCCTACGACATTGAATGACCTAAGTGAACTTTATAACTTCATGACTGCAGTTTCCACTGCAACATCAATAAGCTGGTTACTTTCAATTCTTTTCACTGCCATTCATACGGTGGATGTGAATTACATACGGCTGCATCACCCACCACCTCTCCTTTGTTTGCAATCTACTTGCATATTGATATATATATATCAGTAACATTAACCTCCTTTAGATGATCTACTTGGAGGCATTATCTTGAAACTTGCTTGATTAAAGGTGTGCATGGTTTGTGTTTGTGGTGGCCATCTGTGTTTGTCCCAGACAACGTTGTCTATTTTATAAATTGGTGGTGGTACCTGGTTTTTAACCATTTTTTTGATTGGTGTTTAAGTGAATTTTTTCAATAAAATTAATATATTTTTGCTAATTGCTTGTTCCTCCTTGATAAATTGCTTTCAGTTGGAATTGGTCTCCAATTCCACTTCTCTCCCCCTCCTTTTTTGATATGCTGCCCCATGAACTCATGTTATCTTATCAGTACATGTACACAGGTTTGTTTAAGGTCATTTTAGGCAGTTGAGTTTAGAGACCTTTTTTGGAAAGCAAAAAAATGAGTTCAGACGTGAGTTTAGAGGCTTTTCAATCGCTAACCGCTTCTAAAGCAGTAACTTGCATTTAGTCGCGTTTCATTTACAGGCGTTTTTCATTTTTGGCTATTTTGGGAAAAAAAAAATAATTTTTTTTCAAACGCTTCTAAACGCAAATGCGGCTAAATGCGGCATGTAAAAGCTGCAAAACGGACGTTTTAAACGTGGGTTACTACCTGTCAAGTTAAATCGTTCAGGAGAGGTTGTAAAAATGTCCCGTGTACATTAAGCCTTACACTCTCTGGATGTTTGAATAGCCTGGCTGTAATAACGTCACTCCTGTGCATGCACATGACAGTCTTTATCTTGGTACAACGCTCTGCATTCAAGGTTCATTCAGTGTCACTGCACATGCTGGAGCCAATGTGAATATCTCCTATAAAGCTTACCTATAGGTACTAACTGTTAACCAGAGTTTACTGCCACGTTTAAAGTGGAACTACACTGTATGGAACTACACTGTATGTACACTGCGGAACTGCACCACAAACCAAAAGTGCCATTTAATTCATTTGTAATATTTAAAGCAAACTAACCCATCCATCCATGCCTCCATGCTTGATTTTCCAGGGAGAAATCACTTAGAAAAGCACTCCCCTATCATTTCAGGCTGTGGCCATCTTGAGTGAGGGCAGATGATTCATGTGCAACATTTACTTCCTGGAATCTATCTTCCCTTAGCTCAGGCATACAGGCATGCTTAGCTGAGAAAACCCCTCCTCCCCTCCTGAAGACTTCTGGGATACATGACATTGTTTGCCTAGGTATGAAAACTAGGAAGTAACTAAAGAAATGTAAAAAAAAGGGTTTAAAACAAGTAAATATGATATACTTTTCGATCTACTTACTAACGCTAGCAGCATAAGGATTCAAAATAGTCAATGTTGATTGAGAGAGTAAAGTTCCACTTTAAAGCGGAGTTCCACCCAAAAGTGGAACTTCCACTAATTTTTTCTCCTCTCCCCCTCCGGTGCCACAATTGGCACCTTTGGGGGGAGGGGGGACATGATACCTGTTTTTGAAAGGTATCCCGTCCCACTTCCGGGAGTCTGGGCCGCGGCCCGTGGCATCACTGAGAGGCTCCCTCCTCCTCCTCTCCCTGTTGCCGGGCCATTAGGATGCGCAGTAGGACGAGCATGCGCAGTAGGGTTCCCGGCATGAAATCGTAAGGCTACACTGCCGGGTACCCTTATCTGCAATGGGGGTGGCAGCACCCGACAGCTGATGGAAACATCAGCTGCAGTGCTGACATCACGGGACTCCAGGACAGGTAAGTGTCCTATTGTTAAAAGCCAGCAGCTGCACTATGTGTAGCTGCTGGCTTTTAATTATTATTTTTTTTGGGTGGAACACCGCTTTAAGATTGTTCAGTTGTTTTGATACAGAATCTGTTTATTGTTTCTCACTAGTAAGCATTTTTCCCTATTACAATGCAGAAATGCTCAATAAATCCCAAGACCAGGGTGCTAAGAGAACTATTTTTAAATAAAATGTATCCTCAATTGATCCCAGTAAGACCTTTTTGGCCCTCTGTTTTTCCATATTCTTCGTCCTCACAACATTACTGTTTTTAACATGTAAGCCAAGTTCTTCCGAGGAAAACAACGCTCGGCTCTAATTCTCCTTATGTTACATATTTACTGCCATGTGGAGGAGAATTTCCTCTTACCGTAATCACTTAGTTGATGTCCTTGGCCCTAAAGGCTAAACTTTTCTACAGAGTTCAGATTCAATCCTCACTAGGAAGAATGCAGTAGGTGATATGTTCAGCAAATTCCAGACGTCAGATGATTGTTATCATCAGTCCATTAATCCAGCCAGTACAGTATTAGAGACGCCACAGATTAGTGGACTTGGGTTAAAGATGTCTTTGCTGAGCCACATGGGAGGTTCTTTCAATCTAGTATTTACTACCGGTGTCAGTGTCTTAGGATACCAAGTGCCAATATCCAACAGGGGTGACTAGATCTGTGTAGCTGTACAGGGGAGGCTGGACCAAAGCTAAATGCAATTATAATAAGATTTATTAATAACACAGCAAAAACCATCCAAAATCACAAGCAAGTGAAACTCAAAAACTACTTATCTAACTATGATACATTATATACAAAACAAGGAGAGAGATTGGGTAAAGCAAAGTCAGGCCGGAGGTACGTGGAACAGCGGGTCAGGAAGTGTGCCAGAGCTGGGATCCAGTACAAGTGGAACAGGTAGAGCCAGCAGGATCAGGATAGCAGGTACAGAAGAAGGACCAGGATAGGCACAACAATATCTGGATGTTTGGCACAATGTGCAAAATGATAAGGCCCTGTGGAAAGATAGAAGAGGGGCTAAATACCTTCCCAACAACCAGCATCAGGCTCAAACGAGTTCCTGTGATCTGCTGCCTATTGGGAGGCACCCACTGTTAGACATCGGAACTACACCTTTTAGGTCTGAGGACTATAATGCCACCAGTAGGTGCTCTGGTTCCTGACACAGTGGTTGCTTGCATTCAAATGTCAGTTGCTATTATTCCATGAATATCGTGACACATTAATACTTTCTGATCCATTGTGTTTGATGTACTGAAAGAGTAGAGACTGTTCACTTAGCTCAATAAATAGGGTAAATCTGTATTCATTTTAATCATCCAATTATGTGCAAACAAAACATTTTTTTTGCAATTCCCTTGCACTTGATTGGCTATTTATGTCAACACAGTTTTTATGTGTTTAGTAAATCAGCTGCAAAATATTCAGTCAGCCAAAGAATGTTAGATCAATAATGTTACAACACAAAGATTTACAAGGCTCAAAATGAAACTTGCAAAATTATTTGCAGCTTAGGTAATAAATTAATTGTCTCTGCCATCTTATAAGGAACCTTTCAGTTATTATGCAAAGCCTAAATGTTTTTTTGCTTTCTCTGTCCCATCAGGGACACTTCCCTTTACCTCCTTTGCCAGAAACTGAGGAGAAAATAAAAGGAGGGGGCTATCCCCTGTTAAACAGTTGTCACCAGAACAGGTTGTCACCAGAACAACTCAGAAAAGGTTGGATTTGCCATCACTTCTTGTACCAGAGACAATGGTCACAAGGAGGTATTGAGAAGGGAGAATCTCCCTAAACAGCAATAATAATGATCCAGAGGTTAAAACCCTTCTACATTGTGTCCAAAGTATTACAAAAAATTGTCACACACTTTAAGAGACTGCCTCTTTAGTTCCCTTAGACCCCATTCACACAGGGACGACTTGTCAGGCGACCTAGTCGCCTGACAAGTCGCCTCCCGTTCTGTACTATGGAGCCGTTCTAAGGGGAGCGACGCAAGTCGCTCCGACTTAGAAAAAGGTTCCTGTACGACTTCGGGGGCGACTTGGGGCGACTTGCATAGACTTCTATGCAGAAGTCGTTTTGCAAGTCGCCCGGGCATTCGTTTGCAGGTCGCCTCGCTGAGGCGACCTGCAAGTCGTGTTGCCCCTGTGTGAATGGGGTCTAAGAGTTGTATAGGAAGAGAAGTCTTTTCTCTGATTAAATGAGACTTACCTCCAATCAGGATAAAGGCGTGTTGTTTCCTTGTTAAAGCCAAAACTGTCAGTATACAAATGTGTCAGATAAGGAATGAACTTTCGATAAAGAACTGTAGCCACCAACCCACCCAGTAGATGCTGAAGAGGACATCTCTCTCTATTCCTTTCCCATGTACTGTAGGCCTTACAATCAAGTTCAGTTTTTTGGATTCACGGTGGCTTTAGATGGAAATATTTCAGGAAGTAAGTGACTTGATTCCTTTCCTGACATGTTTCCTATGCCCTCTGTCAGATGCTGTCATCTTGTGATAGAGTTTGAAATGGACCTTAGGAGATGACTTCTTTTGATACCACGAGAGCAGAGACATACTGCGGGAGAGAAGCAGAGGAACAACACTCAGCCTAGAGCTGGCAATGTGGTTTAATCTAGCAGAAGAACTTGCTTTACGTTTTTTTTTTTTCCCACAATATTAACTGATTTTAAATTGTCCCTGGTTCTTCACTCCCACTCTTGTCAACATACTATTGAGGAAAAACTTTTTCAGTACATACCTTACTTTAAACCTCTTGTGCCAACCTGCGGACAAAGGGCTGCATGAGGCCCTCGGTCTGCAGGTTGGGCACCAGGGGTCTAAAGTGAGGTAGGTACTGAAAACAGAAAGACCTCAGCAGTCTGTAATGGAAAAACGGATTAGTGATGAGTAAGGCCCCTTTCACACGAGGCGGACTCTGCTTCCACGGAGTCTGCCTCGGTCCGCCGGCTCAGTGGGAGATCAGTATGTTGATCTCAGCTGAGCCGGCGGATGACAGGTCCCTCTCTGCTCACTGAGCGGGGAGGGGCTTGTCAGGCGCCGCTGCCGCCTATGGAGGGATCGGATGAAAACGGACAGCATGTCCATTTTCATCAGATCTCACCTGATCCGAGCCACCAGCGACGGACCTGGACGTAGGGCCATCCGTCTGCTTTTAGCGGATCGGACCGGGTCGGATGTCAGCGGACATGTCTCCGCTGACATCCGTCGCTCCATAGGCTAACATGGAGCGCCCGTTCAGGTCCGCCGTCAAAACTGACAGGCGGACCTGAACGGTCCAATCGTGTGAAAGGGGCCTAATAGCATTGATCTCTACTAGCTTCATGTAATATGTTCCCAGTTTCATATTGTCTTCTGCAGCATATCTCCAGCCAAAAATGTAGCATGTTCACAGTCTGTGACCCTCATTTCTTCTATTAGGTCTGCAGTTTCTGACAGTCTTCCCAAGCATTACATATATTGAACTTTATGTGTGGCCCTTTGGTGATATAAGAGGCTGTATTTGAGGCCCCTTTAGCTTATAAGTTGACAACCACTTCTTTAGACCCAGATGTGTCATCAGTAGGCCTGTATTTTTCTATGAATGCAGGTCATGGCTGGTGGGAGGGTTGGCAGGGTTCTGTATATAGGTTCCTGAAAACATCACAACACCCGACCTCTGCGGGCTGCCTCTTGGGAGGGCAAATAAAATAAGAGAATTCCTATGTGCTACCACTTGTGAATAATGGAGAAAGTAACTTGAAAATGCAGCAGCCACTCACATCGACACAATGTGTCCGCACATGTATGCATATGATTGATAATATCAAATGACGTGGCGCTTTGCTTTTATTTAATTGGTTACAGTGTATGATTCTGTGGAATAAAAATAAAAATAAAATCGGGGTATGTATGGATAGATATACTGTATGTGTATCTATCAACAAAGATTCAAATGTGCATACTCAATTCAATTCAAATACATGTACAGTGCATCCAATATATAAAGTGCTGTCCATGATATGTAATAAAAATTCATATAATATAAAGTACCTCTAAACTCATAGATATAAATTCATATATATAAGTGATAACGTGCATTTAAACATAGATAATGCTTTTAGTGGTGTTGTGCAAAAAAATTCTTTGTATCTAACCAACAGCTTAATGTGAACACAGTAATATTTAAAAGTGTAAATAATCCCAAGGATAGTTGAATGTCCAATTGATTAATCCGCTGTGAATATATCTATAAGGTCCCAAAGACAGTCCCCAATACATGCAAAGTTTGTTCAAACTTTGCATGTATTTTCCTTTTCCCACTTTATATTATTGTGTCACCCATTAGATTCGATACTAACTACAGTGCCTTGCAAAAGTATTTTTATTATTATTATTATTATACAGGATTTATATAGCGCCAACAGTTTACGCAGCGCTTTACAACATTAGGGAGAACAGTACAAGTACAATACAATTCAAAACAGGAGGAATCAAAGGGCCCTGCTCGTTAGAGCTTACAATCTAGGAGGGAGGGTCAAGTTATACAAAAGGGTAATAGCTGTGGGGAATGAGCTAATGGAGAAAATAGTGCAGTTGTTAGATGGAGGCAGGATAGGCTTCTCTGAAGAGGAAAGTTTTCAGGGATCCCCTAAAAGTGGATACATTTGGAGACATTCTGACAGATTGGGGTAGGGAATTCCAGAGGATGGGCGAGGTTCGGGAGAAGTCCTGAAGGCGGATATGGGAGGAGGTGATGAGGGAGCTAGAGAGCAGGGGGTCCTGGGAGGAACGAAGAGGGCGATTAGGTTGGTATTTTGAGACTAGGCTAGTGATGTAGCTGGGGGCAGAGTTGTGGATGGCTTTGTAACTAAGGGCCCTTTCACACTGGAGCGGTTTGCAGGCGCTATTGCGCTAATAATAGCGCCTGAAAACCGACCCGAAAGTGCCGCTGCTGTCTCTCCAGTGTGAAAGCCCTCGGGGCTTTCACACTGGAGCGGTGCGCAGGCAGGACGGGAAAAAAAGTCCTGCTAGCAGCATCTTCGGAGCGGTGAAGGAGCGGAGTGTATACCGCTCCTTCACCGCTCCTGCCCATTGAAATCAATGGGACAGTGCGGCTATACCGCCGGCAAAGCGCCTCTGCAGAGGCACTTTGCGGTGGTTTTTAACCCTTTCTCGGCTGCTAGCGGGGGGTAAAAAAACCATCCCGCTAGTGGCCGAATACCGGCGGTAAAGCGCCGCTTACAATAGCGGCGCTTTACCACCAGCACCACCACCGCCCCAGTGTGAAAGGGCCCTTATTGTTAGTATTTTGAATTTAATTTGTTGGGCGAGTGGCAGCCAATGGAGGGATTGGCAGAGAGGGGTAGCAGACACTAAGCGATTTGTAAGGTGGGTGAGTCTGGCAGCAGCATTCATGATGGACTGAAGGGGGGATAGTCTATTTAAAGGTAAGCAATGAAGAAGGAGTTGCAGTAGTCGAGGCGAGAGATAACCAGGGAGTGAATCAGGAGTTCAATGTTTTTTTAATCTGGATTATATGTGCGTGATCAGAACACAATAGTCTAAGTTGGTCTAAGTCTATTCTATCTACCCTGTAAAAGAAAAGATGTTGATACGTACATTAGAGATGCGCATCTTCACTGGTCTCATGATTCGATTCGATTACGATTATCTGGTCAACGATTCGATTAGATTCCGCGATGCATCACGATTCAATTATGATTACCGACGAGCTCCCACTTCCGCTTGGCCCGCCTTCCTCCCTGCAATCTTCTTGGACACATCACAGGTTACAAAAGACTGTCCGGCTATGCAGGACAATGCAGTGAGACATGCGCACCCGGCTGTGAAGCTGCAAGCTGTCCAGTAGTATTGCCAGCGCCCGTGGACAGGCGGGGGAGAGAAGGGAAGGTTTGGGTGGCCAAGTCGCTGGATTGTGGGACAGGTGCGTGTCTTTATTAAAAGTCAGAAGATGCACTTTTTTTTTTGTAGCTGCTGACTTTTAATAAACAAAAAATTGACAGGAACTCCGCTTTGAATTAAAAATAACCTCACTGCCTTAAAAAGTGCACTACAGGGTACAGGCATTCACACACACTGCTGCTGGCAGGTCAGGAGGGATTACAATCCACAGCTGACAAGCAACCCTGTGAAGTTCCCTGTACTGTCTCTGTGCTGACCAGTGGCGGCTGGTGCTCAATTTTTGGGGGCGCAAACAAATTGAAAAATACTGAACCTCCCCCAAAAATTGGATTTTTTAAAATTTAAATCGTATTTTTTTGATTTTTAGCAAATTTATTTTAATAAAATGCCTTTGCAGTAAAAATCTAAATAGTTTACTGTTTAAGATAGATTAATAATTTTGTTTATTCAGCATGAAATGGAGCTTGGTTATGTTAGCATGAGGCTGTATATTTTTTATTTTACATGTACTTTTGGTACACTCATTTAATAAATTAAACCTGTGCAAACTGAGATAACATGCACTGCATTGATGCATTCACACAATTTCACAATCACCATGAGATAAAACAAAGTTCAGGAATATTCCTTTATCCCATTGTTTTGCAAATCTATGTACACTACAAACTGTATGATTGTTTGAAGATGAATGCATCTATACCAGACACTAAGTGTGAAAAGGAAGGGCAAGCAGTAAAAATGAAACTGCACCCAAGCAGCTTATAAACCTTGTGATCTTTCTGCACATAGCTTAAGTGCTTTATTCCTCCCTTGAGGAGCAAAATGGCATGAGGCCGTAAAAGAGACCCAGTTTGGAAATATTTACTAACCTGACCGCTAAGAGCCCATTCACACAGGGACGACTTGTCAGGCGACCTAGTCGCCTGACAAGTTGCCTCCCGTTCTGTGCTATGGAACCGTTCTAAGAGGAGTGACGCAAGTCGCTCCGACTTAGAAAAAAGTTCCTGTACGACTTCGGGGGCGACTTGGGGCGACTTGCATAGACTTCTATACAGAAGTCGTTTTGCAAGTCGCCCGGGCAGTCGTTTGCAGGTCGCCTCGCTGAGGCGACCTGCAAGTCGTGTTGCCCCTGTGTGAATGGGGTCTTATTATTCTATTTAGGAAACCTTCATTTTGTTTGCAAACATTAAAGATTCTAACTACCAGCAAGAATGAGTCCTTACATTTAAAGAGCAGGTGTCATTTCAGAATCATCATTAGAGGGCTTCCACTCACCTGCTGCCGCTATGTCCCTCACCTTGTTGTGTCACTGCCGCATCACCAGCCTTCCCATTAAAGTGAATGGGACTGTCGGTGAGTCAACAGCGGGTCAGAGGAGGAGCCGATGCGGGACAGAAATGACAGTTGCGCTTTAAAAATTATGATTTAAATCGAGTTGATTTAAATCAAGCCTTTTTACTAGTGATTTAAATCATGAATTAAATCGTGATTTTAATTGACTTGATTTAAATCAAATCCACCCTGGTTATACTTTAAAGGGGTTGTAAACCCTCGTGTTTTTTCACCTTCATGCATCCTATGCATGAAGGTGAAAAAACACCTGGCAGTGACCGGCCCCTCCCACGGCTGAGACGTGCTCTTCCTCTGCCCAGGGTTCTCAGCTCTTGATTGGATAGATTGATAGCAGCGCAGCCGCTGCTATCAATCAAATCCAATGACGCGGGCGCCGGGGGTGAGGCCAAGTCCTACATTCGGAGTCTATGGACGCAAATGCTGGACTCGGGAGCGCGCCCGCAAGGTAACTCCCCGGGAAAACGCTCCAACTAAGGGGTTATACGATGCGGGGAGGAGCCGCGAGAGCCGACGAGGGACCCCAGAAGTCGAGGATCGGGGCCACTCTGTGCAAAACGAACTGCACAGTGGAGGTAAGTATAACATGTTTGTTATTTAAAAAAAAAAAAAAAAAAGATTGAAACTTTACAATCACTTTAAGGTATAATGTGGCTGTAATTTACTGTGTATTTGTGGTCTGAACAATATTCAAGAACCTACAGCAATGATGCCTTATGGTCATAGAGAAATCATAATGGCCAGTGGTTGGGGTGAAATCTTCCTACCTTATTATATTTAGTTAAATAGTTAAAATCGTTATAGACTTTTTATAGACTATAGACTAATCCATATAAACAAATTTGTTCTCATTTTTTTTTTTTTTTATTGCCATCCTTTTGGCTCCAAGAGGTTTGGAAAGAAGAGTGTATTGTCACAGTGAAGTGCACGCACGAGAGGGATTTTAGTGTTCCTGGCAGAACAGCTCTCTGTACTGTATTTTAGGCTTGGATTGGACTGGGGAAATTTCTGCATCCAGTTGGCTGTTGTAGAAGAAAACAGAACGTACATGTTGGTTTTAGGCACTTTTCCATCAACTTTGTACATTCTGCACGTTCAAACTGTACCCATAAAAAGGACCATTATATCTTTATTTTATAATTTTTCTTATTTGACAAACACATCAAACACATGGGTTATACATGCAAATCACGTGTTTAATTGTACTCCTATGTTTTTTTTTTATTTCCAGATGTGGTTGAGCAATATGTAAAGAAGAAGGCTAAGAATATTTTTATTTATTTATACAATTTGTTGGCTTAGTTTAGGAAATATGTTTTTTAAGAGCCGGTTCACACTAGGACGACTTGTCAGGTGACTTAGCCGACTGACAAGTAGCGTCCCGTTCTGTACAATGGAACCGTTCTAATCGGAGCGATGCAAGTCGCTCCGACTTAGAAAAAGGTTCCTGTACTACTTTGGGGGTGACTTGAGGGGACTTGCATTGACTTCTATATAGAAGTCGTTTTGCAAGTCGCCGCTGCAGTTTAAGTCGCCGCTGCAGTTTAAGTCGCCGCTGCAGTTTAAGTCGCCGCTGCAGTTTAAGTCGCCGCTGCAGTTTAAGTCGCCGCTGCAGTTTAAGTCGCCGCTGCAGTTCAAGTCGTCTGAGGCAGTCGTGCTGCCTCAGTGTGAACCGACTCTAAGGGGTTATAAAGTCAGAAGGCTTTTTATCTTAACGCATTTTATGCGTTAAGATAAAGAGCCTTCCATGTGCAGCAGCCCCCCAATACTTACTTGAGGTCTCTCTCTATCCAGCAATGTCAACGTGCGTCTTGGCTGTCCAAGACTCTCCCTCCTACTTGGCTGAGACACAGCAGTGGCACCATAGGCTCCCGCTGCTGTCAATCAAAATCAGTTAGCCAATCAGGAGAGATAGGGGGCGGGGCTTGGAATAAACGTGCGGAGCTGTGACTCGGCTCGGGTGCCCCCATAGCAAGCTGCTTGCTGTGAGAGCATTTGACAGGAGGGAGGGGCCAGGAGCACAGAGGAGGGACCCCAGAAGAGGAGAATCTGGGCTGCACTGTGCAAAACCACTACACAGAGCAGGTAAATATAACGCGTTTGTTATTTTTATAGAAAAAAAAAACAAGACTTTACAATCTCACTTTTAGGAATGTGTAGTCATTTTTCATATACTTTCTTTATTATGGTCAGGGCAAAAAACAAAAGTGAAAACCTGAAAAATACTTAGTGATACAAGTCTCGTTTTTTTATCTTTAAAAATAACACACATGTTATACACTACCTGCATAGAGTTTGCATGTTCTCCTGCGCTTGTGGGTTTCCTCCAGCTACCATACTCCAAAGATATGCTGGTAGGTTATTTGGCTCCTGTTGAAATTAGTTCTAGTATGTATGTATGAATGTGAGGTACGGACCATAAAGTGATTTGTAAAGTCTTGTTTAAAAAAAAAAATAACAAATAACAAACATGTTATATTTACCTGCTCTGTGAAATGGTTTTGCACAGAGCAGCCTGGATTCTCCTCTTCTCGGGTCCCTCTTCGGTGCTCCTGGCCCCTCCTTCCTGTCAAGGGCCCCCACAGCAAGCAGCTTGCTATGGGGGCACCCGAGCCAAGCCGCAGCTCTGTGTGTCCATTCAGATTTTTTGTATTATCCTTCTGAGCCAAGTAGGTGGTGCTTAAGGCTCCTTTGCATGTTTTCCAGGGACTTCTTTGCCTCTATGATGTTTGCAGAGCTTAATAGTTTACTATATCTAACTAGCTTACACAAGTAAAAGAATCAAAGAAAGTACTCTTCTTTGTACAGTTCCTTATGTACAGTTTTAATGAGAGACAAAGAAAATAGCTAATTTGGTGTTCTTCCTTAAGATAATCTATAGTTTTCTAAAAAAAACTTTTTGCCTTTATATTTATTGCATTATTTATTTATTTGTTTTTTATTGGTTGACCTGTTGCCTTGTAATTTGCAAAAAAAAGCCTGAAAAATTGTATTGATTTGGGGAGCACCCTCTCCCTGTTTCTCTTTTTATGCAGAGTGCTTCTTAATTAATGTATGGTTGGGGGTCTTTGTTTTTTATTTGTTGGTATTCGCTATTCTCTCCTTGCACCTACAGGCAGGGCAATAGAATGAGGGGTCTCTCTCTAAGGCCCCTTTCACATTTGTGTGACCTGAAAGTCGCACAATTTTGCCACAATTTTACCACGATTTTTTGACGCGACTTGAAGCAATGCCTGTGTAATGTTGAGGTCTATGGACCTCAGGCCTGGTTCACACCTATGCATTTTTTAGTGCTTTTTCAGTTTTGCAGAAACACAATACAGTCCATTTAATATGGTTTCCTATGAATGTAGTTCACAAAAACTAGCAGCACTTTACCGCTAACAGACCCGCCGCCCCAGTGTGAAAGCAGCCTAAGGGATGCTTGTTTTTCCTCCCACTGTATAGCCTATATTTTCACTTGCAACTTGGGTTCTCTTTCCTTTTTTTTTTCCTTTTTTTTCTTTTCACATTTATAACGTTAATGCAGATTCCTATTGGTGATCTTGTGACTGTCAGTATGTATTCCTATGGTTTACTATTGTTGTCATTTCCAAGTTAACACTTTATGCTGCCTGCATCACGGTTTTGTACTTTGTTCACTCTTGGATGATTCAAGCGAGGATGATTTATAGGCCTTATTTTTGTATGTTTAGGTCTACCTTTTTAACCTTTGTAAAACACTTTCAATAAAAACTATTGAAAAAGTTTGGAAAAGTATGCTGCAGCCAGTTGTCTTGGCTGTGTATAATGGGTGCCACCTTTTAAGGAGCCACGGACATACCGATGCTGCTTCACCTTCATATACTTTTTAGATAGATATAGATATCTATCTATATCTATCTAGATATATATATCTATTTATATATACAGTATCTCACAAAAGTGAGTACACCCTTCACATGTTTGTAAATATTTTATTATATCTTTTAATGTGACAACACTGGAGAAATGACACTTTGCTACAATGTAAAGTAGTGAGTGTACAGCTTGTATAACAGTGTAAATTTGCTGTTTCCTCAAAATAACTCAACACACAGCCATTTATGTCTGAACCACTGGCAACAAAAGTGAGTAATCCCTAAGTGAAAATGTCCAAATCGGGCCCAATTAGCCTTTTTCCCTCATCAGTGTCATGTGACTCGTTAGTGTTACAAGGTCTCAGGTGTGAATGGGGAGCAGGTGTGTTAAATTTGGTGTTCTCACTCTCTCTCATACTGGTCACTGGAAGTTCAACCAGGCACCTCATGGCAAAGAACTCTGTGAGGATCTGAAAAAAAGAATTGTAGCTATACATAAAGATGGCCTAGGCTATAAGAAGATTGCCAAGACCCTGAAACTGAGCTGCAACACGATGGCCAAGACCATACAGCGGTTTAACAGGACAGGTTCCACTTAGACCACCCCTCACCATGGTCGACCAAAAAAGTTGAGTGCACATGCTCAGTGTCATATCCAGAGGTTGTCTTTGGGAAATAATGTATGAGTGCTGCCAGCATTGCTGCAGAGGTTGAAGGGGTGGGGGGTCAGCCTGTCAGTGCGTAGACCATAGCCGCACACTATATCAAATTGGTCTGCATGGCTGCCATCCCAGAAGGAAGCCTCTTCTAAAGATGATGCACAAGAAAGCCGCAAACAGTTTGCTGAAGACAAGCAGACTAAGGACATGGATTATTGGAACCATGTCCTGTGGTCTGAGGAGACCAAGATAAACCTATTTGGTTCAGATGGTGTCAAGCGTGTGTGGTGGTAACTAGGTGAGGAGTACAAAGACAAGTGTGTCTTGCCTACAGTCAAGCATGGTGTTGGGAGTGTCATGGTCAGGGGCTGCATGAGTACTGCCGGCACTGCCGAGCTACAGTTCATTGAGGAAACCATGAATATCAGCATGTACTGTGACATACTGAAGCAAAACATGATCCCCTCCCTTCAGAGACTGGGCCGCAGGGAAGTATTCCAACATGATAATGACCCAAAACACACCTCCAAGACGACCACTGCCTTGCTAAAGAAGCTGGGGGTAAAGGTGATGGACTGGCCAAGCATGTATCCAGACCTAAACCCTATTGAGCATCTGTGGGGTATCCTAAAACAGGAGGTGGAGGAGCGCAAGGTCTTGAACATCCACCAGCTCAGTGATGTCGTCATGGAGGAGTGGAAGAGGACTCCAGTGGCAACCTGTGAAGCTCTGGTGAACTCCATGCCCAATCGGGTTAAGGTAGTGCTGGAAAATAATGGTGGCGACACAAAATATTGACACTTTGGGCCCAATTTGGACTTTTGTTGCCAGCGGTTTAGACATTAATGGCTGTGTGTTTAGTTATTTTGAGGGGACAGAAAATTTACACTGTTATACAAGCTGTACACTCACTACTTTACATTGTAGCAAAGTGTCATTTCTTTAGTGTTGGCACATGAAAAGATATAATAAAATATTTACAAAAATGTAAAGGGTGTACTCACTTTTGTGAGATACTGTGTGTGTGTGTGTGTGTGTGTGTGTGTATATATATATATATATATATATATATATATATATACACACACACACACACACACACACACACACACACACACACTTTTTTAAAGTACTTGTAGAGCACAGTGAAGAATTCTTTCTCTACCTCTTGTCTTGCGGCTCTGTGCAATGTGAAAAAACAGGAGGTGGGGATTAAATACACCACTCACCTTTGTGAGCATCGCACTGGTCTGTAAAAGGCACATGGAGTGGGTCCGCGTCACCCTGAGATTTTGTTAAAGTGCCTTTTAACACTGATACGTTTGCCCTGCATTTTTACCAAGAAAAATGTCCCCCTTTAAATCCTATGGGACTCTTTACACCACTGCGCTATGGGTGCTGTGCGTTTTGAAAAGTCCTGCATGCTGCATCTTTGCACTTTTGAAAACTGCACCAAAAACTCAGCTCCCATGAAATTAATAGAAAACGTGGCAAAAACGCTCCAAAATGCACGTGTTTTACGTTTTGGCACATTTTTTGAGTCACACTGACTTTTCCAGTGCAGGAAATGCATCTGAAACACAGTAAAATTGTGGTAAAAAGACACATGCGTTTTTTACTGCGATTCTGCTGCAGAGCAGTGTGAATGGGCCTTAAATAATGGGACAGTGCCACAAACATCAGGAGGGTTGGCAGGTGCATGAGATTTCATTTATTTTCATTGTAGACTTGTTTCCATCAAAATGTAGTAAAAAAGCTACTGTCCTTATTTTTTATAAAATACATTAGATGAAAATGCTTAGTGAAGAATAGTACCATTGACTCTACTGACAGTAATCTCACCATAAATGTAATGAGTAGTTTATGGTGCGGTGCGTCAAACTGCGCCATAAACATGAAAGTGTGACCAAACCCTATTTTTTAATGGAGTATAATTTATTGCAGTGAAATGTCTTTAATCACAGATTTGTCAATCAAAAGGTTTTCAAAAATGGAAAAAAAAGGAAAACTCTAGGTTGGTCAAAGATGTGGTCAGGGAAAGATTAGTATGGACCTTGCAGTGTGACTGTATATAATTGATGGCGTGCTTTCTGCTGTCTTACTGCAGCGCTCTATTGATCGCTCTCCAATCATCAGTTTTGCCTGGAGAAGCCATGACAAGGGACAGGTGTGTTTCTTTAGCTCATAGCGTAATAAGGACTTGTTTACACTGGCCTGCACATTATAACGCACTGGTGTACATTGTGTAGTGAGTGGCATTGGCAGCACATTGTGACAGGATGTCATGTGGTGTGCTAAGTTGTGCTGTGTAACATTACAGACATGCTGCTTACAGACCTTCTGCATTTTTATGCACCGCACCTTAACATACTATTATGGTGTGAACAGGGCCCATAGAAAACAATTGTTTGTGTGCCATTCCTTTGAGACTGTATTGAGCTCTACAGATCAGTGTAGTTCGACAGATAAAATCATTCGCTTGTGCGGCTAGGGTGTGGTAAAACCAGGTGGTTGAACTGCAGTTCTACCCCCCCCCCCCCCATCCCCAACGACCTTTCTTATTACAGAAATGTAGACACTCACCCTAGGTTCACACCTATGCGTTTTTTAGTGCATTTTGCAGTTTGCAATGGTACAAGCACACATCTATGCGTTTTGCGGCCGGTGCGTTTTTGGTAAGGGTCAGGGATTTTTTTCCCACAATTTGCGGGTAATAGATGGAACTGCACCAGAAATGCAAGTCCATGACAGGCCCTTCTGGTCTAGTATGGATTCAGAGGGGACCCCCCCCCCCACGCCAAATGCCAAAATGTAATCCATACCAGTCCCTTATCCAAGCATGCAGCCCGGTAGATCATGAAAGGAAGGGGGACAAGCGAGTGCCCCCCCCCTCCTCCTCAACCATACTAGGCAGCATGTCCTCAACATGGGCTCTGCGCCCCCCCACCCCAAAGCACCTTGCCCCCACGTTGCCAGTGGTAGTCGGGGTCCCCAGATCCCGGCCCACCCCCCGATGTGAATGAGTATCATACCACTACCCATTCACCTAAAAAAACGGTGAAATCTTAACAAAATACAAGAGCCGGTTATTGACAAGTCCTTTTTTTAAATAAGAAGCCCAGAGCCATCATCTCCCGGAGCTGTCAAAAAAGCCGTTCTTGTCCTTCTATAGGCATGGGGCGTGGCCATCCAATGACTTTGCCCAGAGAGCCTGCCCCCTGTGATGTCACTGATGGGTTATTGGAGGCTAAAAGGAAATGTGTTGAAATAATATGGCTTTAATTGCTAACCTCTTTCAGAAATGCTAGTTGCCTGGCTGTCATGTGATAGACTGGCGTTAGTACAGTTTCATCAGCTAGAAGTGTGAAGATCAGCAATTTTGACGTTACTGTTACTTTCTGATCTGCATGCTTGTTTCAGGTCAGTGACT
This sequence comes from Aquarana catesbeiana, assembly GCF_042186555.1. NCBI lineage: Eukaryota > Metazoa > Chordata > Amphibia > Anura > Ranidae > Aquarana > Aquarana catesbeiana. The sequence goes on from NC_133328.1 coordinate 104,173,037, forward strand.
CAGAAAGTATTCAAGCCAGAGACAGCCAGACGTGCAGCATTCTTTGAATGTGTTCAGCATAAGACTCTACATAATTCTCAGGGTACAGGTTTCCTTTAAAGAGTTACCAAACCCCGGACCCTGCATTCACTATATCTGGTCTCCTATACAGACCATGGATATGCAATTATTTTAGTAAATCTAAACTGCTAAATACCTTTTCTCATCAGCAGTATATAGCAGTCTTGTGACTTCTATCAGTGTCCGGCTGAGCACTGGTTAAAACTTGTAGGAGGAGTTTTCATTCTCCCCTGATTGACCAATGAGGCTGCAGGACCCCTGACCTTCTGTCTGGACAGTGCTGATTGGCCCTGTGCTGATCACATGCACCCTGCCAAAGAAAAGAAAACCTTTCTAGAAATACACACCAAACTGAGCACGTGCAGCTTGCCCCCAAGGCTCTGTTCTATCAGGAGTTAGATTGGGGACTGTGGAAGAAGGGGAGGATCAGAGAAGACAGGATCAAACAGACTTTTTACACAATGCAGAGGATTAACCCCTTAGGCTCCACACTGAGTATAACAAGCATGCTTTAATGCATATGCAGACTGTTGTGGTTTTAGTAACACTTTAAAGGCAGATATTGTACTGCAGAGAATGATAAATGAAGAAATGTGGACAATACAGTATGAAGCCTTTACAATAGGAGATAGTGTAAATATTTTCCGTTCTACACCGACCAAGCTAGAAAGTATTCTGTGCAAAGTAGGCGAGTCTAGTGTGCAGCGGCCGGGGATCATGTGCGTAGACGGCCCTGTCATGTAAACCGGGCCCTGGTGACAGGCAGAACACACAAACATGGAACAAATCTATGGACTGAAGGTCATTATCTGTGTTTGGAAAGAAAATATAATACTTCAAAATCTGTGACAATACCTGAAGGCTGTCTCAGTGTCCTGCTTCTGTGCAGCCTGGACAACATACTATCCATTACACACACTGTAGTTTGATCCGAATCTTCTTCATGACATTTTTATTTATTATTATTATTTATTTATTTATTACAGGTATTATATAGTGCTATCAATTTACACAGCGCTTTACATATATTTCATACATTCCTATCAGTCCTTGCCCTATAGGAGCTTACAATCTAAGGACCCTAAGACCCCATACACACTATTAGTTTTTCTGCAGATTTTTGTCTTCAGATTTACCCAAACCATATAATATGAGGTCAAATCTTAAGAGTTGCAATTTGTATGCAATCAGGCAGGCCCTTGCACTGCATAGTTTTGGTAAATCTGAAGACAAAAATCTAGGGTGTATGGGGCTTTAGTTACTCTAAACCGATGTAAGGAAATATATAACACTAATTACCTGTATTGCTGTAGCTTGCAATTTAAAAAAAACAATTCTCAAAAAAGCAGATCTGCAGCCAAAAATGTAAAAATAGCCCATTAGAAGATAAATTAAAAAAAACTGCTTTTGTTGCAGAACTTAGCATTAATCTGAAGTCCATGCAATTCTTCATTTCCACATAAGATGTCATCATTCTTTTGGGTTGAATGACCACCAGCATCATTTAGCCTGCTTAATCTGAGGCCAGGTAATCATGGGCCCAACCCACTCCGTGACTTGACAGTGAAGCAGAATAGTGATGAGCTCATCAATTTGCCACTCTGCTTTTCTCTTTCTACCAGCCTTGTTAGGACATTATTGGCTCCTCTCCCAGTCTGAGCCCTGCTATACAGTGGACTTCAAGAAGCTAATCCCAGGTCAGGTATTTAGACCGTGTTAACACAGGTTATAGCAATACATACACCCGTGTGAGGGCCATCTTTGCATGCGTTCCATGCATCTGCGTGCGGGCAGTCCCATTGATGTCAATAGGGATGCAGCAGCTGCATGGGCAAAGCCACTGGTCTCAATTTGACATCTGTGTACGTGCAGGTGCATGTCCCTGAAGGCAAACAGTGTGTTCCTCGCGATCCACCCACATTCCTGGACTGGCACCCGGCAGAGCCTCTCAGCAAGCCACTGAGATCCTGAGCCAGTCTCTCCCACCCCCTCCACAGCCCAACGCTCCAATGAGCAGTCCAGTGTCAGTCACCAGCTCTCTGCTTATGGAGCTGTGAGAACCAAGCGATTGGCGGTGTTTGATCGCTCGGTTCTCAGTGTTAGGCCCCTTTCAAACTGGGGTGGGGGCAGCGTCGGCGGTAAAACGCAACTATTGTTATCAGGTGCTTTACTGCCGGTATTCGGCCGCTAGCGGGGCAGTTTTACCCCCCGCTAGCGGGCGAGAAAGGGTTAAAAGCCAGAGGCACTTTGCCGGTGGTATTGCCGCGGTGTCCCATTGATTTCAATGGGCAGGAGCGGTGGAGGAGCAGTTTACACACCGCTCCTTCACCACTCCAAAGATGCTGCTAGCAGGACTTTTTTTTACCGTCCTGCCAGCACACCGCTCCAATGTGAAAGCCCTGCTATGGACTGTCACGGAATGTCCCACACTCTGCTTGAGTGCTTCCGTCAGTATACCGCTTCCTAAGTTCTGGAACACGAGTCCATTGGATCTGGCTATAGGAACCCCCAAGAACTAGACAACACCAGTCTTGGAGTACATCAGGACTAACTTTATTTAGAATCAAAATACAGTTTTATATATAGGAGAAGATGAGGTTCCCCCCTCCTGCTCATATTACTCTAACAATACAAATGTAACCTAATTAACATGAGCTAATTAACTTTTACCCAGACTAAGTGACTACGTCTCCTAGCTCATTGACTATTCAACATACATTACCATAAACATCAACACAGGGTTAATTAGAACAAACAACAATGAGTTGAATACCCTTAGAACCTGTGGTAAGCCAGACTGAACTCATTTACATTAAACACATTATAGCTGACATCAGACAGGTGAGTGGAGTTGATGACATTAGCATCTTCTCACAGTATGAGTCCCAACAGTATGACTCGGTCACTATTGCTACTATGGCAAATACAGGGTCCCCAGAGTCTGTGTGTTTTGGAGGGACATGGAGCTAAATCCAAAGTAACACCAACCCCAGGGTCCCCAGGCATACAGCTCACAGAGAGCACCATTCCCCCAAATGCCAGGGCCCATAATCTGTTGGCAAGAGGCTAGCGTTCAGTCCCCTCCAATAGCCTCTATCCCGGGTGAGTCTGTCACATGGACAATCTCCAGTTTCCAGGCAGAAAGAACAGTTTTTATAACATAAAACTGCATGCAGGACACTGGACAAACCACTAGGGACAAAGGGGATGTGTAATTATTTGATACAGTACTGTAATCTGTACTGTGTGTTTCACTTTTTGAATTTGGCGCCGAACTCCGTCCCCGTGCGTCGCAACGCTCGCAGGGAACGGAGCTCGGCACTGTGAATCGAGCGAGACATGTCGGCTCGCCGATCACAGCAGGGAGACATCGCAGGATCCAGGGGACAAGGTAAGTATCCTCTACATGGATCCTGCGATGCGATCCCGAGTCTGGCTCGGAGATACCGCTTTTGGTATTGAAATTCCACCCCGAGCCAGACTCGGGAATACCGCCAGGGGGGTTAATAAAAGTGGGCCAAAGAGTCTTAAAACACAATTCGGACTGGCATGGGCACACCAAGATCACAGATCCGAGTGAGGGGTTGATCTCAGCTGTCAGTGTGAGGGAAAAAAAAAAGCTGATCACCGGCTCCTGTCAGAGGGACATCGGTGGGCTGTGCCCACCAGTGTCACCTGCCAGTGCCCACTGTGCCACCTATCAGTACCCACCAGTGCCACTTACCAGTGCCACCTAGCAATACCCACCAGTGCTGCCAATCAATGCCCATCAGTGTCTAATCAGTGCCACAGATCAGTGCTGCCTATCAGTGCCACCTATCAGTGCCTATTAGTGCCGCCTTTTCAATGCCTATCAGTGCCGCTTAGCAGTACCCATCAGTGCAGCCTCATCAGCGCACATCAGTGAAAGAGAAAAATTACCTGTTTTCAAAATTTTATAACAGACTATGAAACCGTTTTTTTTTTTTTTTTCAAAATGTCGGTCCCTTTTTGTTTTATTTAGCAAAAAATAAAAAACCCAGCAGCAATTAAATACCCCCAAAAGAAAGCTCTACCTTTGTGAAAAAAAATGATAAAAATTTCATTTGAGTAAACTGTAGCATGACCGCGCAATTGTCATTCAAAGTGTGACAGCGCTGAAAGCTGAAAATTGGTCTGGGCAGGAAGGGGGTTTAAGTGCCCAATAAGCAAGTGGTTAGGTATTGGTAAGCTCATATCTGTGCACATTTATTTAGTTTACATTTGCATTTCCTTTTTCTGTCATTGTACATTAGTCATTCATAGCCTCTTAAAATTGCATCATTAGTAGTTTATCCTCCCTGCTTTATGGCAGAGTTCACTAAAGGAGAATATGAGGAAGTTTCTGCTACACATAAATTCTTCAAGGTTCAGGCTGTCATTATCACACATTACAATTTTTACCGTTCAGGAGGACACGTTTATTTACTTTGTGTCAGAAACCATGAATCAGACTGAGACAGAAGTACAGTTAAATCACACTTCTTTAAAGACACTCTGGTAGGTTAATTAGATCCTGTCAAAAAAATTGGCTAAATATGTGTATGTTGTATGTGCATGTGTTTGTAAGCGTGTCGGGACCCCATGGGGCAAAAGGATCGCGCTATACCGCAGATGGACACTTGCGGCAAAAAGCGCCTTGAGTCGATTCAGTTCGCATAGGTGGCGTTATACAAGTCATTCATTCACATTCATTCATTCACTTTAATAATGATAAAAAAAGGTAAACTGAGTAAACATAGTCAAAACATAGCCAGAGTTCAGGAACCGGAACGGATAGTCAGACAAGCCAAAATGTCACGGAGCCAGAGATGAGGGTAGTAGAACAGCAAGCAGGATTTGGAGCCAGAAGGAATGTCAGCCAAGCAAGTCTTTACCAGGAAGGCATCTCTAGAGATGTGACCAAGGCGAAGGCAGAGATCATCTGGACTGGACGGCTTAAGTATACAGGACTGACGAGCAGGATATCATCAACAGGTGAGTCACTCTGGAGAGATAGGAGCTGGCAATTAGCTGACAGCTGAGCGATCAGCTTTGAGAAGGAAGGGTTGAGCCCAGCCCTGATATTTGCAGCTTGATTTTTTTAAAATATATTAAATGTTTTTTTTTTCCTTGGCTGAAAGGGACGGCTGTGATAGCTTTATGCTGTCATTAGCTGCACTGTTATGACTAGTTGTCTCCCTAGCACACCTGCTAACTGAACAAGCTAAAAACAGCAAGCGAACTGACTTTGCACCAGGAATCCTACCACCCTAAGGTCCAGATCATTTTTGAATAGCTGCATCCCTGGCCAGGGCTGGTGCAAGGATTTTTGACACCCTAGGCGAAACCGAATTTTTCCGCCTCCCCTGGCTCCACCCCCTTTGCCCTGCCCATTTATACCCCAGCTTTTTAATGACGCGCCCATCAGATGCAGCCCACCAGCACCCATCAAATGCAGCCTCACCAGCGCCCATCAATGCAGCCTCGTCAGCGCCCATCAAATGCAGCCTCGTCAGCGCCCATCAAATGCAGCCTCGTCAGCGCCCATCAAATGCAGCCTCGTCAGCGCCCATCAAATGCAGCCTCGTCAGCGCCCATCAAATGCAGCCTCGTCAGCGCCCATCAAATGCAGCCTCGTCAGCAACCATCAAATGCAGCCTCGTCAGCGCCCAGCAATGCAGCTTCACCAGCGCCCATCAAATGCAGCCTACCAGCGCCCAGCAGTCCGCCCTAGGCGGCTGCCTAGTTTGCCTAGTTTTAGCAGCAGCCCTGACCCTGGCTACACTAGCTGAGGGATGATAGCTATGATCCTGAAAGTAATGCAATACACAGTGCTTCCAGGGTCATTGGCCGCAGGAGAGATTGGGGCTATTCCCAGAATTCCCCCTGCTCCAGAGGAAGGGAGGAGCCCAGGACCCACTGTATGAGGCCAGCAAAGGGGAAGGGGACACACTTTGTGAGCCCATAAAAGGCAGGAAAGCCCTTTGCTGGCTCCTAAAGCCTGTACAAAGCTCCCAAGTGCAGCAGCCATGAGCTTGATTTAAACACTTGCCTTCCATGCTGTTTATATGCATACCTTGGTAGATAAGTGGTTAAGACTGTAAATGGAAAAAAACAATAATGAATTGTAAGTAACTATATATCATATTTTAATGGAGTTATTTGACTGTTCTCCTTTATATTGCAGATTGAAAGCGTACTGCCGAACCGATACTCACTGGAATGCGGACCTGATAGAATGTTAAACATGGGTGAGTTATTCTTTTTTAGTCCTGTTTTTGTGAAGTTATATTCCTTATTTAATCGAATTGAGGATAATACTGACATAATCATCTGTAACGAGATGCAATCTTTTTGAGTCAATATTTAGCCTATTAAACCACTGCACACTGGTACCATTAGGACATACTGCAGTCATTGATGTTACAATGGTGAAGCCACAAACAAATTGGTAACGGGCAGCCCATAGAAGATTCTTTTTTTTTTTTTTCAACCAGCAGGTTGAACGGAAAAAAAGTCTTAATTCCCCCATCCACACATTCAGGCTCCATGCACATTAGCGTTTTTTTAAGCTTCTAGAAACTATTATAAGCATTTTATTTTTCTGCTCCTAGAAGCTAATAGTGTTATGCACACTATTTTATGCTAAAAACATTTTTGGGAGCATTTTCTTGACAGAAAAAAATGTTAAATGCTACTAAAATGCTTTTTTAGAGCTTTTTTTTTCCTTTGTGTACTGTAAAAGCGCTAATAAAACACTAACACTCCTAAACACTTCTAAAAGCTACTAAAACGTTACTACAAGCTGGCACAAAAACCCTATTATCAGCATTTTTCATCCAGTGTTTCTTTTTCTAGCGGTCTTGGAGCTTAGAAAAACTGCTAGTGTGCATGGAGACTTAATGTAGATGGGGGAATCCTCCCTCTAAGCTATTGCATTATGACAGTGGGGAGACTTCACTGCTGTCAGAATGCACCGATCAGTGCTGCAGCGCTGATTAAGCATTAAAAAAAACAGGACAGTTGTACAGAAGTCGATCAAATTCTATATAACAACCCTGCCCATACCTTCCTGCTGAACTGGCTGATTTTTCATCCATGTATGGCCGGCTTACTGAGAGACATCCTACACTTGAATGTCAAAAATTGGAGTTTGGCCAAATTGCACAGTGGGAGGATCTGAAAGGAGCAATAAATACCAGAAGTGCATTATGTGCAGAGTTCAGGGATGTGCTTTGTACAGAGTGTAGTTGTAGGGGTGCCCTATGCACAGAGTGCACAGTTCAGGTATGCCCTACATAGAGAGTGCAGGGTTCAGGTGTGCCCTACGTAGAAAGTGCAGAGTTCAGGGGTGTGCTACGTACAGAGTCCAGGGTTCAAGAAGATAGATTCAATGAGTGTATCCTATAATAGTGCCACACCCAAAATCTTTAGAAAAGAACTGAATACCCCTAAGCACACCTGAACCCTGCACTCTGTACGTAGGGCACACCTGAACCTTGCACTCTGTACGTAGGGAACACCTGAGCCCTGCACTCTGTATGGTTCAGGTACAGAGTGCAGGGCTCAGGTGTGCCCTTCGTACAGAGTGCAGGGCTCAGGTGTGCCCTTCGTACAGAGTGCAGGGCTCAGGTGTGCCCTTCGTACAGAGTGCAGGGCTCAGGTGTGCCCTTCGTACAGAGTGCAGGGCTCAGGTGTGCCCTTCGTACAGAGTGCAGGGCTCAGGTGTGCCCTTCGTACAGAGTGCAGGGCTCAGGTGTGCCCTTCGTACAGAGTGCAGGGCTCAGGTGTGCCCTTCGTACAGAGTGCAGGGCTCAGGTGTGCCCTTCGTACAGAGTGCAGGGCTCAGGCGTGCCCTTCGTACAGAGTGCAGGGCTCAGGCGTGCCCTTCGTACAGAGTGCAGGGCTCAGGCGTGCCCTTCGTACAGAGTGCAGGGCTCAGGCGTGCCCTTCGTACAGAGTGCAGGGCTCAGGTGTGCCCTTCGTACAGAGTGCAGGGCTCAGGTGTGCCCTTCGTACAGAGTGCAGGGCTCAGGTGTGCCCTTCGTACAGAGTGCAGGGCTCAGGTGTGCCCTTCGTACAGAGTGCAGGGCTCAGGTGTGCCCTTCGTACAGAGTGCAGGGCTCAGGTGTGCCCTTCGTACAGAGTGCAGGGCTCAGGTGTGCCCTTCGTACAGAGTGCAGGGCTCAGGTGTGCCCTTCGTACAGAGTGCAGGGCTCAGGTGTGCCCTTCGTACAGAGTGCAGGGCTCAGGTGTGCCCTACGTACAGAGTGCAGGGCTCAGGTGTGCCCTACGTACAGAGTTCAGGGTTCAGCTCTCTTTCACATGCTGTCCACATTTCCCTTCCACCCCTCCCTAGCTCCTGCACACATCTCCCTCTATAGAATTAATCTCTACTGCCCCCTCCCCTTTCCCTCCCAAAAAAACTTCCCTACCTGGTCTGCCACTAGTACCTCCCGGCAGTGTAGGCGGATCCATCTCTCTGTCACTTGCAGGGAGATCATTGGTTGGCATCTGTGCACCTGGACACAGATGGGGGTCACAGTGCAGCTTACCGCATGGTGCCCTATCCCACACTGCATCTGCAGCTCTTTGGTCCCCACCCTGAGTGCAGGGCAGGGAGGGAGGGATCTGTGAGAGTCGCCAAGAGGAAAGCTTTTGTGTTTACAAATGACAGTGCTGAGTGGGAAGTGGAGGGTGAGAGCCAGAGATAGCTAAGTTCTGCCACGTACCAGCTGAAAAAAAGCCCAGGGTGTGAGAGCCACACAAAATGGCCTGGTGTGCTGGATTCGACCCGTGAGCCTTATGTTTGATTCACGGGGGCTAGAGTGTCAAGTATGGCGCTGCTACAGGTTGTAGAGGGTGGTCAACCATGCTGGCACTTCTCATTTCCCAATTGGGATATCAGTAGTTGTGGATGCTTGGAACAGACTACCAGTAGAGGTAGCACATCTGTCAACATTACACATTTTACCATGAAGGATGTATCATTTTTTGGCCAAGTAGTGCCTTGCTCTTTTAAAGACCAAAACAGCATATATATACAGTATTATTTATTTATTTATTTTTAGTATTGTATTGAACTTCTTTCTTTTTTTTTTTTTGAAATGTCAGTCTGTCACGGTGCATAAAAATGCAGACAGACACAGGTTAACTGGGGTGCGGGGTGGAACACTGCAGACATGTTTCAGATTTCTGCACCGCAGCTTACCTGAAGGCTGCGTTTAAGCAGGAACAGGGCACATAGAAAACAATTGCGGAGAGTAGTGTTTTTTTTCTAGCGCACAAGTGTGAGCCCCCTTTTTGTGAAGTTGTCCTTTAAATGTTCCTCCCAGCCTTGTGAGTGGCCACCTAATGCAATACTTACCTTTTAGCCCTGGTCCCATATTCTACACCTGTGGCAGATCCAGCCATCCAGAAGAGTTTGGTCCCAGCCAATGGAATAATTGAGCTGCCATGCGTAGTAGGAGCTGGACGCGGCCAGAACTTCTTTTTACAAAGACTGTGCAGTGCCAGGCAGGGCACAGCAGAGAACTGAAGAGTGGGGCTGAAGGTAAGTACTTTGGCTGCTGGGGGGAACATTTGAAGCACAATGATACCACTCTAGCAGAGTTCTATGTTAATAACGCGTGATCCATCTTGTTTGAACCATTCAAAATAAGTCTTGGTGCCGGAGTGCACTATATCTGTCCATGTCTTTGCTGATGATGTGTATTTTTGGAAAATGGTTTACATTTTTATTTCCTCTCGAGCATCTTGTCTGTGTTATGTAAGGCTTGTTGTTTAGTTGGCTCTGCAGCTGGAGGGTATATATAGCATGTACTCCAGCAAAGGAGCTGAATTCCTCTGTGCTGCTGTGTTATCAGAGAAAACTCCTCATCCAGCTGCTTCTTCTTCTCACCTTAGGACCCATAACTAAAGCCCCGTATACACGATGAGATTATCGCATGAATGATTGACGTTTTTCTTCATTTGAGTCCTCTGGACATTTGTGTTGGAAGCGGTATAGGCATTGCAATGGAATAAGTGTCTGATGAATAAGTGCGCATTCTGTTCTGTTTCTTGATGTCACTGGAAAGTGGATGTGTACACAGGGGACAATGTTACACACCTATAGATCATTTGTCTTGGCTCCATGCCTGGAATGCAGCAATGCCATAATATAGTGTGTCAGCATTCAAAGTAAGGAGAAATCATTCACCACACCTTGTCTGTGGATACAACAGTGATACACCATCACAATAGGATATTTTTACTGACCAAAATACATAAACGGCTATTGATGATCAATCATTATGAAAATGTGCGGTGCCTAGCTACCAGGCAGTAATCTGTACAGAAACAAAATGACTACATAGCTGTAATTTAAAGTGGCTCTCCAGCTTTTAGATCCAATCTGTCAGGGTCTTAGTATACAGTATCCCTTTTTTGGAAATTCATTTTCTATCCTGATATCCATTCCCATAAGTGAATAAAGATAAGAGAAATCTAAAAATGTACAAAAGTCACTGGGGTAGAGTGTGGGAATCTTCAAAAGGGAACACCTGGTCCGGTGACAGCTTGCAGAAGTGGGATTTCCCCTCACTTTGAAGAGATCTCTCTAGTACAGCAGTTGCCAACCAGTGGTACGTGGAACACTGATAGTCCACAAGAAAATGTTGGTGGTTCCCAGGGGTTCTGCTGCAAATCAACATTGTGGTGGATGTATACCGCCCAATGTAGTTTTTTTAGTGTTGTTCTCAATGCGCGCTGACAGTCAATACTGTCAGAGTGCATTGATACCCGACGCCTCTTCTGTAGCCTTGGCTCCTGTGAGCTCAGAGGGAGGTTCTGGGAGTAGTGCAGAGAGTGGAAGGTGAAGAAGGAGGGGACTTCCAATGGCAGCGCTGATCACAGTCTGTAGGAGGGAGCACAGAGCTCGAGCAAATGGCTGGATAAGGAGGTGAGATCCAATGATGGGCCTGTGTAAGGCAGCAATGTGATGCAGAGTGGGGGTGGGGTATGGGCAGAGAGACAGAGGATTGTGTGTATAAGGCAGCAGTGTGATCCAGGGGGAGGGGGGCAGGAGAGCCAGAGCATTGTGTGTATAAGGCAGCAGTGTGAATGGGGGGGGGGGAAGAGAGCCAAAGCATTGTGTGTATAAGGCAGCGGTGTGATCGGGGGGGAAGAGAGCCAAAGCATTGTGTGTATAAGGCAGCAGTGTGATCCAGGGGGAGGGGGGAAGAGTGCCGAAGCATTGTGTGTATAAGGCAGCAGTGTGAGTTTAGTGGGCCATGAGATCCATCAGGTTGGCGACCACTGCTCTAGTAGGCCTGCAGACATCAATAGAAAAACCTTCCCTAAGCTAACCAAAAGTAGACATTTTTTCTTTATTAACAATTTCCAATTTGAAATTTGATCAGTCGATGACCATATTAAATAATATAAATTTAAAATCAGAGAAAGATGTGCATATAGTAGAGCTGCACAATTATTCGTCAAGAATCGTTATCGTGATTAATCGTCAAGAATCGTTATTGCGATCTTGACTAAAGTGTTTCACAATTCTTTCTATGCAAAGAATTCTCTCTGCTCTTCTGAAGTCACAGCCCTCAAAAGAAAGGAAGAGAAAAACTGGGCAGTCTGCCAAGAAACAAACCATTCTTTATCAGTTGAACTTAAGTATAAACATTGTAACAATTTGTCAATGGAATAGACTTCCTGTGTAAGTGAAAAAAGTTTAACCACTTAAAGTGGAGTTCCACCCAAAAATGGAACTTCCACTTTTTGGATTCCTCCCCCCCTCCAGTGTCACATTTGGCACCTTTCAGGGGGGAGTAGGGAGCAGATACCTGTCTAATACAGGTATTTGCTCCCACTTCCTGCATAGATCACTGCGGTGCTTGCGGTGACCTACACCACTTCCAGCGCCTACACTCTCCTCCACCGCTGTATTCTGTGAGACACAGAACACAGCAGGGACCAGAGAGGACGCGCATGCTCAGTAGGGAGCCAGGAAGTGAAGCCGCACGGCTTCACTTCCTTATTCCCTTACCGAGGATGGTGGTGGCAGCAGCCAAGAGCCAAAGGACGGATCGGCTTCGGCTGCCAACATCAAGGGCTCCCTGGACAGGTAAGTGTCCTTATATTAAAAGTCAGCAGCTGCAGTATTTGTAGCTGCTGGCTTTTAATATTTTTTTTTCAGCGGACCTCCGCTTTAAAAACTAAACCTTTTTCTGACATTTGTTAGTTTCAAGTTAAAATCTTTTTTTTTTTTTTTGCTAGAAAATTACTTAGAACCCCCAAACATATATAATTTTTTAGTAGACACCCTAGAGAATAAAATGGTGGTTGTTGCAATATTTTATATCGTACTGTATTTGTGCAGCGGTCTTTCAAATGCAATTTTTTGGAAAAAATTACTTTAATGAATTAAAAAAAAAATCTTACCAGTAAAGTTAGCCCATTTTTTTTGTATAATGTGAAAGATTTTACGTCGCGAGAATCGTGAGAGAATTGTGATCTTTTTATTCTAAGCAAAAAAATCGTGATTCTCGTTTTGGCCAGAATCGTGCAGCTCTAGCATATAGTAAGGTTAACCTCCATCCGGGAAGCTCTGTCTTGAGGAGCCCTTCAGCTCACCCTTGTACTGCCACTGCAGACCTCCCACACTTCTCCTCTATGGAAGCAATGTGCTGCCACAGGGACACGGCCACCTTTGGTTTATGGGAAATGGCATTCAGCCCAGAGCAGAGGCAGCAATAGTAAATTCCCCTTCAGTGGTGTCAATGTTAATTTAGTTTCACGTGGTTGCCGAACCATCACTTCCCATGCAAAACTGAAATATTGTATTTGGGGACGAAGTAGGCCTTTAAAGCTGAATTCCAGGTATTTTTATATAGTTACTTTGGTCCAGCATACCAGCCCGTTCCCATGGAATCTGGAAATCATGTATTTTATTTTTATTTTTTTTGGGTCCTGTGCTGAGCGGCTGCCCTGGTGCTTATTGAATACCAGAGGTCACTAGTTTGGTACAGACGCCATTCGCATGACACTTTATATTTTTCCGAATAAATGCAAGGCATTCTCTGATTGGACGAGGTGGAGAGGCAAAGCCATGATGTCACAATCTTCACCTCTTCTAAATAGAGAACGCTTTGCATTCATTGACAAAATTCAATAAAATTCTCTGAATGGCGGCAGCGCCGAGTGATCGACTTTCTGTGTTCACTAAGCAGTAGGGCAGCCACTTGATGCAAGACCTGGAAGCCAGCAGCAATTAGTGTAGAATTGGTGCCTATTACAGTGATTTCCAATGGAACTATGTAAAATAGCCATATCTGAAATTCATCTTTACAGCATTCCAAAGGATATGACAGAGTGAAAAAAAGCTGGGTATCTCACCTTGGGTTTTATTTCTGGAGAACTTAAAAGCTCACAATAAGTTCCTTTTTTTGAACAAGGAAGCAACAAGTTAGGAAGTGACTGTTAAAGTTCTCAGCAGCAAGGGGGGGTTAAAAAAAAGCTTTGTCATTTTATTAGATCTGTCATATTTTTGCAGATGCGCTGCGCGTTCTATTGCGAAAGCTGTAAAAACCCCAAAAATCACATGTTCACAACAGCAATTATGTGATCGTGTGCCCTCTTCTGAGTCGGACGTGTCTTTGATTGGGACACGTTTTCTCTATTCAGATGTACATTAGCAGGAGGATTTCTTGTATGTGCACACTGGTGTGTGGCCTCCTGAGATTATCGGACATCACTCAGAGGTCGTCTGTGCAGATGTTCACAGGGCAAACGTAGTGAGACCAGCTAACCAGCTTGCTCAGCCTCCATCTATTTTAGAGACACAAGAACGTTCAGGGATTCCTCTGGTACTTGCTAGTTATAAGCTATAGACCGACCACACACTAAGAGCCCTTTCACACTGGGGCGGTTTGCAGGCGCTAATAATAGCGCCTGCAAACCGACCCGAAAGTGCCGCTGCTTGCATTTCAGTGTGAAAGCCCCGAGGGCTTTCACACTGGAGCGATGCGCTGGCAGGACGGTAAAAAAAGTCCTGCCAGCAGCATCTTCGGAGCGGTGAAGGAGCGGTGTATATACCGCTCCTTTACCGCTCCTACCCATTGAAATCAATGGGACGGCGCGGCTATACCGCCGGCAAAGCACCTCAGCAGAGGCGCTTTGCGGTGGTATTTAACCCTTTCTCGGCCGCTAGCGGGGGTAAAACCGCCCCGCTAGAGGCCGCATACCGACGGTAAAACACCGCTAATAATAGCGGCGTTTTACCGCCGACGCCGCCCCAGTGTGAAAGGGCTCTTACTGTAACTAATGAAAAAAATAGACGCGTGTTAGGCCTCGTGTACACTGCTGCTGCTAAACGGACATTTAGGAGCAGTTGGGCATTTTTTTCAGCTGCCCCTGAACTTTCCTCTATGTTATCTTATCAGTACATGTACACAGGGTCATTTGTAGTAGTTTCTAGGCAGTTGAGTTTAGAGGCCTTTTTGGGAAAGCAAAAAAATTAGTTCAAAACGCTTCTAAATGCGGTAACTCGCGTTTAGCCGCGTTTTGTTTACAGGCGTTTTTCATTTTTGGGTATTTTGAAAAGAAAAAAAAATTTTTTTTTTTCAAACGCTTCTAAACGCAAACGCAGCTAAATGCGGAATGTAAACATGGCAAAACAGACGTTTTAAACATTGGTTACTATCTGTCAAGTTAAATTGTTCAGGAGAGGTTGTAAAAACGTCCTGTTTACATGAAGCCTTACACTGGTGGTAGCAGGCTCTTACACATACTGTGGTTAGTGTGTATTGTTGGGTAATAAAGAACTCCTCTGTCATGAGTACTGCAGGAAGAGAAAAGTGAACGTTTCCTAAAAAGAAAAATGGAAAGCCATGTGTCAGTATGTGCAGAAATACAATACTCCATTAAGAGTAGATTATACCATGTATATTTTAACCCTTACGCTGCTGCTCAGATAGCTCAAATATTTAAAGACTGTCGAGTTATTTAATAACAAATATGTGTAAATTTAAAATCGTGTATGCAAAACAGTAAAAATCAAAGGCACGTTATGCGAGGGAGTTAAAAAATTGCTTATATGATGCTACTTCATCTCATATGATACCACTTGACCTCCGGAAGCTTTACCCCCCCCCCCCCCCACAACCAGGCCATTTTTTGCAATACGGCATCTGACAATTGCGCGGTCATCCAACGCTGTAGCCAAATACCTCTTTTTTTGGTGGTATTTGATCACCACTGCGTTTTTTTATTTTTTGCGCTATAAAAAAAAAAAAAAAAAATTTTGAAAAACAAAACACAATATTTTTTTACTTTCTGCTATAAAACATATCCAATAAAAAAAAAAAAAAAACACATTTCTTAAAACTTTAGGCCAATATGTATTCTGCTACGTGCTTTTGGCAAAAATAAATCCCAATAAGCGTATATATTGATTGGTTTGTGCAAAAGTTACACCGTCTACAAACTATGGGAGATTGTAATTTATTTACTAGTAGTGGCAGCGATCAGTGACTTATAGCGGGACTGTGATATTGGGGTGGACATTCTCACACTAACTGACACTTTTTGGGGATCGGTGACACTAATACAGTGATCAGTGCTAAAAATATGCACTGTTGCTGTACTAATGACACTGGCTGGTAAGGGGTTAACATCAAGGGCGATCAAATAGGGTTAACGGTGTGCCTAGCCAGTGTTTACAGTGCCTTGAAAAAGTATTCATACCCCTTGAAATTTTCCACATTTTGTCATGTTAAAACCAAAAAGATAAATGTATTTTATTGGGATTTCCAATTTTTTTACAAATAAATATGCAGGGTAGATTTGATTTAAATCAAGTTGATTTAAATCACTAGTAAAAAGGCTTGATTTAAATCAACTTGATTTTAATCATAATTTTTAAAGAGCAACTGTCATTTCTATCCCACAGCTGCTCCTCCTCTGACCCGCTGTTGACTTACCGACAGTCCCATTCACTTCAATGGGATGGCTGGTGAGGCAGTGGTGACACAACAAGGTGAGGGACGTGGCAGCAGCAGATGAGTGGATGCCCGCTAACAGGCGCTGCCATGATGGATCTGAAATGACTGGTGCTCTTTAAATGTAAGGACTTATTCTTACTGGTAGTTATAATCTTTATTATTTGCAAACAAAATGAAGGTTTCCTGTTTAGAATAATAAGCTGTCAGGTTATTAAAACAGCGATATGAGAACCGATTCAATCACATCATTGTAATGTACATAGATTTGCAAAACAATGGGATAAAGGAATATTCCTGAACTTTGGTTTATCTCCTGGTCACTGTGAAATTGTGTGAATGTATCAATGCAGTGCATGTTATCTCAGCTTGCAGAGTTTGGATTTATTGAATGAGTTTACCAAAAATGTAAATATTGCAGAATATATATACAGCCTTATGCTACATGACTAAGCTCCATTTCATACTGAATAAACTAAATTATTCACGTATCTTAAATAAAAAAAACTATCTTTAGATAGATTTTTATTCCAAAAGCATTTTATTAAAATAAATTTGATAAAAACCAAAAAAAATCATTTAAATAAAAAAAAATCATTTTTTTTGTTTGTTTAAAAATCATTGATTTATATCCACCCTGTAAACATGTGAAAAGTGTGGCATGCATTTATATTCAGCAGACATGGGGGTAAGTCACACATGTGCAAGTCACAAGCAAGTCTCAACTCTTAACCTTCAAGTCACAAGCAAGTCCCAAGTTACTGTGGCAAAAAGCAAGCAAGTCAAGTCGAGTCCCTGCTAGAAGTCAAGCAAGTCAAGTCATTTATTTTGGTCAAGTCACAAATTAAGTCAAAATACTGATCTACCCAATTTTCACCCTTTAAATGAGTTAAAAGTCAGTTTTCAGGAAAGGTTTTGTTTTATTTTCAACATTAACAAAACTGCTTAGTGCTTTTTTCTTGGCATATTAAAGAAACTCTTTGAATGCCCAAATAGCAGACAAGGAGCAGAACACTCAGCAATTAAATGGCCAACAAGCCTGAAAAAATGTAGTCCTTGCTGAGGGAGAAAATAACTAAGCTCAAAGTTTGAACTTGACACAATGTCAACATCTGGACACTTGAATGGTGATGAGAATAATAGTATTCTCATCACCATTCTTCAAGTGTCCTGATATTGGCAATTTGGCATTGTGTCAAGTTCAAACTTTGAGCTTAGTTATTAGAATAGAAAAAAGAGGGAGAAACACCCGCGCAATAGGATGCATGCAATGGAATAAAAATTTAAAAATTAAAGAATGTTGTTGGAACTGCTGCCACTACCGATTACTTCCACTAGGTGGAGTAAGATATAAGAAAAAAGGAATAGAAGTAGATAGCGCTGTTTCCAAGCCTGGTGAATTCAAATGTGTTATAAAGGTCCTGGATGTGCATAAGTCAAGTTGGTTGTCTGACTTAATAAAGTGCAGTGTGTGCTCTAAAAAAGATATAACTTAATCCGTATAAATATAATATATCCATATATAAATTAACCCTATTTTTAAATTAAAAATATTTGTGCAAAATTATGTGATCCATAACGTAAATCGATAATGTACATATGAAGTGAACAAACAAATATATATAATCAAGTGCTTTCAGTGCTGCTAGGATCTGGTGAGTGCAATCAATTACTATTAGAACACGGATTAAGGCACGCACTGAAAGGTTTACTCATTGGAATATCCATCAGAATCCAGGGTTTTTTTTTTGTAGCAGCACTGAAAGCACTTGATTATATATATTTGTTTGTTCACTTCATATGTACATTATCGATTTACGTTATGGATCACATAATTTTGCACAAATATTCCAATGAGTAAACCTTTCAGTGTGTGCCTTAATCCGTGTTCTAATAGTAATTGATTGCACTCACCAGATCCTAGCAGCACTGAAAGCACTTGATTATATATATTTGTTTGTTCACTACATATGTACATTATCGATTACGTTATGGATCACATAATTTTGCACAAATATTTTTAATTTAAAAATAGGGTTCATTTATATATGGATATATTATATTTATACAGATTAAGTTATATCTTTTTTAGAGCACACACTGCACTTTATTAAGTCAGACAACCAACTTGACTTATGCACATCCAGGACCTTTATAGTAATTCCACGGGATAAACATTCACTAAATACTATAGGCAACATCTTTACAATCTTTCCCACTCCATACTGCCCTCCCACTAAGGGAATAACACATTTGAATTCACCAGGCTTGGAAACAGCGCCTATCTACTTCTATTCCTTTTTTCTTAGTTATTAGAATAGCCACTTAAAATGCATTGCATTTGCAAAAAATAGTATTCTCACTTCTCAGAATACTATTTTTTGCAAATGCAATGCATGTTAAGTGGCTATTCTCAGAATAGCCACTTAACATGCATTGCATTTGCAAAAAATTAAATTTGAAAGTACTTTCTCGCTCACTTGTGAGCGATGGGGTCGCATTATCACCCCACCATGGGTAAACACACGTTCAACAGGTGCGCTTGATGCAGGGACTGACATTACTCTTACCGCTACCCTGAACAAAGAGGGGAGCATGTGCCTGTTCTTGGCCCAAAACTGAAGGCAGCTCTGTCCATCACAAATGTCTAAATACTGGTTCAGCTGAATTTGGGGACTGGAACATGAATCTCTCTTCTGTTTTTTGCGGTATGCTGTGAACAGCCCAGATTGACTCTCTGACTCTGCCACTGGCATTTGCTCGTCTTCATCGGTGGTTGTTGGGGTGGGCTTGCAGTCCTCTTTGAGAATCAAGTCTGAAAAACACAAGCATAAAACAGTGACTCAATGCACTCAGGTGTTATTACTGCAAACGGGTTATTACCAAAAACATAACATACTTTTTATCATCGCAGACACAGCCTCCTTGACATTTTCGGTAGCCAAAACATCATGGGTCAACCACATGGTGCCAAATGAAGGATCCAGCAGAGCAGCTTTTAGGTATAGAGGGTCAGAGGAGGGTAAGGTTGCTACATCATTCTGTTCATCTGCCATCCTCACATTGACAAAGATCCCTTCGAATCGTCTTTGGAGTGATTCTTGCAGGCTACGGATCAAGCCACCAAGGTAGCGCACACTCTCTTTATGATTTTCCAAGTGGTGATTCAGAGAAAGGATACAGGGTACAACAGCACTTATTGTCACAAGTTTTTCTCCCTGTGAGAGGTCTGTGGCTTCTCCAAAAGGTTGAAGGACATCCACGAGTTCCTTAATCTGATTCCACTCTCTAGCTGTGAATACAGTCTCTTTGTGTCCCCATCTTCAAGCATTCTAGTCAGTTTCAGCTGGTCACAGCTGACCATGATTTCAATTGCCTCAGTGTGGAATTCCAGCGTGTGGTAACAGAGGCAGGGATTCCACGCTGTCCAAACTCCTCCTCAAATTTTTCCTTGAAAGAGGTGCTTGTGTGTAACAAGGAGCTCAACCTGGAAGCTTTGGCGAGAGCTGCATTGACTAATTTAGTCTCTTTAAGTCCATCACCTATTACCAATTGAAGCGTGTGTAAAAAACATTGAAGTCTAGTCTGGGTTTTTGCACTCAAATAATTGTCAAACATCTCCTGTTCTTCCACTGACAGGTCATTCCAAATGTCTGAATCATCAAGGTCATCGTCTTCATCTAGCTGTCCTGGAAAACATGTAGTGAATGCTTTTTTCATGTTTGCGGCGTTGTCACAGATGATGTGGTCTACCTTTTTTTTAATCTTGTACTCTTCACATATATGCTCAAATTCCTCACAGATTCTTTCCCCTGTATGGGGACCTTTGAAGCGGTTGCACGCAGGCAACTGTGATTTTAACTGAAGACGGTCATCCTCAATGTTGATCCAGTGCACTGTGACTCCAAGAAAGCCTCTCATTCTGCGGTCTGACCATATATCTACAGTCACAGACAGATGATCTACCACTTCGAGTTCATTTTTCAGCTTCATTTTCCTATCTGCCACCAGATTGTCAAGCTTGCCAGTAATTGTTCTTCTACTTACTGGAGAGTACTTGTTGTCTACTATTGACAAAAAGCGACGAAAGCTTTGGTGTTCAATGATGGACAGTGGCATGTTGCAGTTTATAATGAGGTCTGACAGGATTGAGTTTGTAATTGCCTTTTGCTGCTGGTGGTTGCAGTGGTATAGCTGCACAGTCCCCTGTGCGATGAATTGTGAGATTTGAGGCTGGGTATCATCAAAAGTCCCTTTGGTATGGATGTACTCTTCATATCTATAGAGTAAACAGAAGAAAGATAGAAAAAAAAGTTAGCTATGTGATTTATTGATTTGAACAACAATACACTCTGCTCCCACCTAAAGTGGGATGTAGGGCTAGTTTGCATATATATATATATATATATATATATATATACATACACGTGACGTTACTGTACCTACTTTTCTTTGTGGGTTTTGTAGTGACGGATGAAGTTGGATGTTGTGGTGGACGTGTCTCTTATTTTTGAGTTGCAGACCTCTCTTCTCTTCTTTTCACCAACATCTAAAACATAATCCTTAAATCCAAATTTAATTATTTTTGGAATCGCTCCCTCCATTATAGCTGCCTTGTGCGTTGATCTGTCAGGGATGGATCCAGAGTTTGCTGTCGGGACGGCCCGGGAACTACCAGAAAATAAGGTGTTGCTGCTTAGTACACTAGTACTTACAGAACTATTTTTAATGTATTATATATATACGGTCCTAACCTAACCTTGTTTAAAACAGTGACACGTTTATCATTCCAGATTACAATATTACATTAGTGACTCATAGTGACACTTTTTGGGCACCAGTGACACCAATACAGTGACCAGTGCTAAAGTTTGCATTGATTTCAGCATGCATGGAGCACTGCAGTACATGAACTTTCACTGGATGTGGACTGTTTAATGAGTTTGTAGTACGCATGGAGCACTTAATTCAGCAATATGATTTTTATGTAATATTCACGTTCAGCACTTTGTACTTCGCACAAGTAATAGTTAATTAGTGAAGGACTCAGGGAGGAACTGGTCTGGGACTGAGGGTCAGTGCAGTGGCCGTCGCAGCGCAGGAGAAAAAAAGCACAGAGCAGAGGAGGAGGAGAAAACAAGGAAAGAAGGTTTGTACCTACCTAGGTTTCATAGTTTTAGCATGTGCAATGATATTGATGATTGATTGCATCTGCAATCATATCTGCATCCTGCAATCATCAGTACAGGCCACTGGCTAGGGCCCTGCTAGCTGCTACATCACAAGTGCAGATTTGCAGAAGCTGCAGGTCTGTTTGATGCAGTGCCAAGCAAGCTAATGCTTCCCTGCAAAGTTTGCAGGGAAGTTTTCAGGGAAGCATTTGCTTGGCACTGCATCAAACAAACCTGCAGCTTCTGCAAATCTGTTTCCTCCTCCTCGGCTCCGGGCTCTGTGCTTTTTCTTCTGTGCTGCAACGACCACTGCACTGACCCCCATTCTCAGACCAGTTCCTCCCTGAGTCGTGTGACTGTCCCTGCTCCAGTGCCCCTTCAGTAGAAGAATAATAGTCTGCCATGACTTACTCTATGGCTGCTGGACTGGACTCCACTCAGATTCAGTCAGTCGGCTAGGCTTGGCTGGCTCCTTGGGCAACTTCCAGTTCCTTCTTCCTCCCCCACCATGAGGCCCGCGACTCACGCTGCTGGCTCTGCACACTTGCACAGAAGCCCAGCCCCTCCCTCAGAGATCACTCCGCAGCAGGAGGGGGGGCGGCGCCGTGGCCTGGCCGGACGGAATACAGAGACCTGTACAGCCTAGGAGGAGAGACTGCAGCGCAGTCATCATCAAATAAAAAAAGTCTGCGGCAGCTGCGAACACTGCAAGCGCCGCTCGCGGACACCTATGTGATCCCCGCCCACAATGTTAGCAAGCTGTATTTGTGCGGGCAGAAGCCAGGACTTGGGGGAGCTTTCTTTTGTGGGGGGGCGGCTTTTGCCTAGGCCAAGACACAGCACTGGTGGTGCCAAGTCATTGCAAGTCAAATAGCCCAAGTCAAAGTCAAGTCGCAAGTCATTAGTGGCAAGTCAAAGTCAAGTCGAGTCATTTATTTAATTTTGTCAAGCAAGTCGCAAGTCCTCAAACAGGTGACATGAGTCCGACTCGAGTCAAGTCATGTGACTCGAGTCCCCCACCTCTGGTATTCAGCGCCCTTTACTCTGATACCCCTAACCAAAATCTAGTGGAACAAATTGTCTTCAGAAATCACTTAGTAAATAGAGTCCACCTGTGTGTCATTTAAAGCGGAGGGCCACCCTGGAAAAAAATGCCACCAAAATTCCTAAAAAAATTTAAAAAAAACATTTGGAAAAAAATTTTTTTTTTATACTTACCTAAACCCTTGTTGCTAGGCAGTCTTCCTAATCTGCCTCTTCCTATTCCACGGCGTGTTCTTCTCCTCGGTGAGCGGCCCCGTTGTCTTCTGCGAACTGTGTGTGTTCCCAGAACACCACGGGGCCATTCACAGATCGCTGCGCCGCTCGCGCATGCGCAGTAGGAAACTGGCAGTGACTGTCTGTTACCCTGTTAGGTAAGGGTAACACTGCCTGTTACCCTTACCTAGGATGGCAGTGCTGGGACCCGAGAGCCGAGGGACGGTTCGGCCTCAGGCGGCCGACATTGCGGGCACCCAAGACAGGTAAGTCTACTTATTTAAAGTCAGCAGCTACAGTGTTTAACATTTTTTTTTAGTATACAGTAAATACAGCTGTTCTGCGAAGCCCTCAGAGGTTTGCTAGAGAACCTTAGTGAACCTTAGTGAACAAACAGTATCATGAAGGCCCAGGAACACATCAGACAGGCCAGGGATAAAGTTGTGGAGAAGTTTAACCACTTAAGCCCTGGAAGAATTGGCTGCTCAATGACCAGGCCATTTTTTGCGATACGGCACTGCGTCGCTTTAACTCACAATTGTACGGTCATGCGACACTGTACCCAAACAAAATTGATGTCCTTTTTTCCCCACAAATAGAGCTTTCTTTTGGTGGTATTTGATCATCTCTGCGGTTTTTATTCTTTGCGCTATAAACAAAAAAAGAGCGACAATTTTGAAAAAACACAATATTTTGTACTTTTTTCTGTAATAAATAACCCCAATTTTTTTCTAAAAAAAGCTAATTTTTTCCTCAGTTTAGGCTGATATGTATTCTTCTACATATTTTTGGTAATAAAAATCGCAATAAGCGTATATTGATTGGTTTGCGAAAAAGTTAGAACGTCTACAAAATAGGGGATAGATTTATGGCATTTTTATTATTTTTTTTTTTTTTTTTACTAGTAATGGTGGCGATCTGCGATTTTTATCGAGACTGCGACATTATGGCGGACACATCGGACACTTTTGACACATTTTTGGGACAATTGACAATCATACAGCGATCAGTGCTATGAAAATGCACTGATTACTGTATAAATGTCACTGGCAGGGAAGGGGTTAACATTAGGTAACGATCAAGGGGCTAACTGCGTTCCCTATGTGTGTGTTCTAACTGTGGGGGATGGGACTGACTATAGGAGATGACAGATCGTGGTTCCTAGCTTGTAGGAGCTCACGATCTCTCTCTCCTCTCCTCACAGAACTGGGATGTGTGTGTTTACACACACACGTCCCTGTTCTTCCTCTCGTGCCCGCGATCGCTCATGGCCGTCGGTCATCGTGACCGCCGGCCACGAGCATCGGCACCCTGCTCTGCTTTCCCACTTAAAGGGACCGACGTATAGCTACGACAGTTCGCGGGATCGTGCCGACCTACCACAGTATAATGAAGGCGGCTGGTCGGCAAGTGGTTAAAGCAGTGTTAGGTTATAAAAAAATATCCCAAGCTTTGAACATCTCATGGAGCACTGTTCAATCCATCATCCGAAAATGGAAAGAGTATGGCACAACTGCAAACCTACCAAGACATGTTAGTCCACCTAATCTGACAGGCCGGGCAAGGAGAGCATTAGGCCCCTTTCACACGGGACGGATCCGTGTTGATCCGCCCCGTGTTTATCCGCTGCTCAGCGGGGATCGCTCTGCTTTCCCCAGCTGAGCAGGCAGATGACAGGGCGGGACCCGCACACTGTGCAGGGACCGCCCTGTCAGATCTCCGCTCTCCCCTATGGGGGATCGGAGGAACACGGACCGTCTGTCCGTGTTCCTCCGATCCGCTCTGCAGACGGATAGAAAAATAGGATTTTCTTCCGTCCGCAGAATCGGACGAGAGCGGAGGCGGACGACATCGGGTGTTAGCGGATGTACATCCGCTGACACCCGCTATCCCATAGGGATGCATGTATGTCCGTATTTCATCCGAAAACGGATGGATGAAATACGGACATACTGTCCGCATGTGTGAAAGGGGCCTTAATCAGAGAAGCATCCAAGAGGTCCATGGTAACTCTGGAGGAGCTGCAGAGATCCACAGCTCAGGTGGGAGAAATTGTCCACAGGGCAACTATTAGTCGTGCACTCTACAAATCTGCCCTTTATGAAAGAGTGGCAAGAAGAAAGCCATTGTTGAAAGAAAGCCATAAGAAGTCCCATTTACAGTTTGTGAGAAGCCATGTGGGGGACATAGCAAACATGTGGAAGAAGGTGCTCTGGTCAGATGAGACCAAAATTGAACTTTTTGGGCTAAAAGCAAAAAGCTATGTGTGGCGGAAAACTAACACTGCACATCACCCTGAACAAACCATCCCCACCGTGAAACATGGTGATGGCAGCATCATGTTGTGGGGATTCTTTTCTTCAGCAGGGACAGGGAAGCTGGTCAGAGTTAATGGGAAAATGGATGGAGCCAAATACAGACGGTCCACTAGTTACAAACATCCGACTTACAAACGACTCCTACTTAAAAATGGAGGGAGACAACAGGAAGTGAGAGGAAAGCTACCCCTAGGAAGGGAAATTCACTCCTGTAAGGGTTATTATGGGAAAAAAGTACCTCCACTGATGCTTTTTCAGCATGGCTTGTTTCCACAACAACCCAAAATTTTCAAAGTCCAATTGTCATTGGGACAGAAAGTGAGTTGAAATCTTCTGAGCAAGGGCACATACAGCAAAACAAACATTACAGGGGTGTTAACCCTTCCCTATGCTATCCAAAAAGCTTAAAAATAGTTTTTTTGGCTGGAGCTACACTTAAAAAATTTACCTGTTCCGACTTACAAACAGATTCAACTTAAGAACGGACCTACAGACCCTATCTTGTTTGTAACCCGGGGAAAGCCTGTACAGGGCAATCTCAGAAGAAAACCTGTTATGCCGTGTACACACGGGCAGATTTTTTGACTGGACTGGTGGGCTCCATCGGACCTATGCCCCGTACACACGGTCGGATTTTCCGACGGAAAATGTGTGATAGGACCTTGTTGTCGGAAATTCCGACCGTGTGTAGGCTCCATCACACATTTTCCATCGGATTTTCCGACACACAAAGTTTGAGAGCAGGCTATAAAATTTCCGATCGTGTGTACACAAATCCGACGCACAAAGTGCCACGCATGCTCAGAATAAATAAAGAGATGAAAGCTATTGGCTACTGCCCCATTTATAGTCCCAACATACGTGTTTTACGTCACCACGTTCAGAACGTTCGGATTTTCCGACAACTTTGTATGACCGTGTGTATGCAAGACAAGTTTGAGCCAACATCCGTCTGAAAAAATCCTAGGATTTTGTTGTCGTAATGTCCGATCAATGTCCGACCGTGTGTACGGGGCATAACAGCGGACTTTTTCTGTCGAAAATCTGACGGACTTTAGATTTGGAACATGCTTCAAATCTTTCCAACAGATTTGAGTCCGGTCGAAAAATCCGCTCGTCTGTATGCTAGTCCAACGGACAAAAACCGACGCTAGGGCAGCTATTGGTTACTGACTATCAACTTCCTTATTTTAGTCCGGTCTTATGTCATCACGTACGAATCCGTCGGACTTTGGTGTGATCGTGTGTAGGCAAGTCCTTTCATTAGAAAGTCCGTCGAAAGTCCCTTGGAAAAACCGCCGGACCTTTGTTGTCGAAAAGTCCGCCCGTGTGTACACGGCATTAGAGTCTGCAGAAGACTTGAAACTGGGGCAGAGGTTCACCTTCCAGCAGGACAACGACCCTAAACATACAGCCAGAGCTACAACAGTTTAGATCAAATCATATTCATGTGTTAGAATGGCCCAGTCAAAGTCCAGACCTAAATCCAATTGAGAATCTGTGGCAAGACTTGAAAATTGCTGTTCAAAGACGCTCTAAATCCAATCTGACAGAGCTTGAGATATTTTGCAAATGAGAATGGGCAAAAATTAAACTCTCTAGATGTGCAAAGCTGGTAGAGACATCCCCAAAAAGACTTGCAGCTGTAATTGCAGTGAAAGGTGGTTCTACAAAGTATTGGCTCAGGGGGGCTGAATACAAATGCACGCTACACTTTTCAGATATTTATTTGTAAAAAAAATTTGAAAACCATTTATCATTTTCCTTCCACTTCACAATTATGTGCCACTTTGTGTTGGTCTATCACATAAAATCCCAATAAAACACATTTACTTTTTTGGTTGTAACATGACACAATGTGGACCATTTTAAGGGGTAAGAATACTTTTTTAAGGCACTGTATGTGAACCATGTGAGGTGCTTTTACTAAGGGAAGCAATGGAATTTATTCCCTGCTTTGCAGAGAAACAAGTTCCATCCCTTCCCCCCTGTCATAACTGAGATATGCCTTGTTTGGATAGGCAGATCGCAGTTCTGTGTCTCTCCCTGATGATCGGCAGGTACCTGCTGAGTACCTGGCACCCGCCGATCAGTTTCCGCTGTGTGTAATCACACCGGAAGCAAGCCCCCGGCACCCCCTGCCCAGAAGTGCGGAATCACGTGTATATACACATGCTGCCAACCTGTAGTAGTAGTAGTAAAACCGCTATAGGGTGCACGACAAGCGGTTATTGTAGTACTGAAGAGTATGTGTATTGTAATGTAACAAAGGCTGATGTATTACTATGCATCCTAATGGTGTATATGTGTACTTTATGCGTGTGCACGTGTGTGTTTATATTGGTTTTTACATTTTTTTTTTTTTTCATTTATTCATTTTTTTTTTTTTTCATTTACCTTTGCTATTGTCTCGATGGGGCTAAAGCAGGGCTTAGATGGTGTGTTTTCTTTTATCATTTAGCCAGCGGGTCCTTTTAGTCTCTGGATAGCTTTAATATACACTTCTATAATAAGAGCATAATAATTAGAGCTGCACAATTATTAATCGTCAAGAATCGTTATCGCGATCTTTACTAAAGTGTTTCACAATTCTTTCTATGCAAAGAATTCTCTCTGCTCTTCTGAAGCCACAGCCCTCAAAAGAAAGGAAGAGAAAAACTGGGCAGCCTGCCAAAAAACAAAACATTCTTTAACAGTTGAACTAAGTATAAACATTGTAACAATTTGTCAATGGAATAGACTGTGTGTGTGTATGTGAAAAAAGTGTAACCACTTAAACACTAAACCTTTTTCTGACATTTGTTGGTTTCAAGTTAAAATCATTTTTTTTTGCTAGAAAATTACTTAGAACCCCCAAACATTATATATTTTTTTAGTAGACACCCTAGAGCAGTGAAGGCGAACCTTGGCACCCCAGATGTTTTGGAACTACATTTCCCATGATGCTCAACTACACTGCAGAGTGCATGAGCATCATAGGAATTGTAGTTCCAAAACATCTGGGGTGCCAAGGTTTGCCATCACTGCCCTAGAGAATAAAATGGTGGTTGTTGCAATATTTTATGTCACACTGTATTTGCGCAGCGGTCTTTCAAATGCAATGAATTAAAAAATAAATAAAGATTAAAAAAAAAAACTAACCAGTAAAGTTAGCCCGTTTTTTTTGTATAATGTGACAGATTTTACGTTGCGAGAATCGTGAGAGAATCATGATCTTTTTATTCTAAGCAAAAAAATTGTGATTCTCATTTTGGCCAGAATCGTGCAGCTCTAATGATAATATAATAATACTGTGCAGTCTCAAAGACCTGTGGTTACAGTTGACATACCCATTTTATACAGTATGTAGCGCTCATGGTACCCCAAACCAATTAAGTTTATGCTCATACAAAAAAGTATGGGAATGCAAAACATTCATTGAAATGCTGGAAATAATTACCTGACCTGTAATAAAAGAGGATCTATACCTACCTGTTGGGTGATATAGCTAGGCACAGGAGCCAAAGGTGAAGCATTCAGCTGCCTGAATGACTGCATTTAGTGGACTGACCATGGATGAAAACTAAAGAGGCCCACAAAAGAAGGCATAATGCTCTGTTCAGGACCTACAGTCTCCTGCAGAATGTTTACATCCAACATTTCTGAGTATTGGATTGTATTCCACTGCACACTGTGGACCCAGGACCTCAGCCACAGAGATTTTACCAAAAGAGCCCATGAAAAAGAAATAGAAAAATGTTTGGGTGGTTTTAGTCTCCTGCATCTACTAAATACTGAAGCAGCACCTTCCTGAGGAGCGGGTCATATGAAATATTAACCGATTATTTTTTCTTACATTTGAGGTTTACAAACTCTATGACTATGAAGACCCCATCATTGGTGGCAGTGCAGTAAAAATAGTCTATATGTGCACAAAATGAAAACCCAGCCAGGTCATATTTTCCTGCTAGTACAACAAGTTCCTTGTAACATCATTATGGCATTCTGTACAGATTGCCTCATGACTAAGTGATGTTTGTTCTAGGATTCTGTTGAGCTACAGAATGTCTGATTTCTCACCAGGGTTTTGGGCACTGTTTAGCAGCTGGTCTCAGACCTGTGGAAT
The DNA here is from genome assembly GCF_042186555.1 of Aquarana catesbeiana. NCBI lineage: Eukaryota > Metazoa > Chordata > Amphibia > Anura > Ranidae > Aquarana > Aquarana catesbeiana. Next base: position 104,201,934 of record NC_133328.1, read on the forward strand.
TAGACCATGGCATAAGTCTAAAGCATTTGTAGAGAGATGCATGCCATCCCTTGTCTTGTTGACTTCACATATTTAGTTATGTCCATCTTTAGGGAAGAAATGGTGAGAAATTAGCATTTCATCACTAGGTGCCTGCTAACATGAGATGTTTGGCCAGACCTTGTCTCATTTCTTAAAGGATGAAAGCTGGCAAGCCTCATGGGAGGAAACCATTGGATAGATGAAAAAACATTGCCCAGATGCTGTAGTCTCTTTGAGACAAGTCTGCTCAGGAACAGTCTGCAGTAGTCACCGTCCTATATTCCCAGGTATAAATGCACACTTTCAGACAGTTTCTTTATGCATGCTGTGCCTGAGCATTTTGCGTAGGATGTACACATCATGCCAGCATGTCAAGCCGCCCTATTAAGGGCTGATGTCGATGGCATGATTGAGATCAATTTGAGATGCTCCTAAATTTAGTGACTGGTGAATTTGACCTGCAGTTGAGCTCCTTCTGACCTGCAAATAACTTGCTTAAAGCAGGTTTTGCAATTCCATAGATTGGTACGGAAATGTAAAACCCAACTGATACAAAAGCTGTGCACACAGGCCCTTCGTCTCTAGACAGCTTTTTAATACATCGAATATATAATTGACATACACATTATATACAGTATATAGTGGTCATGGTGCATAAGACCAGTAGTTCTCAACCTTTTTGAGACCAGGGCCCTGTAAATTCTTCCAAAACCTGGCATGCCCCAACAGTAAAATAGTTATGTTTATACTCATACAAGAAAAATAATTGGGAATGCAAAACATGGATTGAAAAGTTGGAAGGCCCTGCATGGGGCTGGTTGTCACCGGGGGAGTGGGTGTGTGTGTGTGTGTGTGTGTGTGAGTAAGGGGACCCTGCAGCAGACTTGATGGCCCTGTAGGAGATGAGGATTCTGGAGGAGGTTTGGGGTCACTGTGGGACACTGTTGGAGGAACTATGAAGGACTGGAGGCTCTATAGCAGACTGACAGGTACCGTGGGACTCAAAGCAGCACTGTGGGAGCTTGGGGGGGGGGGCACTATGGAGCTTTCGGGGAACCTGGGCACACTGTGGGCCATTATGGGAGGTTGGGTAGCACTATAGGAGCTGGGAGGCACTGTGGGAGGTGAAGGGATCTGCAGCTGACTGGAGGCCCAGGAGAGGACCCAGCCAGGCACTTGAGAATCACTACCCTAGACATATCTGAGTGATGATGTCCTTTTGTGTTTAAATTGGTTGTAAAGGCACAAGGTTTTTTACCTTCATGCATACTATGCATGAAGGTAAGAAACCTTCTGTGTGCAGCAGCCCCCCCTAAAACTTACCTGAGCCACATCTCTATACAGCGATGTGCACAAGAGCCTTGCCTCGCCGAGGGGACTCACACCCCTGATTTGCTTTTGGCAGCAGCGGGAGCCATTGGAGACAGGAGGGGGTGGGGCCGAACCACAGGTCTGTGTGTGAATTGACACACAGCCGCGAGTTGGGAGCATGCCAGCTTGGGTGCCCCCAGGGCAAGCTGCTTGCTGTGGGAGCACCCGGCAGGAGGGAGGAGCCAGAAGCGCCAGCATGGGACTCAAGAAGAGGAGGATCTGGGCTGCTCTGTGCAAAACCACTGCACAAAGCAGGTAAGTATAACATGTTTGTTATTCACAAAAAAAAAAAATGAAAAAAACAAGGCTTTTAATATCACTTTAAGTGTTCCACAATCCAATTGCTTTTATCCAGTCTAGAGAATGGCAAGATTATGCTTACATAGTCGTTAACTGTATAAAATCATACATAGGCTCCATGCACACTGGCCCTAAAAAAGCCAGTTCTCTTGGTAGAAAAAAACGCTCACATAGAGCATTTTTTTAGTTTTGGCGAGTTTAGGAGAGTTTTGCGTTATTTCTGCCAGGAAGCTCCAATCAGAAACACAAACCAGAAGGTTTTTTTTTTTCCTGCCTCTAAATGTTGAGCTCAAAATATACCTGTAATCGTCCTAATGTGCATGAACACATAGGATAACATTGAGCTGCTTCTACAGGCAGAACATAAAACTCCTGTAGAAGCAGCGATTTTTAAGCCAGTGTGCATAGACCCTTAAGTGGGGTACACATTGTAAGAAAATCGGGCGAACGATCGTCCGATTTTCCTCATTGTTTCACAGCACGTCAAAACCCAGGAAGAAAATAATGTACAAATATTCTCGTATGACAAAGGCTTTTTTTGTTTATTATTTCTGTTCATGCGCAGTCTTTCATTTCTGATTTCTCTCATAAAAAAATGGTGCACATTAAATGAAAATTGTTTGGTTCCAGTATGAGAAAAATTTTGGAGTTTGACCCTTGTTGTGTACACACTATCAGAAAATCGTATGATCCTAAACCTAGGAATTGTACGTTACCCGGACGAAAATGTTTGTCCAATTTTTCTTATAGTGTGTATAGCCATTAGAGATGCTTTGCTGTTGAGTTGATGCATCTTATCTTGTCATACCTAACAATGTGCTCAGTGATTATGGATTGCTATAGACCAACCTTTCTAAGGCCTGGTTCACACCTATGCAGGTTGAAATTTGTCTATTCCAGGTGCATCTTGCATTCTTTCAATTGACGTTTTTGATCCATTGGAAGTCTATGGAACCAAAAAACAGAAAAAAGTCCCTGGCCCTCCTATAAAATGCACAGATGTGGAAGTGACCCAAAGGAGACCATGGTAAATGGATTGTAGTGTGTTTCTGCAAAACTGAAAATGCAAAAAAAATGCATAGATGTGAATCAGGCCTTAACCCAAGGGCGGACTGACCATTGAGCCACTTGGGCACTGCCCGAGGGCCCTGGGCCACTAGGTGGCCCCATCAGGGTTGCCAACCTCAGTACAACCAGGGACAGTATGTAAAAATCTGTGTTTTTTTTTTACACCTGTCTCTGAAATGTCCCTTACCAACATCCTTTTGGTCTAAAAATCCCAAGATTATAGCTGCCCCACCTCTCCATTACCTTCTCGGCCAATAGAAACATGTCTGTGTATACTGTGTGTACATGTATGTGTATACTGTGTGATTGTGTACTGTGTGTGTGTATATACTGTGTGGCCCCATAATCTCTGATTGCCTGGGGGCCCCATAATCTCCTATTGCACGGGGGCCCCATGAGTTGTCAGTCTGCCCCTGCCTTAACCTTTTCAACACAGAGGAAACCTTGAAATAACTTTCCGATCTCAGGGAACCCCTGCTACAAATTACTAGATCTACAACTCATAATACACTAGTGTGATGGTCAGTGGGAAGAATGCTCCTTACATTTGTGGTCATTGGGAAGAATTATACCCACATACAGATAGCTAAAAAGATCAGTGGTGTCAGTGGGAACTTATCTGAGAAATTGTTCCTTACTCAAGGAACCTTTAGAAATCTCTGGAGCAGTGGCGGCCCATCCATAGGGGGCGCACAGGTGCCGCCCCCCCATCCATTCATCTGGCCCCCTAATCTACATTCGGGGTGCCGAATGTATGGATACCTATGGGGGGGGGGGTAAAAGCACGTGATTAGAGCCAGTGGCTCTAATAGGCTTCAAAAAAGGGTGGGCTCCGGGCACAGGGCACTGCGCTCCGAGCCCACCCAGTTGTATGACAATAGCGAATGAGGCCTGCTTCCAGGTTGGCTGAAAGGACAGGTGATCCTATTGGATGCCTAGGACGAGGATGGAGGAGACGCATGGTGGAAGCCGCTGTGATGCAGAGGAGGAGGAGAAGCTCACCTGTCGCAGTGCTGCTGGGTCACCGACCGACCACTAGACTCACCAGCCGCCACTGCTCTGGAGGAACCCTGGTTGAGAAACCTTGCTATAGACCAGGGATCTGCAATTAGCGGTCCTCCAGCTGTTGCAAAACTACAAGTCCCATCATGCCTCTGCCTCTGGGTGTCATGCTTGTGGCCCTCAGAGTCTTGCTATGCCTCATGGTATTTGTAGTTCTGCAACAGCTGGAGGTTGATAATTGCATATCCCTGCTATAGACCATTGCTATATAATATACTGGAAAATAATCAGTTTCTACTAAATGCACATTTTTGGTGAATAGTATAGGGCCCCTTAAGTTTTAATAGCTTATAGGGCTAGATCTGGAAAAAAAATTGTAGTTGTCAAAAGCAACCACTCAAGTCTCACCGTTTGTTGGATAAAAAGAAAAAAAAAAAAAAAAAAGGAAGGGTGTGCTTTCAGCAACAACTTGTATTCTCATTTCCTTTTCTCCAGTTTTAATCATTGTGCCCAATAAAAATCAAACACTTTTTTGTGGTCATGCCTGCGGGCATGCAGACTGTGGGTCAGGGTATACACCCTTCTTCGTAACCTGTTTCAGATTAATCTTAAACGGGACCCTTATGAAGCTCTCCTTGGTAAGCCTATTGTTGAATTACTGCATCCGGAACGGCAACTAGCCCAACATCTTTTCACTGCAACTAGATTGACAATTGTGAGAGCATGGAAAACCCCCACACTCAGCTTTGAGGCAGTCAAAAATCATCTGAATGATGTCATGGTTAATGAGAAACTGACGGCTATTCTTTCTGATACGCATGACAAGTTTCCCAAGGTCTGGCAACCTTGGATTGCATTCCAACCTTGGATTCCAGGTTTGATGCAGCATTACTGTCCATATAGGACTCCTCCTGCTCACACCCCCTGGACCCCCCCCCACCCCCTTCCTCTTTCTGCCTCTCTTCCTCCCCTACCCCCCCTTCTACTCTTTCACCTTTTCCACTTCTTTCTCACCTCTTTCTTTTCAGTCAACTTTTTCTTTTCTTTTCTCGAGGATGCTAAATCTCAGGTTCTACTGTTGTGTATTGTACACTCATGTTACAAGTAGCCGGGCATTGCCCGGGCTCTGGACCCAACTGGTTTCTATAAATTTCTTATTTGAGTTTTACATGAGATCATGACTCCTGATTCCGTCATGCTGGTGGAGGCCTCTAGGCCCTGATTTGCTTTGTATATTATATGTTATAAATAATACTCTATAATAAATAAAAAAAAAAAAAATATATATATATATATATATATATATATATATATATATATATATATATATTATAAATATGCTGTAGACATAAATAATAATATATGAAATGAGGTTCTCCAATGACGTGCGCTGCCGTATCACACATTTACTGAAGCTTGCTGTTCAGTACAAAGTTCACGCTGAGGTTAGAAAAAAATGAGCCTCTTAAACAGTTATAAACAAATCCCAGAGATTTTCATCACAATGGAAGAACGCAGTAAAGACCTTCTAAGGCAGACTAGCAAAAGTGTGCCTGTTCCAAAATAAGCAAAGTTGGGGATATTACAAACAATGCTGTAGAAGTGTTTTTTATATACAAAAGTGTCAATAACAAGTAGAAACAATGTGTACAATTTTGTAGTGAAAGAGGAGATTTAAGTTTTCCTGTGCACAAGAAAGGAGCGCCAGAAGATATGACAGGGGGCCAGTATGTGCAAGAGAGGAGAGCCAAGGGTATGGCAGCAGGCAGAGTGTACAAGAAATGAGAGCAGAGGGTACGACAGTAGGCATTATATGCAGGTTGGCAATGTAGGTATGGCAGTTGGCAATATATGCAGGAGAGGAGTGCATAGGGGATGGCAGTATATGCAGGAGATGGATAAGGAGGGTATGACAGTTCACAGTATAGGCAAGGGAGGAGTGTGGAGTGCATGTCAGTATTGAGTAAATGCAGGAGATGAATGCAGAGGGTATGACAGCAGTCAGTATCTGCAAGTGAGGAGGGTATGACAGTAAGTATTATATGCATGAGAGGAGTGCTAAAGGTATGGCAGTAGGCAATGTATGCAGGAGAGGAGTGCAGAGGGTATGACAGTAGGCAGAATAGGCAGGGGAGGAGTGTGAAGGGTATGTCAGTAGGCAGTGTGTGAACAGTATGACAGTGGACAGTACATTCAGGAAAGGAGTTTGGAGGGTATGATAGTAGGCAGCAGTGAAGGCTGGTGTAAACATTTTTTTGGGGGGGGGGCAGCAAACAGTATGCCAACCCCCCCGGTCGGTAGCACTTACCCCATCACTGGCAGCTTCCCCTGCTCGGCGGCTGCAGCCTCCTGCTCTCTATGGGTCATCACGGCGGCAGCGGTTTCTGTTTTCCTCCCCCCTCCTTTACGGCCAATCGGGAGTCTTCTCTTTTCGGAAAATCGGTGAACGGGTCTCGCACCCGCTTCTGATTGGCTGGATTGAGGATCCGTGTTTCAACAGCAAATATTCATTCGCTGTTGTAACTCACCTGGGTGGGATCAGAGCGCATCCGCTGCGTCCCAAGCCCACTCTATTTTGAAGCATATTAGAGCCTCTGGCTCTAATCAGGTGCTTAAAAAAAACCCAGCGGTTGTAATTCATGCGCCGAGTGCCCTGAAAGGGGCCGGACACATGAATAGGGGTGGCTGTGGCAGCTGTGGATAAATTTATGCTATGCATGAATCTATCCATTGCATATAGTGGCGTGGAGAGAGGGGGCAGCGCCCGGGCGCCCCTAATGGACGGGCCGCCGCTGATAGGCATTATATGCAAGAGAGGAGTGTGGGGGCATGACAAAAGGCAGTATATACAGGAGTGGAGTGTGGAGGATACGACAATAGGCAGTATATATAGGAGAGGAGTGTGAAGTGTATGACAGTGGGCAGTACATGCAGGAAAGGAGTTTGGAGGGTATGACAGTAGGCAGTATATGCAGGAGAGGAGTGTGGAGGATATGACAATAAGCAGTATATACAGGAGAGCAGGGACGGTCCGTCCATTGTGGGTGCACAGGCACCACCCCCTATACATGCCCTGCCACCCTCCCTTTCCTTGTGCCCGGCCCCTTTCAGGATATGACAATAGAGACTATATACAGGAGAGGAGTGTGGGGGCCTGACAGTAGGCTGTATATACAGGAGAGGAGCATGGAGGGTATAACAGTAGGCAGGATATGCAGGAGAGGATGTAGGGGAATGACAATAGGCAGTATATGCAGGAGAGGAGTGTGGGGGGTATGACAGTAGGCAATATATGCAGGAGAGGAGTTTGGAGGGTAAGACAGCAGTATGTACAGGAGAGGAGTTTGGAGGGTTTGACAGTAGGCAGTATATACAGGAGATGAGTGTGGAGGGTATGACAGTAGGCAGTATGTACAGGAGAGGAGTTTGGAGGGTATGACAGTAGGCAGTATATACAGGAGATGAGTGTGGAGGGTATGACAATAGGCTGTATATACAGAGGAGTGTGGAGGGTATGACAGTAGGTAGTATGATGTAGGCAGTATGTACAGGAGAAGAGTTTGGAGGGTATGACAGTAGGCGGTATATACAGGAGATGAGTGTGGAGGGTATGACAGTAGGCAGTATGTACAGGAGAGTAGTGTGGAGGGTATAACAGTAGGCAGTATATACAGGAGAGGAGTGTGGAGGGTATGATGTAGGCAGTATGTACAGGAGAAGAGTTTGGAGGGTATGACAGTAGGCAGTATATACAGGAGAGGAGAGTGGAGGGTATGACAATAGGCTGTATATACAGAGGAGTGTGGAGGGTATGACAGTAGGCAGTATATACAGTAGAGGAGTGTGGAGGGTATGACAATAGGCAGTATATACTGTATATACAGAGGAGTGTGGAGGGTATGACAGTAGGCAATATGTACAGGAGAGGAGTTTGCAGGGCATGACAATAGGCAGTATATGCAGAAGAGGAGGTCAGAGGATATAACAGCAGGCAATTTATTCCACCAAGGAGTACGGAAGGTATGACAGTGGGCAGTATGTGCAGGACCTTTTCAGGTAGAATAACATAGCACAGCTAATGCCCAGCACACTGGCCTACAAAGAGGCCTAAGTGACTAATCTCCAGACCTCAGTCCAGTCACATTAGGGCTGGTGGAAAGTCTATAGCCATGGGTAGGCTCTGACCAGAGTGATTTGGAGCTCCCACAAGGCTTCTTCACTTTGCAATCACAGGTGAATGAAATGGTAGTGGAGCAAAGAAAGGGTAAACATAAGCAGTGGAAGGACAGCAAAAAATATATATATTTAAAGTTAGTTTGCAGTTCCATCATGAAAATGAAACACTGTATATCATTATGAAGATTATTTTGGAAAGAAAACTTATATTAATGTAACATTCATTACCTATTCCAGTTTTGTGACTCTGATGCCATTATCCTTTAGCATGCAGATTTATGAATCCCGGACATTGTACTTATTTGTGACTCTTTATTCTATAGTGGTGGGTGCATTCTTCACAGCGTATGTTTTAGAATGTTTTCCTAAAGTAGAGCAAGTTCTGCATAATGTCTGTGTTTCATGTAGTGTTCTCCCAGGTCACGGTGTCATACTCCATCCTGAGAAACAAAACCCCTGCCTGCTTGTTTAGAGGGACAGTCCTGTCCTGCTTATTGTATCATGTCATGATGTACAGAGCTCTTCTGTCAGTGTTAGTGGGTAAGTGAAAGGTTGTTTCCCTATACAACGTAACTTACTAGAAAACTTGAGAAAGAATTATGTGCATTTCTTAGTCTGGAAAAAATTTACATTGGACCTCTCTTGGAGGTCCCCAGAGTGAGGAGTAACTCATTTATTTTCAGCCTACGCAGCATCTCTTGGATTGCAGTCACTTAAAGGTGTAGAAAATCATTTAATCTTGTGCCAATTGCACTAGTATGATTGAATAAATGAATGCTTAACTGTACCAGGAGGAATTTTATAATGGCAGTTTAATCTGTTTGCTTGTGAATGATGACAAAGATCCAACGTTTTGATGTGAGAGTTTTAAATTAGAAATGTATTTACATTTAAACATTATAGGAGTTATAGGGTCAGTCCACCTTAAGTGCTCACTATTTAGGTTGAGGCTGTTGATTCTTTAATGGTTTTGAAGGACACAGCTGCAGGATCTCTGCATCTAAATTATGTTCCCAACTCCTCCCACTTTCCTTAGCGATAACATCTGACCCTCCCTTTCTGAATTTCCTTTAGGGGCCTTTCCACACAACTGTTCAGATCAGGTCGGCCTGTCAGTGTTTTAGGTGGATCTGATCAGACGATCCATTCATCCCTATGGACTGGTGGGTGTAAACGGATATGTGTCCATTTACACCTCTTACCTCCAATCCAATCTGGTCCACTAAAAACAAACAGATGGGGACCAGTCCTTTTCTGTGTAGGCAGATCGGAGGTAGTCAGAAGTAAATGAACAGCAAAGTCCATTTACACCCGGCCGCCCATAGAGCAGAGTGAGCTCTGTCCATGTTCCCTCTGCAGAAACTGAGTGGACACGGATCTGTCATCCACCCTGCTCTGATCATGTAGGGATCTGTGAGTGCATCCCCTGCTGATCAGAAGGAAGTCCGTCCCATGTGAAAGGGGCCTAATTATACACCATCTGAAGTAAAACTAAAAAGATGGAATCTCAACACATTCAGTAGGAGATAAACTGGCCCTATGCACATAGATTCCTCCACCCATTCTAAATAGTTCAGATGGACAAATCTCCCCTGCCTTCTATTGTATTCTGACAGGTGACACTCACGGCTGTCAGAATACCTTAAAGTAGAACTATAGCAAAACTTTTTGTTTTCATTTTGGATAGAATAAGGGTGGGTTATAACCCCTGTCAAATATATTTTTTTTGCCCTTTACTCCTGGCTTCACAAACAGACACCTCAGGAGACTAGGCCAACAGGGAAAGTCATGCCTTCTGGATTTTTGGCCCCATGTTGGGTTTCCCTCCCCGGTCAACATCACCATACTTTCGGAACATCCTTTGGACTGTGGATTACTGTCTAGCTCAGACTCTACTTGCAGACTTTTCAGAGATTAAATTACTCACCATGTTCACTTACACCATATGAGTCGCTGTGCAGGAAAGGGGAGACATCAGACACACACTCTCTTTACTATATGGTTATCTGGCTGCGCTCTCTGATGATCCATTTCTGCCATACTTATGTCAATGGGAACTGGACCTGGGGAGTAAGTTTTACGCCCTATTAATCAGACAAGATTTTTCTCTTGGCCTATAAATCATCCATAGCTAACCAGTATCAAGAGGTGAGGGTATAACATTTTCTTGAGATGGTACCGCGTACCTCACTTGTTCCACAAAATGGATAGCAGTGTTCCAGACATCTGATGTTGCAACCAAGCGGTGGGTATGATGTCCTTTGTCTTCTGGCAGTGTCCCCTTTTAGGGGCTTTTTTGGAGGATGTGATGGCTACTATTAAACATCTGACGTTGGTTGACCTAAGTGGGAATCCAGCGACGTGCCTCCTGCACCTGACTGAGAGAACCATCTGGAAATACAAATAATCACTCACTATACATCTGGTAAATGCAGCTAGAGTTTGCATTTCTTCGCTCTGGTGGCAGACACATCACCTGATGAAGGTCCTGTGGTATGCTAAAGTCAATGATATCCTTCATATGGAGGAATCAACTGCCACCCTAAACAATACAGAAGAAGCTTTCAGGGAGCGTTGGAGGCCCTCAAGAGATTTCACCTGCACAGATTGTTATTTGCAGACTATGTCCTAATCTGAGCCGGTTGCTGGCCAAGCCACCTGTTAGTTGCTTCACTGTGGGTGATTGGTGGTGCCTGATCCCTGAAGGGTGACACCCTGGTTTCCTGTCCTACCACTCTCCCTCCTCTCCTCCCCCTTCCTTCTTTCCTCCTCGCCCCTTCTTGCCCATCCCACCCTTTCTTTTAAAATAGCTATTCCCTTTGCCAAATAATTTACTGACCCTTTGTCCTGTATAAGATAATGCCATGCTATTGCTACACTTGGACTTTAGTTATCCCCTGAAGCTAGATTGTATTTCTCCACTATCCTTTTCTTGTGTTATATGTGCTTATTATACGACAAGTTTAGAATATTTGCTTTACCTAGGCTAGATTGAACACTGACATTAGGCAGTTAGTCCTATGGTGCAGATTTACCAGTTATGTTGCAGCAGTGGAAAGCCTTGGTTTGCTGTGTTTTTGGCATTTTGATCAGTTCTATGTTCTGTAGGACTATTCCTTCAACTGTTTACTTATGTTGGCCCATTCACATGATATGTATGGCTTTTCCAAGTAATGTTTTTGGCTATGGTCTACCACATTCTTGTTCAATCCTATGTACCATGTATAGCCATCAATACAGACTTAATATTTATTTATATTCAAATATATATATATATATATATATATATTCTTTTTTTTTTTTTTTTTTCGCCATCTGTGTCCCATTTCAGAGATTTTCCCATTACTTCCTGTCCCATAGCCAAACAGGAAGTGAAAAGAATCCCTGCATATTGAGGAAATCCCTTGGGGACCTCCAGGTCATCAGAACGAGTGTCCCCATTGGAAGATTTACCCTCTATTACTTTTCTGGGGACAACCCAAAATTTGGGATTTTCAGTACTTTTTTACTTTCATTGATAATGGTAAACAGGACAGATAGAGAGGGTGAATCTCCATAACGGGGGCACAGAAAGCAATAAAAACTGACAAGTGTTCTAATCCCTCCCCACTCTATCCAAACCTAAAAAAAAAAAGTTTTGTCTTTAGTTATACTTTAAGCGGATAGGCTGCCATCACTGTTCAGCTGACAATTTTCCACCTGGCTCCTTCGATTATTAAAGTTTGTCAAACCAGGTTGTGAAAGCAGGGCGACCCACAGATCAAATTTAAGATCTTCTTACTTTTCTCAGTGACTCGGAAAGTTTTGAAGCCAGTCAGGTATCTAGCATTTTCAGGAGTGAGCAATGACTGTCCTCATATACCTTCCTTGAAACGATGGGAATAAAAGTTGACAGTTTTAAACACATCTGGTAGCATTCTAATTTATTTCAATCCTTTTCACTCTCACATCTGAATCGTTCAGATGTTCATTAGCAACCTTCAGACGGGCCTGTGCATGTGCTTTCTTGAGCAGGGGGACCTTGCAGGCGCTGTGAGATTTCAGCATTTCATGGCGTAGTGTGTTACCAATTGTTTTCTTGGTGTCTATGGTCTCAGCCACCTTGAGATCATTGATAAGATTCTCCCGTGTAGTTCTGGGCTGATTCCTCACCGTTCTCATGATCATTGAAACTCCACGAGGGGAGATCCTGCATGGAGCCCCAGACCGAGGGAGATTGACAGTTATTTTGTGTTTCTTCCATTTGCGAATAATCACACCAACTGTTGTCACCCTCTCACCAAGCTGCTTGGCGATGGTCTTGTAGCCCATTCTAACCTTGTGTAGGTCTACAATCTTGTCCCTGACATCCTTGGACAGCTCTTTGGTCTTGGCCATGGTGGAGAGATTGGAATCTGATTGATTGCTTCTGTGGACTGGTGTCTTTTATACAGGTAACAAGCTGAGATTAGGAGCACTACCTGCAAGAGAGTGCTCCTATTCTCAGCTCGTTACCTGTATAGAAGACACCTGGGAGCCAGAAATCTTGCTGATTGGTAGGGGATCAAATACTTATTTCACGCATTAAAATGCAAATCAATTTATAACTTTTTTAAAATGCATTTTCTGGATATTTTTTTTGTATTAAATTATTTTTATTTAGTTTTATACAATACATATTATAGCAAGCCACACAGTGTGGACAACAACTGGCCATAACATTGCCGGCATACATTATATAAACAATACAACATAAAAGTTATCACATAAACTTGTGATACGTCCCCCCCAAACTTTGCTCAGACAGGTACACAAACATTTCAACCTCTGGCCGGAGGCAGTCCACCATGACGTAGGGATACAGTCCCGCGGCTCCCCATGTGTTTTATCGGATACCTTCAGTGAAGTGGTTACGCTCTCCACCCCCCCATACCCCTCCCCCCCACCCCTATAGACACAGGGTCTAATTAAGAGGAGAGTTTCCCGTCCCCCAAATGTTCAGTATATTAACTCCTCAACTACTCACTAGTCCTGTAAACCCCCAGAACATTCACCTCTCGGTGCTATAGTACCTGCTAAGGATTCCTGTTCTATATCACACTGTGGTTAATCAGATGCCATCCCCATGGAAGCCATCCACCCCCCCCCCACCCCCCAAACCTTATCGAAATTAGTTAGAGCCTCTCTGCTGAAGTATGTGGCTTTGTAAAAGGATACTGCCTTGTTGACCAACGTTTTCCAAGACTCTGTAGTAGGCGTCACAGAGCTCTTCCATGATAGGATAATGCACTTTTTAGCATAAAATAGAAACAGGGTAAGGAGGGTCCGTATAGCCCTGATAGTGGCCAGGGGCTCCACTAAATGTAAAAGACATACTTCAATGGACATGGAGATAGATATGGAAGTGACCGACTTGATACTAGAGGCAATGGCTTGCCAGTAGGGTTTAATTAATGGGCAATCGCAAAAGATACGCATAAAGTTAGCTAAGGGAGCAGCACATCTCCAACACAGGGAGTGTTGATTCCCAAACATCCTTGCCAATCTAGCCAGGGTGAGATAGACCCTATGTAAGAATTTGTAATGAATCAATCTATCTCTGCTAGATACTGAAACACAGTCCCCCACATATCGTCCCAATCATCTCTGTCCAGCCCCGGAGCTATAGCTTCCCAAGCTCTCCATGTCAGCAGCTCTAGGTCACTGGGCTCATTGAATGTACCTGAAGAAACGTGCATTAGGCAGATTATATTTTAGTTTTAATTCATCAAATGACAATAAAATACCATTCGATACAATGTGGAGCAAGATCTTAATACCATACTTGGTCCACACTACTGGGTCCGGTAACCAAAAAAGTGAGTTAAATTGGGATTCTTCCACAGTGGGGTATTAAGTGAAAGTCTGTTTGAGTTTGGTATTCGCAATCCCTGGGCCATAACCCATGCCCTCTTTACTGAGCGCATGGAGGATGTCAGCGGGTATGGAGCTTTTAGACCCCTGTATACCAGATGAGACAGCGCCTCGTAGCAGTCCACACAGGCAGCTTCCGGGAACACCGAGGCATCATCCATTGGAACAGTCAGCCAGCGGTGGGCCACTGTCAACTATGCAGCCAGGAAGTATTTGTGAAAATTACCTTCCTGCCACAAAAAGGAGGAGATCGTGGCATCTATTGTTTTAAAAATGGACTTGGGAATCCAAACCGGAGAATTCCTGAGGTTATACAATAGTTGGGGCAGAATTTTCATTTTTATCAAGTTTATCTTCCCAATGAGAGACAGAGGGAGGTTTTTCCAGGCCTGGAATTTCTTAGACATTACAACAAGCAGTGGGGAAATATTAAGGTTGATGAAATCAGTCACCGAGTTAGTAATCTGGAGCCCTAAGTACTTGATTCGGGAGACCCATTGTAGGAAAATGTTAGGGTCAGCTTGTTCAGGGAGTGGATGGGAGCGCAAGGGGAGTATTTTGGATTTAGACCAGTTAACCTTGAGCCCAGAGACCAATGTGAATCTATTTAAAAGTGCCAACGCAGCCTGTAAAGAATGTCCGGTGTCACTGACAAATAGAACCAAGTCATCCACATAGAGTGCTGTAGTTTCAATTAGGGTGCCCACTTTAATGTCCTGAATCTGAGGAGAGGAGTGTAGTGCAATCATCAATGGCTCCATTACTAATGCAAAAAGGCCTGGAGAAAGGGGGCATTCCTGCCTGGTGCCTCTGGACACTGGAAAAGTCTCCAAGACCCCTCTGTTAAATCGGAGGGCTGCCACCAGGCGCTCATACAACAGCGATAGCCATTTGACGAATGTAGGGCCAAACCCCATGCGTTGCAGTACATGAGTCATATAACCCCAGTCAATGGAATCGAAGGCCTTCTCCAGGTCATAATACACCAATGCCTCTCCAGAGAACATCTCCGCCCCCAACTGTGTATGCGTATATACTCTCCGTATATTGATATCTGTGGCTTTTTTGGGCATAAAACTGGTCTGGTCAGGTGATACTAAGTGGTGTATAATTTTCATCAGTCTATTGGCAAGCATCTTGGTCAGTATTTTTAGGTCCATATTCAGCAAGGCTATGGGTCTATATGAAGAACAGCATAGGGGGTCCTTGTCGGGCTTGGGTAGTAACACTACATTTGCCTCATAGAAGGAAGTTGGTAAACCCCCTTGTTAAAAACAGTCACTGTAAAGTCATAAAAGTCTGGGTGACAAGATATCTAGGTATTGCTTGTACCACTCCGCTGGGAGTCCATCAGGTCTCGGCGACTTACCATTAGGAAAGGATGCAATAGCAGTCGCCATTTCTTTGCCCGTGAAAGGAGCCTCAAGACTGGCAGCCACCTCATCGGGCAACACCGGAATCTGAAGGGGGCCCAGCAGGTCAGTCAGTACCCGATGGTCATACGGTGGGATAGCAGAGTACAGGTCCGAGTAATATGTAACAAAGGCCTGCATGATACCCTCTCTATCCTTCACCATGTTACGCTCCAAGGAATAAACACAAGGTATGGCCATGTGTGCCCGTGCATCTGCACTCAGGTATGCCAACAGCTTCCCGTTTTTGTCACCCTTCTCAAACAGTTCCTCAGCCCCATTTTTGCAATTACATTGGGTAAGGTTTTGGAAATGTACCAATAAGGCCCTTCTAGCCATCTGCAATTCGGTTAGGAAGGATGGGGAGGGTGCTTCAGCGTGTGCCTTAGCACAGTGTGTTTCATGAGCCTGGAGCTCTTCAGACTTGGAATTTTTCTCAGCCTATGCAGCTTTGATGGCCAACACATCTGCCCCTCGAGTGGACGCTTTGAATGCGTCCCGTACTACAGGTCCTCCTGTCGAGTCCTCATTATGTTCCCAATATTCCTGCAGATGAGGTGAAACCAGGGCCTCGACCGAGGACTCACCCAACCAGGATGCCGCCTCCAGGACCTACTACGGCCACTCGCGGCAAGGGTCAATGCCACCTGCAAGGGGTTGTGGTCTGACAGACCCCCAGCCAGGTAACAATGTGGGGCAATTCTATGCGGGAGGTACTGACGTGGGAGAGTAACCTCTCTCACCAGGATGTTTCCACCGCCAGATCTCCTCCAGAGCTGCAGACTCTGCCCAATGCCCAAGTTCCAGATTCTGTGCCGTGGTTGGGTTCAAGTTGTCTAAGAAATAATCCGGGAGGTTGTTAAAATCACCCACCACGAGCAGCTTCAAAGGGCCGAATGTGGCAACGTTTTCCAGCACCTGGTATAGCACCTCATTTTTGAAAGGAGGAGGGACATATACATTAGCAATGGCCATTAGCTGAGATTCAACAGTCATGACTACGATAGAATAGCGTCCAAAAGGATGAGTTACTACATGTTCAATAGCACATGTCAGCTTTTTGTGGATCAAAATAGCCACCCCCCTGGCATAAGAGGAGTGGGTTGAGTGTATGGCTCTCTATATCCAGTTCCGACTGAGGGACAAAATCCTGTTATCCATTAGGTGTGTTTCCTGTAAAAGGATAATGTGGGGGTTCAGAGATTTAAGGTATTGCAGGACCAGTGGCCTTTTAAATTTTGAGTTTAATCCAGGAACGTTCCATGAGAGAAGTCTGAGATCACTCATTAGGTCGGGTAGTGTATAGCATGAGGACAGGAAAGGGACCCAGGAGAGGGAAGACCTGAGAGGGAGGAGCCTGAACACAGAGAGCCACGGACCACCAAATAACAGCAGTTAAATTTCATGTACCATACTGGGCAAGCAAAGCATCCATCTGCACCAGTTTTAAAACCAGGGCGCAGACGGAGCATAAAAAACAAAGACAAAACCAAGATTAAAAAAAGGAAGAAAAGAAAAAAACGAAAAAAAAAACAAAGTAGTCCAAAAAGGTAACAGTTTGAGCCCAACGCCTTGTTTGCTCCAGGCAAACCGAACCAAAAAACTGCTGGAGAAACTTTGATCCCAGAAACAAAAAAAACAGTAGTGGATAGTTCCAAGAGTTCATCCACTCAGTGGGGCGTCTTGAAAATAGACGTGCAGTTCAGTGCATCCAAAACAGAACCAGAACTTCCCACAGTTAACGGATAAATGTTCTCGGATGATATGACACATTCCCCACATCTGAGAATGCAGTCACAACAGAAGAGCAGGGTATTAGCAGATAATTTTGACATCAGGTAATACTGCTCCCAGTAAATTATTCAGCAAATAGGTAAGTATCCCAGTGTTACTAGGTCTCAGGCATCAGTCACTTTGCACATGTAACGCTCTCACATCTTTCTCACATTTCTATGCAATGGAGTCAAGCCAGTCTGTCACTTCCGCAGGGGAGTTAAAGAATTTGCTGGCCCCATGGATAACCTTCAGGCGACTGGGATATAGCATGCTGTACACCAGATTCTTCTCCCTCAGGCGGCGGCAGACATCAGTAAAAGAGCGCCTCTTTTTTTGCAAATCCGGAGAGAAGTCAGGATATAAATGTATGACAGCATTATCATGTTTCAGTTCAGGTTGTTTACGGGCTTCTGCCAAGATGAGATCCCTATCCCTGAAATTGAGCAGGCGAACCAGAAAGGCACGTGGCCACTCACCAGCAGGCCTCCAACCAGTGGGCACCCTGTGTGTATGCTCCACAACATATACATGTGACAAGTGCTGCAGGCCCAGGAGTTGCTTGAAAAAGGCCTCAGCAAACACAACAGGATTCTGGCTTTCCGCACCCTCAGGGAGCCCAACCACCCGCACATTGTGCCCGCCCCTATCTATGCTCATCTGGCTACATTGTGGTCCGGCCCCTTGGCATTTTTGGTGGCCACATGGACGCCCAAGGGCATTCTTGCCTTCTCCAGCAAGACGCCCGCCACTCTGCGCCGGCCTGTGTGGTCCGCATCACATCTCACTGTTTTTCAGGGATGACTTCCCCCTTTTCCACCACTGGAGGGAGCCGCTCTGCTCCGCCCGGCATCCAAACCTTAGGACCCGGCGCCGGTGGGCTGAATGACAAGATAGCGTACTGTGCATGCGCGGCGCAGCCCTGCGTCCCTTTGGGACCGGATGGGGGTATAAAATGCCGCTACTCCAGCATTTAGATGCTGCTGGAGCCCCTTGGGACACACTGTACTGCTACATCACACAAGGTAACCTTTTTAGCTTCACAAAGGATCATTGGCTCTATTCTAATCCTTGTTTATGACCTGGTGCCGGCCTGCCTTTCTTGCTGGCAGCCTAGGTTACCCACTTCGTTTTTCTGATCATCCTTTTTGTTGCCTTATATACTGTTTGGACGATTGGTTGCTCACTGGATAACTAGTTGCCTGTTTGTAATTTTTTCTTTTGTGTGCATTAGTTTTGATGAGCACTTCCAGCGTTTATATATAACATTCTAAGTCCCTCGGATTCAAATCCACCTTGAGTCTCTATTGTAAGTTAGTCTCTCTCTTTAACCAATTTGGCAATAATATTATGTATATCCTCTCTTTCTTTCATATTTGACACATCGTATTGTCTATAGCTGGTCCCTTTGTTCCCCCTGTGACCGCCAGTCGCCTGTGTTCCCGTTTGCATTGTCAGCTGCTGAGGAGACTGTGGTGGGATTCTTATCACTTTTTCGGGTGAACTAGGCTAGAAGCATTGCTCTGGGAGTGGAGACACAGGTGCATATTCAAATTACCTTGTATATTATATTGCTATAACACTTTGTTTTTTCTTTGTTTACAAAAAATATGCAACATAAAATTACATTCTACATTTTTGATTTTTTATTCACCTATTTCTTGTATATGTTGTCTGTTTGTTTGTTGTTCACCTCAGAAGGCCTGTACTTCCAAAGGACAGCCCCCCCGAAGAAGCCCGATCTTTGGGTGAAACATGTTGGGAATCTATATTATGCTGTCCTGCTAAATACTGTGACTTTATGTACATGCCTATGCCACTTGTTTTTATATATATTTTTTTGTTTTGCTCCTCAAGATAAAAAATAAACTACTTTTTACTGAATATATTTGACGATATTTTTTGCACCTACAAAAATCCCAATTTTTCTTCCTTAGTTTTTTATACTAACCTGGGGTTTGGTGCCATTACCTAGCTGAATTATCCACGACCAAATAATCTGTTCACACGCACATTGTTACGCCTGAGGCGATTCTCAGCATCCTCTGAACGGGCCATAAGAGTTTTAACCTGTTGCTGCAGTTCAACCACTGATTGTACCATGTAGACAGCCGAATCTTCTACCGCTGAGATGCGGTGTTCCGCTTCAGTAAGGCAGCCTCTAAATTTGGACTGTTCCCCCAATAGCTCTGGGTCCGCCTGAGGTGCTGCCGAGACCCCCTCCCGGGCCAGTATCCCGAGAACTGCCATCGTCGAGTCCATCTGTACTGCAACAGATGCTGGAGGCAAGGAGGTAGTGGGCAAGATGGCCGCCGCACGAGTTTTCGGCGGTGGGAGCCGGAATGTCTGAACAGCTGCCTTCTTGGTGGATTTGTGCTTTCCTGTCATGGGAAGGACCGGGGTTGCCCCCAGACCACAGGGAGATGTTTGCTCAGCAGGATGGCCGGGGAAAAGATAGGATTCAGGCAGATTAGGGAGACGGATGGCGGGAGCCTGAGCTGAGCACGTCCTTCCTTGTTCACATCGCTGTGACTCCCCCCCTTTCTGGATATTTTTGTTGTTATTCTGTCTCTCATTGGTAAAATAAACCTACCATTAAAATTATAGACTGATCATTTCTTTGTCAGTGGACAAACGTACAAAATCAACAGGGGATCAAATACTTTTTTCCCTCACTGTATACGGGTTTAACCGCTTCAGCCCGTAAGATTTTACCCCCTTCCTGACCAGAGTACTTTTTGTGATTCGGCACTGCGTTGTTTAACTGACAATTGTGCGGTCGTGCAACGTTGCACCCAAACAAAATTGACGTCCTTTTTTCCCCACAAGTAGAGCTTTCTTTTGGTGGTATTTGATCACCTCTGTGGTTTTTATTTTTTGCGCTTTAAACAAAAATATATAAAGAATTGATTTTTTCCTCAGTTTAGGCAGATATGTATTCTTCTACATATTTTTGGTGAAAAAAATCCCAATAAGCGTATATTAATTGGTTAGCGCAAAATTTATAGCGTCTACAAAATAGGGGATAATTTTATGGCATTTTTATTTTTTTTATTAGTAATGGCGGCGATCTGCGTTTTTTTTTATCGGGACTGCAACATTATGGCGGACAGATCGGACACTTTTGACACTATTTTGTGACCATTGTCATTTATACAGCGATCAGTGCGATAAAAATGCATTGATTACTGTGTAAATGACACTGGCAGTGAAGGGGTTAACCACTAGGGGGCGGTGAAGGGGTTAAGTGTGTCCTAGGGAGTGATTCTAACTGTGAGGGGGCCGGGCTTCAACACACAGGACAGTGATTACTGCTCTCGATGACAGAGAGCAGTAATCTCTGTCCTGTCACTAGGCAGAACGGTGAAATGCTTTGTTTACAAAAGCATTTCCCCATTCTTCCTCTCCGTGACAAGATCGTGGGCACCCGGCGGACATCGAGTCCGGGGGACACGCAGTCACGGAGACCACGGCGGGCACCCGCTACACCGCTTCTTAAAGGGGACGTAGCTGTACGCCCTTTTGCCTACCAGTGCCATTCTGCCAACGTAAAATGGCGCGCGCTGGTCAGCAAGTGATTGTAAAGGTAATTTTTTTTTTAAATAACAAACATATAATACTTCCACTGTGCAGCTTGTTTTGCACAGGGTGGCCCCGAACCTGCTCTTCTGGGGTCCCCCGGCAGCTCTCACAGCTCCTCCCCACCTCTGATAGCTCCCTCGGAGAAGCGTTTTCCCGAGAGGGTTACCTTGCGGGCGCTCTCCCGAGTCAAGCATTCGGCGTCCATAGAGGCCGTCTGCAGGACTCCACCCCGCCCCCCAGCTTTCGCGTCATTGAATTTGATTGACAGCAGCAGGAGCCAATGGCTGCGCTGCTATCAGTCTATCCAATCAAGAACTAAGAACCCCAGGCAGAGAGACAGCGTGTCCCATGGGTCAAGTTCGAGGGTTCAGGTAAGTAAAACGGGGGGCTGGGAGTTGGTCACTGACAGGTGTTTTTTCACCTTAAAGGGGTTGTAAAGGTATTTTTTTTTTTCTTTAAAAATAACAAACATGTTATACTTACCTTCACTGTGCAGCTCGTTCTGCACAGAGTGGCCCCGAACCTACTTTTCTGGGGTCCCTCGGCGGCTGTCTCGGCTCCTACCCGCAATAACTAGCCACCTTAATGCGAGCTCCCTCGCATGGTGGATAGTTATTGCGGGCGCGCTCCCGTGATACAGCCGGCGGCTATAGCCGCTCGCTGTATCACTCGGCCCCGCCCCCCGGCGCGCCGTGTCATTGGATGTGATTGACAGCAGCGCGAGCCAATGGCTGCGCTGCTTTCAATCCATCCACTATAGCCAATCAGCGACCCGGCTGATCGGCTGAATGGAGGTCGGGAACGCGCAGGCGAGTTTTTGAGGTGTCAGGTAAGTAAAACGGGGGGGCTGGGGGCGGCGGTATTATCAAAAGTTTTTTCACCTTAATGCATAGAATGCATTAAGGTGAAAAAATGTATACCTTTACAACCCCTTTAATGCATAGGATGCAACCCCTTTAAGTGTCTGCTGATTTAAATTAATAATAAAAGAGTTAAAAAGTTTGGCTCTTCCTGGAAGCGATCAGACTTGTTGTTCTCTGTGTTCCAGAAATCACGTAGGCAAATCCCATGTTCATTTGTGCAGCAGACATAAATTTATTGGGCTTGCGTAATACTATGATGTGAGTGTGCAGAGTGAGCTAAGCACAGTTCACTTAAAGTGTATGTTGCCCTAAATATTTGTATTTTTTCTACCTGTGTGTTCTCATATGGGTATTTTGTAAATCATAGTCTCTATCATTTTCATGTACTCCTTCCAGCCGTAGTACCTGCTTGATCCTGCCAGTCACCTTTCTTCCTTGTTCTAAAATGACCACACAAAGCACAGAAGCGTATCTGTGTTACGCTGGCCATACATTATACAATTTTCTTGTTCAGTTTCAATTAGATTTACCTAGAACTATGTAGTGGAAGGGCCTGCCTGATTGCATACAAATTGAAATTGTTTAGGTTTGACCTCATGTGGTTTTGGTAAATCTAAAGGTAAATTGTACAAGAAAATTGTATAATGTATGGCCAGCCTTAGCCTGGTCAGTTTTTGTCCTAGGCTGGCAACTGTGCAGATACACAACATGCCTGCATTGGGTACAACCCCGTTTCCAAAGAAAATGGGACATTGTGTAAAATCTATTCAAAAATAGAGTGCAATGATTTGCAAATCTAATAAACCCATGTTTTATTCACAATAGAAAACACATCAAATGTTTAAACTGAGAAAATTAAGCATTTTAAGAAAAAAAATAATATACTTTTGAAATTGATGGCAGCAATCAAAAAAGTTAGGACGGTCATGTTTACCACTGTGTAGCATCCCCTATTCTTTTACCAACACTCTGTATACGTCTGAGAACTGGGGAGACCAGTTGCTGGAGTTTTGGGAGAGGAATGCTGTCCCATTCCTGCCCGATATTTGATTCTAAATGCTCAACAGTCTTGGGTCTTCTTTGTCGTGTTTTTCATTTAAAGATGTACCAAATATTTTCAGTTGGTGAAAGGTCTGGACTGCAGGCAAGCCAGTTAAGCACCTGACACAAAAACAAAAAGTTGTCATGGAAGTCTCACCTAATACATACTTCTGGGAAGGGAAAGGAATTAGGTAAATAGTAAAACAAAATAACAATTCCGCAATCCAGTAATACAAACCATTCACCTATATAAATACAATTAAGTAATAGGCTCCATGCACACTGGAGCTGATAAACTGCAGTTTGTTGGCGTTTGGGCGTTTTCTTTAAAAGCCTATAAACTCCACTCTATGTTAGCCTATGTATCCATGCACACATGGACGTTTTTTAGCTTTAATGAGCACTGGAGTTTATCGGCTTTTTTCTGAACGCCAGAAATTCACGTTCAAAGTGCTGTTTTTCACCGCTAAAAAAAAGCCAAACGCTCATAAACGCGCGTTAATTAGCTTTCGGCGTTCTATTTTTTCAATGCATTGTGGGAGTTTGGAATGCCATGTGGGATTTTTGGAGTGTCCTCTGTGTATTTTTATTAAAAACACCCATAAACGCTAACGCTAATAAATGCTCATAAACGCTAGTACAAAACGCTGTTAAAAGCAAGTTTTTCAACTAGTGTTTTCTGCCAGCAATCTGGACGTCCAGAAAAAGCTTTTTTGAGCTTCAGTGTGCATGGAGCCTTAGGGTGTGTTCCTCTGAATCAAATCAGCATATAAAAAACAGGTATTATCAAAAAAAAAATCTTTATTAGAAAAATCCACCATATAATAATTCAAAACAGAAAACAATACCTCCACCACATGAATTCAAATATGATAACATTATCAAGACACAGATGGCCACAACAAACACTCAACCCTCATTCCGATCGTAAGCCAGCTGGTAAGTTGATGAGTCCCTAGAGAAATATTCTTCGCATATTAAGAAGCTGACCTCTATTTAATCAATGGAAAAGTTCATAGGGAATTCAGCACACTTCCGCTGGAGACACCAGTACCGTGTATGAAGTACGATTCCAGGCAAAACTGGATGTTTCAGGGAGAGTAGCCCTATTATGGGGTTTGCAGTGGAATTCCAGAAACGGAATATGTTTTCAATATAGCAGAGACAGTTCATGAAAAATAGATCATAGTAAATGATGATGAAAGACTAGCCGGGCTATCAGTGCAATATACAGTTCTCTTTGTGGGTACTATAGTCCTGCCATTCACCGTTATCTTGCCAAAGCCAACAATGTAGCAGTATATTAAAGCAGACAAAGGAATTAGAGTAGTGAGGAGTACAGTCCCGTCACTTACCCGGCTAGTTGGACATACACACAGATGAAGGCTCACCACTCTCCCGATGTCCAGTGATCCAGGCAAATAGATCCGCTGAAGAGGATAAAAACTCTCTGATTGTAAAGGGGGAGAGGGGAGTTTGTTTGCTGCAGGTAAAGATCAACGTGTCTACATGTCAGCGTATCTGCTTGTGTAGCGGTCTCTCATACTATTGCCTCCACTAGGAATTCAATACACTTCTGCAGTCCAGGAGTCCTCCTGGCTTCCGTAGATGTCTGGAAGGGGAATAGATGTTGTGATAGATCTGTGTACAGACTACAGATGGTGTGGTGGCGTCGTGTTGACGCGTTTCACTCAGTGATCGAGTTTCTTCAGAGCATGCGTCAGCATGGTATGAGGGTCTCTTAAGTAATATGCAAATTAGTCTAATAACACAAAGACTCATTCATCACACGCCCACTCTTTTCAGGAAACCAGCAACATCTAAACAGCTGTGGGGATACCCAGACCTAAAGTGCAGTGCTCATATGTTTAAATACACACAACCTCAAAGAGTTATGAAAAAGTTAAAGGAACTTCATATTAGATATACCTGCGAAACCCATTATTGTTACCGGCCCAGAGTAGGATAGAAAATAAGTAGAAAAGTATATAGATAATATTTAATAAAGAAAGAACAGGAGGATTAATATATTAGATAAATACTAACAGTCATAACTGTTCCAAATACCAACATGAATTAGACATCTATGTAAAAATATGCCTAGATTCAGTGAAGTGGGAAGGTTCTATTCTGTGGACCAAACTGCAGAGGATTTAAACATCTCTCAAGGGCTAAGGTTCTAGGAAAACCGACAGATTACACTCATTGTTTAAGCCTAGGGGCTGTAAGGCATTTAAATAGAAGATCCACATCTTCTCTTTTTGAAGTAGGATTCTGTCAACATCACCCCTTCTAAGGGGCAAATTAAGCTGATAAATGCCTTTGACGTGTAGTCCAGTTCACATCCCCGCCATGATAGTTTAGAAGGTGCATTGCCAATGGACATCCATCATCCTTTTTGGCAATGCTTTGGATGTGTTCACTGATTCTGATTTTCAATTGTCTTGTTTTACCCACGTATATTTTGCCACAAGAGCAGGTTATCATGTAAATCCCTCGTGTGGTAGAACAGTTGATAAAGTCCTTGATTTTAAATTGCTTCTTTCCATCAGAACTAGAAAACACATTCGTTCTGTCCACAAATTTACAGATGGAACACCTTCCACATGCAAACATGCTTTTTAGGGGGGTAAGTCTGCCAGCCAATTTTTGTTGGGCGACCTCTGATATTCTGAGCGGGTGAGAACATCTTGCAAATTCAGAGATCTGCACGCTGTCAGGACAACCTCCTACATATTCTAACAAAATTGGCGCATTCGAAAGAATGTGCCAATGATGATTAATGATACTTTTTACCTGGTCCCATTGGGATCCATACTTAGTAATAATCCTAATAGGGGCTTGTAGTGTATCATTCTGCTTATCACGGGAGATGGTGTCAAGGAGTTCTTTCCTATCGGTTGCGATGGCCTTTTTCTTGGCCCTTCTAATGCATTTGTGTGAATAACCCCTTTCCCTGAATCTACCATACAACTTAGTAGGGAAATCTTCATCCAGTGAGCAATTCCTTTTAATTCTTAGGAATTTACCCACAGGGATTCCCTGTATAAGAGAGTGGGGATGATGACTAGTGGCCTCCAAAAGTGTATTAGCCGCCATTTTCTTACGGAAGGATTTGGTCACAATCTGTTCTTCCTGCACACCTATAGTCAGGTCAAGGAAGGGTAGTGTCTCATGATGGTGGGTGTACGTGAAACAGTACCCCCAAGACCATAAGTACATCTACATCATCAATGTACCTAAGCCAGGTACAGGGGAGACCTGTAGACAATCTCCTCCTCCCAGAAGCCAAGATGGAGGCAAACATGAGGGTGCCCAAGGGGCTCCCATCGAGGTGCCCCTTAGCTGTGGATAATAGTTTTCCAGGAATTGGAAACAATTATGTTCCAACATGAATTCCAGGATATCTATTATGAATTCATTTTGTGCACCCAGGAGTGGAAATATTTTCTCCAGGAAATGCTTCGCTGCTGACAGTCCCCATTTGTGGGGAATTGACGTGTATAGTGATTTGACGTCAATGCCCACTAGAATAGCTCCTTTAGGAAAAGAGAGATCCTCAAGTCTATGGAGGACATCTCTAGTATCCTTGACAAAAGATGGTAGGTCCTGTAGTAGTTCCTTAATCAAAGTATCTGCATATTTACCCAACTTCTCTAATGGGGCCTTTTATAGCAGACACAATGGGCCTGGACTCTTCTACTATAAAGCCATGCTGTTGTCATAGATGCAGTATGCGGTTTAGCATTGTCCTGCTGAAAAATGTAAGGCCTTCCATGAAAAATACATCATCTGGATGGAAGCTTATGCTTCTCTAAAACCTGGATATATCTTTCAGCTTTGGTGGTGTCTTTTCAGATGTGCAAGCTGCCCATTCCATACACACTAATACACCACATACTATCGGAGATGCTGGCTTTTGAACTGGGCACTGATAACAAGCAGGAAGGTCCCTCTGCTCTTTAGTCTGGAGGATGCGACACCCATGATTACCAAAAAGAATATCAATTTTCAGTTTGTCAGGCCACAGAACAGTTTTCTGCTTTGTCTGAGGGACAAAAGATGATAGGCATCCAATATTGTTTTTCAGTCTTGTCCCTTGTACACAGAGATTTCTCTAGATTTTCAGAATCTTTTTATGATATTATGTACTGTAGATGATATATTTTAAGTCTTTGCAACTCTACATTGAGAAGTATTCTTCTGAAATTGTTGACAATTTTTAGACACAGCTTTTCACAGAATAAATCGGATTTGGCATGAATTGGTATCCTACGCACCGCATCCCTAACAACCATAAGTGTGAAAAAAATATCAGAAAAATGTGGGACTTTTAAGATGCTTTTACTTCAGCCTCAGGAATAAAAAACATCCTTCATTAAAATCGTATGTATTTGATTGTATGAAGCACATTAAAATCAAGGTAATAACTAAAGAGTGTACATCAACACTCCACACAGTTAAAACCTAACATCAGACAGAAAAGTATAAAATCCAGCACATCTTGACTTAAAAACTGTTACTTTATTTTATCCCGAAACATAAAATGGAATCAATTTCTGTAAAGATTAACGTGTTTCAGCCTCATACATAGGCCTTAGTCTTAACGTCAGACACCTTTAGCATCCCTCCCGTTCCATCATTACAAATACACGGAATAAATGTAGATTACCCATCATTAGCAAAACTATAATATTCCAAGGAAATGGGATGTCACGGGATGCTGTTCACTTTATTTACCGAAAATGAAAAGGTGAACGAACACCCCATGGTCCCCAGTGCACCTTCCTCCGTGGGTGATTAGCTGTCACTGCCCATGCAGAATTTTAATTCCCCACTCTTCTTCTCCATCTTTCCTTAGAGCTTCCGGACAGATCAGAGGGCTTCCAATTGGTCAAAGTGGTCACGTGCTCAGATTTGCTCTGATCTGTCCCAGAAACCCTGAGGAAAGACAGGAAAGAAGAGCAGGGCTTTCCAATTTACAAACCAATACACCAGGCAGTGACAGCTAATCACCCATGAATGTACAGTCAGGTCCATAAATATTGGGACATCGACACGATTCTAATCTTTTTGGCTCTATACACCACCACAATGGATTTGAAATGAAACGAACAAGATGTGCTTTAACTGCAGACTTTCAGCTTTAATTTGAGGGTATTTACATCCAAATCAGGTGAACAGTGTAGGAATTACAACAGTTTGTATAAGTGCCTCCTACTTTTTAAGGGACCAAAAGTAATGGGACAATTGGCTGCTCAGCTGTTTCATGGCCAGGTATGTATTTCCTCATTATCATATTTACAAGGAGCAGATAAAAGGTCCAGAGTTCATTTCAAGTATGCGATTTGCATTTGGAATCTGTTGCTGTCTCTCAATATGAGATCCAAAGAGCTGTCACTATCAGTGAAGCAAGCCATCATTAGGCTGAAAAAACAAAACAAACCCATCAGAGAGATAGCAAAAACATTAGGTGTGGCCAAATCAACTGTTTGGTGCATCCTTAAAAAGAAAGAACACACCGGTGAGCTCAGCAACAGCTCAGCAACACCAAAAGACCCGGAAGACCACGGAAAACAACTGTGGTGGATGACCAAAGAATTCTTTCCCTGGTGAAGAAAACACCCTTCTCAACAGTCAACAGCCTCAAAAACAGGAAGGCCAGATTAGAGTTTGCCAAACAACATCTAAAAAAATCTTCACAGTTCTGGAACAACATCCTATGGACAGATGAGACCAAGATCAACTTGTACCAGAATGATGGGAAGAGAAGAGTATGGAGAAGGAAAGGAACTGCTCATGATCCAAAGCATACCACCTCATCAGTGAAGCATGGTGGTGGTAGTGTCATGGCGTGGGCATGTATGGCTGCCAGTGGAACTGGTTCTCTTGTATTTATTGATGATGTGACTGCTGACAAAAGCAGCAGGATGAATTCTGAAGTGTTTCGGGCAATATTATCTGCTCATATTCAGCAAAATGCTTCAGAACTCATTGGACGGCGCTTCACAGTGCAGATGGACAATGACCCGAAGCATACTGCGAAAGTAACCAAAGAGGTTTTTAAGGGAAAGAAGTGGAATGTTATGCAATGGCCAAGTCAATCACCTGACCTGAATCCGAATGAGCATGCATTTCACTTGCTGAAGACAAAACTGAAGGGAAAATGCCCCAAGAACAAGCAGGAACTGAAGACAGTTGCAGTAGAGGCCTGGCAAAGCATCCCCAGGGATGAAACCCAGCGTCTGGTGATGTCTATGCATTCCAGACTTCAGGTTGTAATTGACTGCAAAGGATTTGCAACCAAGTATTAAAAAGTGAAAGTTTGATGGATGATTGTTAATCTGTCCCATTACTTTTGGTCCCTTAAAAAGTGGGAGGCACATATACAACCTGTTGTAATTCCTACACCGTTCACCTGATTAGGATGTAAATACCCTCAAATTAAAGCTGAAAGTCTGCAGTTAAAGGAAACATCTTGTTAGTTTCATTTCAAATCCATTATGGTGGTGTATAGAGCCAAAAAGATTACAATTGTGTCGTTGTCCCAATATTTATGGACCTGACTGTAAGTGCACTGGGGACCAGGGAAGGGGGGTGGAGAGGGTGTGGGGTGTTGGTTCACATTTTCATTATCTGTGAAAAGGTGAACTTATACTTTAAGCAAATAATTTCTGTGTCTCTGTTTTATAGGTTTTTAGGAAGTCTGTAAAAATTCTTACCTGGAGATCCTGCCAGTAATAGCACTTCCTGTTACTGGCTCACAGTGCTAAGCCCCTGCCTTACAATTAACAGTAGAATGGTCAGTTTGCTGCTCAGGTTTGTTTAGTTGAATGTTGGACTGCTTATTAGGTCTATAAAATAGGCAATTTAACAGCCAAATGAAGGACCTCACACAGCAGGCTGGCAAAAATATTGCGGACTTTAAGTCTCTCAGCCAGTCCAGGCTCAGGAAAGATCCTGACTTTACAGTCAAGATCCACACCATAGCCTGGACAGGCACCTGGCTCAGTCTCTCAGGAGCCACTGAGGGCCTGAGCCAGCCGCTGCCAACCCCTGTACAGCTTGGCACTCCAGTGAGTGCTGGAGGTGCAGAGAAGGGCAGAAGACCAGGAACTGAGTGATCAGCGGTCTTTGATCACTTGTTTCTCAATCTTAGAGGCAGCGGGGGACAGCTGCAGCTGGGATCGGTCCTGCAGCAATCTACTGTAGGTGAGTATGGCTGTTTATTTTTTTTTTTTAAAGCCATGCTTATCTTTTAAGTTTTAGGGTCCTTTCACACGGACGTTCAGTTTTTTTAGTTCAGTTCAGTCACTTTTTTATTTTGTAAAAAAAAGGATACCGACGTCAATCTTTACATTTGTCTTCATCAGTTTTTTACAAGAAAAAAAGTGACTAAACTGAACTATAAAACTGAACGCCCATGTTTTTTGGTGAAAAACGGATGTCAGCGGATCAAATGTAAGTGGATGTTGTCCGCTAACATCTGTTTTTTGTCCGTTCCGTTTGTTTTTTAAATGGAAGAAAAATAGAGTTTTCTTCCGTCTCAAAAAATGAAACTTGAAAAGGAGGTCCCCCCACCCCTGCAAAAATTCAAAGCCAGCAGCTACACATACTGCAGCTGCTGACTAATAATAGGACACTTACCTGTCCTGGAGTGCAGCGATGTCGGCACCAAAGCAGATGTTTCCATCAGCTGGGTGCTGTCGCTGCCATTGCGGGTAAGGGAAACCGGGAGTGTAGCATCACGGCTTCACGCTGGGTCCCTACTGCGCATGCGTGAGACACCGCTGCGCTCTCCTACTGGCCCGGCGACAGGGGGAAGAGGAGGAGGGAGCCGAGCTATAATGTATTGCGCCACGGCTTGGACTCCGGGAAGTGGGGACAGGATACCTGTCAAAGACAGGTATCCTCTTCCCCCTCCCACTGAAAGGTGCCAAATGTGGCACCGGAGGGGAGGAGGAAACAAATGAGCGGAAATTCCAATTTTGGGTGGAACTCCGCTTTAACGGAGGCGGATGTTCATCCGCTAATGTCCACTAGCCCATAGACATGCATGTTTGTCCATTTTTCATCTGCCAACGGATGGAGGAGAAACTGACATACAGCCGTGTGAAAGGACCCTTAGGGTCTGAGTGTTTGTATATTTTGTGGGTAGATTTTAATGTCAGACTTAAGGTTAACATTTTAGCACCTGAAAAATATTTTCTGTTCTGGATTTTCTATGCCAAAAATTGTAACCAATTAATAAGGATGAGCTCAGGCGTGTTTGCAAGTCCACGTGCCCGCGCCCGCCAGGAAGCTGACACTCCGCAGCACTAATCACAGGCAGTGAGACATTTCCCGATCTGTGCAGCCGCGGGCACGTAGACTTGCAAGCACGCCTGAGCTCATCCTTACTAATTAACTTGATTGTTACATGCACAGCACTCTGCCAACTGTGTGCACTATATGATCCAGCAATGATTTAGAAATGCTTTATATACTATATAATGCTAATGTATTCCTGACTATTCTGCTTCTCATGAGCACAGTCCATGGGCTCTGCCTTATATGAACTGGAGCAAGTAAAAATATCTCTGTTGCCCAAACTGTTCTCGTAGGCAAATACTGTAATCAACATCTGCCAAAGTCCCAGGTATTGGACAGTGATTATCTAAATGGAATGAAATCCAGCTGGCAGCCCTCCTATCCTTTTTTGGCCCTTTTTGCCTGAGCATAAAATAACCTCATCAGCTGCTTTTCTTTACTTTCTAAAACCAATTTTAAAGAAGTTTGTGAGCATGCTGAGATGAAAAATGTCAAAAATGGGTTTAGTTTTTCAGTCCTGCCATGTTATCATTGCTGCTTTACTCTATTAATTTTACAAATGTTATCATTACTACCATTCCTGTACCTGAGTTGCACAGCTTTTGGTCACATATTCATTTATTTATTTTTACAAATGGGAAAAAAATAGCAAATAAAAAAATCTAATATACAATTACGACACAAGTCATATTCTAATTGAATGGTATTAAAAATGTCCTTTCCTTTGTAATCTGCAGCCGCTGTAATTTTCTGTAAAATGCAGTAGAATATGGCTACCTGGACCTTTCTGTACACAGATGGTACACAGAATGCCACCTGAAAATAAAATTTCCTGCTTAAAGCGTAACACTTTTGTTGAGAAAAAAAAATTCCCCTCTGGGTGATCTATGTACATTACTAGGATTTTAACAAACTTTGTTTCAGATTCCTACCTTTAATTATTCTGAAGAAATCCCTGTGTTTTTGTCTGTGTCCATGTGGGAAAGTGAATCTAATGGGAGTGGTTTCATAATTGTCAACCAGCTGCTGCACCTGCAGGGCACTAATGAGGAAAGCTGCTGGGCCTGCATCCCTTTATGCTGGCCATACACTATACGAAGAATCGTTTAAACCCATGTTCGAAAAACGAACATTTGGCAGTGAGAGCAAACGATAGTGACATCATGTAATGACCAATAAATAGTTCAATGGACATAAATGAATCAGTTTTTTGTTTGTTTTTTCACATATACCTAGTTCAAACAGTTTGGAGGGGAAACACATTAACCTTTCAATTTATCGATTGTTCAGCAGAAAATTTCCAAACTTGTCCTTCGTTTTTTTCTGCTCAAAAACGTCCCAACTGATTACCGATTTGTGCCCATTAACTAGAAGAAAAACGAACGAACTGTATAAATGACTGAATTTTGGCCAAATCTAACTTGTATCTTAGGCAGACTTCTGGGAAAATTGGTGAGCCAATCACACAAGCAGGAAATGTATGTTTCTGGGGACGTTCTGTACACATTCTGTAAAGTCAGAAAATTACAGAGCTGGAGATTCAAAAGGAAAGGTAATTTTTAATAACATTCAATTACAATATGACTTGTGTCACAATTGTATACTCAAAATAATGGAAAACCTGAAAACATGACCTGTTGGGGCGCCTTGAGGACTAGAGTTGAGAAAAACTTGTATACGCTATATTATATTTTTTCTTGATTTGCTATCCCCCCCCCCCCCATGAAGGTGGAGTTATCCTTTAACTTGCAGGGATTTTGTCTCACTTCCTGTTTTGGCTATGGAACTTGAAGTGAAGAGAAATCTCTGCAATGGGATACAGATGGCAAAAAAGACAGGGGCTATAACCCTCCCTTGCGCTATCCAAAATAAAAAAAAAAAAGTTCTGTCTATAGTTCTACTTTAAGGCCAGTTTCTAAGACATATACACAAAATGGCCACTAAGAAGATCAGTGCCTTAAATGGAAGAACAACATTAGATTGGCTATCATTTTAATAGGGCTTAAAGTTCAGCAATTCAACACGTCCATGTTTGCAGTGTCAACATCCTGCAGAGTACTGACTTGCTGTGTTGTATGTCATGAGTATAGCAATGGCCTACTAATTGATGGCTGTGATGTTTTTCAGATGAAGAGGAAGCCCTCGATCTAATCATGAAGGACCTGGCAGCGCTGGGGAGATGTGGAGGATTACTGGACAGTAATCGTAATAAGAATAACAAACAGGTGAGTTTTGTGTTACTTTGTTTCTGAAATATTTTTACTGACAAAAGGTGGCTCTTTATGTTCAGGGTGTACACAAAGGATGGTTCTCAAAGGAAACCTTTCTTAAAGCGGAGTTCCACCCACTTTTGAGAGGTGGTCTTAAATGAAAGAGCACAGGAAATCCCTGAAGAAGGAATTACATCCATAACAGTCCGAAACATGTTGGATTCCTTAATATGTATCACGCATGCATGTGTTCCTTGTCACTAGAACCTTCATTATCATGATATAGTGCAGTAGTTATATGCTACACTCTTTGCTTTTAAACTTTCAATTTATGTGCATTTTTCAATAAAGTATATATTTTTACATATTTTGATCTTTTTCACCATTGATTATATCTCTACTCCCTCTCCCCCTCTCACCCATATAATCCCTGGGGCATCTCTTTCCAATATTTTTTCCTTAAATGAAAGACCACTTCACCCCTCGTTTTTGGCTAGTTAAATAAATGTTTTTTCTTCTAACTTACCTTTTTATGAAGTACAGCCTGTACTTCAGATCCATCCGGTCCGCAGCGCAGGACGTCATATCTCTTCTTCGGCGAGCCCCCCCGATGTCTTCTGGGACATGTGTGTGTCCCAGAAGACAGACGGCCATTCACAAAGCACCGCGCGAATTGTGCATGCGCAGTAGGAAATGGGCAGTGAAGCCGCAAGGCTCCACTGCCAGTTTTCCTTAATTAGAATGGCAGCGCCTGCACCCGATCCGATGGACAGATCAGCCTCGGGGGGCGACATCGCAGGCTTCCTGGACAAGTAAGGGTCCTTATTAAAAGTCATCAGCTACAGTGTTTGTAGCTGCTAACTAAAAAAAAAAAATTGCGGGTGGAGCACGGTTTAAGAAAAAGGTAAAAAGTGCAGGCTTGCATAGTTGACTCATTCTACATATGCTAGTTACCTGGCAGTCGTTGTGACCCATTAGCTTTAATATTTTGTGTCACTGATCCACAACAAATATGCAGATTAGGGCACCTATCCTTAAAGGGGTTGTAAAGGTTCGTGTTTTTTCACCTTAATGAATCCTATGCATTAAGGTGAAAAAACACCTGGCAGTCATCGGCCCCCTAGCCCCCCGTTTTACTAACCTGAACCCCTTCATTCAGTCGGTTAGGACGCGCTGTCTCTCTCTCCACGGGCTCCCGGCTCTTGATTGGATAGATTGATAGCAACGCAGCCATTGGCTCCCGCTGCTGTCAATCAAATCTAATGACGCGGGGGCGGGGCCGAGTCCTGCATTCAGCCTCCATGGACGCCAAATGCTGGATTCGGGAGCGCGCCCGCAAGAGCGCTTCTCCCATGGGGTTATCTGATGCGGGGAGGAGCCGCTGGGGGACTCCAGAAGAGCAGGTTCAGGGTGACTCTGTGCAAAACGAGCTGCACAGTGGAGGTAAGTATGATATGTTTGTTATTTAAAGTAAAAAATATATAACCCTTACAATCACTTTAATGTACTGAGAATGCTCTAATGCATAGGCATGTTTTTAGCAAAAGTTGGTGAACTAGCCTGCAAAAGAACCATTCTATTAATGAACAATCCATCAGACAAAAATTACAGTGTGAGAGCTATGAACAGTCTGTTATTTGTGCAAACATCAGAAAACTGCACTACTTGGGAAATTGGGTATACTATTAAGGATATATAGTTTGTTTGGCACTTCGGAAGCATGCATACCATACTGTATCTGCTTCCTCTCCTTCCTGTCCAGAGAACTCTGTGGTACAATGTTTTTTGGAAAGGAAAATATTCTTGCAATATAATTCTGATAAACCTTTTTTTTATGCTCTAATAACGTGTCTTAAAGCGGAGTTCCGCCGATTTTTTTTTTTTTTTTTGTTAGCAGCTACAAATACTGCAGCTGCTGACTTTTAAAATAAGGACACTTACCTGTCCAGGGAGCCCGCGGTGTCGGCACCCAAAGCCGATCTGTCCCTCAGCTGTCGGGTGCTGCTGCCGCCATCCTCGGTAAGGGAGCAAGGCTTCACTTCCTGGTTGGCTTCACTCGCGCTGCGCTATCCCACTGGTCCCTGCTGTGTTCTGGGACCCGTGTGTATCCCAGAAGACAGCAGGGGGGGAGGGAGTGGCGTAGATACCCGCGGGTGGCTCGTGTATCTATGCCTAGAGGTGGGAGCAAAATACCTGTATTAGACAGGTATCTGCTCCCCCCTGAAAGGTGCCAAATGTGACACCGGAGGGGGGGAGCAACCGGAAAAGCGGAAGTTCCATTTTTGGGTGGAACTTCGCTTTAAACCAAAATACCTGTCTCAGGGGCTTCTCATAGAAGTCACTCTTTGACTGTTGTCCAACATGCTAATTTCAGGCATTGCAGTTTATCTAAATATGTCCACATATATATAATTTTTGTTTGTGAGTTTGTGGGACTCACTTCCACTTCCTTAATCTTCAGCTAGGCAACAATGACGTCTGCTTGGGCCCCATCCTACCCTGCCCATAGCCTCCTGGGATCACATCACACATCCCCGGAGGCTGTAGGACCACTCTCCCTGTACTGATGTGTCTCACGTGTGCAGTAGTGAGCCAGCGGGTACACATCATGAAGTGACAGAGAGCTCCCTAAACCAAGGTGGTAGCTGCTGGCATTTATTTTTGCCATATGCAGGTGAAGTTCCCCTTTAAGGCAGGGTTCCAGTCTGGGGAAAAAAATAAATAAAAGTCAGCAGCCACCATCACTGTAGCTGCTAACTATTAATATAAAAACACTTACCTGTCCAGGGATCCAGTGACGTTGGCACCTGTCAAAACCAGGTACCCGCTCCCCCCCCCCCCCAAAAAAAAGTGCCAAATGTGGCAGGGGGGGGGGGCAGGGGTTGCGAACAACCAGAGTTTCCCCTTTTGGGTGGAGCTCCGCTTTAAAGCTGTTTTAAACTTGAAAACAAAAAATGTCATATATTGCATCTTATCAATTCTTTAAAGCCATTGTATACCCGCAGAAAAAAAATGTTAAAAAAAAAAAAAAACACCCTGTAAGGCAAAGGCATGATGAGCTAGTATGCACCGCTAGAATACAGGGTTCAGGAATGCATTTTGCTCAGAATACAGGGTTCAGGAATGCATTTTGCTCAGAATACATGGTTCAGGAATGCGTTTTGCTCAGAATATAGGGTTCAAGAATGCGTTTTGATCAGAATGCAGGGTTCAAGAATGTGTTTTGCTCAGAATACAGGGTGCAGGAATGCGTTTTGCTCAGAATGCACTGTACAACATATACTGACCTACCTGACATATACACTGACCTACCTGACACATACTTCCTGCACTACTCACACCCCCTCATCCCCCCACACACAGTGCAATGTAGATTGGAGGATCCATCCTCCTCCTTACCTTTCCATGGCCTCATCGTCCAACACATCAGGGCTCTCCCTAACACCAGGCAGGCAGTATTGCAGGAGTCCCTGCCAACCAGCCACTCCTTAGTGTCCCAGTCGATAACAAGTACCTAAAATGGCAGTTTGCAGTGCTAATCAATGCACATATCAATATTTAAACTATAAATGTGTAGCTAGTGCTATTAGTAATGTGTTTAATTTAAACAAAAGTCAAAAACCATATTTCTCCATTTATATGAAGGTCAGATTAATATAACCCAGCCAGCACAGAGTTCCCCCTTACATCAGAGTCTGCAGGATTCCTCCTTACAGTGCAAGGGAACTCTGACGTAAAAGGGAATGCTGCAGACCATGATTTAAGAGGGAACTATAAGAGACCACCTTACATCAGAGACCACTGCATTTCCCTTTACATCAATCATATTTACTGCTTACATCAGGGTCTGCAGCATTGCTCTTTACATCAGAGTTCCCCTGTACAACAGGGTCCGCCGCAGAGTTCCCCCTTACACTGTAAGGGAGAATCCTGCAGACTCTGATGTAAAGGGGAATGCTGGGAACTCTGATGTGGGGCGGGGGTCTAGTGACCAGAGACCACCATCTGCAGATTGAATACACTATGGTAAGGGGGGGTTACTAGTTCAAGGGGGAACCTTTATATCAATGCCCCCT
This sequence comes from Aquarana catesbeiana, assembly GCF_042186555.1. Taxonomy (NCBI): domain Eukaryota; kingdom Metazoa; phylum Chordata; class Amphibia; order Anura; family Ranidae; genus Aquarana; species Aquarana catesbeiana. Next base: position 104,239,031 of record NC_133328.1, read on the forward strand.
TAAATTATTGTATTCACTCCCCCCTTGCATCTGTAACCTCAGACTTTGGTGTTATCCTATAATCTCCTCTCCACAGTCCACACACATCTGACTCCTCCTGGAATTCCCATCCCTGCGGCGCTCTCACTCTTGCTTCCTCGCCAGACTCCCCCTCACAGACTGCAGACATGATTAAAGACAAGAGATGGTCAGAGATTGCAGACATGATACAGGAGATGGTCAGAGATTGCAGACATGATACAAGAGATGGTCAGAGACTGCAGACATGATACAAGAGATGATCAGAGACTGCATGCATGATACAAGAGATGGTCAGAGACTGCAGGCATGATGCAAGAGATTGTCAGAGATTGCGGACATGATATAAGAGTCGGTTAGAAACTGCAGACTGGATACAGGAGGTGGTCAGAGGCTGCGGACAGGATACAAGCGGTGGTCAGAGATTGCGGACAGGGTACAGGAGGTGGACAGGTACAGGATGGAGCAAGACAGAGATTGTATACAATGATTTTATACAATCTCATCACTGTCATTTTTGTTTGGTAATTGCTGCCTGTGACTGTCTGTGGCCACCTCCATAGATAACAGCCAGTCAAGCAATGCATGGATGTTGCAGGCCAGGGGTCCTGTGGTGGGACTCTAGTTGGGGCTTGCATGCATGCTTGCTTACCAAGCCGTAAGGTAGGAGGATCCATACCATCTGGTGAGTGGACATCTATAACCTATCCATTTATAGGACGCATATAGGACGTCTTTATCTGGACCACACAGGATTTTGTTTTTTGGACTTATTGTGACCAGTGGTTTTCTTACCATTTTGGACCATCTTATATATAATTACAATAATTTTCATTTCCATGAATTATGTATTTCCTCATATATATCTCCATAGAGAATAATTGTTTTTTTTTTCTCCTCTGGCGTTTTTGGAGCCTCAAGCTAAAAAAAAAAAAAAAAAAAAAGCTGAGGTATGAATGGGGCCTAATACAGTAGTTGTGTTACTGGCCAGATCACCAGGTGAAAATAAAGGAGAAAAGAGCCTAAACAAGATAAAACTAATGTAACCACCACATTTAAGGATCGGTAAGCTGCAGTATATTACATTTTTGTTTTTGGGTTTAATGTGGCTTTAGATCTTTGTGACAGATAAACCCAAAACAAAAATGTAATATATTACAGCCTGGGTGATTATTGAGCTGCACAGATAGGGTGCCTCCCATCTAACCTGCACCTAACCGCTGACCCAGACACTTCTTTCCTGCATTACCTGATCACATCTGCACACATTTATTTGTTTTACATTTGCATTTCCTTTTTCTGTCATTGTACATTAGTCATTTACAGCCTCTTAAAATTACATTAGTAGTTTATCCTCCCTGCTGTACAGTAGGGTTCACTGAATGAGAATATGAAGAAGTTTCTGCTACACATAAATTCTTCGAGGTTCAGGCTGTCATTATCACACATTACAATTCCACCGTCCAGGTGCGTGTTTTGTTTCTTTACTTCTCAGCCTTTTCGTATTGACATCGGAAATCTAATATCTCCACAAATAGCTGAGTGGTTCTGCGAAATTGCTTTCCAGTGCAAAAACACGGTTGTTAACCTTTTTGGCGAGCAGAAAACAGCGGAAAGATGTCATCCAGTCTGGGGACAAGCTGAGGAGGAAAGGCCTTCTTGTTTTGATTAAGTGAAGAGCCTTTCTGAACCTTAACCCAAAACAATAACGCGGCGTCTACAAGCAAACAGAAGGAATTCAGGGAGTCTGAAAGGAAAAAGGAAGCCCCACAACAAAAACAGCCAAGAGAGTATCAGCTTTATTGATTGTGCTTTGGAATTTAATGTCGGCCTGTGGACAGCAACATGTTTTTGTAAGTGTCCGGGCAAATGCATAACTTTGATAAGAGAACCAAAAAAGAAAACATAAGCATGTTTTATTTTTTTAGGTTTAAACCAGAACTTCAGTTAAAAATACCAAGATAAAACTGAATAGCCCATTACAATAGGAATTAAGAAAAGCAGCCAATCCAGAGATTTTCCCCGGAATAGTCTTTTTCACCCGCTAGATGTCTTCAATCGGATGACTGGCATAATTCAATTATAGTATGCATCAATACATTCAATTAATTAATAATACCTGGTGTATGATTAAATATCTGAAATGACTAAATTCATCAATTACAAAGTGCATATTTTCAAAGGTATAAATAATTGTCAAATAAATACATTCAATTAATTAATAGTGCACAGTGTATAAATAAACATAATGGTAATAACTAAATTCATCAAACACAAAGTACATAGTACTTGAATTAAACATATAATCATAAAATCGCAATTTTTATGCCTAAGCGTGAATGGACACATAGGCTAACATAGAGGGCATTTAGAGGCAGAAAAAAGCCAAGCAACTGCAAAAGTGTTTTTTTTTTTTTTTTTTTATGCCCAGTGTGCACGAGGCCTCAGGGAGGTTGTGAAATCTTTTTTCTTATTCTGTCATGTTGGTGTCTTGGGAATATCTTTTGCAATCATTTTTACTTCATACTGTTGATATTATCATTAGAACTACAGTATGGTGAGGCAGTCTCACTCTCTGTATTACTAGCTAAAGCAACCCTGTTCCCAGACCATGAAAACACTGGAGGCCAGCTACTGAGGGGGCAGTTGTGAGGGCACCCTCCCGAGCCAGGTGGTGTGCATCTATAGACACACACAGTGTAGCTTGGCCATGCTCCCTGCTCCCTCCTCACAGGATTTGACAGACAACAGCAAGAGCTAATGGCTCCTGCTGCTCTGAGAGACAACTGCAAAAATGGGGGGGGGCGCACAGGCATTGGAAGGTTAAAAACCTTTTGCATTTAGAACCATTTTAAAGAAAAATTACTATAACATACCCCTTTGTGTTCATTCTGTAAGGATAGGATAAAGAGGGTCACAGAGGTAGGTTGAGATGTTTGCAGGTTGAGCATCAGCAGTCTAATCCAGGGGTCTCAAAGTGGCGGCCCTCCAGCTGTTGCAAAACTAGAAGTCCCATCATGCCTTTGCCTGTGGGAGTCATGCTTGTAACTGTCAGCCTTGCAATGCCTCATGGAACTTGTAGTTTTGCAACAGCAGGAGGGCCGCCAGTTTGAGACCACTGGACTCTAATCTGAAGGGCCTTTCTCTGCACATTGAGGGATCTACACACATTAATTGTTCAAATACTTGGTCATTGTATCTTCAAGGCTCTTTAGACCACCATCAGAATCTTCAGAAGCTTCAGCCAAAATGTTATTTCTGTGTTTTGAAGGAGTGGGGAGGGTTAGAACATTGCTGTCTATCTTACTTTTGCAGCAATGTCCCCTCATTTCTTGTTCCAGAGATACCCAAAACCTTCCTGATTCTTCTAAAAAAAAAAATTTTAAAAAAGATTTGCCTAGTTCCACTGTAACTAATGACAATAATAAAGCCTATATTGAGAATGCTGTGAGACATACACATATATCACAAGACAAGTAAGGTCAAGATACTGTACTCAGCAGAGTGAATCACCTTCATCCGTATTTCTAGATGTGATCTTTTGATCACCATATTAGTTGTGGCTCTTGTTATTGACCACAGTGTAAGCGTACTTTGAATGGATACGATCTATCTGACTTAAAAAATAAAACAAATACACCGTATCCAAAATACTGCTCTAAACTTAACTAATCTGGTGTAAGTACGTATTTTCACAGTGTAGGAGCTTTGATAATAATACAGATTGCATAACTCTGAGTTACTGTCTGGAAAGTGAATGTCAGGTTCTCTTTTTCTAAAAATGAAAAAACTTTACTGGTAAAATATAATGCTGATACGTCTGCTTTTAGGACCTTCTTCACCCAAGAATCTCATATTTTATGACTGCATAGAATGGGACACGCTCAGATTGTCAGAAGAAGGGTGTGACCATGTACTTGTACCCAACAAGTATTGGAAACATCTGCTAAAACATGTGTCTTTTGTAGACTATCCGCAGATCAGATGTACACTGTACTACAAATTGATAACACTTGTTCCAATTATTTTCACTATTTATTATATTCATTATTTTATACTTTAACATACTCGGACCTATTTATAAAAGATGAAAAGGTGCCCATCTTCTGATGAACTTTGTTCACTCTCCATTTATAATATTTAGCTTACCACTTTGGTTTTTCTTTACTTCATACATTTCTGAAACTTTTTTCAGTGTTTTCTTGTTTATACATTAAAGTGGATGTAAACCCAAATTTTTTTTTTTAATCATACTGTAGAGTATAAGATTTCCTATCATTTGAGCCCAGTCTTGCCACACAGAGTTAATCCATCTCTGAGCAATCCTCTTTTATTGTTCAGTGAGAAAAATCTTGACAAACTGACAAAAACTTTGTCAAATCCTCCCCCTTGCTGTGAGTGACAGGTGATTTACATCTCGTGCACTAGCCTAAGACACAGGCATTATTTTTTAATTCCCTCCCCCCACTACTTTCTTCAGCAGCTCTGCAAGGATTGGCTGTTCCACACCTCAGCATGATTTGGCATGCTGAAGTCATGTGGTTACTTTCCTGTCTTTTCACTGGATGTTAGAGATCATAGCAGAAGTTCAGTGTAAGAAATACACAGGAGAAAATGCATATTGACAAGGGGAGTGTAGAAGTGGGCGGGGAGTTTACTGACATCACAACTCCACCCACCGAGCTCCAGACAACAGACCCACCCACAGAATCTGCCGTTTTTAATGTCTAATAACAGACAGAGGGGAGACATTTGACAGGTAAAGATACATGCAGGAGGCATGTATATCCTTATAGATAACCCCTATGGCAGTAGTTTAGATAGGATTGTTCAATACATGTGCAAGGTTGATTGTTTTTTTGTTAGGAGAGGTCAAACATCATTTTTGACAGATATCTGCACTTGAAAAAGTCCTTCACTTTTTGTTTTCTGTTTGCAAAAGTTCTCAACCTTCCATTCCTTCATTTTTCAAAAGTGCTCTACTTTCTGTTAACTGTTTGGAAGAGTTTTCTTCTTTCTGTTCACAGTTTATTACTGACAGATTCTCCTGGACTGCTCACCACTTTGAAGAAATCCACACTTTCAAGCCAGTTTCTCAGCTTGGAGTACACTGGTTTTCAGTAGTATGGCAGTTCCATTTTATTTATTTTTGATGGTAGCATATAGAGTATTTCCTAGTATTGCTTGGAATTTTCAGTGTGTGCTTCTTTTACAAATAATGCAGAAAACCTAGTGCAAGCTTTATTCTGAAAACGGCAAATGGGAACACAGACGTACTTGTAGTTTGCAATATCTGTAAGCCCCAATGCTTCCACTATATATCCACACAGGGTTTTTTTTTTTTTCACAGAGCATAGGTTCAGGAACTCCCCTCTCCCAAGTCACCCATTTTCTCTGCCCCCTACCCATCTCCAAGCACTTGTTTCCTCCCCATACCCACCTCCCAGTACCACCCCCAAGTATAATTTTGTGGTCCTAAGTAATCTGTATGGAATTTGGTAATTATAACAAGAAAAGCTGTAAAGTGGATACCAAGCAGCAAGCGACAATACCCCCCCCCCCCAGCAAAAACAGATCCCCCTGCAATAATAGACACACCCAACAATAACAAATCCCCCCAGCAACAATAGACCGCTTGCAACAAAATACTGCCTCACAACAGTAGACCCCACCAGCAACAATAGCTCTCCCATGTATCTTTACCTGTCAAATGTCTCCCCTCTGTCTGTTATGAGAGCTGAAAAACTGCAGATTCTGTGGGTGGGTCTGTTGTCTGGAGCTCGGTGGGTGGAGTCATGATGTCTGTAGACTCTCCGCCCACCTCTACACTCCCCTTATCAATATGCATTTTCTCCTGTGTATTTCTAACACTGAACTTCTGCTATGATCTCTAATATCCAGTGAAAAGACAGGAAAGTAACCACATGACTTCAGCATGCCAAATCATGCTGAGGTGTGATACAGCCAATCTTTGCAGAGCTGCTGAAGAAAGGAGAGGGGGTGGGAATTAAAAAATAATGCATGTCTTTGGCTAGTGCAGGAGATATGTAAATCACTTGTCACTCACAGCAAGGGGGAGGATTTGACAAAGTTTTTCTCAGTTTGTCAAGATTTTTCTCACTGAACAATAAAAGAGGATTGCTCAGAGATGGATTAACTCTGTGTGGCAAAACTGGGCTCAAATGATAGGAAATCTTATACTCTACAGTATGATATAAAAAAAAAAAAAATTCGGGTTTACATCCACTTTAAGAAAGAAGTGTCAGAAAAACATTTAGACTTTAAATGGTTAAACTTCTTGCATTTACAGGTTGTTGAAAACTTGGCAGACTGCCCAGCTTTTTTATTTACACAGAAGTTCTTTCCCTTTGATCTAAGAAGGAAGCTTAGTTAAAATGTATCAAGTTGAAGACTTGGCAGAATGCCTGGATGCTTTCTTTTGACAGCTGAGTGAGCAGATAGTCTCTCCACTTGTTATATGAAAGAATCGGCAACCTCTGCAGGAGAGATCGTCAGGGGAGGTGAATCGAGATCACGATTTTTTAACGATTAATTGTGCAGCTCTACTTTACAACCTTTTCAAGTTAAATTGACACTTTACATAGAAATTACAAATTTGCGAACATGTAGGCTTTTTTATTGCAGAAGAGTCTCTTTGACAAAGGATTCTTCATGTCTTTTCGCCGTCCGTTTGACAATGTGCAGCTCAGTATACAGCCCAGGCATCTGCCATGTTTGATGGGGTTTTTTTCTGCCTGTAGGATCATATGCTGGAAAATGCCTGAAAAAGCCAGAGTGTGCATGGACACATTGGCTAACATGGAGGGGAGTTTCTCAGCAGAAAAAATAAGAACTCGGAGCAGCTTCTTTGAGTTTCTTTGAGCTGCAGTGTGCATGAGCCCTTACAGGAGCAGAAGGCACTCAGCTAGTAAGGCGGGTAGAGGACACAGGTCTGTAGTCTTCAAATACTTATATATATCTATATAGATATAGATATATATCTATATAGATAAATCTCTCTATATATAGAGAGATATATCAATATATATATGGGCTTTTCAAAAAGTTTCCACACTTTTTTTAACTCTATTAAATAAAAAAACTTTTTGGAGACCCCTCGTTTACATTAATTAAAGGCATTGTGCACTTTTTAATTTTTTTAATTTTTTGTTTTAACTAGGTATTAGTTTGGTTATATTCCCTGTGTTTTTGGTTTGGCTTGCCCTGAAAAAAATGGCTCACATGTTGCTGAGGTTTGTAATGTCATCACTGATCAGTTCCCCTATGTCCATGTATTCATTCACCTAGCATGTCTCTATTCATTAAGGGTACAAGCAACTTCCTTTTCTGGTTCAGACAGTGTCCAGTCCCTGCCTCCCCATTACTCTGTGTTGCATGACAAAGCGCTAATGTGATGGAAAAAAACCCTTCCCTTCATTGCTCTGCCTACTTGTGGCTGTGTCAGATATAATTACAATGCAGTTCTCACCTGCAGAACAATAGACAAAGCGACCCAGGGATTGTGGGATATGTATTTTCTTCATAGTGTCAGTTGTAGACTGCAGACGGTTGTCGTGGATTAACCTGTGCAATGCCATGGTGCATGCCTCATGTTTGAACACAAACAAACTTCTGACAAAAGAATGTGAAAATTTACTGTACTATAGGCTGTGCATACAGGGTACCAAATGACACCATGAAACTACATTATCAATGCACATCTTATGCTGATGAAAAACACAAGGTGCAAGTACGAAGGATAATAATGCCTTTAAATGCTCTCTCACACCAATTTTGTTCAAGAGAGAAACATGGAGGCTGCCATTGCTGTGTTCTTATTCTAAGAATGCTAATTACCTGGCTGCTATACTGGCATGAATGGAGCATTTTACATTCATATGAGATTGATTGCTCCTGTGCTACTACATGCTGCTTGTGTAGCTTACTTCATGGGGAGCTATTTGTTTGATTTGTTTAGTGATCATGTGCTACACATAGTGATTGCACGCTAGCGATTTGAGAAGGAGCTTCCAATGCAGCTGTGGCCTATTTTGGTGACTGCCAGTAAGTGGTTAAATCTCTGACTAGCAGAAGGCTAATATCACCCATGTACCTTAGCTCTAATTGCATCAGGCTGTATAATAAATGTGTTGGCATAAAAGTGTCTTCTAAATGATAAAAACAGATTCCTGAGTTTCCGTCAGATATGACGGATAAGAAATAAACATTCTTGAAATCAGGTCATATGTGGGCTCCCAGCAGCTCTGTGTTCTGGCTAGAAGTTCGTTCCCCTCGTGTAGCATGCAGCATGATTATTGCTACCTCTCTCTAGCGCCTCTTACATTTGTCGTTGAGCATGCTGGAGGCTGCATTGAATAAAGGCTTTACATTCTTCTGGATCTGGAGAACTGTTGGCTGGGCTGCAGCTGTTTCTCCCGGTAAAGGACCCTGATGAATAATTTTCAATAATCTCTAAAGAATTTTATCCTTAAAACCTGTGTTGTGCTGGACACTGAAAGCAACAAATTGGAAGCAGTGATTGGACGCAGGCGTGTGTGCCGCTTGTTTGTATAAGTTTCTGGTCGTAACCAGGCAACTGCAGCGCGACCTGAGTTCTGCATCTAGTTAGCGAGCAGCCCACTGCCTCACGTTCCAGGGGAAGTATCCGATTATGGGGTTCCTCAAGCATCTCCAGATGTGGCTCCATGGCTAGCAGATAGACTTTATCAACACCTGCTTTTCATCCCGCCCTGTGCAGCGTGCTCTGGAAAATGTGTGCGGCTTAAGGTGGGCACATGTCCATCTATTCGGATCCTATGAGAAATAGAACTCTCATTTACTAATCTATAGTAAAATAAGTAGATCTAATCCCTACATGGATTACATCCTAGTTTGCCAAAGTGATGGTTATCATAAACAATTGCCATGTCTTTTTTTTTTATTTTTAGCTTTTTTATAAAATACTCTTTTCACTTTTTTTTTTTTTTTTTTATCTCATTGCTTTTTTAGCCCCATGCTGGATATATGCATGCCTTCCAGTGTCAGCTGCACTTCATTGCTTAGATTTCTGATAGTGACAACTGCAAAATATGCCTGAGCAATGTGTGTCGGCTCAGTGACAACTCAGGAGGCAGTTGGAGGATAAGTTGTCACATTGCTTGAACAAGGACATTGAGGGCTGGAGCAGCAAGTACTTTTTTAATTTTAGTAGCTCCTTTCTCCCTGCAGACTCAAAGCACTCACTAAATTGGTTTTGAGATAGGCGCTGAGCAGCTATCTTTTAAGCTATGCTGTGGGTCTTCATTGATCAGACTTGTTTTTTCCAGCACATCCCACAGATGCTTTATTTGATTGAGATCTGGAAAATTTGTTTGTAAGTCAACAATTCACACTCGTGTTCCTCAAACAATTCTTGAACCATTTTTGCAGTGTGGATTATCCTGCTGAAAGAGGCCACTGTTGTCAGAGAATACCGTTTCCATGAAGGGGTGTACTTGGTCAGTAGCAGTGTTTAGGTAGGTAGGTGGTATATGTCAAAGTAACATCCACATGAATGGCAGAACCAAGGTTTCCCAGCAGAACATTGCCCAAGCATCACACTGCCTCTGCTGGCTTGCCCTTTTACCATACTACATCCTGTCTCTCCAGGTAAGCTATGCTTATGTACCCAGCCATTCACATGATGTAAAATAAAACATGATTTTTTGGACAAGGCCACCTTCTTCCATTGCTCCGTGGTCCAGGCTGACGCCTTAAAAATGTTTACCTTAAAGGGGTTGTAAAGGTTCCTTAAAAAAAAAAAAGTCATACTTACATCCGCTGTGCAGTTGGTTTTGGAGTGGCCCCGATCCTCCTATTCTGGGGTCCCTCAACGGCTCTGGTGGCTCCTCCTCTTCTCGAGTGCCCCGTCAGGGAAGCGCTCTCCTTCGGGACACCTGCGCGGGCGCGCTTCCGTGTCATTCTGCTGCTGCGTCTGTTGACACAGACAGCAGGATTCAGCTTCGCCCCTGGCGTCCGCATCATTGGATTTGATTGACAGCAGCGGGAGCCAATGGCTGCGCTGCTATCAATCTATCCAATAAGGACATGAGACACCGGCCAGAGCTGGTGTGCTCATTCCCAACGCGGGAATTACGGGGCTCAAGTAAGTATAAGGGGGGCTCGGGGGCGCTGCTGCACTAAAGAAGGGTTTTTCACCTTAATGTATAGAATGCATTAAGGTGAAAAAGGCTGAGGGTTTATAACCCCTTTAATGCAAGGAATGTATTATGGTAAGAAATATTTAGGCTTTACAACCACTTTAAGTTATGCCTATTTGGCATTCTGGGCTGGGCACATAAAGTGTCCTTGTTATTCCTATTTTTCCTATAACAAAAATGTAACAAAAATACAATTACAAAAAAGTGTATGAAAACCCTAACCCCTTTATTTTCTTTTTTTCTCTCAAATACGCCAGAAAACGGTTTTATTATATCTATTTGAAAAGTACAAAAAGTGCATGTTGATCCTATCAATTAACCAGTGTGCTCTGGGCACAAGTTTCTTGCGCCCCGTGCCTCTGCTACCCTGTTATTGCTGGCATTGCTGGCACCAAGCCAACAGTAGTGAGTCCTAGCTTGTGAGGTGGGGAATTCATGGATCAGACTTGTTTTTCCAGCACATCCCACAGATGCTTGATTTGATTGAGATGTAGGGGGAGCTCTTAGGCCCCTTTCACACGATCGGACCGTTTAGGTCCGCCTGTCAGTTTTGACGGCGGACCTGAACGGGCGATCCATGTTAGCCTATGGAGCGTCGGATGTCAGCGGAGACATGTCCACTGACATCCGACCCCGTCCGATCCGCTAAAAGCAGACGGATGGCTCTACGTCCAGATCCGTCGCTGGCAGTTTGGATCGGGTGAGATCTGACGAAAACGGACACGCTGTCCGTTTTCGTCCGATCCCTCCATAGGCGGCAGCAGCGCCTGACAAGCCCCTCCCCGCTCAGTGAGCAGAGAGGGACCTGTCATCCGCCGGCTCAGCGGAGATCAGCGGACAGATCTCCCGCTGAGCCGGCGGACCGAGGCGGGCTCCGTAGAAACGGAGTCCGCCTCATGTGAAAGGGGCCTTAGGGTGTAGGAACTCCTAGACTGACAACTGTACTCCTCTGTAAGTACAGTACGGCATATGAGTGATGTCACCCTAGGACAGGAAATTACTGGCAGGATCACTAGGGGAAAATAAAATATTGCAGCCTGCACATCTAAGAAATGATAAGCTGCAATGAGTTTAGATACACTTTAACCTCTTGCTGACCAGCGCACACCGATTTACGTTGGCAGAATGGCGCTGGTGGGCAAAGGGGCGTACAGGTACGTCCCCTTTAAGAATCGGTGCTGCGGGTGCGTGCGTGGTCTCCGTGACCGTGGGTCCCGCTGACTCTATGTCCGCCGGGTGCCCGCGATCATGTCACGGAGAGGTAGAACGGGGAGATGCTTTTGTGAAAAAGCATTTCCCCGTTCTGCCTAGTGACAGGACAGAGATCAGTGCTCTTTGTCATCGAGAGCAGTGATCGCTGTCATGTGAGGTGTAGCCCCTCCCCCACAGTTAGAAACACTCCCTAGGACACACTTAATCCCTTCACCGCCCCCTAGTGGTTAACTCCTTCACTGCCAGTGTCATTTACACAGTAATCAATGCAATTTTTATAGCACTGATCACGGTATAAATGACAATGCTCCCAAAATAGTGTAAAAAATGTCCGATCTGTCCGCCATAATGTTGCAGTCCCGATAAAAATTGCAGATCGTCGCCATTACTAATAAAAAAATAAAAATAAAAATGCCATAAAACTATCCCCTATTTTGTAGACGCTATAAACTTTGCACAAACCAATCAATATACGCTTATTGCGTTTTATTTTTTTACCAAAAATATGTAGAAGAATACATATCCGCCTAAACTGAGGAAAAAAATTGTTTTTTTTAATAAATTTTTGGGGAATATTTATTATAGCAAAAAGTAAAGAATATTGCGGGGGGTTTTTTCAAAATTGTTGCTCTTTTTTTGTTTATAGCGCAAAAAATAAAAACCGCAGAGGCGACCAAATACCACCAAAAGTAAGCTCTATTTGTGGAAAAAAAGGACGTCAATTTTGTTTGGGCACAACGTCGCATGACCGCGCAATTGGCAGTTAAAGCGACGCAGTGCCGAATCACAAAAAGTGATTTGGTCAGGAAGGGGGTAAATTCTTCCGGGGCTGAAGCAGTTAAAGCTTATCTCCAGGTTTTGGTGAAATTTAAATAGTTTGTTTGGACTAAGCTGGTCTAAACAAACTATTTACTTCACTAATAGATGCAGCAGCTGTGTGTGCTGTATACACTGTACATAGCCTCAGCGGCATACAGTATACAGCGCTGTGTTCTGTCAATGGGACTGGAACTTCCTGTCCCTCTCCCAGGACAAAATCTAGTCGGACTGAGCGCTGTTCAGCCATTGTAGGGAGCATATGCATTCTATAAATGTATACAAAGATTCCTTTGATTGGCTGAGGCGGAAAGGCAGGCAAATTACATCATGATCTCCACCTCAGCCAATCAAAGGAAGCTTTGGATTCATTCATAGAATACAAAGCTCCCTGTGAATGGCTGAGCTGTGGTCAACTTGACTCTATTTTGTTGCTGGAGCGGGATCAACTTTAAAATTAGCTAGTAATTGGAGAAGTCAGATTGTATAAGGCCTGGTTCACACCTATGCAGTTTGCTTTTGATCCATTTCTGCAGTGCTTTTTTGGAGCGTTTTGTGTTTCTTGCACAAATGTTTTTGATGCGTTTAGTTTTTTTGGCCAATTTGTTGTTGAGCAGATTAAAAAATGTGAAACTAGTCAAACGCATCAAAAACGCGCTACATACTTTTCTGCAGTGTCTCCATTGAAGTCTGTTGAATCATAAACACACCATTTTACGTTTAAAAAAGTCCCAGGCGCTTCCCAAAAACGCAGTGGCTGAAAAAAGCACAGATGTGAACGTGTCCCATAGCGAACCACGTTTAATGGATGTGGCTGTAGTGCGTTTCTGTAAAAAGAAAAGCACCAAAAACCGCATAGGTGTGAACCAGGCCTTAAACTGCCTGGACGTAATTACATTTATTTTTGTTCTTAATTTGCCCTGTTTTGTTTAAACCATTTAAAGGAAGCCTGTAATCATAAATCAAATTTGTCATTATGGAGTGCTCTTTCTAAAAATGTTGCCTGCTTGTTGTGTAAACCCTTCTACTTCAATCATTGCCACACAACCTGTATGCAGATAAGGTTTTCAGATTTTCCTGATGTGTCAGCATAGCAGCCAGGCAACATGTATTATCAGATGTTATCAGATGTACGTTGGCTTGGGAACTCTATTTTGTGGGCACGCGTGCACACGCCCGCTGGCCAGCGGGAGAGCCAATCGCCGGCCACCCGCGATCGTTTCTCGGAGTGACAGAACGGAGATCTGCCTGAGTAAACAAGGCAGATCTCCGTTTTGACAGGGGAGATCACACAGCTCCTGTCTTTCTGCTATGCAGGAAGACGGATCTCTGTGTTTCCCCAGGCAGCCCATCCCCCATACAGTTAGAACACACCTGCAGGAAACACATTTAACCCCTTGATCGCCCCTGAAGTTATAACCCCTTCTTTGCCAGTGTCATTAATACAATAACAGTGCATATTTTTAGCACTAATTACTGTAATAATGTCACTGGTTCCCAAGAAAGTGTCAAATGTCAGTTAGGTGTTCGATCTGTCCGCCGCAGTGTCCCAGTCCTTCTAGAAATCGCAGATCATCGCCATTACTAGAAAAAAATTTTTAAAAAATGCCAATAATCTATTCCCTATTTTATAGATGCTTTAACTTTTGCGCAAACTAATCAATATTCGCTTATTGAGACTTTTATTTTTTATTTTTTTACCAAAAATATGTAGAAGAAAATATATCGGCCTAAACCGAGGGTGAAATTATTTTTTTTATTTTTTTGGGGATATTTATTATAGCAAAATGCAAAAAATATTGCTTTTTTTTTTTCAAAATTGTCACTCTTTTTTGGTTTATAGCGCAGAAAATAAAAACTGCAGAGGTGACCAAATACCACCAAAAGAAAGCTGTATTTATGGGAAAAAAAGGACATACATTTTGTTTGGGTACAGGGTTGCATGACCGCTAAATTGTCAGTTAAAGCGACACAGTGCTGTATCCTGAAAAATGGCCTGGTTATTAAGTGGGTAAATCCTTCAGGTCCTTAAGTGTTAAATGCCTTATAGACACACTTTTAAAGTTTAATCTACACTGTTGATCTGCAAAGTACAAAGCAGCAGCATTTCCATCTGAATATTCTGATTGTAATTGATAATGATCATTACTTTTCACTTGGGAGAAGAAGTGAAGAACTAAAAAGTGTCCTGGTTCTTCCTGCAGCTGTGATGTACACATACATTGTTTTGTGTATATGGAAACCGCTTCATATATACAGTTGTAAAACATTCCTGGTTTCCAGAGGTAATCCCTGAGTAAAATTAAAGTTAAAATCCTCCCTGGTTTTTATTAACAGTCAGTTATACCAATTGTGCTCTGATCCTGAAAGATCCTGATACATAAAATATAAGAATGGGTTAAAAAGGGAGAGTCAACACTTGATTAAATTGTAAATTGGGTGAAAAATTCGACTCACCCCTATTAAGGGGTGGGGAGTCCTGGAGTTAAGTGGCAAGCTGAAGGAAAGGGGAAGACTTGGATATAGAAATATCAATAAAAGGTAACTCTAAAGGGAGACAAACAGTAGTCACAAAATAGAAAATATTTATTAAGAAATTTCCACAAAAAGGCAACCTTCACCACACCACAGTAAAATCATTTAAGACAATGTTGTCAAAAATCTATTAAAAACAAAGAAAAAGACCCAGGCTCACATGCATTACTCACTGTCACACCAGCAGACGACCCTATGCAAAAAATGTGGCACTTAGTTGAAGGCAATGATGGCCAAAAGTGTTGCTCAAATTTAAAAAAAAAATCTCTAGCTAGACTAGTAATTTGGACTCATCAAAAATAGTCCTTGAGAACAATAAGGGAAACCGATCCGTCTGTATTGGATGGACTGCTTGCTGATTAGGCATATACCTGCAGGCGCTTGGTGGAAGGTGAAAAATTAGTTCAGCTCACATGTAAATGGGCTAACAAGGGACCAGGGTCAGGGGAGACTAGCTGTTAATGTTACAGCCTGGTGTGTGAAGGTGAGGGGACAGCCACTCAGCAGTGGTGGTGGCAGTGCAGTGAAGGATGGAATTATTCTGGAAGCTCACCCAAAGCCATGCTGATGCTCCATCCTCACTGACAGGTTTGTTCACGTAGGTGGCGGGCTGCCAATGAAGTCTCTTCCAAAGCTCCACGGACCGCCGGATCAGTGGTTCAGCGTTGAAGCTGATACAAACGTGGAGATGTGTGAGATGCTGGCAGTGCTCCTTCACTCCTCAGAGCCCAGACAGCTTGGTGCGCGCCATAAAATCAGATGGCTGTACGTACTGCGATTTGTTTACGTGGGGAGGCAGTTGGAAAGAGCCATACAGGTGCAGGTGAAGGTGAAGCCGGGTCAAATGACGTTAAATGCATTTCACTCACATGATGTTAGTTTCATCAGGGCACTGTGAAAGTCCAGAACTGGAGTTTATAACGGGTAGACTAGATACCTCTCATTTTAATTGGCTCCATCACTTAGCACAGACTTAAAGAGACACGTCAGAAAAGGACTTTTCTAATAGTTCGTGAAAATGGTTACACATATAGCAATGCAACCCATAGAACCTATAAGTGGCTTGCTTGTATAGACAAAAAGTACAGGTGTATAACATAATGCTAGTTACCGCATATGTAGTAGGAAGGTAAATGATACATAAACTAATTATAAAAAAGCACCTAACCTAAACATCCACACTTTATTAGCAAAAATAGGTTTTTGATATCCACAGCAAAATTGAGGAATGAATTTAAATTAAATTAAATTATTGACTTGAAAAACTAAATAGATAGTAGATAAATAAGGGCCCAGTGTAATAATCAAAGAAAAATTGTTATTAACAATAGGTGGTAGTCAGGTGTATATTATAGTATGTACAAGAGGACAGAGAAAAGAGAGCACAGACAGAGGAGAAAAGCGAGAACCAAGCACTGTGAAGTGAAGGTGTTCACATATCACAATCATTATTAATATATCAGGGTTCCAAAAATACCTGTAAACTTAGTTCTGTGTTGAGGCCCCTAGGGGTCATGATTTTTAAACAAAATATCCATTCTTTTTCCTTGCGGAGGAGGGCCGTGTCAAAGTCCCCCCTCCGTTTGGATAGAGTAAGGGCAAAAAAATCCCTTAATTTTGAGACCTTCAACAGACGACCGATAGAACCTATCGAAATGTTGGGCTACAGGAGGACGTTCGGACTTGTCATTATATTTGGGGTTCCTAATGCTGGCAAGATGCTCACCGATGCGGATGTGCAACTGGCGCTTAGTCTTTTCCACCTAAAGCTTTTTACAGGGATACTTAAGGATGTACAACACCCTTGAGGTGCTGCAATTGGTAAATGGCCCTATGGGTAAGATTTTTGTGCATCAGCAACAGTGAAGCTAGCCGTGCGTTCAACAAAACGGCAGATATGGCAACATCGGAGTCCGTACAAATTCTGAATGGACTAAATTGTTTCGAATATTTCTAGCTTACCTAGATACCAGAAGGCGAGGACCAACAATTTGTGACAAAGCATCAGATCTATGCAAACCGTGCCAGTGTTTGTCTAGGATGGACCTGACCCCATTCCACTGAGATCCGTATCGAGTTATGATATGGACAAGAGAGGTATCAGCTGAACGAGGTCTACCTTCTATTGGCTGGATAAGATTTTCCCTTTTGGCAGATAATGCTCTTTTCTGTGCCTATCTAATTGTCTTATGAGAGTAGCCCCTATTCCTAAACCTTCTGTACAGGTCCTCCGTTTCTGACCTGTAGGTTGCTTCATCAGAGCAATTTCTCTGAATATGGAGAAATTGACCTATAGGTATTCCTCTAAGTTATGGTGGATGATGACTAGAGGCCAGAAGTAAGGTAATTAGCAGCTGTTGGCTTTCTAAAAGTTCCGGTCTCGAGTCTACCGTTGACGATAAAGATGGATAGATCTAGAAAAGATAAGGTTTCAGTATGAAAGGTAAACGTAAGTTTAATGTTTTTGGCATTTACGTTAAGTTCTGAAACTAACTGATGCAGTTCTTCTTTAGTCCCACCCCAGGTTAGCAAAACATCCTCGATATATCTTATCTAGAGCTGTACATGACGTAGATACAGTGATGACACATAAACCTCACATCGCTCCCACCTGCCGAGGTGAAGGCAGGCATAGGCGGGTGCCCAAGGTGCCCCCATTGAGGTACCTCTAAGTTGATGGTAATTCATCCCTGCGAATTGAAAGCAGTTGTGGGTGAGAGCAAAGTCGAGTAAATCCAAAATGAACTAATTTTGGGAGCCCATAGAGGGATATTTCTCATCTAAAAAGTAGGCTACAGCATAGAGATACCACAGTCATGTGGAATGGAGGTGTAGAGGGACTCAACATCAGTGCTAGCTCTGGGACCTCCACCCCCGCAATCTTATGGAGGACGTCCCCGGTATCCTGAACGAAGGATAGCAACTCTTTAACCATCCCACTGATCAGGGCATTGAGGAACTGACCAATCCGTTCCAGTGGACGTCCATTGGCAGCAATTATCGGCCCTCCAGGTGGTTTCGTTAAACTTTTATGGACCTTGGGGATCACATATATGCTGGGAATATTGAAATCTTTAACCATAAGAAAATCAAATTCTTTTTTAGTAGTTGAGCTTCATAGGCGAGTTGAAGTTTAAAGTTAAGTGGGCTGATTATCCTAGGAAAGGGATTGAATGCAAGTTTAGAGTAAGTTAGTTGGTCACCTAGTTGTCTCATTATTTTGGCTTCATAGTCCTGCTCTGATAGGGGCACGACATTCCCCCCCTTATCGCTAGATTTAATGACTAGGTTAGGGGCCGCACTGAATTCTTTGAGTGCTACTCGTTCGTCTGGTAAAAGATTATCATTGGTGATTTTGTCCCAGTTAATCCCATTAAGGTCCTCCTGGACTAAGTCAAGAAAAATCGCAAGCCATCGATAGTTCCTGAATTGTCGCATCTTTGTGGACTTGATGTTGAGATTTGCTTGTCTCTTCAATGGATCATGAGAAAAGTTCTCATCTGAAGGGCTCCTTTCTGGTGCAGTCATGTGATGTTGTATGTAAAAATCTGTAGTAGATCTTCCTGAGGAAGAGGTTAATGTCCTTAAAGACCTCAAAATGGTTCATATGGTTAGAAGGTGAAAAATTTCTTAATAAATATTTTCTATTTTGTGACTATTATACTGCTGTCTGTTTCCTTTTGGAGTTACCTTTTCTTGGTATTTCTATATCCAAGTGTTCTCCTTTCCTTCTACATAAAATATATACTTTTTAAAATATGCGGCTAAAAGGCGCTCGGCTGTTATACCGGAGGAGCGGGAGGGGACATCCCCCCTCCCGCCGCCTCCCGCCGCCCTTACCAGGCCTCCCGATCCACCGGGAGGCCCGATCACCAATCCGCCTCCTTTGGCGGCTGCTGACAGTCTGAAACGAAGCCATGAGCGGCTTCGTTCCAGCCTTCCAATTGTAAACACGGAAGCGATGTCATGACGTCACTTCCCGTTTACTCGACTGCCAATGGCACCGGTTTTAAAAAAATATACAGTATTCAGAATCGCCGAAAACAGCGATCTGAATACTGTGAAGTGCAAAGGAGGGATCGAGGGTCTTTTATACTCCCTCCATAAAGAGTACCTGTCACCAACTATTACTGTCACAAGGGATGTTTACATTCCTTGTGACAGCAATAAAAGTGATAAAAATGTTTTAATTTTTAAAAAAAAATTTTTAAAGCGCCCCGTCCCCACAAGCTCGCGCAGCAAAGAAAACGCATACGGAGGTCGCGCGCATGTGTAAACGGTGTTCAAATCACACATTTGAGGTATCACCACGATCGTCAGAGTGAGAGCAATAATTCTAGCACTAGACCTCCTCTGTAACTCTAACCTGGTAACCGTAAAAAAAATTTAAAGCGTCGCCTATAAAGATTTTTAGGTACCGTAGTTTGTCGCCATTCCACGAGTGCGTGCAATTATAAAGCGTGAAATGTTTGGTATCTATTTACTCGGCGTAACATCATCTTTCACATTATACAAAAAAAATTGGGCTAACTTTATTGTTTGTTTTTTTTTTTAATTCATGAAAATGCCCCTTTTCCCAAAAAGTTGCATTGAAAACACCGCTGCACAAATTCCGTGTGATAAAAAATATTGCAACAATCACCATTTTATTCTCTAGATTCTCTGCTAAAAAATATATATATTGTATGTATGGGGGCTCTAAGTCATTTTCTGGCAAAAAATACGGATTTTAACTTGTAAACACCAAATGTCAAAAATAGGCTTAGTCATAAAAGGGTTAAAAACCTGTGTAGTGTGTTTTTTTTATTGACACTTTTTCCCTAGGTGAATGGGTAGGGGTACAATGTACCCCATACTCACTTACATAGGGTGCGGGGGCTGTTATCTGGGGGCCCCCTTAATTAAAGGGGGCTCCCGGATTCCGATAAGCCCCCCGCCCACAGACCCCGACAACCAACGGCCAGGGTTGTTGGGAAGAGGCCCTTGTCCTCATCAACATGGAGACAAGGTGCTTTGGGGGGGGGGGGGCGCTCGCTCGTCCCCACCCCCTTTCTCGACCGGCCAGGCTGCGTGCTCGGATAAGGGTCTGGTTTGGATTTTGGGAGGGCCCCCCACGCCGTTTTAAGTAGACTTTTGATCATACTGGGAAACATGTACTATCATGCATTGGATTCATGGATTTGGCCCGTCCTGAGCTATGTACTGAACTTATGCGCAGCCTGATGTCTATACTCACAGTGCAAGCTCTCATTTGAAACCTCTTATACTAGGTACCATGTTCAGCTGTAAGACAAATGCTGTCCTTATACAGGCCAAGCTGCACTCAGTCTTAAGGCCATCAGTTGCAGTTAGAGTATCTCCTTTAACCTCTAAAATTGTATTGAGGTTAAATCAAGGCAGATAACCTACCATCAAAGTTGAGCACCTCAACAGGCCAAATGTGCTGTTTTATGTATTTTAAAGCGGTAGTAAACTGCAGTTGTTGGGAAAAAAAATTCCCTTCAAGGCAATGTCATAATGTGCTAGTATGCATTGCATACTAGTACATTATGAGAAACTTACTTTAGAATAAAGCCCTCCAGTGCATGTGCGCGGGAGCTGCCATTTACGGCACAGGCTCTGAAGGTCCGGCATACAGTGAAGGTCCGGCTTTAGAGCGCATTCCCCCGGTGACATCATCGGCTGCATGCACTCTGAATATTTCCTAAACAGTGCAAGTTTAGGAGATATTCACAGTACCTACAAGTAAGACTTATAGGCTTACCTGTAGGTATACTGTAAGTGGTGTAACAGAGCTTACTACTAATGATGGTCTTGGGCATGTTGGGATCGTACCCGCCAGGAAGCCATCATTGAACACTGCCAATCATAGGTAGCGTGTATATGTGCAGCTGCGGGCCCGGTAATGCCTCACTGCCTCTGATTGGCGGTGTGCAGTGAAGGCTTCCTGGTGGGTACGATCTGAACATGCCTGAGCCCATCCCTATTTTCTACCACTTTAAATACTCTGGTACATGGATGTGTGTTGTCATGCAAAATACATAAAGATAAGCGCATTCATGATAGAGGCGAACAGTGGCTCTTTAATGGCTATCAATGTAGTCAGATTAGTGAATTTATGAACTTGGAATTCCACTCTTCCAGAGTTTGACAACTTCACCTCTTCTTAAGCAAACAGAATTGGGCTTCCTTTAACTTGGATCACACAAAGACTCTGGTCTATTGGCAAAACTTCCACTTTTCTTTATGATGCTAATAAACACAAAATATGAGTTAATAGTCGCATATGTACTTTTTGTGGGAGAGATAAAGGAAATATGATTGACTATCTCTCAGCTATAAATTCAAAATGCAGCCAACAATTCCAGAGAGAACATATAATTAACTAAGAGGAGAACCTCCAGACTGCTGTCTCATTAAGCTGAATGTTAATCTCCAGAATAGCTTACTTTAGAGAATTTATCCTTATGTGTCCAGGCCATAGTGTAGACTTTCTATGAATTCTGCAATGTGTCATTTTTCACTTCATTCTGGGCATCAAGTCCAGCTCTTTCTTTTAATCAAATCCAGTCCAAACACACACATGCTGCCTTCCCCCATATGTCCCACTGGAAAACAAAAATTGGCAAGATGCATAAGGGTGTGTTTTAATGCAAATATTTCTGCTTGGAAAGAGTACTCAAGATTTTCTTGTAATTTTTTTATCATATAGATCACACATAATTACCCTGTGGCCCTGCAGGTGTTAATGGAATATAAGAGGTCAGTCCATCACCGAAACTTGATGTTTCACTTTCTGATGCATGCTGGTTGGTTTTACCACCTATTGGTTTATTATAACACTCAAATGGCCCATGTCAATGTTTCTGGTTCTACTTCCTCTCAGCTCTATGTGTCTATCGGCTGAAAACCGATACACAGCTTTTTGATGGATTATTCTTTTAAAGGTTTAAGGAAACATACAACATAGCAGACAGTCCTAATGAACATTTTTTAGAGGCCTACCATTGCAGACTTGTATTTGATAGTATATGTTGTGAGGATGTTATCCTCATGTACAAGTTTAACATATGAGGCCCGAGGCAGTCCTAAGAAATTTGAAAATGTCTGGTCCCCCTGGATAAATACATAAGCCACAATACCACTGGGTTAAATGGGTATACAGCTGTATATAATGATATAAAGCTATGAGCTACTAGAGTTACCTTGACTCTCCCATTGCAATTTAATATACTGGCTTATATAATATGTACCGCTGGAAATCTGCACACACATATCCTTGATCTGTATGGCGATAATGTGGACTCATTACCTATTTTTTCTCTGTTCCTTTTTCTGTGTTTAAGCTTGGTACACTGTATACTTTTGTGCCTTTGTATTCGTGTAAGAAAAAGAAAAATGCGCAACCAAAAATATATGAGTAAAAATGTGACAATATGCTATCAACAGTGTAACTGTGATAAGACACTTGGTGAAAAAAGGCAATGAAAAAACCCTTATGTTTTATAATCCGAAGACTACTGTGAAAATAGTGTCCAAAAAAGTAGATAAATATTACCAACAATGTAGCTATATAGCAATGTAACAATACAACAACATAGCTGTGTTTTTAAACACTTAATGGAGATATCGTTTCCTATATAATATAGTCCACAAGCTGCTGTAAATGTTATATTCAGAACTTCATAGGGCATCAGGAAAAAATTAAACGATTAAAACGTGTATATTCTGTTCCTTACATATTCAAAGCAAACAGCGCGGCTTTCCAGATCAGGTGGATCTCAAATTATAGAGATCATAAGCTTAAACTGGAACATAGACCCTCACTTGAAGTACTTTACCTTTGGAAGATCCAGGAAATTAATACTGCAAGAGCGTGGAGCAGGAGTAGGAGGAAGATTCCTGTCATTGCTGATCATTTTCATCTGCAGGCGATTCCATCCTTCCTGAGTATGCCCATATGATCTCTATAATTTGAGATCCACCTGATCTAGTAAGCACCGCTGTTTGCTTTGAATATTTCAGGAACAGAATATAATCGTTTAATGTTTTCCTGATGCCCTATGAAGTTCTGGATTTAACATTTACAGCAGCTTGTGGACTATATTATATAGGAAACGATATCTCCATTAAGTGTTTAAAAACACAGCTATGTTGTTGTATTGTTACATTGCTATATTGCTTCATTGTTGGTAAAATGTATCTACTTTTTTGGACACGATTTTCACAGTAGTCTTCAGATTATAAAACATAAGGATTTTTTCGTTGCCTTTTTTCACCAAGTGCCTTATCACAGTTACACTGTTGATAACATATTGTCACATTTTTATTCATATATTTTTGGTTGCGCATTTTTCTTTTTCTTACACATTTCTATAAGCTAGATATTCTGGTTTTTGTTTGATACTGCACCTCCCCTTTCCCATTTCATTATTGCATTTTTTCCAGTTTTTTTTATATGCACATATTTAAGGTTTAGTGCAGATTCTCCCTTTTATCTCCTTTGTATTTGTGTTTGTAAAATAATAATAAAAACAATAAAATTTACCATGCAAAAACTAGGACTTTTTTTTTTTTTTTTTTTTATCGCCCCTCACCTAAACACTTACCTGATTCCTGTATAGATCCAGCGCTGTGCCTGTCTGCAGCTCTTCTCCCCATAGGATCGGGTCAGTGGTTCCCGCTGCTGTCAGTCAAATCCTATAAGCAGAGACAGGATGGAGCCGAATCGATCTGTGTGCGTCTATGGACACACAAAGCCCAATTTGAGAGTGAGCCTGCACATCTGCCCCCATAGCAAGGGAAAGGAGGATCCAGCAGGGAACCCCAGAAGAGGGGGTTCGGGGCCTCTTTGTGCAATACCATTGGACAGAGCAGAGGAATATAAAATTGGTGGTTTTGACAAAGCACTTCTATAGTGTGAAACGCGTCAACCTACCTGCATTTCCCCGCCTGTACCCATCCAGTGCTTTTAATATTTATGCTTCAATAAAGACTTAATACTTTACTTTCTGTGTGGGTGTGCTGCCGATCCGAAGATTCTCTGTTCCAGATTAATGTACCATGTTTAATATTTAAATTAAAAAAAAATTGCCTTTAGAAATTATTTAAAAGGTGTTGCTCTTACCATGGACCTTTAGAGTAATAATAAACACACTGTTCAATTTACATTGTTCCTTCTATTTCTGTATGTGAATGATGGCACTGTAAATATTTTAATTTAAAAAACATCTAAGTACCTTTTTCCTAATCGATATACAAGTGTCGCATGACACAGCTCTTTCCTGTCTGCAGGGAAACATAAGCAGAAGGAGCTTCTAGTCCTCTGCTGTTGATCACATGTTCAAAATAAAAAAACAACCTTAGGAACACTGAGTAAAAATGTCATTCCCCTCCAGCCTGTGTCTTAGAATAAGAGGGAGGGGAAGCCTCCATCAATCCAGATATAATATCCCACCCCCATTGTGTTTAGCTGGTTAGTGGGCATGAAGGAGGAGGGAGAGAATGGGCTGTCATTTAACCCCAATCCCACACAGGCAGCAAAAATTAATCCGATATGGGTTGCTGTACTCTACCTAAAGCTAAAAAAAACTTTTGGCAATACATACACATTAAAACGGTATTAAACCCTTGTTTATTTTTCAATTAAAATAACAAACATATCATAGTTACCTGTAAACATTAAACCTGATAAGATTATTGGCATCAGCCTGATCTTTTACATGTAGTCAAGTTTGGAAGACCGTGCTTATTTAAAAAAAAAAAATTCAATTCTTTAATTCTCCTGCATGTAATTGGGCGCTTGAAATGAATATGGGTTCTAACTAAAGAAAAGATGAAAATGTCTCCATTCCTAAGTAAACCAATTAATGTTAGCTATTCCTACTTATAATAGAAAATCCACCATGCACATTATAAAACTTGCTTTCCTGTTCTGTAGCCGTGGCACCTCCATATCCAGTATTGCTGCAAACTGGGTGTTCAGCCAATAGTTCTATAACTATTTGTGTTTACATGTGACTGAAGTACATTTCTGAAGCTGAGTTTGTTTTGCTTGGATCTTAGCCACCGCAGATTGTCGTACTTGGTGGACCGACAGAAGTGGGCGGAAGTTTTGGGACCTTGCAAAGAATGAAATGAAGAGAAAAAAGTTAGCTTTTTTGGCTCAGTTGCATGCACATTACATGTTTAGTGTTTGTGCATGTGTTCCATCACGGCTCACCCTTCAAGTACTGGAGGGCAAGGCTACATAAACTGACCACTATGGAAACAAAACTGGGTTTGTACATGACAGGGCATTCTCACTGCAGTAAAGACAGAGGCTTGGCCAGTATTAGTAATGTTATAGTCAGTATCATTATAGGCATTTACACAGCACTTAATTTTCAATTTGCATCAGTCCCTGCCCTTAGGGAGCTTACGATCCAACATCCCTATCTCACATGCGAGCCATATATGCACACATATGCTAGGACCATTTTAGATACCAGCATGTCTTTGGAGTGTGGGAGAAACCCCATGCAAGTACAGTGGGAACATGTAAACTTCATGCATATATTGTTCTGGTTGGCATTTGAACCAATGAGCCTACTGCTGCTCAGACGGAAGTGCTAACCACTAACCCACTGTGCTGCCCCAGAAGTTAGTGAATCACATGGTCTTGCACTGCTGCCATTGGCTGGCTCCCTGAATTATAATGGAAAGTGGCAGTGGACAGTATTTGGAGCTGCATGAGGAAGACCGATAAAGGCTAATTTCACCTTTGGAATATGTTCCACCCGCATTTAGTCTACTGATTGCAGGTGTAATGCTTTCCAGGGTCCTGTAGGATAAAGTAATAAATGCACATTTGTTTTTTCTACGAAAATGTGTGCATTTATTTTTTCTGTACAGGTGAACGTATCCTTTAAATAAGGGGTGAGAGGACACCAAAATAACAATTCAGTATATGTTTTTCCAGGGGTTCCTGTTGCACAACAGCATTACCTGAAAGAAAAACAGAAGCCCAAAGCAGGTGGTCTCTGCACTTTGTATGTTTTAAAGAAACCCATGTGATGGGTATATATGGGCTGCCATTAATGATCTTTTGAAAATGCTATCTGCCTGGCTATCTCACTGATCAACCTATCATCCCAGACTTTAAAGCTCACCCTACATGTTACAGTCTGACTGTACAAAATCTTTTAGCTCTACCAGCATCTGTATAGAACCTGACTGGCTACAAAATGAGTGGTTTAGGTAGGCATTCATATTACATATTTAAGTAAATAAAAAAGAGATCGTACAAAGATTGGAATGCAGCGCTAGGTGAGCTTAAATGTATATTCACTTTATGCATTTGGAATTCTTGCGCTGAGAAACAACTGGAGGTTTATTGCTGACATCACTGGGATAAGTGAGGATATATCAGTCAGATATTATTTAAGTCAGTGCTTCCTAACTTCTTACTTGGTCTGGAGCATTGAAATTACTAAAGCTAGTGGATAAGTATGACAGCCAGATAATAATTTTCAGGGGAATAGCAATGGTGTTTTGCCTGTATAAT
Source organism: Aquarana catesbeiana (assembly GCF_042186555.1). Classification (NCBI taxonomy): domain Eukaryota; kingdom Metazoa; phylum Chordata; class Amphibia; order Anura; family Ranidae; genus Aquarana; species Aquarana catesbeiana. The sequence continues at coordinate 104,265,356 of NC_133328.1, forward strand.
GTCTAATGACGTTTCCTTTAACTTTCAGTTTTAATTACTGGACTTGTGACATGTAGAAGATCTTGACAGTTGTAAGATTATTTCACATCATGTGGTTTTCAAAGATGAGTTTTCATTATTGATGATCTAAGCTGATACCAATGGCACACCAGCACTGGGTATGTTCCAGCATGTGGCTTTATTCACCGGCTCCTCTGGAACTGATGACAAGGCCACTGCACTGAACCACCTTTCACAGCTAAAATACAGGGCACCATGTGGGAACACAGGTGAAACGTGAATGTCATTTCAAGTTCACTTTAAAATACGGTTTTACTGAATCTCTGAATCCGCCGACTTTTGGTCAGTGTGTACAGCAGTTTGTCTGACAGAATGGCTGCGAGCACTGAACAGTGTATTTAGGGGGTTGAACGAAAAAAACTTGCAGTGTGTACCGGGCTTTAGCTGTACAGTATAGGACACAGACTCTTTAATCACTACTACTGGGTTATATGCAGGTGATTAGACACAGGTAAAATGAGAAAGCTGTAGGGATGCCCCTACATAACCCACTTCCAGCCAGCCTAGGTTTTTGCTGCTGTTCTCAGGCGATAGACCTTTTCTCTCTACTGAGATCCTTACCTTCTACCATTGGATGTTTCTCTCTATCTCGGTCGCTGGCTTTAATTGCGTGGCCACAGTTGAAGTCACAGTCCTGAGGAACAGGAAGGTAGGCTAGGAAATCTACTTCTTGCAAAGGAAACCATCAGACATAGAAGTCCTGTTTTGATTGATACAAGTCAAGGAACTTTCATCCTCGAAAGTACTCTGTGGGATGTATTTTGTCCTTCCTTCAGGCTGGTCTGAATCAGCATCTGGCCTTGAGTACCATCAAAGGACAAATCTCGGCATTGGCCATTCTGTTCCAGAGCCCTTGGTCTCTCTCGCTCCCTAATTAAGGTCTTTATTCAGGATGTAACACACATGTCTTCCCTTGTGTGCTCTCCTGTTCCCTTCAGGACCTTATTATGTTCTGTTGGCTCTTCAGAATCTACTTTTTTAACTGGCTAGAAATATTCCCTCACCTTGCCTTACTCATAGGGCGACTCATAAGGCGCCTCAGCCAGTTGGTTTCCATCTTTGTACTTCCTGAGGGTTCATGCAGGGGTCTCCCTGCTCTTGCTCCACCATTATGTGAAACTTTCCTGCAAACGAAGCCTTCGTTGTCACCGCTGGAGGCTGCATACATCTTCGCCCATCTTTCTTTATGGGTCATGCATACGCGGGAGCCGCCAGTCACAACACAGGGCTCGTTTCAGAAAGTTCTTCGGTACATACAGTTGCAAACATCATATGACTCCACTTATTTTATACCCAAACAATACAGGGAGGTCTACTTCCTCTTTAGGACACGTGCTTCAGATCTGTTAGTGCTTATTGGGCTCTTCAAGATCAGGCATCTATTTCTCAGATTTGCAAGGACACACTTTTGTTAAGTTCTACCAGGTGGATGTTTTTTTAATTTTTGGATGTAGTGTGGAAGGGCTACAACCTCTGTCAATATTGCTGAAGAGAAGGTGAGGGGAGTGTCCAGAATAGTAAATGTCTGCTGCATCTAATCTGTAAAAGGTGATACTTAGCAAAATTTTAATTTAATTGCCTGTTATACAGAGTTATCATAACAGTCCTGACCCTAGTCCATTATTTTTTCAGCCCTGATTAGATAACCTTCCAAGCTCCTGAAATGCATTGGCTGACCCTATGGAACATAACATTTATTATGTACACTTACTAGTAGAGCGACGCTTTCATTCCCCAGGTGCTTTTCATAATTTCACAAAGTTTGCCCAAAGAGCTACTTGGGATTAGAGAGCTGTCTGCAGAACCCCACAGACCATCACCAAAGTATTTACTACAAATATTACCACACCTAGCAGTCCATCGCTCCATCTCTCTACAATATAACTTTTTATAGCTGCCTTTGCCCCCATGCTAGGGTTTTCCTCTTGGTCCTTATTTGACGGGTGCCACACAGAACAGGGTATGAAAAGAAATCCCTTCAAGGGGGATACAGGAAGAAACAAAAACACATCTTTAAAGTGAGAAAGGTTTAATAACTCTGTCAGGATCAAAGATCACCAGTGTGAAGGGGTCAGAAGTATTTAATGTACAGAGTGTAGGGGTATGCAGTGTTCTGGGGGGGGGCAGCATGTAATGCATAGCATGCAGGTGCCCTAAGTGTGTAACATACAGAGTGCAGGGGCTCGTGGTGTGTTACGCCCAAAGTGCAGGGCTCAGGGACATGTTATGTACTGAGTACAGGGGTTAGGAATATAAAATGCAGAGTGCAGGGATCAGGATTGTGTAATGTGCAGAGTGCATGAGGTCAAAAGTGTATAACATAGATACACCCATCCAAATACGTACATTCACTCACATATATACATACATACTGTGGCAAGTTGGGGAATTTGTAGCTCATTGGTAGCGCCAAACAGTGAGTTTCTCCACATTAGAAGTACGTTTTAGGGCTTTTTCTGCCCACATTTATTTAAAACAAAGCAAAAAGTTCACACTTGATTCGTTTCCCACACAGGGGATCCCCACTACCAATGCAGCAAAACATAGAATTCAGCCTCAATGCTCTCTTTGCAGCTTCACTGCTCAGGCCTCATGCCTTGCTCCTCCAGACCATCAAACACACAGTCCCAGTGCTTGTGTACAAAACGCTCTACCTTTGTCAGCTTAGTTTCTCCTGCAGCTTATAGCTGCGACATTCTCACAGGCTCGGGCCTTTGTTTGTCCTAACCTAGACAGTATGGTGCGATGTTCACCTCACAGCTCCCTTCACACACTGACCCCCTCGGGAATGTGGGGCCACTGACCTCTAACTTTGTCTTTAACATACTGTAAACCCAGCACACATCTGCATCATTAGTGTGCCTGTTTCCTGAAAATTCTGGCATAGACCGCCATTTTAAACAGTGGCAGCATGGGCTCGACCTGCCACAAAAACATACATACATACACACACACACACACACACACACGCACACACACAAAAACACTGCAAGATTAGCAATATGGTACTTTATCCCAGGCACGCTTATATTAGACATTGGGTTGTTAGGCATATTGGTTTTTACACTATATTTGGTGATGGTGACTGAGCTGGTACCTCAAACTGTTTTAATATTGGACAGAATTGTTACTTAATGCTTTACTATTTCTGCTTGACTATTACTGTAAAAAAATGTTAGTTGGTCACCCCCATACCACATACTGTAATTATGGCAAATAACATGGAAATAGTTGTTGAAGTGAGTGGAAAATGGCACCATGTTTAGCCAAAATTTCACTTCTATCTCTGCATCTTTATTGACTTTGACTGGTGTTTTTACTTGCGTAAAAAGCAGATGGCACTGCACTTGTGTTTATATTAAAAAAGTAAGTCTATTAAATAAAACCTTACATAAATAAATTAAAGTTAAACACAGTTAAAGTATATTATAAAGCTCAAGTCCACCCAAATATGGCATTTCAATTTTATGCACAGAGCAGTGGTTTAAATCACCTAACAGTTTCTTATATCTCAAGGGCACTCCAGCTGTGAGAGGTCCCTGCCAGAACTCCCTGCCATAGGCACTATGAAGCCATGTCAGATGAAATATAAGAGGCCAGCAGGTGCTTTAGGTCGCCTGTATCACCCATAAATGAAAACTGTTTTGCATAGGATGAAAAGACTCTTATAAGCAAAAAAGTGACATATGTGTTAGGGAAAAGAGGCACTAGTAACACTTACAACTATGTATGTAAAAATACCCAAATCTGTATTAAAATGGAGATATTTAAAAATGTTGTGATGGTGCTGTGTAATCCGTTACTTTGTTGAATCCACCACTGTAGACAAAAAGAGGAAACAGAATGACAGTTGACCATTGATTTGACAGATTAGGGCTTTTGTATGATAAGAGTGCAAGAAGAACATTGCTTTTTGCCTATAGCAACCAATCGGAATCCATGTTTCACTTTGAACTGTGAATGGTAGAGGAGAGGAGACACTGATTGGTTGCTATGGACAGCAAGAAATGTTCTTGTCAGCACATTCTTCATGCATGACCCCCAAAGTCAGCTGTGTGTGGGAAAATACGCCCTGCTCTGTACTAGTTGGATTTGAAATATTTTCTTTTCTAATTGTAATCTCTGGGAACATTCTCACATAAGCCCAGGAATTCTAATAAGATCTATTTTGCATAAGCCAGTTTAAGAAAATGATGTAATTTAGGTATAGAGTCCCTCTAAACTTTAAAGCTTGGCTCTGAGAAAGGCATCTAAAATGTGGCTTGGTGTAAGGTAGACAGCTTAGAGCAAAACCTGCACACTACAGAGGAGGCACCCTGGATCACATGAGATGCAAACTGTGATCGGTGCAGTGGTGACCTAGGCAGCAGGCAGTGGATGGGCACTGCACCAGAGCAGTGTGATTGCTTTCATTTTGTGTGGGTAAGTGTGTGTGCACCTACATTTGCCAGAGGCCTTGGGTATACATGTGCCATTTTATTAAACCTTAAAACCACTTGTTTCCTGATATATGACAGTAGGAATACAAAAATAATATAAAAGGTCAAATGCAAGTCAGAAAGATCAGTGCAAGTCAAATGTGAAGGAACTCCGTAACATCTCAAACACAGACTGAGCCGTTGTTCACACATATGCGATTCTGGATGCGTTTTCAAACACACAGATTTGCATGACAGACAAGATATGATTCCCTATTGATGTGGATCACACAGATGCGATCCTCATAGTTTAGTGCCATTCGGAGACAAGTGTTTATATATTGTTGCCATTCACATACATTCTTGCATTGAAGTCAATGGAAGTGATTTCTGCATTGAAGTCAATGGAAGTGATTTCTGCATTGAAGTCAACAGAAGCTGTTTCTGCATTGAAGTCAATGCGTAAAAACGCAAAGGTATTGACACACAATTGCATCACTGAATCGCAGTGTGATTGCTACACGCAGATATGTGAACCTGGGCCTAAAAATGCATAGCATTTGCCTATATACACAAGCCCTGAATATAAACATTCCTAAACCCTGGCAAAGTGTAGCTGCCTATACAAATATGGGATGATATGATTTTTTAACCCAAGGCTGCCTTTTGATGCCATTTGCTGCAAGTCCTCTATAACTACAGTAAATATATATATTCATTATCACTGCTTCAGGCCAAATGCATTCTAGTACATATAGTAGTGTAGGGATTGAACTGGGAACTGAAGTTGTTGGTGTGCGTTTTACTATACTGACAGGTGAAATTCTCTATACCATTAGGGCTGAAGCAGAAAGTTATATTATTGGGCACAGTGAGCTCAGAAGCTTGTGATAATCAGAGGAAAAGGACATATGAAGCTCAGATTCCAAGCAGCAAGTCTCCTAAATCTATACTATGTAAACAGCATTTTTGTGATTGAACATATGAACATTCCTCCATTGCTGAGTAACTACCCAGTACGATAATAAAATAGAAATTTTAATATAGTTATTCTAACAGACTAAGGTAGTTTTAAGAGAAAAATAGTGTAGGAAGTGCAATATCTAATTTAAAAGCAACTACTGTATTTATTGGCGTATAACACTCACTTTTTCACCATAAAAATCGGGTGCAAATAGCGTGTGCGTGTTATACGCCAATACTTCAATTTTAGCTGCCTCGGAGGGGACAGGGAGGGGGGGCGGGACGAGCGCCGTCAGATTACATTCAGCGAGAATCTCCTGTTTACTTGGCGGCCTCTGTAATAGGAAGCCCTGTCTCCTGGGTTGCTATTGGACCACTGTTCTGTTCGATCAAGCTGCACTGATGGCAATGGTGAGGCTGCTGCATTGATGGCAATGGTGAGGCTGCAGATGGGCATTGATCAGGCTGCATTGATGGCAATAGTCAGGCTGCAGATGGGCACTGACCCTTATTTTGCTTCAAAGTTTCTTATTTAAAATGTAGGTTTTTTTCCTGAAACTTCCCTCTTAAAATGAATGTGCGTGTTATACGCCTGTGCGTGTTATACGCCGATAAATACGGTAATCAGAAAGCAGGAACTCCTCGGCATAGAACGGAAGTCTGATTAGCTGCTTTGGTACAAGTAATATACATCTAAATAATAAAAAATCTTGCGAGGTACCATAAATATATACCAATTATTTAATCTAGACAGCTGCTAGCACTGATCATGTCCCATATGACGGTGCAAACAAACTAAAATACAGAGGAAATCTTGATCTAGGTATATGATAACCACAATAAATATTCTATTTCCGTGTGTACTTCCACCAATCACTATAAATCATATAATTAAGAATATTAAATATTAGAAAATTGTCCAATGCTTAAAGTGCCCTAATGACAATAAAGTGATTGTGTGCAGAAATATAATACAATGTATAAACTCATATCATCTTATTAACAAAATCCTTGTAATTGGTCAAATATTATACAAAAAAGTGTTCCAGTGCACTAAAGTGCTACGTGCAAAATACTTCATGTGATCAACGTGCGTTGATACAAAAATAATGAATATAAAGTCCATTCCAATTTAATCGGATCCAAAGAATATATTGGTGATGAACAAACGTGTTCTTGTGTCCACTCAGGTGCTCCCCCCTTCAGTGTGTGCGCTCACCTTAAAGCGTGTGACCTTGCAGTTCAGCTGGGTCAAAACATGCATATGAATTTTTTTTTTTTTTTAGGTTATTTATATTCTTGTAAGATAAAGTACTTACAAGAAAGCATATAGTACAACCCCAAAACATTATATATATTTTTTAGCAGAGACCCTAGAGAATAAAATGGCGATCATATATTTTATGTCACACGGTATTTGCGCAGCGGTCTTTTAAACACAATTTTTTGTGAAAAAAGACACTTTCCTGAATTAAAAAAAACGAAACAGTAAAGTTAGCCCAATTTTTTTGTATAATGTGAAAGATGATGCTACGCCGAGTAATTAGATACCTAACATGTCATGCTTTCAAATTGCTAGAATTATTGCTCTCACTCTGACGATTGTGGCAATACCTCACATGTGTGATTGGAACACCGTTTACATATGCGGGCGCGACTTACATATGTGTTTTCTTTGCCTCGTGGAGACGGGGGCGCTTTAACTTTTTTTTTTTCTTCATTTTATTTTTTAAAATTTTTTTACACTTTTATTCAGTGTCTTTCTAGCCGGCGGAAGTGCGGGATTGTGGATCAGGTCTCCCCGTGGGACGGGAGGCCCGGGAACAGCGGCAGAAGGCAGCGGGACATCCCCTCCCACTCCTGTGGGAAAACCGAGTGGCTTTTAGCCGCATCGGTTGTTATCCCTAAAGAGCCGACCTCCCGCTCTAAAAAACGGTACCAGGGTGATTTCAGTATAACCCCTGAAAGCTTAAGCCGCATATGTGCATACGCTCGGCGCTAGGTTAATCAAATGCAAATACATTGAAAAATTCTATAGTAAAACAATACATATTGTGGTCATAACATTTTATTTATCGTATGCAACATAGCTGCTATATGAACAAAAGAGGATACATATATGTACATTATACATGATAAAACTGGGTATGTAAGAAGTATACACGGGCCAATATAAAATAAGGAATAATAAGCCAGACTTGACCATTCACCCTAAAGAAACTACGTGTTTCATGGCTTGTGCCATTCATCAGGAGTTAGGTGCACAGATAAACTGTAGAAACAAATAAATAGACAAAAATTGTTAGGTTTTTCTCCTTTTGGGGGTAGAATATACTATTAGGGAGAGTGGGATCTATGCTCACAGGTCGGCTAGAAACTGTGCTTGGCCTGTGTCGAAGTGGATGGAGCCCAAGACTATATGTCCATCCCGTAGCTGAGACGAGGTACCCCGCCCCAACCGGAAAAACACCCCCACAGCACGCCCGATCGCCATGACACGCTACACATGTGTAGAGAGGATCCCAAACATGGTGTTCTAAAAAAAGTGAGCCTGTGAAAGTTTAGGAGATATTCAAAGTACCTACAAGTAAGCCACGTTATAGGCTTACCTGTATGTAAAAGGAGTGTGACAGGGTTTACAACCACTTTAAACCCAAATGTTACCTGGTATATAAATAAATAAATAAACCTTCCTTGGTACAAAATATATAAATATGTAAAGTAACTGGTGCTTTAAATCTGGCTAGTGATCTAGCAATTAATAATAAAGTTTTCTAAATCCATATGACATATAGTGACATTTGTGGCATCCTAAATAGAGTGACTAGTGCTCTGGTGAATCTTCTTTTTTTTTTTTTTTTTTTTAGACATACACAATCCTTTTAAATACATAAACATAAAGTCTTTTGGAAAAAGTGACAGGTGCTCTTCAATCTTGTATGCCTTTGTGCTGGTGCTTCTCTCCCTATAGCTGTTGCACTCACCAGAGAGATATTCACCCCTTGAAGGGGTATTCCACATTCACAGTGTATGCCACTGTGCAGCAAATCCCAGATCCATGTCTTTAGATACCTTTCCTCCGTCTGTCAGTGTCCGCCTGGAGCGCTCAGTTCCCCAGTCACAGACTTCTCTGATCCAAACCAAACACTCAGACTGACCAGCAACACAAATCTCCCTGGACACGGAAGAACCCAAAGATGCTCTGTGCTTAGTGGCTTCATGTTCATTCACAAATTGAAGCATAGTAAGCACAGTTTACTAGACTTCAGTTATGAATGGACACAGTGAGCGAGTGTGCTCACTGTATTCATTTAGAAAAGGAAGGGACCGGTAAATTACATATTTACTAGCCTTTTCCCCTGCTCTCCATTCTGAAACATCCTCCTCAGCAGCCAGGGGGAGAGGAGAGGAGGGAAGTCATCAGCACTGCGGGGCCAATCAAGAGGGGGGAAGCCTGGGCAGTAGGGGGAATCGGCACCGCACATAGTGATTAGGGTGTGCCCAGGCACACCTTGCACACCCCCTGCGCACGCCTATGCCTTTATGACAATTGGACATTTTCTTTTAGTACATTTTTGAGGTAAACCCTCCTACTCTTCCTGGATTCTCACCAAGCCAAGAATCATGTATACAGTTACCCTCAGGCTCCTGAGATTCTCGTGTCACGCATCAGAGCATGCCTCGGGGTACTTTATAGCACATGCACCACTACACATACATCATCAGGGGGCAGCTATTTCTTCCTGGTTCATGCATATTGCCCCCCTGATGATGTACTCCCAGAGACATAAGATGACAGCACGGGACTAGGTTTTCAGCAGTAGAGTGGCGGATCTCTACAGAACACTGATCACAGGTCAGAGCCTCCATCCCGCACCACCATCTTGGTCCTCTTCAACAGATTGCCTCTTCCTGGTTCAGGACACCCGCCTACCACCGATGACATGCTTCTAAACCCCCCACAACCCCCTGCTGCACTGTGAGTGGGCTCCCCAGCCTCTTAGTATGGGCCCAGGGTGGGGCCACTCAAAAAAAAAAAAACAGCTCAAGAAATAGTACAAAAAAAAACAGCTGTGGAGCTGGAGCCAGAGCCAGATACTGCAAGTCATTTTGAGGAATAAACTTCAATAGATGTGGTTGGGAACTCTTATCATGTATTACAAGCAGGAGGTTCACATATAACCACATTACCTGCGAAAATGAGCGTGGTTCTCTGGGGTGCTTCAGCAGTGTCTGAAATACTAAAGGACTAAGCTGGTAAGCTGTGGTTCTTGTATGCAAGCCATAGTTTCATTTGTAGTTTCTACTGCAGCTAGCTGGGCCTTCTGTAAAAGAAAAAGAGAGAGGCTGTAGCTGACTCAACTGACAGTGGAGGGTTAAGGCTTTATTATTCAGAGCTCCACAGGAGCAGATTGGGGAACTCTGTCCCTCTCCTCGTCATCTAGAGAATGAGATGATGGAAACTTGAGGCTTTTATGTCCTCGGCTTTCAGACAAGTTGTAAATACATGAAATTCTTCAGCCCGCCCACACAAGAGTGATTATTTTCCAATCAAGTGAAAAACTGAGGTGTGTCACTGACGCACGAGCAACCAGTGCAGTTTAACAAAACAGCTATGCAAATCTGGACACAGACTACAGTATATGGCTTTCCTCTATGCTGCCTTAATAAGTGTGGGGAATACTGCACATAATATATACTACATTGCACATATACACATATGCTGCATAAATGCAAGTTAAACTCGTCAACTTAATGGAGAAGTAAGGGTTTGGGTTTTTTTCCCTAATCATACTTACCTAGGTGGATGCTGCATCTGTCCCCTGGCGTCTCTGCACTGAGAACCGAGAATCCACTGTCACGAATGCTGGATTTGGCCCCGCCCCCCAGCGCCTGCATCATTGGATTTGATTGACAGCAGCAGGAGCCAGTGGCTGCAGTGCTATCAATCTATCCAATCAAGAAGCGGGACTCCGTGGAGAGAGGGAGAGCACGTCCCTGCCGAAGAGATGACGGGGCTCAGGTAAGTAAAATGGGGGGCCGGTGACTGCCAGATGTTTTTTCACCTTAATACATAGGATGCATTAAGGTGAAAAAAACACGAGGATTTACAACCCCTTTAAAAAGGTTATAAACTTCGGGCATGAAATATGAACAAAGCATATCTCTCTATAGTGTGTACTTGTCTCAATTAAGAGTACTAAGTGCCATTTCTGTCTGCTGCTTCCTTCCTCTGCATCAGCATTAGTCACTTCTGACAAGTTTTTCTGACACCAAGAGAAAAATGGTGACGGGGCCGGAAGCTCCAGCAGATTGTCAGCCTCAACTCTTATGCCCTGTACACACGGTCGGACGTTGATCGGACATTCCGACAACAAAATCCATGGATTTTTTCCGACGTATGTTGGCTCAAGCTTGTTTTGCATACACACGGTCGCACAAAGTTGTCGGAAAATCCAATCGTTCTGAACGCGGTGACGTAAAACACGTACGTCGGGACTATAAATGGGGCAGTAGCCAATAGCTTTTGTCTCTTAATTTATTCTGAGCATGCGTGGCACTTTGTGCGTTGGATTTGTGTACACACGATCAGAATTTCCGACAACGGATTTTGTTGTCAGAAAATTTTATAGCAAGCTCTCAAACTTTGTGTGTCGGAAATTCCTATGGAAAATGTGTGATGGAGCCCACACACGGTCGGAATTTCCGACAACAAGGTCCTATCACACATTTTCCATTGGAAAATCCGACCGTGTGTACAGGGCATTATTCTTTGTGCTGTGCGAAGGGGGCTGCGTCTCTTCCCTCCAATCAGCTCTCAGAGCTTTCCTTGCTGAGCTCTGCAGAGTGTAATTTCAGCTCTCTGCCCCCTTTTTTCTGAACTCTCACTTTGGGTGTAGAGGAGAGAGGTCTGGAGATAAACAGGTACAACTTATGTAGGAGGATTTGTTTAATGTCTGTGTATCACCTGAGGACAGTCACTTCGCTGAATATATGTAATATATTTAATATGTTACAACCACTTTAACCACTTGCCGACCAGGCCATAGCCGAAAGAAGGCTACAGCGCGGTCGGGTTTTTCTGGGTGGGCATCCATGGACGTCCTTCCAGAATGTTGCTCCTGTGCGCCCCCTGGGACGCGTACCCGGTAACATCCTGAGGACCTGGCGCATCACGGTAAATAGCCACTGATCGCGGCCGTTTACCACGCGATTGTTCCGTCAAATGACGGAGCGATCACTTGTAAACAAACCGGCGTCACGTCATGACGCCGGTTCCTCCCTCCCCTCTCTGTACCGATCGGTACAGTGCGAGGGGAGAGGGGGAGAGATTGCAGCATCGCTGTGGGCTGCATGCGTAGTGCCCACAGTGCTGCTCACTACCAATAAACTGCAATACTCTGCAACACTGTGCAATACTCTGCCTATACTCTGCAGTAATGTGCAATACTCTGCAGCACTGTGCAATACTCTGCAACACTGTGCAATACTCTGCCAATACTCTGCAATACTCTGCAACACTCTGCCAATACTCTGCCAATACTCTGCCAATACTCTGCCAATACTCTGCCATACTCTGCCAATACTCTGCCAATACTCTGCCATACTCTGCCATACTCTGCCAATACTCTGCCAATACTCTGCCAATACTCTGCAATAAATTTTAACTGAAACAAAGAATTTTTTTTTTTACCGAATTTTCAGTATTTTTTGATTTATAGCGCAAAAAATAAAAAACTCAGCGGTTATTAAATACCACCAAAAGAAAGCTCTATTTGTGGGGAAAAAAGGACAACAATTTCATATGGGTACAGTGTTGCATCAGTGAGTAATTGTCATTCAAAGTGTGAGAGCACCGAAAGCTGAAAATTGGTCTGGTTAGGAAGGGGGTTTAAGTGCCCAGTGGGCAAGTGGTTAAAGTAGAATTTCAGACTAAACCTAACTACTCTTAGGGCCAGTTCACACCAGATGCAGTTCTGTGCGCTTTTTTTTTTTGCACTAAAAATGCATGCACATTGTTTTCCATGTATTCCAATGGCTCTAGTTCACACCAGTGCAGTAATTTCCAGTCAGTTTCCGGTCGAAACTGACTGGAACTGACTGCATTGGTGTGAACTAGAGCCATTGGAATACATGGGAAAACACTGTGCATGCATTTTTAGTGCAGAAAAAAAGCGCACGGAACTGCATCTGATATGAACTGGCCCTTAAAGATGATCCCCCTCCTAACATCTATGCTGACTAACCTGTGTAAAAAAAAATCTATATACTTACCTATGTTCAGCCCCCTCTGGTCTGGTTATGTGCTCCCCTGTGTGAGCCAGCACTGGCTGCAGGGGAGAGGAGAGAGTGCTCGATATTGGCTGCTAAAGCCTAGAGAAGTTGTCAGCACATCCTTGTCTCCCCTGAAGCCACGTGAATGGAACAGGCTGAAAATAGGTAAGTATATACATCTTTCTTACACAGGTTAGTCAGCGTATGTATTAGGAGGGGAAGGGAGGATTTTTAAGACTAGTTAGGCTTAGCCTGGAATTCTACTTTTGGTAGATTTACTCTTAAATCCGAGCTCCCAGGTATGGATTTTTTTTGCATTATTGCATTGGTCCAGCTTGTAAGTATACATATTTCAGTAAGTATACATATTTCATACCTAGATAACCCGTGTAGAAGCAGAGAATTGCTGAACTAGCTGCCTCTACTACTATAGGAATCCTCACTACCTGTTAGGTCCCATTCAGTGAACGCCATACATTTTTCTCAATGAATGCTGTTATGGATTGGAGGTGGAGATTGTGATGTCTCTGCCCTGATTGTACAATCAGATTTGGATAGTTTATGGGGACTGTAAGTGTAATTTACCCATTAAATCAATGATTTAAAAAATGAAAATAAAAAACCTATTTAAATCAGATTTTTCTGATTTAAATCTGATATATTTTTTTTTTATTTTGATCAAATTTATTTTAATGTAATGCTTTTGGAATAAAAATCTATTGAAATATAGTTTTCTATTTAAGATATATTAATAATTTAGTTTATTCAGCATGAAATGGAGCTTAGTTATGTAGCATGAGGCTGTATATTCTGCAATATTTACATTTTTGGTAAACTCATTCTATGAATCCAAGCTCTGCAAGCTGAGATAACATGCACTTCATTGATGCATTCACACAATTTCACAGTAACCATGAGATAAAACAAAGTTCAGGAATATTCCTTTATCCCATTTTTTTGCAAATCTATGTACACTAAAAACTGTATGATTGTTTGACAAGAAATGCATCTGTACCAGGCTCTAAGTGTGAGGAGGAAGGGCAAGCAGTAAAAAGGAAATGATAGATTCTAACTACTAGCAAGAATGAACCCTTATATTTAAGAGCACCTGTCATTTCAGATCCATCATGGCAGCGCCTGTTAGCGGGCATCCACTCACCCTCTGCCGCCACGTCCCTCACCTTATTGTGTCACTGCCGCATCACCAGCCGTCCCATTAAAATGAATGGGACTGTCGGTGAGTCAACAGCGGGTCAGATGAGGAGCCACTGCGAGACAGAGATGACAGTTGCTCTTTAAAAATTATGATTTAAATTGAGTTGATTTAAATCAAGCCTTTTTACCGCTGTTTTAAATCGTGATTTAAATCGACATGCTTAACAGCAATACTCTGAGACAAGGACCACTTTAACCGCTTGCCGACCGCCTCACGCAGATATACTGTGGCAGAAGGGCACGTACAGGCAGAATCACGTACCTGTAGGTTCCCCTTGAAGAGGCGGCGTGCGCGCCCGCGGCAAGCTCCGTGAGTCAGGTTGCAGGTCCCGCGGACTCGATCGCCGCAGGGACACCCGCGTTCGCCTCACAGGGAGGAAGAATGGGGAGATGCTAATGTTAACAAGCATCTCCCCGTTCTGCCTAGTGACAGTGTCACTGATCTCTGCTCCCTGTGATCGAAGCAGAGATCAGTCACGTGTCACACACAGCCCATCCCACCTACAGTTAGAAACACGCCCCTAGGACACACTTAATCCCTACACTGCCACCTAGTGGTTAACCCCTTCACTGCCAGTGTCATTTACACAGGAATCAGTGCATTTGTATAGCAGTGATTGCTGTATAAATGACAATGATTACAGTCGCAGTCACAATAAACATCGCTGATCGCCGTCATTTAAAAAAAAAAATAAAATTAATAAAAATGCCATAAAACTATCCCCTAATTTGTAAACGCTATAACTTTTGCGCAAACCGATCAATAATTACTTATTGCGATTTTTTTTTTTTACCAAAAAGAAGAAGACTACGTATCGGCCTAAACTGAGGAAAAAACATTTTTATATATTTTTGGGGGATATTTATTATAGCAAGAAGTAAAAAATAATGCGTTTTTTTTTCAAAATTGTCGCTCTTTTTTTGTTTATAGCGCAAAAAATAAAAAGTGCAGGGGTGATCAAATACCACCAAAAGAAAGCTCTATTTGTGGGAAAAAAAGGACGTCAATTTTGTTTGGGAGCCACATGGCACGACCGCGCAATTGTCAGTCAAAGCGACGCAGTGCCGAATTGCAAAAAGTGCTCTGGTCAGGAAGGGGGTAAATTCTTCCGGGGCTGAAGTGGTTAAGGATGGCTGGGATGACCTTTCATTTTAATTGTTTCTGTATGTGTCTGAAGTTAGTGCCCAGCTATAAGCCCAGATGCTTGCCATTTCATTTCTTCCTCTTATCACATTTGTGTGTATTTCTGACAGATCTGTCATGAAACTTTATGGTCCTGTTATTACATATTTACATTCTTACTAAGAATTATGATAAGACTATTCAGTAAGCTATAGCCCATCTCAAATTTGGCTGCCTTGGGCTCTGTACTAAATCTGTGCCTGGACATTGTACACTAGAAGCGTTTGTTCAGCTTCATACAAGTATGCTGTTGAAATTCCAGCAATACTAACTTTCTTGTCCAATAAATGTTCAAGATTTATAGGATCTGTTTATTCATACATATATCTAACAAGTTTAATATCTTCTCTCCAGCAGGACGCCAGGATCAAGTTTGAATACAATGGAGAAAAGAGGTAGGTCGCTGCATTAAACGGCTACATGCTGCTAATTTTAAAATCATCATCTTTAAATTAAAGGAGAAGTTTGGGGTATAATGAAAACAAACATACATACTCACTTCTATGCTGCAGCATCAGTGTAATGCTGTAGCTGTCCCACATCCGCTCTGATCGCTCAGTTCTCGGTCTGCTCGGGTTGGAGAGCAGTGACTGTCAGTTACTGCTCTTCGCTCTGTTCCTCCCATACTCACTTGAGCACTGGGAGGAGAGAGACGTGCCAAGCCAATCCTTTAAACAGCTTAGGAATTTATTCAGTATATAAGTATAAAACAGCACTAAAAACTTGTGTGAAAAATGGAAGCTCCCACCCGCTCTAGCACTCTGCAAGTGCTCCAACAATTTTCACGCAAGTATTTAGTGTTGTTTTATACTTATATCCTGAATAAATTCCTAAGCTTTTTAAAGGATTGGCTTGGTGCTTCTCTCTCCTTTTGCTTTCCTTTTGTTCACAGTGATCGGGTTCCCCAGCCTGTGCCTGAAGCAGCCTCGCTCCCTTTACAGCCTCCATTTAGAGACTTTTTTAGAGACTAATTTTTAGGGGTTCATCCCCCAGAACTTTCAATCCACTCACCATTCACATGGTTGCACCTCCATTTATCAGCATGCAGATGCATGCCTTTTCATTTAAATTCTAAACTTTAATCTTTTTCGTCAGATGGTTTAGCGCTGAACATTATACCAATATTGTGTATGTTTCACTTGAGCACTGGGAGAGCTGGTACAGCTGGCTTTGCAGAATCAGGCAGCTGGGTAAATCGGTCGGGATCCTTCCAGAGCCTGGAGACTCTAGTAGACAATAGCCCACTATAAGCTGACTTTGGGTCACCGGAGAGCAAAAGTGCACTGGTGTGACCCACAGGAGAAATATGGTCAAACAAGCTTTGGCTATGCATATCTTTTAATTAAAAGTCGTTTACAGCAGATGTCCGTTTTGCATGGAATTGGACAGGGAAATATCCACTGTGGGTATTGCTATCTGAGACCCCCGGGACTGGCTGTTATAGGCCAAGCTCAGCTTGTAGTGGTTAGTCACCTCTGACTAGACTTGTTTTGTAATACTGAAGCCATTATTCCACTCATCCAAGTGGCTTCCTCAGTTCAAATGAGTGTTGGGTACACACCCCAGCATATATATATATATATATAGCCATGCGAGCACCTCAGTTACCTTAATCCAATCACCATGATGTCAAGAATTGTATTAAAGTTTATTATCCAAGAAAATGAGTTGTGAAACTTCTTCACCATTACAAGACAAGTCCAGGGACTGAAGGGGAAGCCACCCCCACCGGGAGAAGACAGTGGTTATCGCTAGCAGAGGATCCGGCAGGCTGGTTGTACCCAAGTCGATTGATTTGATCAACTTGGTACATTCAGCCTGCCCATTAATGATTCGAATGTCAGCTGGTTTCTGCTAAACCGGCCAAGATTCAAATCGTATATGGCCGGCCTAAGACTTTTATAGCCACGACTGCTTCAGGGACATCTCTCTGTCCAGCTTAGTATACAAAAGGAACTGTTTCATGTTTTAAGACTTATACTGAACCAGCGTCTTAATGAAGATAGGTACTCAATGAAGCCATTGCATCTCTACATACTGCATTACATTACCAATAGGATAAAAGCTTTAGCTGTCAATTTCTCTTCTAATTGAAATAAAATCTAGACAATACATCAACCAAACTGCAATATCTTTTCATGTGACAACACTGAAGAAATTACACTTTGCTACAATGTAAAGTAGTGAGTGTACAGCTTGTATAACAGTGTAAATTTTCTGTCCCCTCAAAATAACTCCACACACAGCCATTAATGTCTAAACCGCTGGCAACAAAAGTGAGTACACCACAAGTCAATTTCATACATCACATGTACAAAAATCTGAATCAACTTGGGTACAATCAGCCTGCCCATACATTAATTGAAATTCGGCCAGTCCCGGCTGAACCAGACAAATTTCGATCTGCATATGGCTGGCTTAAGATTTATTAAAGGGGGAATCCTGAACACAATTATTCCTAACTCCCTACAGTGGTAAGAAAAAAATGTGATGTGCCTGTGGTTACAAAGAAAACTAGAAAAACTAAACTCTAGGTCTTAGTGGACAGCTTTTCCAGTCTGCCAAATTCTACCCTCTGGTGTATTTTTGTTACCAGTCATCACTATCAATATAAAAAAAAGGTTTTACGTGCCACAGCCAATAGACAGTAATAAATCTGGACCAGCTGCTTCAGACAAAATAATACTTCAAGTGAATTATGGAATTAGTTACAAATGATCTGGGTGAGAGGATAGGCAGATGTGAGTCACCTAAAGAAGGCCAAAAACAGGAGAGGCCAGTGCCAAAGACAGGCCAGCTTCCGCCACATCTTTAGAGAGATTACTCAGAATAATCCTTTGTACAGCTTCTTCATTTCAGTACAGCATATATGGTATGACATTTACTGTAGTTTTTAAAGAGTGTTCCTCATATATATCAAACACAAAGTACAATGTGATTTAATGTTGCCTAAAGAAGCACATAGATTATGTGATTTTCCTTACTTCCACTGAGAGTGGAAGGGAAGAAAAGCCCTTGATTCTCCCATCCACACTGTAAGTGTGAATAGGAGAATTGCTCCCACAGTGTTGTGTTTTGCCGGTGGGGAGCCTTCCGAGCCATCAGAACACAATGATTACTGCTAGCAGCAGTCGATGGATCAACTTTGGTACAACCATCCTGCCCGTAGATGGATTGATTTTCGGCCGGTCCCTGATGAACCGGCCAAGATTTGTTCCATCTATGGCTGGCCTAACTCATCCAATTATTCCAATAAAAATTGAAGTACCTGTTTAAACTTTTTCTATTGCAGTTAGTAAGGAACACGTTACCTGGGCCCATAGAAGTACTTGTTGGCTTCTGGGTGCCACACAAGGGCTCCTTAATTTTGTTCCTTTTTTCAGGTTATCTGCTTGCAATACTAGTTAAAAACTTTTTGTAAAAATAGTGACTTTTGTTTCACATGTGTTGTGCAAAATTGTACAGTACAGTGGTAAAATGTATGCATAGCCAAATATTATTTAGTTGTGGATCTAGTAATGTTTAGAACTCCCTTAATTTTTTAATTTAACTATTGCAGAGACAAAAAAAATCCAGAAAAAAAACACGATACAAATATTATAAATTGAGTTGCAGTTCATTGAGTAAAATAAGTATTTGGTCCCCTACCAACCAACAATAATTCTGGCTCCCACACATTGGCTACAGTATGTGCTCATGTGGTACACAGATTAGTCCTGTAAATTTAAGGAGGTGCTCCTAACGACCACTCGTTATGTGTATAAACGACACCTGTCCACAGAATCTTTCTTCCATTCAATCCTCACCATCATGGGGAAGACCAAAGAGCTGTCAAAGGACATCAGGGACAAGATTGTAGACCTGCACAAGGCCGGACTGGGCTACAAGACCATCAGCTTGGTGAGAAGGAGACAACTGTTGGAGCAATTATTTGCAAATGGAAGGAATACAAAAAAAAAAAAACAGAACTACAGGGGAGGAGCTTGTGAATGATCTTAAGGCAGTTGGGACCACGGTCACCAAACAAACCATTGGAAACACAACACACCGCCATGGGTTGAAATACTGCAATGCTTGCACGGTCCCCCTCCTTAAGAAGGCCCCCCCCCCTTTTCTTACCTAAACCCGATTTATCCAGCGACGTGGACGAGCACAGCAGCTCCAACTGAATAGATTGATAGCAGCAGAAGTCATTGGCTCCCGCTGCTGTCAATCAAATCCAGTGACACGAAAGTCAGGGGGTGGGGCCGAGTCCTGCCAATAGATGGAGCAGCAGAACTCGGCAGCACGTCCGCACGAGTGCCCCCATGGAAAGCGGCTCTCCGTGGGGGCACTTGAGAAGAGTAGGAGTCAAGAGCGCCGCGGGGGGACCCCAGAAAAGGAGGATTGCGGCCGCTCTGTGCAAAACTCTTGCACAGAGCAGGTAAGTATGACAGGTTTGTTATTAAAAAAAAAAAATCTTTACAATCACTTTAACTTGACTCGCCATGTTTGGAGGAAGAAAAATGCTGATTATGACCCTAAGAACGCCATCCCTACAGTCACGCGCGGAGGTGGAAACATTATGCTTTGAGGCTGTTTCTCTGATAAAGGTACAGGCACTTTTGCTGCATTGAGGGGCCAGTGGACGGGGCTATGTATTGTAAAATCTTGGATGAAAACCTTCTTCCCTCAACCAGAACACTGAAGATGGGGGTCATGGATGGATTTTCCAGCATGACAATGACCCAAAACATACCGCCAAGGCAACAAAGGAGTGGCTCAAGAAGAAGCACATTAAGATCACAGAGTGGCCTAGTCAGTCTCCAGACCTTAATCCTATACATTTATATAGGGAGCTAAAACTTCAAGTTGCCAAGGGACAGCCAAGAAACCTTAAAGTGGTTGTTAACCCACTTCTATGAAATCTTATTATCCCCTCTGTGCCTTAATAACATGTGCCTGTGTTCTTAAAAAAAATGCCAATCTGTACTCATTAAAGCTCCTCCAGGCGCACAGCTGATTCCTCTCCTCTCTTTTCAAGCAGGGAGGGGAGGGGGGAGGAGGACAGAGAAGACGCAAAAGGACCATGATGTCAGGTCTCAGCAGCCATGACTATCATGGTCTGTTTGCAGAGGGGAGGGTATAGCCAGGCAGGATCAGACAGGTTTTTTAGGGTATACAGGGGTCCAAGTGACACAGCACAAGCTCTGTGCTGTATAACATGCTTTAAAGGAACAGTATCTGTTTTTTTTTATTGGGTTAAGGATTTAGAGAAGATCTGTAAAGAAGACTGGACCAAAATCCCTCCTGAGATGTGTGCAAACCTGGCAACCAACTACAAGAAACGTCTTACTTCTGTGCTTGCCAACAAGGGTTTCTCCATCAAGTACTAAGTCATGTTTTGCTTGGGGATCAAATACTTATTTTACTAACTGAACTGCAACTTAATTTATAATATTTGTATCATGTGTTTTTTTCTGGATTTTTGGTTGATATTCTGTCTCTATCATTTAAAATACACCTATGATAAAATGATAGACCCTTCATTTCTTTGTAAGTGGGCAAACTTACAAAATTTGCAGGGGATCAAATAATTATTTTCCCCGCTGTATGCCAGTAATGACCTAAAGGATTATGAATCCATAAAATCAGCATCACTCCTCAAATCCAAGTGTAGAGTCATGTACACTGCGAAGCGTTTTTTGTGATTTGATGCACATTTTAGGGCTACCTTGAACCCCAGAAAATATATATTATATAAATATATATGATTTATACACGTTTATGGACAGTGGCTGTTTCTTTTATAATATAACAATGTCTTTGTTTTTACTTTTTGTCAATATTTTAAATATTTCAGTTCCCTAACTGAGAGGTTTTAAACATTCAGTGCAGTGAAGGAAATGCACCTAAAATTTCAGTACAGGGACTAATTCTGAGGGAAGTGGGGAAATCTGCAATCATCTGAATTCCTGTGCACTAAAACTGTATACAAGCATACCCCACTTTTAAGTACACATTGGGGTTCATTTACTAAAGCTGGAAAGTGCAAAATCAGGCTCACTTCTGCATAGAAACCAATGAGATTCTAACCACGGCTTCTTCAGTTAAGCTTTGGTAATAAAACCTGCAAGCTCATTGGTTTCTATGCAGAAGTGAACCTGATTTTGCACTTTCCAGCTTTAGTAAATAAGCCCCATTGTGTACTTAAAAGTGAGGTATGCCTGTACTATTTTTATGGAAATGTTTTAATTGATACAGCACAATTAAAAGAGATACTTACCAAACGAGATCTCAGTGGCTCGTAGCTGCATTCCCACTATATTGTTTCGTGAATGTACGCAGAATTGCGTGATTTTGCATATGTTAACCAAACACACGAAAAGCACGTGCCAGGCTTGTGGAGCTATTCATTGCTGTTGGAACCACAAACACAACAAAATATACAAGTGATTTTTCCACAAAAAACCTTCAACAAATGTGGAAAAACATGCAGGTAAAAAGCGTTCAAGGCTCGCAAAGGTGCATAAGCTACCGTATTTATCGGTGAATAACACGCACAGGCATATATCGTGCACCCCAGTTTTAGGAGGGAAGTTTAAGGAAAAAAACTTACATTTTAAATAAAGAAGTTGGAAGCAAAATTTGGGTCATAGCTCATCAATGCACCCTGCTCAGTGCCCATCTGCAACCATTGATTTGCCCAACAATGCAACCTGTTCCGTGCCCATCTGCAGCCTCACCTTTCCCATCATTGAAGCCTCGCCAGTGTTGGATTATGCCTGCTGTCTCCGAGGAAAGAGGAGGAGCGAGCGCCGCTGAATTACACAGAGCCACGATCTCCTGTGTACCCGGCGCTCCGTCACTCACAGCCACGCCTCCCGGCCCTGCTCATATGATAGACAGAACAGTGGCCCAATGCGGGGCCAGGAGGTGTGGCTGTGAGTGACGGAGCGCCGGGTACACAGGAGATCGCAGCACTATGTAATTAATTCCCACGATTTTCCACTAATTTTAAGGGGGAATAAATGGTGTGTTATACGCCGATAAATACGGTACTTTGAAATAAATATTGTTCATTACGGATTTTTTATTACATGACTGTTTACTGCATAACCAAACAACTTCCTACAACTATTGATGTTCTTCATAACTGTAATAAAAAATGATTACACAATTTAACAGTTGTAACGTGTTGTTTGTGCGGTATATTACATAGTACATGTGGCTATTTTTTTGTGCAGTAACACTGATGGTTCCCACCTGTCAATCTCTCCCTTTGAAGAAGAGCCAGGCTATTAGTGTTGGATGGCTACTGAACCAACAAAAGGGTTCTTCAATTGGCAGGAACCCAAACTGGATACTCACAATGTAAAATGTACAAATATAGATAAAGTATATTGGACATTTTAATATCTAAAAACTATAAATCTGGTAAATGCATTATGTATGTTGCCAGCTAGGTACATAGGTTATATATAATCAGCATTGACAACTATAATACATTGCAGGTTGTAGACCCCATCATGTATGTTGATAATGTATCTGATTTTAGGCATCCCCTCTTTTTTCAGGATTATAGAATTCCGGAGGCCAGTAAAACTCAAAGATGTGCTGCAGAAAGTTACAGATGCCTTTGGGCAAACAATGGACTTGCACTATGCAAACAATGAGGTAATGTGTACTTTGTTCCACTGGAGACTCACATGTCAGTTCCTTGTGCACGGTCTGCATGTCCTGGTCTGTGTCAGACTCCATTTTAGTTTTAGATAAAGTTAGGGCAGGCTTTAGTGCTGTGTCTGTTGCCCCAACAAGAAAACTTTCTATCACTTCCTGTCCCTGTGATAAGAAATAAGGGGGTAGGAAGACACAAAGAGCAATAAAAACTTCACAGAGATTCTAACCTTTCCCACTCTACTAAGAAGGTGGTTTGGTTGCAATCGGTGTCCACAATGAAGAGATCTCATTGCATCCTGTCCCTGTAACACTGTGGGAGGGATTTACTAAAACTGGAGAGTGCAAAATCTGGTGCAGCTGTGCATGATGGCCAATCAGCTTCTAACTTCAGCTTGTTCAATTAAGCTTTGACAAAAAATCCTGGAAGCTGATTGGTTTCTATGCAGGGCTGCACCTGGTTTTGTACTGTCCAAGTTTAGTAAATCAACCCCTTTGCCACCAGGATAGAATTCTGCCCAGTGTGGGAATAGCAATAGAAGCCTTACAGGAGCTGCAACCTCTCCTTTTTATCCAGTTTGGCTTTAAAGGAAATCTGTGATCACAGCATACACTTTCATTTTATGACATCAGTATTGTAATAACAATACAAACAAAAGTTATTTTTGACAATATAATATATACTCACCGGCCACTTTATTACATACACCTGTTCAATTTCTTAGTAACACAAATTGCTAATCAGCCAATCACATGGCAGCATCTAGGCATCTAGATTTGGTGAAGATGACTTGCCGAAGTTCAAACCAAGCATCAGCATGGGGAAGAAAGGGGATTTAAGTGACTTTGAACATGGTTTGGTTGTTCAGATGGGCTGGTCTGAGTATTTCAAAAACTGCTGATCCACTGGGATTTTTATGAGCAACCATCTCTAGGGTTTACAGAGAATGGTCCGAAAAAGAGAAAATATACAGTGAGCGGCAGTTGGGTGGACGGAAATTCCTTGTTGATGTCAGAGGTCAGAGGAGAATGGGCAGATGGTAGAAAGGGAACAGTAACTCAAATAACCACTCGTTACAACCAAGGTATGCAGAATACCATCTCTAAATGCACAACATTTTGAACCTTGAAGCAGATGGGCTACAGCAGCAGGAGACCATACTGGGAGCCACTCCTGCCAGCTAAGAACAGGAAACTGAGGCTACAATTTGCACAGACTCACCAAAATTGGACAATAGAAGATTGTAAAAAGGTTGCCTGTTCGAGTCTCGTTTGCAGCTGCGACATTCAGATGGTAGGGTCAGAATTTGGCGTAAAACAATATGAAAGCATGGCTCCATCCTGTTTATTTAGTAAGCTTAACTTGGCAATACTTGAAGCATGCTGGAAGTCAGAAAATCAGTGGCAGTCAGCACTCCATACTGGCACTTAGGTTTGATTTAAAGGCTTCAACATAGCTGATTGAAAGCTTGCTAAAATCTTTGGCAATATTTTCTAAAAGCTTGCTGTATACATGAATGTTTTGTATCCTGAATCCTATCTGATGAATGATTTCTTAGAAACTGTCCAACCTTGATTACCAGACATAAACTAGTCATTACACACAATGCGATTCCATCCACCCTATACACAATATGTACGATTGATTACAGCAGAGGTTGCCAACCATTTTCCGGACCTCATAGACCACTAAACTCCCAATTTTGAATCCTGTGGACCACTAGCATCAATTTTACATGCCTTCTATGCACAATGCTTCGTCGCTCTGGCATTGTTTGGCATTGTTTACTCCCTCCGATGCCAGGGCACTTTCTACTCCCACGGCCAAAGTCCAGCCCCCCTAATATTTGAAAGGCAGTAAAGTTTCCCTTTGTTTTGAAAGTTTGGAAACTCCTGGATTAAGGGACACCTCTCACATCCACAGAATGAGATGTCTGTGTTCAGGTTCAGGTATTGCAGATAAAGAAACTCCACTTACTGTTCACACAACTTGATGTTCTGGAGGTTTACGCTTTGGTGTCCTTCTTTAATCTAGGCATGGCATTGGAAAAAATGGCACCATTTCAATAGTATAAAATCACTTTAAAATGGATATTATATTATTCTTCCCAGTCTGAGCACTCTCTGTGTGCAGTCCTGGTGATTGAATTGGTCTTTTCATGAGACAATGGCCTGTTCCGTTTTCCCACTTACTTTTTTTTATTTTGATTGGCTTAGTTTGATCAGAGCAGTGCAGAGTAATCAGATTGCAAGCCAGGATTGCCTTAAAGCAGCCTCGTCCCTTACACATGATGGAAGCAGTCATTATTTGTCTCATTTATGAAGTGTCTGACTGTCCTTACATATAGAAATTCTGGATCAACACTCTGGACGCTGCTATATATCCTTTCTAGCAAACTTTGCAAAGAAAAAAACAGCGATTTTTAGTTCACACATATTGCAATACATGTTTAAGCTGCCCAAGTATGTCAAAGTAATCTCTCTATGGCCAGTCCCTAACCTGCTCTGCATAATACAAATGCTACAGTGGATATCGAGCCAATATGGGGTAAATAGACACAAGTTGGAGGAGAGCTACAGGTTCAGGTCTGGCCACTGACCTGCGCACCTATTGGCAGACCTGGGACAAGCATTGCAGGTGCCCTGCGAACTTGTAAAACGTCACCTTTATTTCCCTGTGTCACGTGATCCTTATTCCATCAGCTTCATTGGAGGACAGGTGAGACATCAGGAGTCTTTTAGACCCATGATATCTTATTAAAGAGATCCTGTCACCAAAAAAGCATCACATAGAGGACTTTGTGTCCCCTATTTGAAGAAAAAAATGTTATAAAGAGAAACTAAATTAAAAAAAAGTGTAAAAAAATGAAAGTTCCCCTAAAGCACCCCCCCCCCTCGGAAAAAAGTTTGAGACCATCACCACACACATGAGTGTATTCAAGGTTAACTCTAAACTGATGACCTGTAAGAGATTTTAAAGCCTCACCTATGACAAATATAATATCAAACTTTGTCACAGTTTCAGCAGTTTTTGAGGTTTGACAAGTTTTATTTATTTATTTTATTTATTTCAGGTACTTATATAGCGCAGTCAATTTACGCAGCGCTTTACATATACATTGTACATTCACATCAGTCCCTACCCTCAAGGAGCTTACAATCTAAGGTCCCTAACTCACATTCATACTTACTAGGGAAAATTTAGACAGGATCCAATTAACCTACCAGCATGTCTTTGGAGTGTGGGAGGAAACCGGAGTACACAGGCACAGGGAGAACATGCAAACTCTAGGCAGGTAGTGTCGTGGTTGGGATTCGAACCAGCGACCCTTCTTACTGCTAGGCGAAAGTGCTACCCACTACACAACTGTGCCGCCCAAGTTGGGTCTATTTATTTGGAGCAACTTCATGCTCTATATTTTACAACAACAAAAAACGGTCATTTTTTGTGTTTGCCCTAAAATTAACTATAGTGTATTTTTTACTGAAATTTTGCATTTCTTAACCACTTCCTTGACAATAGGGTGTCCATGGATATCCTAGGGTTGGGATGGTTATATCGCAATTATGCCTCCAGCTACAGGCTATATATATCGGGCCATTAGTGGCCAGGTAAGCACCCGATCAGACTGATCTGTGTCTGATAGGCTGCATTGGAGGCCAGGGGAGATATTTGGGGTCTAATAGACCCAAGATCTCTCCATAAAGAGGACCCGTCATGGCCCATGCTTTCACAAGGGATGTTAAAACAAAAATGAAACCTCCTCCTATGCTTACACACATGCGTGAACGGCCGCATATGTAAGTCCTGCCCGCTTATGTAAACAGTGATTGCACCACATTTGTGTGATATCATCGCGAACTGCAGTGCGAGGATAATCATTTTAGCTCCAGAGTTACCTCCTGTGTAACTCTAAACTTGTAACCTGTGAAAGCTTTTAAAGTGTTGCCTATGCAGTTATTTTAACAAAAATTAGTTATTATATAGTGTTTGTGTGGAATTGAATTCATTAAAGTGTATTTTTTTTCAAAAAAATTGTTTGAAAAAACGCTCCCACTATTTTTTTTCTCTAGGGCCTCTGCTAAAAAAAATATATAATATTTGGGGGTTCTAAGTATTTTTCTAGCAAAAAGGTACTTTTTTTTTACATATAGGAGAGAAATGTCAGAATTGGCCCGTAAGGAAGTATTTAAACCAGTGTCCTTATATCTTGTGAAATAAAAAAATTGGAACTACCACTATTTTATTCTCTAATGTTTTGGAGGTTTTTTGCAATGTTTAGGCCTAAAATGTGTGTAAAAAAAAAAAAAAAAAAACACACAAAAACGGCTCTGGCAGCGAAAGGGGGTTTGTGTGTACACAGAGAAGCTTGGAAAGCTGGTACCTGTAAATCTGACTATATATTCAGTATCTCACAAAAGTGAGTACACCCCCTCACATTTTTGTGAATATTTTATTATATCTTTTAATGTGACAACTCTAAAGAAATGACACTTTGCTACAACAAAAGTAGTGAGTGTACCTTGTAGTAGTGTGAGCTTGTGTAACAGTGTAAATTTGCTGTCCCCTCCAAATAACTCAACACACAGCCATTAATGTCTAAACCACTGGCAACAAAAGTGAGTATACCCCTAAGTTAAAATGTCCAGATTGGGCCCAAAGTGTCAATATTTTGTGTGGCCACCATTATTTTCCAGCACTGCCTTAACCCTCTTGGGCATGGAGTTCACCAGAGCTTCACAGGTTGCCACTGGAGTCCTCTTCCACCCCTCCATGAAGACATTACAGAGCTGGTGGATGTTAGAGACCTTGCGCTCCTCCACCTTCTGTTTGAGGATGCCCCACAGATGCTCAATAGGGTTTAGGTCTGGAGACATGCTTGGCCAGTCCATCACTTTTACCCTCAGCATCTTTAGCAAGGCAGTGGTTGTCTTGGAGGTGTGTTTGGGGTCGTTATCATGTTGCAATACTACCCTGCGGCCCAGTCTCCGAAGGTAGGGGATCATGCTCTGCTTCAGTATGTCACAATAGATGTTGGTATTCATGGTTCCCTCAATGAACTGTAGCTCCCCAGTGCCGGCAGCACTCATGCAGCCCCAGACCATGACACTTCCACCACCATGCTTAACTGTAGGCAAGACACACTTGTCTTTGTACTCCTCACCTGGTTGCCTCCACACACACTTGACACCATCTGAACCACATAAGTTTATCTTGGTCTCTTCAGACCACAGGACATGGTTCCAGTAATCCAATTTCTTAGTCTGCTTGTCTTCAGCAAACTGTTTGCGGGCTTTCTGGTGCAAGGCGAGGCCTGTTCTGAGTGGAACCTGTCCTGTTAAACCACTGTATGGTCTTGTCCACCGTGCTGCAGCTAAGTTTCCGGGTCTTGGCAATCTTCTTTTCCAATCACACCTGAGACCTTTTAACACTAACGAGTCACCTGACACTGGGGAGGGAAAATGGCTAATTGGGCCCAATTTGGACATTTTCACTTAGGGCACTTTCACACTGAGGCGCTGGGGCGTCGTCGGTAAAGCGGCGCTTTACTGTCGTTTTAGCGGCCCTTTTCACCTGAAAAAGTGTTCAAAGCGCTGCTACAGCGGGGTTTCCCATTGATTCAAATGGGCAGGTGTGCTTTAGGAGCAGTGTATACACCGCTCCTAAAGCGCCTCAAAGATGCTGCTTGCAGGACTTTTTCTAGCGTCCTGCCAGGGTGCCTTTCCAGTGTGAAAGCCCTCGGGCTTTCACACTGAAGTGACAGGAGAGACGATTTGCAGTCGCTATTTTTAGCGCTTTAGTGCCTGTAAAGTGCCTCAATGTGAAAGTAGCCTTAGGGGTGTACTCAATTGTGTTGCCAGCAGTTTAGACATTAATGGCTGTGTGTTGAGTTATTTTGAGGGGACAGCAAATTTACACTGTTATACAAGCTGTACACTCACTACTTTACATTGTAGCAAAGTGTCATTTCTTCAGTGTTGTCACATAAAAAGATATAATAAAATATTTACAAAAATGTAAGGGGTGTACTTACTTTTGTGAGATGTTTTGTTTGTGTGTATGTGTATATATATATATATATATATATATATATATATATATATATATATATATATATATATAATGTAATGTCCTCCAACTGGAAGGAAAATTACTGATTTTTTTTTTAAACAGATTTTTTATGGTAAAAATTGTTCAGATTAGTAACTCACAGTGTCTGAAAAGAATACCTATTTACTTGGGGTGCAAAGGATCGTCATTGATCCGTGATCTGATCCGCGGAGGTTGATCCGATCCGCGGAGGTTGATCCGTACGGGACACCTCTGTGGCCTCGGCCATAGGAAAGGCCGCGGCTTTGGCCTAGCTCCGGAGCGGTGGCCATCTTGGTACACCCGGAGGCCGTTTAGCACGTCGAATGACGGAGCGATCACTTGTAACAAACCGGCGTCATGTCATGATGCCGGTTCCTCTCTCTCTCCCCTCTGTGTAATGATCTGTACAGTGGAGGGGAGAGATCGGATGGCAGCAGTGCCAATACTCTGCAATGCCCTGGCAATGCCCTGCTGCAATGCCCTGCCAATACCCTGCCAATAGGGAGATTGTGGATATTACTGTGGGGGAGATTTTTTTTTGTTGATCCGAAAATGATCCGAACCGTGACTCCTGATCCGAGGAACGATCCGAACCGTGAGTTTTTTGATCCGTTGCACCCCTACTATTTACTATCAACATCTCCCTTTTCTCTTTTGCTACCACACAGAGATCAATCTGCTACTGTTGAGATTGCTATAAAAAGGCCTAGCGATGGTTCCAACACATACTCATTGCTATTCTTTCTATAGAGACACTTTCACAAGATTTTTTTTGGGGATCTTTTAGCTAAAAATAAACATGCATATATTTAGTTCAGTTCTAGTGCAGAGTGGGCAGCAATGTTCCATCATAAATCCTTTATTAGTAGTCCAAGACACAAAATAATAAAATATCTGTTCTAGTTAAGCAAGTAAAAGTTTGCAAATCATAGCCTTAGTTACAATTTGTGGCACATTTGGCAGATCTGCAGGAAAGTTGATTTGGCCTCAGCAGGCATTTTCCATTTAGCGGTGCCTAGCGCGTACCATCTTTGTAATAATACCCGCACTGTAAAAGTACTGTAAGGAACAAAAAAAAGTTTTCTTGTAGTTCTGTAGATTGGACTTTCATGATTGCTATTGTCAGAGTGCCCTCTAGTGCTACAATCACAGAATACATTGTAATGGTATATAGTTTGGAATTTCCTTACTCACAATTATTACAATTACACAGCTGCTTGTTCCGCTCAAGTACCAAGATGACTTGGACAAAGCCATAGAACACATGGACATGAACCCGTCTCACAGAAGCTTGAAGATAGTAGTTAAAGCACCGAGTAAAAATATAGTGAGTAGATTCTTGCTTACCATGAGTTAATATATTCATCTTATTGCATGCCTTCAACAGAAGTGCATTCATTATGTATTGCATTGACTCTATTTTATGTCTACTCTACACTTTCTACACTATCTTACAATGTAACTCATGTTATCTTCTTCCTAGCACATTTTAGCAATCTGTCTACTCACACAGCACATTCTCATAGCACATTTAAACAATTCCTGGCACATAAATTATTCCCAGATTGCATGCATTATCGATCATTTTTTTCTAAATGGTCAAAAATGGGATAATAAAATTCATTCGAATGCACTAAACTCTGTCTTCACATTACAGCACTTGCAACCAGTTGGGACAAAGCAACACCATGACATGAGGATATCAAAGTCAATGGGGGATATTCTGGGATCACTATATAAAGATGCTGGAAAGAACAGAAAGTGTTCTACAGGTAAGTACCTGGATAGGTTAATCCCTGAAAACTGATCAGATATGTCTTCCACTCCATGTTTCTGATACAGTATGCTTACATGTGCATTTATGCTTGTATATAAACAGCATTTATCGCTAAGATAAGAGAGGCTGTAATGCAAAGTAAAGATAATTGCATAGCACATCTTAAGCTGGATACACATGGGCTGAATG
The DNA here is from genome assembly GCF_042186555.1 of Aquarana catesbeiana. Lineage (NCBI taxonomy): Eukaryota > Metazoa > Chordata > Amphibia > Anura > Ranidae > Aquarana > Aquarana catesbeiana. Next base: position 104,296,186 of record NC_133328.1, read on the forward strand.
TTGGGAGACATTTGCCGGTTCAAAAAAAACGTCCGACATTCGGCCTGTCCGACAGAAGCAGGCCATTTGTCTGGCTTCTGTCAGACGAGCATGCTGGAAAACCAGCAACTAACAGACTCCCGATCAGCGTTCTCAGCCAATGGCGGAGAGCACTGATTGGAGTGTCCCCCTGTTAGAACACAACAGCTCAGCGGTGAAGATCGCTGTACTAATGTTGGATGGTTAGAACAGTGTCTCGGACCCAAGCTGTCAGTTTTTTTTTCGTGCAACCCAAAACACCGTAGAGTGTGCCCGGCTTTACAATTAGCATGGCGGTTTGTGCTGCTTGTGCACAATGCTATGTGCTACTGCTTTGACCCTGCTATGTGTGTAATATAGCTAGTGATTAGCATAGAGGTAAATGCATGCTGAAACACATCAAAACCATCAGTGGCACCTGTTAAAGACACATCAATATGCCTTTGTGCAAAGGGACTACAATATTTAATAAATGCTCAGTAGGCAGAATAGTCTTATGATGCATCATAAGGCCTTTCCCATTTCTTTCCTTATCCTCCATATCTGTAAAAATCCATAGAAGGAGGTCTAGGGTGAGGCATATGCTGAATAGAGATATAAGACTCTGCACCAAAAGAATACAGTCTACCTTTCTCTTCAGGCCCTGTTTAGTAGACTGTATTCTTTTGGTGCAGAGTTTTATATCTCTATTCAGCATATGCCTCACCCTAGACCTCCTTATATGAACCGGCAAATGTCTCCCAATGGACACTCACACACCAACCAGATGGCATGCTATCTGCAATACAGAGTCTTTGTGTTATTGTTTGTGTAAATGATCACATGATTTAGGTTACAGGTAGAGGAAAGAAGAGGTGAAATCTGCACAAATAGGTGTCATCACTTACTGTTAGTTCAGCATGAAATCTGTTCAGGGTCAGCACACACCATTGTGATATCCTGGCAACTGTGCCTGCCAAATACAAGTTTTAAGGATTCACACATGGAAACTCTTCTGAGTGATCGATACAAAATGATTCTGCCAGTCAAGGCCGGATATAGTACAAAATTGTACAACAGGAGAACAGCTTCAACCAGTGGTAGAACTGTGGATTCACATTTGGGTGATTATCAAAGGGAAGTATGCCAACTCAGCAATGTCATTAATAGAATTCTATGTGTGGATGCACCAGGTGTGAAAAATCACTTCTATTATTGTCCATTAAAGTAAGCATTTGTACCAATGCTCTAAGTTCAGTTAAAATGTATTCTAAAATGTTCACCTTCACCACAGTGCGTAAATAGTCAATATATTTTAGAATTTACTGAATGGTTTTAGCTTTTAATCCACAGTGTTTGGAGCCACATGATAATTGCAATGATTATTCTTGTATTTTCTGCCTGCACAGGATCTCTACACACTGGCCGGAGTTCTCCTCCACCTGGAAGTGTTCCTGATGAACAGCAGCAAATTGCTCGTCAGAAATCCATCACCAGTATCAACAGTGAGGGGGAATTCATTCCTGAGGTATTGGCTCTATTGTAATGGAATTCCAAGGACAGCTAAAAAGTACACATTTACACAAAGGGGTTTTTCTGAACATATACCTTTAGGAAAAATGTAGTCTTTTTACTCTTTAAACAAATATCATCATAATTATAAATATGTATAGTGGAGCAACCTTTTGAGGTCATTACATATGCAGGCTTTGCATTGTGGTGTTTTTTCTCTCCCACTGCAAGCCTGTCAGGCAGCTCAGAAGTATTTAGTCATACGGTGCCTAGGTGACTAAGGCCGGCCATAGATGGGTTGCAAGAAAGAAAATCGCTTGATTCCGTCCCAATGGAGCCATTGTATTTTCCCGGCAGGAGAAGTTGTCCCTGGCAGGAGAACACAGTGATTATTGCTACTGGCTGTATAGTTGAAGGTAAATCTAAAGAAATTGAACAAGAAAATTGTATAATGGGAACAGCTTAAGGCCCCTTTCACACTGGAGCGGTTTTCAGGCGGTATTGCACTAAAAATACCGCCTGAAAACCGCCCCTAAACAGCCTCCGCTGTTTGTTCAGTGTGAAAGCCCGAGGGCTTTCACACTGAAGCGGTGCGCTCACAGGACGGTAAAAAAAGTCCTGCGAGCCGCTTCTTTGGAGCGGGGAAGAAGCGGTGTATTCACCGCTCCTAAACCGCTCCTGCCCATTGAAATCAATGGGACAGCGCGGCTATACCGCGGTAATACTGCGGCTATAGCCGCGCTGTATGAGCGGATTTAACCCTTTTTCGGCCGCCAGCGGGGGGTTAAAACCGCGCCGCTAGCGGCCGAATACCGCTGCAAGAACGACGGTACATCAGCGCTAAAAATAGCGCTGTTGTACCGCCGACGCCCCCACCGCCCCAGTGTGAAAGGGGCCTTAGCCTTTATCTTAGCAGTCCCTCAGCAAGAGTGTTAACTGTGTAAAATACTAATTTGGGGGAGATATACTAAAACTGAAGAGTGCAGCTCTGCATAGAAACCAATCAGGTTTTATTGTCATTAAAATAGAGTAAAATAGGCAAAACTTTTTTTTTCATTTTGGATACAAACTGCTAGGGAGGGTTATAAGCACTGTCAATTTATTATTTTTTTTGATTATCTGTGTCCCATTGCGGAGATTTCCCTTCACTTCCTGTCTTATAACCAAACAGAAAGTGAGAAGAAATCCCTGCAAATTAAGGGAATTTCTTGGGGACCCCCAGGTCACCAAATCTAGTGTCCTCATTGGAAGATTTCCCCTCTTACTTTTCTGGGGACAACCCAAAATTTGGGATTTTCTTTTACTTTCACTTTCAATGATAATGGTAAACAGGACCAATAGAGAGGGAGAATCTCCCTAATGGGGGCACAGACAGCAATAAAAACTGACAGGTGTTCTAATTCCTCTCCACTCTATCCAAAACAAAAACAAAAAGTTTTGCCTTTTAGTTATACTTTAATTGAACAAGCTGATTGGCTGTAACGCATAGCTGCACCAGGTTCTGAGTGTTCCGGTTTTGGTAAACTCTCCCCCACTGTACTTTAAAATACTCATCTGTTTTTAAAATACTTATTAACATTGTATTGGTTCCCAGTGATGAAAGCTAGTGCGCACAGTATAGCTGAGAAATGCTTTGGAAAGAAACAATATATCCCCTGCATTTAACACCCCCCACCAGAACACTTCTCTAAAAGGAGCACTCAACCCTAATTTCTAATTGGACCCTAACATTAAAACTACTCCCAGCTCTTAAACCCTTAAAGCGGAGTTCCACTAGTTTTTGTGTTTATTAAAAGTCATCCGCTACAAACACACACTCACCTGCCCCACGATTTAGCGTTTCAGCCGCCTGAACCCTTGCTTCTCTCCAGCGCCGGCATCACAAGTGTGGGCACCCGGCTCTGACAGCTTGCGGCTTCACACGTTACGTCGCGCTGCGCCTCCGCAATGTCCGGGCAATCTTCTGGGACCTGTGATGTGACCCAGAAGATTGCAAGGAGGGAGGTGGAGAGGAGAACTTCCACTGGAGTCACCTAGGTGGTCCGAACAGAAGTGGGAGCTGGGTACCTGTCAAAACTACTCACCCCAAAAATAAAATTACATGATAAATGTGGCATAGAAGGGGATGAGGAGTCCTCACAGCGGAAGTTCCACTTTTGGGTGGAACTACGCTTTAAAATAAGTCTAAAGCTGGCCATTCAAGGAGTGAATTTCCCGGTGAACTGGCCCAAATTCAAGCCACAGGTTGTTCTGTTGGCACCCTCCTGCCCACCATCCTTCCATCACAAAATTAATGGCCGAATAGACAGCTGTATCTAGTCAGATGCAGTAACTGTTTGGGTGTTCTGACAGCTGCGGGTGCTGTCTGTCAGGGTGCTGTCTGTCAGTAGCTGGCAGGGAAGATTCCTCCGTCCACATGGGACTGAACAAGAAAAATCTTATGGTGTATGGCCACCTTAAGGGTCCTTTCACACATACAGATCGTTCCATCCATCAGTTCAGTTCATCCGTTTCTCATCAGTTCAGTTCATTCGTTTATTTATCAGTTCAGTTCATCAGTTTTTCATCAGTTTTTTTTTTTTTTACATCCACTACCAATGCAAAAGCGGATGAAAAACTGCCCATTTGTCAGTTAACATCTGTTTTTCATCCGATCCGTTTTTTTGACAGATGAAAAATAGAGCTTTTATCCGTTCAAAAAAATGGATGTTGACGGAAGCGGAACAGATGAAAATAGATAATCATCCGTTGTCATCCGTTTTTCCATAGGAATGGATTGATGTCCGTCTTTCATCCGTCAACGGATGGATGAAAAACAGATGAACGGTCCATAGGTGTGAAAGGGGCCTCACACTAACCTGAAATGCCACAATTCTCTTTTTGTTCTAGGTTTAGTGGTCCTGGGTTATTTGCACACAGTGATAATTTCTCCTGTATTTTCACATTTTTGCCAAATATTTTTTGACAGGCAACCAGTGACCATCTCTAGGGATCAAGTTCTCTTTTTGTGTCTCAGGGATGAAATTATTTTATTTCAGTGTTTTGTATTACCTTCCACAGGTGCTGGACTCCTTTATTAGCCCAAATGGCTCTCTCTCCAGTAGCTGTCATTCACTGGACCAATCTCTGGACAGGTATGAATATAAACTGAAAATTGTGTTAGCCTTTGATCTTGTTAGTTTTTTTTTGTTAGGATGTGTTAGCATTTTAAAAGCTCTTAAGGCTTTCCTGTATCCTTCCATAGACCTCGATTTTATTATACGAAGAAGTACAAATTATAGTGCTTTTCTTGTTGAGGGTCAAAACACATTTGAGAAAGGCAATCTTGAATTTTAAATTATCCCTAGTTTGACAAGTTTACAGGGCTGAAACCCTTCACAAATGAGCAACAGGCCTCCTAAATGAAACAGCAGAATTCCGTCTCTGTAACATTGTATCAGTTGGTGAAGGCTCCCAAGACTCCAATTACTGTTGGTTCCCAAGACTCCCCTCTTCATTGCCGGTGGGCAATATGAGCTGGTTTGACCCACAGAGCGTATGCTCTTTTGGGTTCAAACTTTTTGGCTCACACCGTTCCACAGATCATCCCTGGATCTTCTTCCATCTTCCACGGAACTTCATCAGCTGTTTATGACTCAAGCTTGTTTGAGCCTCTGAAGACATCTGTTATGATGAAACATGTCAGGCAGGCTGACAGTCGTACGCTGATTGCTGCAGCCCTTTGTTCCTATCATTGATGCATGCTGTTTTAAGCTTCAACTGAAATCCCACGGATGTTGTGGTCTGATGAGGGGTTCCAGTGGGCTGGATTTGCTGGATGCTATTGAGAATTTATCATCTATGCCTAATCCTTAACACCTTCTGTGGATACCCAGTGGGGACTTTTAATACATCAAGGGATAGGAAGTCCCCACCTCCTTGTGTGCAAGCAGCTGCCTTTGGGATTGGGACGCGTGGAAGGAAATTCACACGACCGGAGTGACAGGACCAACATCACACGCTCGTACCCCTGCAGGGGTGGAGTGCTCCGGTGAGTGCAACCACATTGGGGGGTGACTACCAGTTATTACAGCACGGCATTTTACCACCAAAGAAGAACTTTTTTGCACAATTGCTATGAACATTTTTTACACCAAATAACATATGGGATTTTTTCTTTGATACTTAGTTGCGATTTGACACACTACTAATGATTTATTATTGCGAATGGTTATTGCACATTAATGCACTATTGTTTGATAATCACTGCCTCTGGCACTTATCACTTTATATTTATTAACGTGAGGATTTATATATGTTATATAAAGGTATCGTTTTAACATTTGCGGTATTTTTTGCACATATAGTAGCATTTGTTTCACTTAATAAGGTGTTTTTACTAAAATAAGGACAAAAAAAATTTTTTTTTTTAATTTCTGGATCATACCAAAATATATATTTTTTCAATTTTAATAGTAATTATTTTATGCACTTGAACATTTGTTTAATTTATAGCCACACTCCTAGTTCCAACACAGCGCCATTCCCTATACTTTGATTTTCATTTTTTGGGGGATCACTTAGGTGTCCCCTTTCCACATAGGGGGGCTGCAGGTGTAAATTAGTCTGTAAGCGCGGATCTGTTGATATATTTACCATACAATACATTACATCACTTCTGGATTTTTATTCTGTCGTACGAGAATTTTCGTAGTTTAGTAACCTCTTCATTTTTGATATGAGACTAGCATGCAAAAAAAAAAACAGGCGATCATTTGTCCAATAATCTCATTGTGTGTACCAGGCTTTCTTGAGTTCTAGAGCAACTGCACTTGCAGAGTGCACTATCAGTCTATTTGCTTAGATGTGTTTACTAAGTAAAACAAATCAAAGTAGAATAAGAATTTAAGAATGAAGAATATAAGAAAAGTCCAGTTAAAAATAAAATTGTTAGAATGTAAAGCTGTGTAATGTGCTTTTGTTGTAGATCCTTTGGATAGAGGCAAGAGTACACTTGCAGACATTTGCAATCACATCTCTGGCCTCAGTACATGATCACTCATGCCACTATTTACATTGCTGAATGTTCACATAGTGTGATGTACTTTTTTTGTATTTGTAGTGCACAAACACATATGCTGCTCCTATTATCACATATCTTCCTGCATTTGGTTTAGGCTGAACTACAGGTAGATATTAAATAGAAGGTTAATGCAGCTCTGTATTTATTAATACATCCTTACACTTATTTTAATAATGCAAGCAGTGTAAGCACCTGAATTTGGCTTAGTATTATCATTTCGCAGTCATTGTACAGCTGAGCTCAAACTGGGGAAGGGAGAAGCAACACAAGGAGCCAAGCAGTTGTGCTGTAGAACAATAAATATGCTGATAGGAGGAAAAAGTAAAATGGCAGAGAGATGAGCTGATCAGTGTGCAGCTTCTCCTTTCACTGTACAGTCAAAGGCTGAGGAAGGGAAAAGACATGGATTGTATTGGTTGACTGCAGAAGGTTCTGGTCCTCTGCCCTACCAGATAGGGTTGTTCTCTGTGGCAGAGCTGGGAACTGGATGGACAGAAATACAAATCAGTTGACAGGTAAAATGGCTCTCTGTGTGTTTCATCCATGTATTTAGCTATTTGCCTGGGGTTCAGCTTTAATACTCGAAGGATCTTTGTGAAAATGAGAAAGAGTTTACATCTGAATGGATCTGATAAGCTACATTTTCTTTTTCATACATCATGGGAAGCAGAGTCAGGCTAATATTCATTACCTGCTGGGTTATACTTCATCATTAGGTGAATAGACACTGGTAGATCAAAGGTCTTCAGACAGGAAATGATCCCCTATATAACCCCTCCCATACAGGAAGTACTAGTTTTTTACCAGTGTCTGCAAGGTGGATGGCACAGTTTGAGCTCTCTGAGCTCCAGGTCTCTAGTCCCACAAATGGTTCCAAAAATGAATTGAGGGATTGACCGATCGGATCCATTTGACACAGGCTTTTAAGCTTAGATAAATGGTACCCGAGCCTTGCAAAGAAGACTCAAGACCCTGCGATGTTTTGCCTGTAATGTGGCCTCCGGACGCTGGACCCTGCTGAGTGGAAATCCTGAACACTACAGCGCTAAGGCATTTCCTGCAGGGTGCTGTACAGGTCCAAGGGAGTGGACCATAAACATAAAAGGATACACAGTCCTTGAAGGTCCAAATGATAGGAACCCGCTGTGAAGGGTGAAGATTGGGCCCTTAGTTCCTAAGTGGCCCTGTGCCTAGACAGGTAAGTGAAACCCCTTTATTTTATTATTGTGGGGTGTCCCAGTGATTGTAACAATCAGTCAAGCTAGCTAAAAGCTGGACACCTGTGTGCGGTGACTATATAGGGGAGTTCTGGGCTAGGTGTGGGTGTTTGCAAAGTGTACCTTTTTTGCTTGTGTCTAAATCTACCTGTAACCCATTTCGCCTTGGTTCGCCATGGCGCACATGCGTTCACAAGAGCGCCGCTGGGCTCAGCAGTTTGTTTGTTTGTCGGCCATGGCACACGCGGATTCGCCGCACATGTGCCGTAGCATTTTTCTGGGCGCACGAAAATTTGCGTCATATGCAAATACAGTCACGCCCACTCGCCGGGGCCGCACACATGTGTGCGCACGCACGCATAGAACATTCCAGCGCACACCCAGCTTATTTAAGCTGTGCAGGCCAAGCATGTGGTGCTCCCAGAAGGCAGCTGTGGGACACAGAGCAGGCTCTAAACAGACACTTGCAGTGGTTCATTTCTCGTTACCCGGGTCGCGTGAGTCACCAGGTGTTGCTTGGCAGGCTAAAGGTGCTTAGCAGGATTGTTGCATAGGGGCTTGGTGAGCCCTATTAAAGGGTCTCCCTTCTGAGGTGTTTTAACTACACCCAAGTACTCTTTGTTTGGGGCATTGAACGTCTTCCAAAAAGAGTAGTGGGACTAACACCAGAGGGAAGGGCACACCTATGTCATCAGTAGTGCTTGATGAATCTAGTCGTATCCCTAGTGTTAAGACCAGAGGCTCCCGGGCTATCTGAGCCACTGCGCCTATCTGGTATTGTGCCTACAGTCAATGCTGCTGCTTCACCCTTTATCACTAAGGATGAACTGACCTTAGCCCTAGCCGGGTTAGAGCACAGGATTGCCAGCATGATTTCCTCCATCCCTCAGGGTGTCAGGAAGCGTGACAGATCCGCCTCCCCGGAGTCTCCTTGCCTGGAGCAGGAATGGGATGAGGATGGGGAAGAGCTTAAAGCTCAGGATTCGGTGGAGTGCCCGGCAGATGAGTCTGCTTCTGAGCAATCTGGACAAGAAGATATCCACTCGATGTCTGCCTGTCAGTCGCAGAGGTTTTTGATCCTGACTCTGACCAAAATGGTTCATTCTGCCTTTAAGTTGCCTCTTGCAGAGGTGACTGAGCCCCCCTGGTCCTCTTTGGGATCTCTGAGACCTTTTCAGGCACACACACTTTCCTGCTACACTCCCTTTTGGAACAGGTGGTGTATGCTGATTGGGAACATCCTGACAGGACTTTTTTGCCTTCTAAAAGGTTTTCCCTTTTATATCCCATGGATGAAAAGTTCATCAAAAAATGGAGCATGCCAGCCGTAGATGCAGCAGTCTCTTCCTTAAACAAGAACTTAACTTGTCTGGTAGATAACGCACAGGGCTTGACAAGTTGACAAGAAATTGGAGTTATTATTAAAGGCTTCCTTTTCTTTGGCCAGTTCAGCTATTCAGCCAGCTGTTGCAGCAGTTGGTATTTGCCAGTCTGTAAAGGAACAGGTCAGACGGCCGGATAGGCCTAACCAGGAGGATGATCTGCCTGAAAATAAGACAGATATTCCTCGAGTGCGGTGTTTTGCTGTTGATGCTTTAAAGGGTTCAATACAGCAGGTTTCTTGTCTGGCTCTCTTGTCTGTACATATGCGCAGACTTTTATGGCTTAAGAACTGGTCAGCCGAGCATCCTTGTAAAAAGTTATTGGCAGGTTTCCCGTTTCACGGGGAACGTTTATTCGGTGATCACTTGGACAAATATATCCAAAAGATTTCCGGAGGGAAGAGTTCTCTACTTCCTGTGAAGAAAAGCACCAAACGTCCCTCGTTTAAAAACCCAGGGACTGCTTCCTCAAATGTCTCAGCGTCAGGGCAGTTCCGCTGCCAACAGGGCACTAGGGCCAGGGGCAAGCCGCAAAGCCAGTGCCAGAAAAGGCCCTGGATCCAAAATTCTTCTAAACCCAGCACCAGGCCCTTATTTTGAGGGGACGCCCCCCACTCCATCGGGTGGGGGGAAGGCTGCTGCACTTTGCGGACATTTTCAAATAACAATTCAGGACGAGTGGGTCACCTCAATTATATCTCGCGGTTACAAGCTTGAGTTACGGGGGGGGGCCCCCTCAGAGGTTTCTAAGATGCAGCGTTCCCTCGGATCCTCCAAAAAGAAACTTATTGCTTCAGGCACTACATCATCTACTGCATCAAGGAGTGATTGTAGAGGTTTGAATACGAAAGGGGCACAGGGTTTTACTCAAACCTGTTTACGGTTCAGAAACCAAACGGAAACACAAGGCACATTTTGGACCTAGAGTCCCTGAACAAGTATCTATTGATACAGTCCTTTTGGATGGAGTCTGTCCGGTCAGTAGTAACCTCTCTACAGAGGGGAGACTTTAACCTCCATCGATATAAAGGATGCATACTTACACGTGCTTATCTTTCACCCTCATCAGAGGTTCCTACGTTTTGCAGTAGAGGAAAGTAATTTTCAGTTTGTGGCTCTACCCTTCGGGCTTTCTACAGCTCCCCGGGTGTTCACAAAGGTCCTAGCACCAGTACTGGGTCTTTTAAGGGCCCAAGGGATCCTGGTGCTCCGGTATCTGGACGACCTCCTGCTCAGAGATCACTCAGTACAGGCTCTAGAAAGAACCTGTGAAAGGGAAAATCCTTTCTTCCGGTAACTTGGAGAGTACTGACTACAGATGCCAGTCTCTCAGGTGGCGAGCGACCCTAGGGGGAATCGTCAGAGACAGAGCAGACCCTGCCCATCAACGTCCTAGAATTACGAGCAGTCCGTCTGGCCCTACGATCCTGGACGGTGGAGCTTCAGGACTGCCCCATCAGGGTTCAGTCCGACAATGCCATGGCAGTAGCCTATATAAACCACCAAGGCGGTACCAGGAGTCGTTCAGCTCTGAAGGAGGTGAACTACATACTAGCCTGGGCAGAGGGACATGTACCAATAATATCGGCAGTTCATATCCCGGGAGTAGAGAACTGGAAGGCAGATTATCTCAGATTATCTCAGCTGCTAGCAGATCTGTCCTAATCAAGTCCAATCAGTATAATCAAACACAACTGGACTCAAATGAAGGTGTAGAACCATCTCAAGGATGATCAGAAGAAATGGACAGCACCTGAGTTAAATATATGAGTGCCACAGCAAAGGGTCTGAATACTTAGGACCATGTGATATTTCAGTTTTTCTTTTTTAATAAATCTGCAAAAATGTCAACAATTCTGTGTTTTTCTGTCAATATGGGGCACTGTGTGTACATTAATGAAGAAAAAAATGAACTTAAATGATTATAACAAATGGCTGCAATATAACAAAGAGTGAAAAATTTAAGGGGGTCTGAATACTTTCCGTCCCTACTGTATATATACACATACACACACAGAACAAGAAGAGCCTCTATTTAGTATCCATCTCTCCAGATGTGTCTTGTTTCCTCGGCACCCAGAGTACACAGTTTCTGACGGGTCTGTGAGTCCCAGGCAGAGCTTGTTAGCAGAATGTTTTCTTTTACGTCTTGTGGTTATTTTATTTTTGGGAAATCCCCATGTAACATAATGGTTCTTGTTTTGGCCCACAGCCCAGCTTTTTCTACGCCAGTTCCAAGAAGAAAAGGTCAGCTGAAAGACTGCTTTGAATGTTTAGGTAATAAAGTTCACGAAACTTAGGAAAAGTATAACTAGTATAACCTCTGTGTCTCTCTCCTTGTTAACCCTTTATGTCCATGGGGTGAGGGGTCAAATGTTTGCTTCGTGCTGGTCGCGTTTTCATGTTGATAGAAAATAAGAGAGGGAAAGAAGGGGCCTAAAAGTGGGAAACGTCATGGTCCTCATATAGGAGTAGAGGAGAGAAGGAATTTGTGTTATCTGTATCATACAGTCAGATTGCTGCTTAAAAAGTCCATCCTAAACTTGAGAAATGGCAAGCAGAATCTGGTCTGTTGTTGAGCACAGATATTTCCGCAGTTTTAACACAGGCCCACTGTAGAAATCCCACTAAACAGTATATTGGAAGCCAAAGGGTTAATAAAAGAGCATTTCTCTTAAAAATCATAGTGGATTGGGTCACACAACTGAGTATCAAGAGTATTCATCTGACTTTCTAGTGTTCAAAGTTAATCACAAAAATTATGTTTAAAGTGGGGTTCCACCCAAAAAAACAAAAATACATGAAAAATCCTAAGAAAAAAACAAAAAAACATTTGGATATTTTTTTTTTTTAACTTACCTCTAAATGCCTGTTGCTAGGGGGTCCCTCGTAGTCTGCCCCTTCCAGTGCCTGGGCTGGTGACATCACTTCCCCCTCGGCACAGGAAGGGCTCCGCTCTGCTCCCTCCCTCCTGTCAATCATCTGGGACCCATTACAGGTCCCAGGTGACTGAGCGGCCAATCACGGCGCCCAGCGCCGCTCGCGCATGTGCAGTGGGTGCCAGGCTGTGAAGCCACAGCCCGGCGCCCACAGTTGCAATGCCGGTGCCGCTGAACGGAGGGGGAGACGAGCGGGGTTCGATCCCCCGCATCGCTGGACCCAGGGACAGGTAAGTGTCCAATTAAAAGTCAGCAGCTGCAGTATTTGTAGCTGCTGACTTTTAATTTTTTTTTTTTTTTTACTGGACCCCCTGGGTGGAACTCCTCTTTAATTACTGTATTTATTGGCGCATAACACTCACTTTTTCACCATGAAAATTAGGTGCAAAAAGGATGTGCGTGTTATACGCCAATACTTCAATTTTAGCTGCCTCAGAGGGGACAGGGAGGGGGGGCGGGACGAGCGCCGTCAGATTACATACAGTGAGAATCTCCTGTTTACTTGGCGGCCTCTATAATAGGAAGTCCCGTCTCCTGGGCCACCATTGGATCACTATTCTGTCTATCAAAGGAGATTCTCACTGTATGTAATCTGTCGGCGCTTGTCCCACCCCCCTCCCTGTCCCCTCTAGGCTGCAGATGGGCATCAATCAGACTGCACTGATGGCAATGGTGAGGCTGCTGCACTGATGGCAATGGTGAGGCTGCTGCATTGAAGGCATTGGTGAGGCTGCAGCAATGAAGGCAGTGGTGAGGCTGCAGCAATGAAGGCAGTGGTGAGGCTGCTGCATTGATGGCAATGGCGAGCCTGCATTGATGTGGACTGATGAGGCTGCAGATGGCCATTGATGAGGCTGCATTGATGGCAATGGTGAGGCTGCAGATGGGCACTGACCCTTATTTTGCTTCCAAGTTCCTTATTTAAAAGTTTTTTTCCTGAAACTTCCCTCTTAAAATGAATGTGCGTGTTATACGCCGATAAATACAGTACTTTTTTATCATGATTTTCCATCAGTGCTGTTCAGTGGTTTATTTGGCAGTATTTCAATAAACCCAAACTAGTTTACACTCATATTAAATTACTGCATTAAGCCTGCCATAGACGGTTAGAATCTTCAGTTCAGCTTGAACCAGCCTAGATTCAAACAATGTATGGGCAGGCTGAATGTACCCAAGTTGATTGATCAATCAACTTGGATACAGCCAGCCTATCGTATTTTACATGCAATTATTTCTAGCGGCTGTAATAGAAACTAGCATTAATCACTGTGTTCTCCAGGTGGGGACTGCTTACCCCCACCCCCCGCCGAGAGAACACAATTTTTAATGACTGTGTTGATGGGGGAATCAAACGATTTTCTTTCCTGCAACCTGTGCTTGCAGGAAAGAAAATAACTTCATCTATGGCCAGCCTTAAGCCCTGTACACACGGGCAGAATGTCGGGATACATTTGCTGGTTAAAAAAACAAAATGTCCGACATTCTGCCTGTGTGTATGTCGGCCTGGAAAACCAGCAGCTGACCGACTCCCGATCTGCGCTCTCAGCCAATGGCAGAGAGCGCTGATCAGAGTGTTCTGGTGGGATGGGGGGCTGAGTTGTCAGAACATAAAAACTCAGTGCGGGAGATTGCTGAACTAACCTCGCATGGTTAGTACAATGTCTCCGACCAGAACTGTCAGGTTTTTTTTCATGCAGTTTCATTTTCATTTTTTTCTATTGGGCCCCTGCACAGACACCAAACAACCAGGCTTAAGAGGAACATTCAACTAGTTACAAACCTCTCCCAAATGCTATTGTTCCTGCACCAATGCCCCACTCCCTTCTTTACCCTTTCCCTGTTCCATTGTAATTACCGAGTCATTTAAGCCAGCTATAGATAGTTCAAACCTCAGCAGGGACTGGCCTAGATTCAAACCATCTATGGGCAGGCTAAATGTGCCCAAATCGAGTGATCGACCTGGGCACAACCAGCATGTCTGATGTTCGGCATGCTATTATTGCCAGCAGCTATAACCACTAGCAGTAATCATTGTTTTCTCCTGACGGGTGGCCCTCTGTGCCCCCCTGCCGGGAGAACACATTAGCTCTGCGGGAAGGATTCCCCCATCAACACTGACTCTGTTGATGGGGAATTTGAGCGATTTTCTTTCCTGCAATTCGTGTTTGCAGGTAAGTAAAATTGCACCATGTATGGCCAGCCTTAGAGTTGTTTTCTAACATGGTGCAATAGAGTGGCCAAGTGCAGATATAATTTTTTTAAAGTTGTTAGATAAAATGCTAAAAATGCTCCCATTGCAAGAAAAGTGTTAAATTATTTAGTGATTTCAACAGCTACGTACTTTAAAACAACATTCTCTTTTTTAATTTAATTTCCCAAACACCAGTTCCCATGCTACATGCTACAACAAACACTTTGGTGACTTCATTCAGAATGGTTTACACTCCCCTATAAACCTTTTCCAGAGCAGGCCATAGATTTGTTTCCTGCAATCCCTCCCACAGAGCTATTGTGTTCTCCCAGCGGGGGGGGTTAATGGGGAGCCGCCCCTGCTGGTTGAACACAGCGATTACCGCTTGCGGCTATAGCCGTTGGCAATAATTGCATGCTAAAAATCCGACAGGCTGGTTGTACTTAAATCGATGGATGGATTGACTTGAGTACAATCAGCTAAACCATTGATGGATCGAATCTCGCATGGTTCCTGCTGAACTGTCTGAAATTTGATCCATCTGTGGCCTGGTTTATGGAAGGAAAGAAAATTGCTCTGTTCTCCCATCAACACAGTGTTGATGAGGGGAATCCCTCCTGCAGCAGTATTGTGTTCTGTTGGTGGGGAGCCTTCCTTGCCAGCAGAACACAATAATTAGTGTTGCTGACTGTACCTAGCTGCACTAATCATTTGGGAAAAACCCAACAGGCTGGTTGTACACAAGTCGATCAAAATTGCGGCATGATTTTACCACGATTTTGCGGCTGGTGATCAAAACGTTCCTATCCTGAACGCAATTCTTCCACAATCAGGAGAGGGAGGTTAGGAGAGGTTGAACGCCTAACTGCAGCAGCTCCTAAACGATCCTAAAAGCCTATGTGTACATGGAGTTTGGGGAGCTTTGGCAAAAAAAACGCCAAAAGCTCCTAAGTTTAGGAGCTGCTAGTGTACATGGAGCCTTAGCTACCAGCTGCATGTTATTTGTTTTATTCTTACTGTAAGTCAGCTAACTTCATAATTCCAGCCCTTGATATTTGTATTGTTTTCCTAAATTCATTGTTCTAATCATTGTTACTGTTTTTAGATTTTGAAATTCCTATGTATGAGAGATTTGGTAAAGGAGGCACTTTTCCCCGTCAGTATCACTTTTCCCAAAGTCGGAAGGAATACACTGATGGTAAGTGGATCAAGGTAGCCCCGAAAAGAAAACCATCTGTAATAATGAATATCTGTTCAAACAATACACATCATATTTAACCATTTTTACTGGGACATTTCATATTTAGAATTATTTCTATGCCTTATCTCATGTTCTACAGAGCTTAAAGAGTAAGTACACATTTATCTGTAATAAATTCCAGAATATCAGCCTTTTCTATGCCTTCTTGCCCAAGATTAATGTACGCTTAGCTGTTCAGTTGCCAGACATTGGTGCATCCTGGGTACTTCTGCATTATAGAAATTACAATTATAAAATTGCAAGGTTCTTGGTATCAAACACATATGATTTAAAACACAACAGTTACTAATTATTACAAAGGGGCACTTATTCTCAAAATTTTGTTTTTACAAACTGTGGTTTTACTTGCAACACATGCGTCCCAGTGCAAGACTCAAATACTCCCTACAACATGACCACACCATTACCTACAGTATTTAAAACTCCCAACCTACATAATCTCTCCTGCACATATAACAATCCCCCAGCTCTTATGACCCCATCAACTTTGCATATATTGTCCCCTCAGGGGAAGTGTCTTCTCCTTCAGGGCTCCACCACCTCCAGTCACAGCAAATGTACTGTGTGTGCCCATCCTCTGATTCATATGCTCCACATAGGCTGTACATGTAACTAGCCCTGGAGGTTACACCAAAAATATGCAGCTACACACTTAAGCTGGCGGTAGACGGTTCAGCAGGAACTGGCCGAGATTCGAACCATGTATAGGCAGGCTGAATGTATCCAAGTTGATTGATTGATCAACTTGGGTACAACCAACCTGCCTGATTTTACATTTGATTATTGCTAGTGGCTGTTATACCTGCTAGCAGCAATCATTGTGTTCTTCTGGCGGAAACAGCTTCCTCCACGGGAGGGATTCTCCCATCAACACTGACTGTGTTCATGGGGGGATTGAGCTATTTTCTTTTGCAGGAAAGAAAATCACTCCATCTATGGTCAGCCTTATTTGAGGTGATAGTGATGGAGAGGACAATTGGAAATGTTTAGGACAACACTGTAGGCCCAAGGAGCCTGGTTGCAATCACACCCTCTACTTCTTCTCTTGTTATATCACATTTCAGTCATTTTCTTTATACAACAGATTGTTGGTCTTTTATCACTGTGTTTAGGTCGCCAGACATTTCCTAGAAGTTACGTACCCCCAGAAAATTTGTTCCAGCTGGGTCCCAGCAGCAGAACGAGAAGTGTTAATGGAGACAGTACCCTGCAATTTGATGAGCCCAGAAAGAAAAGGTGGAACAGCTCAGAGAAAAACTTAGCATTTATACATTCCACACCTGCCGATCCCTGCAAGAAATGTAAGTATTCAATGCATATATATATATATATATATATATATATATATATATACACGTGATAAAAAAACAAAAAAAAAACAAAGCTCAGTACGGACCTAATGCGCTTCTAAGAGACCTGGTCTGAAACGCTCCCTCTCTTCCTCTCCAGTGCATGTCT
The DNA here is from genome assembly GCF_042186555.1 of Aquarana catesbeiana. Classification (NCBI taxonomy): domain Eukaryota; kingdom Metazoa; phylum Chordata; class Amphibia; order Anura; family Ranidae; genus Aquarana; species Aquarana catesbeiana. The sequence goes on from NC_133328.1 coordinate 104,313,205, forward strand.
ATATGAGGACCATTGTGATAAGTGGTTTTGCTGTTACTCAGCTCTGCCAGCATTGGAGAGGAAGTATAGGAACTGCATTTCCAATAAGAGTAAAGGGTATTTTGAGGCATTTACAATTAATGAAAAATGATAACATAAGTCAGTATATAGAGACAAAAGGTGGGATACTTTATATGGGCTTGTAAAATACAGTACAATGATAATAGCATCATCAATTTTGTTTGCCAATAAGTATATCAAGCCAAACATGAAGTAATAAAAAGCATTGTGTTACAGCCCCACAGGCCCCAGAGAACTGGAGGCTGGGTAAGCTGCTTGGGAGAGGAGCATTTGGGGAAGTCTACCTTTGCTACGATGTGGACAGGGGGAGGGAACTAGCTGTGAAGCAGGTGCCATTTGACCCGGACAGTCAAGAGACAAGCAAGGTGAGTGCCTTCCAAACTTACCTTTTTCTGGTCTTTCTGATGTTTTTCTTTGAAGGTTCTGAAAGATTATGGTAGAATAAATGGCTTTGTTGTTTATGTCTCTCATTAGTTGTCACTAATTTGGGATTACAAGGTTCACATTGACGTTGATAGCCTGATTTACTAAAAGGGTTGTGAGTGTTAACACAATAATTTGTATCTGATAGCGGGAGGAAAACTCAGACTGTGTGTGCTATATGTCCACATCCCAGCAAATCATGTAAAACTATGGACATAATATGTAGTTTGTGTGGACATATAGAAGAGAAACTGAGTACCATTATTATTATTATTATACAGGATTTATAATAATAATAATACCATAAAAACAACTTTATTATGTACCATTAAAAATCTATTACACAACATTAAAAATTACTCTCCACATAAGGGTTCACAATATCCAAAGATTCCGATTACAGTTCACATGTGAACAATGCGTTTTGGGAATCCTTTAGGATCACGTGACAGAATCAGTACACTGGATCGCACTCCTAATCTTTATTAGAGTAATAGAAGTGGGTGCCTGGGGTCACCTCAGAAGTGCCCCTGGAAAGCGAGAAAAGGGTTTGGACTATCTCGGTACCTCAAGGATATAGACAAAAGTATGTATAATTTGTATAAAAACTGTTTAATAGTATATAGAATATAAAAACATGGTGGAACAAAACCACATTGACAGAATTAATACAGTTGATAGTTACAGCCTTACGTGCTGCTTCAAACAATTGTACAGACAATAGGATGAAAATGACACCCAAGGTTGAGGTGGGGTGTAAAGTATGATGTGTCTTGGCACATGTCCTTTACTAGTTTTGCAGCAAAAGCTGCTTCTTCAGAAGGAGCCAGTTGATACATATTTCAAGACATGGAAATTATTTTCTTTAATGTTGTATACATTCAATTTCAATTGAGAAGGGTATAAAGACACTGCTTACCTAGACAATAGGGAAACTGGGACAATGTGGCAGCATATGCAGAGGCACCCGAAGGCAAATGTACCCCTCGGCGGACACGCACGGAAGGCATCTAGGACCACTGAATATTAAATATTATATAGTTTAAATGATATGGTCCAGCTTCTGACGTTCATCTATAGAATGTGTGTGTACAACCAGATAGATTGAGTAGAAAGAAAAGAGTGTAAGGGACAAGGACATGGGGGGGAGAAAAAGGACGGGAGAAGTGGGAGACCAGGGATGAAAGGGGGATGGAGAGGGAGAAGGGAAAAAGAAGGAGAGAAAAAAAGAGGGGAGGGAGAAGGGGGGGGGGGAGAAAAGAGAAAAGAATAGACGGAAGAGTGAAGGTTTAGTATTTTAGAATAGACAATAGAAGTAATTAGAGAGTAGATATATTAGATTACCGTCCTAATTTATTAGAGTAATATCAGCTAGTACGGTAGACTGGAATTCATAGCATGTGTATGTTGCCCATAGAGGTGTAAAAGAGTAAGCCAAGGTGAAGCCACTGCCTCTCTGGAGGGAAATTCAAGTGAAATCATTAAACAGCCAATGGTCTTGTACACATAATCCTAAAATAGAAGGACCAACTTTCCAATGGGGAACCATCCAGACCTAATGTGAGTAAATCACCATAATGATAGCATGGTAGTCAAGGCATATATATATTCCAAAGAGGGGGCTCTTGATAAGTATCTTAGAAACAAACTCAGTTCACATCAATCCAGCCAATAAATTGTATAAAAGGTTTACTTCAATTATACAAATGTATGAAAGAAAATCCCAGTTTACCTATTGCAGGGGGTCAGAAACCTGTAGATCACGATCTACCAGTAGATAGTGTACAGGTGACTGGTAGATCGCGGTCTGGGCTTGCTGACCCGTCATTCCAGAGCATCAAACAGAGTGCAATGCAGAGGGACTACTTAAAAAGTTGGAGCTGTAGTAGACAGCAAGATGCCTCCTCTATTCCTGGCTCCTTTCCCATGCAGAGTGATACCAACTGCATTCAACCTCTTATTCTGGCTAGTGGTCTCCAGAGCTGTGCCAGCAGCAGGAAAGAAGAGATCAGGTCAGTGTGAAGCAATACACTGGGCATCATAGTATAGGGCTGCTTTTACAGTGATGCGATGCCGAATGCCACAAAGGGCTCATTCACAAGTGCAGCAAGCACTGCTGCTCCTCTGAAAAGCGATCCAAGTGTGTTTGAGGAGAACAGGTGGTGAGGAGCGATATGTTGCCTCCTCACCACCTGAATTAAACCTATGATTGCCATGCAGTGCAAACATTTGCGACACGGTAGTTTGGCAATTAGAAGTTTAAATCAGTTGTCAGGGGGTGAGACTGTGCCCGCTGATCTTTGACTTCTCCCATGCTGTTCAGGTAGATCTCCACCTCTGTAAGGTTGCCTACCCCTGACCTATTGCATCTGCATGTGATTGGATAATTTACACAGTTGTGGATTTGCCCAGCGTTGTTACTGCAATAGTTGAGTGTTTGGAAAAATGACTAGCCTGTGTTTTGGTTCCAGGAAGTGAATGCTCTAGAGTGTGAGATCCAGCTGCTGAAGATTCATAGACATGAAAGGATAGTTCAATATTATGGCTGCTTGCGGGACCCCACGGAGAGGAAGCTTTCCATCTTTGTGGAATACATGCCAGGGGTGAGCTAGATATTCTTTGTAAATCATATGAACAATAGGACCTATACTCATCTATGTACAGTATTACTTTAACCATTTCAGTAACAGCCTACTGCCACTTTATATCTTTCATATGGGCCTTTAAAGTGATACTAAAGTCTTGTTTTTCTTTTTGGTTCAAAATAACAAACATGTTATACTTACCTGCTCTGTGCAGTGGTTTTTCACAGAGAAGCCTGGATCCTCCTCTTTTCGGGTCCCTCGCTGGCACTTCTGGCCCCTCCCTCCTGTTGAGTGCCCCCACAGCAAGCAGCTTGCTATGGGGGCACCTCACCCGAGCCGCAACCCAGTCCCCTCTCTCTACTCATTGGCTAACTGACTTTGACAGCAGTAGGAGCCAATAAGGCTTCACTTTTATCTCAGCCAATGAGGAGGGAGAGTCCCGAACAGCCGAGTCTCTCGTGCAACAACGCTGGATCGAGATGGGGCTTAAGTAAGTATTAGGGGGGCTGAGGGGGGCTGCTGCACACTGAAGGCTTTTTATCTTAATGCACAGAATGCTTTAAAATAAAAACCTTCTGCCTAACCTTCTGATAAAAAGCAATTACTTTAAATACATTTTTGGATGTTTTCAACAAAGATTATGATTATTTTAAATATATAAAGCCTTTCAGCACTTACCCCAATGAATTGTAAGCAAATCCGTAGCACTAACTAAGCCCGTCTCTAATCCTAACCTCAAGGCAGCCAAAGGCGGATCAAAATTCTGCCTGTTCAGCAGGAACCGGCCCTATTTCAATCTGTGTATAAGAAGGCTGGTTGTACTAAAGTTTATTCATCAATCGACTTCAGTACAACTAGCCTGTCTGATTTTTTTTTTATGTGATTACTGCTGGTGGCTATAGCTGCAAGCCGTGATCATTGTATTCTGTTGGCTGGGAACCCTCCCGCTGTCAGAATACCATAGCTCTGCGGGAGGGATTTCCTCATCAACATACAGTTGTGCTCATAAGTTTACATACCCTGGCAGAATTTATGATTTCTTGGCCAATTGTCAGAAAATATGAATGATAACAGAAAAACATTTCTTTCACTCATGGTTAGTGTTTGGCTGAATCCATGTATTATCAATTAACTGTGTTTACTCTTTTTAAATCATAATGACAACAGAAACTACCCAAATGACCCTGAAAGGAAACCATCCTCACCTGTGATCTGTTTGCTTGTAATTAGTGTGTGTGTATAAAAGGACAATGAGTTTCTGGACTCCTGACAGACCCTTGCATCTTTCATTCAGTGCTGCACTGACGTTTCTGGATTCTGGGGAAAGCAAAAGAATTGTCAAAGGATCTGCGGGAAAAGGTAGTTGAACTGTATAAAACAGGAAAGGGATATAAAAAGATATCCAAGGAATTGAGAATGCCAATCAGCAGTGTTCAAACTCTAATCAAGAAGTAGAAAATGAGGGGTTCTGTTGGAACAGGTGAACCAACTAAAATTTCAGTCACAACTGCCAGGAAAATTGTTCGGGACGCAAAGAAAAACCCACAAATAACTTCAGGTGAAATACAGGACTCTCTGAAAACATGTGGTGTGGCTGTTTCAAGATGCACAATAAGGAGGCACTTAAAGAAAGATGGGCTGCATGGTCGAGTCGCCAGAAGAAAGCCACTACACAAATACCACAGAGTATCCCGCTTACAATACACCAAACAGCACATAGACAAGCCTCAAACCTTCTGGCACAAAGTCATTTGGAGTGATGAGACCAAAATTGAGCTTTTTGGCCACAACCATAAACACTACATTTGAAGAGGAGTCAACAAGGCCTATGATGAAAGGTACACCATTCCTACTGTTAAACACGAAGGTGGATCGCTGATGTTTTGGGGATGTGTGAGCTACAAAGGCACAGGAAATTTGGTCAAAAATACTGGAAGAACATTTGCATTTATCAGCCAGGAAGCTACGCATGGGACGTACTTGGACAGTCCAACATGACAATGATCCAAAACACAAGGCCAAGTCGACCTGTCATTGGCTACAGCAGAATAAAGTGAAGGTTCTGGAGTGGCCATCTCAGTCTCCTGACCTCAATATCATTGAGCCACTCTGGGGAGATCTCAAACATGCAGTTTATGCAAGACAACCCAAGAATTTCCAGGAACTGGAGGCTTTTTGCCAAGAGGAATGGGCAGCTTTACCATCTGAGAAGATAAAGAGCCTGATTCACAATACCACAAAAGACTTCAAGCTGTCATTGATGTTAAAGGGGGCAATTCACGGTATTAAGAACTGGGGTATGTAAACTTTTGATCAGGGTCATTTGGGTATTTTCTGTTGTCATTATGATTTAAAAAGAGTAAACACAGTTGATTGATAATAAATGGTTTCAGCCAAACAGTAACCACAAGTGAAAGAAAAGTTTTTGTGTTATTCATTTTCTCTGAAAAATTGCCAAGAAATCATAAATTCTGCCAGGGTATGTAAACTTATGAGCACAACTGTAGTTTGTGTTATTGGGGGAATTGAGTAATTTTCTTTCCTTCAACCTGTGGTGAAAATTGGTTACTGTATGGCCTGCCTTAGTCTCCCGTAGATATTTTAAAAAGTAAACCAATTACAGCTCTCACTTTAGCCAGTTGATTGATTACTGCACACTTAGTAGTAGCCAACCAGCCATGTGAATTTAAAAAGTAAAATTGATTCCTGCTTGCTCTGCAATACTGTGATATTTGTTAATATATGTTGCATTGTCTAGCATATGGTGAAGTCATGTATGTTTTCATAGAAATATCAGTTTGCAGTAGTTTAAACCTCATATTAGCTCAGCTTTACAACTGCTTTCACATCTGCCTCATGTTCTGATAGTGACCCGCTTGTTCCATTGTCCATCTGTCTGCACTCCATGTGAAGAATGCACTCATTTTTCTATTACCTACCTTTTCTTACAGGGATCGATCAAAGACCAGCTCAAAGCTTATGGTGCACTCACAGAAAACGTCACCCGGCGGTACACACGGCAGATTCTGCAAGGAGTGTCATACTTACACAGCAATATGATTGTACACAGAGACATTAAAGGTAAGTAAGTGTAAGAAGATTGTTACAGCATTTTCCTTTGAAGTCAGTGGGACCAATATCACCTTATAAAAGACCAGAACAGTGAAGAAAAATGAATTTAAGTGCATTGCCCTGACTCTTGGATCTAGAGAATTTCTTCCACTCTCCATCAAACAATAAAGAAAATGTGTACTGTTGTATATATTTTCTTTATCATGGTTAGAACTTAAATACAAATGAGAACATGATTTTAGTCATTAAATATAAAAATGTTATTCAGACTTATATGTACGTGAGAGAGCTTTAGGCTCCTTTTTACTACACTAACAACTAAGTATAACTGCAAAACGGTTTTGTTTACTGAGCTAATTAACTGACATGTAAAGTGGAATTTCAGTCAAATTCTAACTAAGCCTAAATCTTTTCCCACCCCCATTCTAAACCTATTCTATATACCCTGTAAAAGATGTCTATACTTACCTATTCTGAAGCCGCTCCAGTCCGGTCACATGATCAGGTCCCAGCGGCAGCTTCAGTGTAGAGGAGAGGCAGCGACAATGGCTGCAAAGCCTGGGCGATGACATCACCCATAGGCGTACTATAGGACATTCGTTTTCAGCTGTCCCTCCTCCACACTGAAGTCAGCGCTAAGACACAATCATGTGACCAGATTGTAGCAGCTTCAGAATAGGTAAGTATAGACATCTATTACAGGGTAGACATGGCTAGACATGGCTAAACATGACGTAAATCACGTCAGTGCGCTGTAGTATTCCTTTAGTATTGTAGAAGGGATTATAGTATTTGTAAAGGAGTTTCCATGACTCAAGGGAGTTGCACAGTGGAGTAATGTCATTTCTGGATCAGTCTAATAGGCAATATTCAAGAAATAGTATGTACTATTACAGATATACTAGATACCACAGCATACAAGCAATGAGAGATACCACAGGAAGGCTGAGTAAGAGAGATAAAGACCCAGCTCCCTCCGCCATGGCACATTGCCTGGCTGTTTCCTGGATTTACAAAGCCTGTACTCGTTAATAACAATGGCAAGGGAGACAGGATTCTCTTGTGAACACATGATATTACAGATGTTTTATCCATTATGTGCAGGTGCCAATATTTTAAGAGACTCAGCTGGGAATGTAAAACTTGGTGACTTTGGGGCCAGCAAACGCATCCAAACCATCTGTATGTCCGGGACCGGAATTAAATCGGTGACAGGGACCCCGTACTGGATGAGTCCAGAGGTGATCAGCGGAGAAGGATATGGGAGGAAAGCGGATGTGTGGTAGGTATTCCAGAATAATTCCTAGTGACAGATGAACTGAATAAATGTGAATACATATGAATAGCCAAGGCAATAACCCGTCAACATGACTTAGGAATAGCAATACAAAAATGAAACCTGAGAAAACAAATGAATGCACCCTTCACTAAAATACTGAACCTTCCAAAACAGTATTTATAAAAAATAAAACCTTGTTAACTATGCCAAAAAATACAGCCCACTGTAGATAATGATATACAGGGTGTTAATGAAGCACATAAACCACCCTGCATGAATTTGGATCTGTCTGTCCGTGTTCATCCGATCCAACCCAACCTGTATCGCCATACGTCTGTTTTCAGTGGATCTCGTTGAATCATATGCCAGGCAGGTGTCAGCGGACACGTATCCGCTGACATCCGCCTCCCCATAGAAGTCAATGGGTGGCCCGATCGGATCCGTCTGAAAAACGGACAGGCGGATCCAAATGGTCCGATCGTATAAAAAGGGCCTTAAGCTAAATTAAAAAAAGTTTGTTGTTCAGGAGGACTGTTTTTCGAAGTGTAACCCTGTTCTTTTCTTCTGTTTGTCCTAAAGGAGTGTGGCATGCACGGTTGTGGAAATGCTGACAGAGAAACCACCATGGGCGGAATACGAAGCCATGGCTGCCATTTTCAAAATAGCTACCCAGCCAACAAAGCCCAGACTGCCGGACAATGTTTCAGATTCCTGTAGAGATTTCATGAAAGTAATATTTGTGGAAGAGAAAAAGAGGCCCACAGCGGAGGAACTTTTAAGGCATCCTTTCGTTAGTCATAGTATTTAATTTTTTTGTCAGTGTAGACAATGTAAACAAATGAAGGATTTTACAGTGCAAAAAAATGAAATCCATAAAGACATTGCAACTTCCTGCTGCTTGTGTTCATCAAGAGGCCACAGAGTCTTTAGATATCCCTGGGATATAATAGACACTGCTGGAAGGACACATACCATCAACATACTGCAAACAAGTCATACAAATGTATCAAGCAATATAGTACTGGAGGACGGTCGGAGGTCAAAGAATGTATCTTGCCCATAGCATTTTTTATTTGGAATTATATTGGACCTTTTGTTTCATGAAACACTAAACTCAAGGCAGATCTTAAAGTGGTTGTAAACCTCAGACATGAAATATGAACAAAGCATATCCCTCTATAATGTGTATTTGTCTCAATCCAGAGCACCAAGTGTAATTTCTGCCCACTGCTTTGTTCCTCTGCTATCAGCATGAGTCACTTCTGACAAGTTTTCCTGACACCAAGAGAAAAATGGTGACAGGGGAGGGATTGCCAGCTGAATGACAGCATCAGCTTTGTTCCTGTGTGAAGGGGGGTGTGTCCCTTCCCTCCAATCAGCTCTCAGAGCTCTGCTCACTGATGTTACTTCAGCTCCGCACCCCCTGCTTTTCAGAACTTTGAGATCCTGTGTTTGTTATGGTGGGATCCACACTTGCACATGACATCACACATCTGAGAAAAAGGGAATGGGGCTTCCTTGGCTGGCAGGTTGACGAAGCTGGCAAAATTTCAAGTTTGCAAAAAATGTGCTAATCTACTACGTATACATAAAGGATTTATCTAACAACACTTCATGTCAGCATGGGTTAGAAGTGGCTTCCAAAGAAATTCTAGGTCTAAAGACTATGCACCTTCATACATGGGCCCATTGGTTTCTGGTGATCCAGAGGGTACCACAGTATTAGTGTCAACAGGCTTGCAGTTTGGTTTAAGAAAAAGGCAGAATCAATCCAAAACAGTCATATTGTGTATTGACCGCTTTAAACGTTTATAAAGAGAATGGGATTTGAAGGTCTATTATTCTGGGGAACACTGGCCACTCTAGTCCATTCTATATCTAGTATATCGTATAGATTATCTGAAATGAATCACCAGTGTTATAAATTGTAAATCAGGCAGAGTGGCTACAATAGTCTACAATGCTGTGTTCTTGTTAGCACACTTTTCAAAAGCCCCATTCTTCCTTCATAACTGTAAGACTCTTGGGGGAGATTTACTAAAACTGGAGCTCTCAAATCTGGTGCAGCTGTGCATAGCAGCCAATCGACTTCTAACTTCAATTTGCTCAGTTAAGCTTTGACAATAAAACTCGGAAGCTGATTTTGCATTCTCCAGTTTTAGTAAATACCCCCTAACTCTATCTGCGGTCAATTTTTTTCACACATTTCCCTTTTATGGAGCAATACCATTACACCAGCACAGTGCCTTCAAATGGAAAAGGTCATTTATTTATACAGTGAACCAATGGCAAAAATGGATTTCCTAAAAAGTGAAATTAAGAAAAATACACATATTATATTTTAAGCAAAAATGGAATAGGAAGCACTAGAGAAAAAAAAGCATATATATATTGGCTATTGCCGAAGACCATCATAATGGAGGAAATTGTACCTGATCAATTTCCTTAATATCTAAAATATGCCAAAGGAGGGTGAACTATATGCTACCACTGACCATGCAGAAGATTAGTGCAGATTAGATGTGTGTATTGTTATGTGCATCATGTTGTAGCAGGAACATTCCCCTATAATTATCTGTTCGTTTTCTCTAATCGATTTTCCTGTTTCAGAGTTCACCTATTGGTTTGTTTTTGGAAAGTAAGATGTTGTGGGCACCATAATAATGTCAGCAGAGTTACGGGGAGAAGCACCAAGCCTCAACATTTACAAACTGATCATTCGTTTCTATTTTGGCTACTACAGAACATCTATAGCTACATTCAGCAATAAAACTGCAGAGAAAGTGGAAGAAAAGTGGATATTCAGGGGAGTCACAAGACTCGCTATAGTTCAAAAAACATGAAGCCATCTTTTGTTTATTTTGTTTTTTGGATATAGTTAAAAGGTTGTTATGAATATAAAGAAGACAGCAAAATCCAACAGCAGTTTCTGAGAACATAATGACACGAAGCAAGGCATGGAGCTTGTTCACAATAGCATCTTTATTCAGGTGAGGGCAGCACTGTATGTGGGTTGCCATCATGGCAAGGATTGCAGCACTTTTGAACCTGAACTTCCTGTTTAGTTTGTGCCTTTTGTGAAATGTGATATTGAATACAGGACACATCTTTATTTCTGCAAAAAAAAAATTATGAAATAAACCTCTAAGCAAATGCCTTTGGAAGCTGATAGGAAGTGATGGGGACTTGGATGTGCTAATAGAAAGGAATAGCCTCCTAGTAAGTGTAAGCAGTGTGGTGATTTACAGATGTAGTCTAAAGGACAGGCACACAGAATTACATACAATAAAAAGTGTAGTCCCATTCATGCCAAGCAAGAGCGCAGCACAGCAGGGGTTGCCAATACTTTTCAGGCCTTATATACAGTTCATATTTCAGCTATGAATAAGCCTTATGGCCTTTATGGTCCACCCCTTAAAATGAAAGTTTCTGGAAGCTACATGAAAACTGTATTGTTGATGTCATTGGGGTTGCTATGGGCAATGCCACATTTTTTCATTAATAATAACTTTCATAAATGACACAAATACATTCTGTATATGTTCTTTTGGATTGAGAGTGGGGTCAATGAACTCAGACTGGGATTAATATTTGAGTGAGTCCCTGAATATGAAAGACAATTTTGTATACACCACTGACCAAACTGACTTGTATTTCACTTTTGTCTCTTTTGATAATAAAAAATAGGAGTAATGTATTATGTGATAATGTTTTTGGTTGCTTGTACTTTATTTTTGCACTTCCCCTCGTAGGAAGACTGCAATGAGAGGGAAAAAAAAAGCTTAATTGTAACCAGCCACTGTGAATTTCATTCTTTTTGCAAATTTTTTTGCAGTGTATGGTTAAAATTAAACAAAATGTGGAAATAACAATGTGAGGAAGAAGAAGGTGTGTACCTTGCTTCAACTACCTTTGTCAGTAGCCTAAATTAGCTCTGTATATTCTGACAGTCCACTAGAGGGCGAGTCGTACAGCAATTGTTTTCCATTGGTACTAACTAAGGCCAGTGACAATTGTAGCACTGCAAGACAGACGCACACCTTTTTTCTCTCACACAATGTTATTTCCATAATCTTTTTAGTTCATTTTAACCGCATTAAAAGAGGGACTAGGAAGAGGAATTCACTTGGGCTGATGACCACAGAAACTCAGCTGAAGAGGCCTCTACTGTAGCCTATCATTACTGCTCCAGAGTAGGGAGATCTTCCCACCTGGGTCCTGAAAAGTCATAGGCACAGGGGGTTGCCCCAATACACCTTAAATAGATCCATTTGATGTAGGTGGCGTTCTTTAATAATCACTTTTAGCAAAATGCTATTAAATTACTTACAATAAAATTGATGCTTATATGTTCTAACTACAGCTATGACATCCTTTATACAAAAGTGTTATCCAAAGAGTTACAAAATGTGTAATGACAAGTGGAAAATTGCTGCTTTTCTGTAAAAGTTCTGTAAATTATGTGTATACATTGACTCTGTTATAGGAGGATTGAGCAAAGAATTCAGAGTTGTAGTCACTAGCAGCCTATCAGAAGAATCCATGGTTTATTTCTCATGGAGAAACTGGCTGCCCTGGGGAAAGCCCTATTTCAGAGGAGAGCGGGTACCTAGTATTGAGAGGTACCCGCTCCCACTTATAGCTGGGCTTGCTGCAGCAAACTTAGCCAGAAGTTCATCCCCGCTCCTCCATCCACCGCAGGGTTATTCACGCAACGCGCATACGCAGTAGGTAACAGGCTGTGAAGCCACAAGGCTTCAGTGCCAATTTCCCTTAGTTGAGATGGCGGCGGCAGCACCCAACAGCCAATTGAAAAATCGGCCCCGGTGAAGACACTGCTGGATTCGTGAACAGGCAAGTGCCCTTATATTAAAAGTCAGCAACTACATTATTTGTAGCTGCTGACTTTTAATTTTTTCTGAAGGAGCCTGGAGCTCCCCTTTAAGGAGCCAGGTGGCACTTTCATGCATGCTGCTCTCCAGTTCACTGTGCTGCGGTTACCTGCAAAGGTCCCTGTGGAAATATTGACTTTCAGAGAGTTAATATTTGCATAAAGTTTGGCATGCCCCTGCTTCACACCTGATAGTGTTTGGGCCTGGTGAAAGAGCATCCAGACTCTGTATAGATACCTGGAACCTTATGATGCAGTATAATTCTGACTTGGTAACTAAAACTATCATGCAGAAAGTTAAGTCAGATTGGAATCAAAATACCTGATCTGAAAACTCATTTCAGGGAGAAGTCAGAGGTACCAGCCTACATGGCCCAATCATGCATTTTGGGTTAAGGCACTGCCCCTAATGTACATTGTGTCACTTATTATTGTGCATAGTGATAAGCAGGCCATAGATTATGCGATTTTCATTGTTGCAGGAAAGAACATTGCTAGATTCCCCCATCAACACAGTCCGTGTTGATGGGGGAATCCCTCCCGCACAGCCACTGTGTTCTCCTGGCAGAGGGGGAGGGGCACCAGAAGCCATCCCTTCCGGGAGAACACAGTGAATACTGCTAGCAGCTATAAGCGCTGCCAATAATTGCATGCCCTTAGATTAATTGAATCTCGGCCAGTCCCTGCTGAGCCAGCCAAGATTTGATTAATTCATGGCCACCTATAGGGCATTCATTTTTAATGGGTTGCCAACATACAAGAATGGACACAAAATAAAAATAAATTCTTCTGGTAGTACATTATTATCTGGTGGGGTGCGTTGCAATGCTTGCACAGCTGAGCTGCAGTGACTTGGTGTTCCATTAAAAATAAATAGCACCCTAACCCATATTGCCACATACAAAAGTGTGATTTGACAGGTTTCCTTTATATTAAATCTACTTTTCAGTGTAGGGTCTAAAATGACCTGATCAGAGCATCTAGGGGTTAAGGCCTTCCAGATAGTAGTAAATCCTAAACCTGTGTTTTGTTTTTGCCATATAAAGTACATTGGATTAGGAGTAATTGTTACCAAAAAAAGCCTTAGTGGGCTGCATGTGGCTCATGGAATTCTGGGACAGCTGTGATAAAAAATGGAAAAAACATATTCAGAAAACTTATCGCATCCCTTCGTGTTTAGATACAGAAACTTGGGATCTCTTTGATGTGGTCTTATGCAGGCCATACATGGGTCGAATTCCGAACAATTTGACGATCAAAAATGTGTGTATTTTGTGATTTGATGGTGCCATTGAGTTTTGAAATTCAACCAACCAAGCCTTCAATTTAACCTCATGGTGTTATGTAAAAGAAAATTCATGGCTGGGAATCTTCTTTCTTTTCCAGGTCACAGCTCATGTGCATTTTTTCAATTATGTTTCTCGCACGATTCTCCCATCATTAATTATAAATTCGTTTGTTTTTCCAAAAATTTCCAACATGCCCGATCACTCAAATTCGATGGCCACACAAAAATTGTCTGTTGCGGCCCCACTAATGGTCACAAATTGAAGTATTATTCAAAGGTGCTATTTTTGAATGAAAAATCATTCAGAATTCGACACATGCATGGCTGGCATTAAGTCAAGCAGACTTATTTCTGTGATCTTTCATTTCACATGGCAGCAGATCGCAGCTTGATAGGAGTAACAGCAAAACAATGAAAAGGGCAGAATATAACTTGCTACAGACCAAAGATGACTTGCCTTGTATATAGCTGAGCTGTAGACACATATGCCTGTACAAACAGAAGCTTGTTCCTAATATTAGGACAAGTCATAAATATTCTATTGTAAATCCAGAGATCACAATTTTGCATTTTTAAATGTCAATTATTGTTTATATATTTTTATCCTTTGTAATCAAGATTTTTTTAAATAAATTTAAATTTGAGAAAACCAAAACAATTGGATTTTCTGTGTAATGTGTTGGGTTATATTGTAAAACTGCCATACTTTTTATTCATTTTGCTTTTATATTTCCAGGAAAGATAAAAATTCTACTGGTACTATAGGTAATGTGAAGGTATATTATAATGATTTCCACCCTAAACAAACTCTTCTTATCTAGTATATGGATTAATGGTATCATATGGATTAATGGTTAAAGCTATGCTTAAAGCGTAACTCCACTTTTGTTGGGAAATAAACATTCCCCTCTGGGTGATCTATGTACATTGCAAGGATTATAACAATCTTTGTTGCAGATTCCTAGCTTTTGTTATTCTGAAGTTATTCTACTAATCCACGTGTGTTTGTCTGTGCCGCTGTAATAAGTGGGTCTAATGGGAGTGGTTTCATAATTAACTGTCAGGTGTGCAGCTGCAGGGCACTAATGAGGAAATCTGCTGGGCCTGCATCCCTTTAGACGTGCTCCTATTGAAAGTATCTTTCCAAAAATGAAGTTTTTGTTGCAGGGGATGCCTGAAATCTGACTTGTATCTTAGTGCAGACTTCTGGGAAAATTGGTGAGCCAATCACACACAAGCAGGAAATGATGTTTCTGGGGAGTGGTCAGTACACACTGTGTACAGAACAACTCAATGTAGCGATATTGCAATGCATTCTCAGAAAATTACAGTGGCTGTAGGTTGAAAAGGAAAGGTCATTTTTAATAACATTCAAATACAATATGATTAGTGTCGCAATTATATGTGCTATATTATTTTTTCTTTATTTGCTATTTTTTTCCCCCCACAAAAGTGGAGTTACCCTTTAAGTCTTTCTTTTTCCTGAAGAATTGCTGCTGTAAGCTCCCTCTAGTGCTGGTCATGTCACCAATTCCAAGCCATTAGTCATGTGATTTAGTCTCAAATGGCTTAGGGTGTCTTGCCGAGAATGTTCCCTCGGCGGATAAGTTCCCCCCCTGGCGCCTGCGCAGTACGGACTACTGTCAGCAGCCGGAGATAGCTGAAGCTCAAACGCTTCAATCAGCTGTACACGGCGCCTGCGCTCTGGGTCCAGGTTCCTTCCCCACCATCCAAGTGGACCTAGAGGGGGAATCTAAAAGAGCGAAGCGAGGCCGTGCCCGAAGCGTGGCGAGCGAAGGGAGGCCGTGCCCGAAGCGTGGCGAGCGAAGCGAGCCCGCGAGGGGCCCTCTTACAGGTGCCGTGTACAGCTGATTTTCAGCTATTCCGCTTCGGCTATTTCCGCCGGATCCTACTGCGCAGGCGCAGCGCCTGCGCAGTAGAGGGGGGAGCTTAGCCGCCGAGCGGAACTTTCTCGGCAGAACATGGGAAGGCAGAGTCAGACACATGATCACTGATCTGCTCTTTCAGTTAGGAATCTCCAATCACTTGCTGAAGTCCTTGGAGTTTCTCCTACGCACTCTGGAGTAGCTCCAAATGTGAATTGTGTTTCCTGAATGCCTTTAGGGAGGCATAGTAATGAGATGTTTTTTGTATACGAACATGAAATACCACCCTCAAGATACCCTAAAAACATGACCACTAGTAAATTAATCTGGAACTAAGGGGCAGTGAAGCTGGTTGACAAAGAACAGTATGGAGCCCAGGGCAGAAGGGGCCACAGTGGATGGGAGGAACAGTCCAACACACAGCAGGAAGGGAGGAGCCGCACTGGAGGAGTGTAGAGTTGTCAGGAGGAGAACAGAGAGGGGTAGAGAAATAGCAAGAAAGTTGACAAAAAACAATGGAGAATGATCCAAGATGGTATAAGACAGAATGTGTGCAAAACCCTTCCATTACTACATTAGCAAATGCCTCCTCTCACTTTATATTATAAAGGATAAAAAAATACTTATCAGGAGACAATACTACCCAAAGTAAGACATTTTTATCCACATACTTTTTTAGTGTCATAACTACTAAAAAGGTATTGCCAAGTCAAAAGACCCATAGCTGAAATGTGAAAACTGCTCTAGTGGAGGGTAAGGAAGCACATCCATCCCAATGTGGTCAGTTTGCTACTGTGTGGGAGCTACAGGATGTTGTGCTGATGCATAGCATGCCTGTACTCCCGTAGTCAGATGTCTGCTGACATGCCCCCATGTGCAATCTCTTTGCTAGGAAGATCAGTGTACTGCTCTCCCTCATGCTGACACGCACTCCTGCACAGCTCTTCAATGGGAAGACCAGTGTACTGCTCTCCCTCTGACTCCTGCTGACATGCCCCCTCTACCCAGCTCTTTTCTGGGAGGATCAGTGCATTGTTGTTTCTTTGCCTCTGCTGAAATGCAGCGTGGCTCCATGTCTGAATGGACACAGGGTAGAGGCTCAGGAGCTAGCCTGCTTGGATGCCCCCATAGCAGGCTGCTTGCTGTGGGGGCACTCAGCAGGAGAGAGGAGCCAAGAGCACTGCCGAGGGACCCAAGAATAGGAGGATCTGAGCGGCTCTGTACAAAGCCACTACACAGAGTAGTATAACATGTTTGTTATTTTTAAACAAAAACTCAAGACTTTAACCAGTTTCTGCCCGGCCTATAGCATAAAATTGCCGGTGGGAATCTCTTGTTTATCTGTGCAGACATCATATAACGTCATCCTGGACCGCGTCCTGCGCAGTGACGCGATCTGTCACCGGCTGATCACTGTACCGGCCCGCTGCCTGTACCATGTGACCACTGTAACCAATCACAGCAGGTCACGTGACAGTTGTATAAAATAGATGGCTTCCTTTCAAGCCATCCACTGTATACAATTGGGTTACTAGCTGTCAGTGCAATTACATGGTGCAGACTGGGCCGATCATAGCCCATCTGTACCATGTGATTAGCTCTGACCGATCACAGCTAATCACAACAAAAGAAACTGAATGAATCGATTTCATTCAGTAAAATGCGTGCATATAGCAATTTAATGCACTGCTATATGCAAACATAATGTGTAAAAAAAAAAAAATACTGATCACTTGCCCAGAGTAGTACAATGTTAACATTATATTGCTCTGGTCAAAGTGTTTATAAAAAAAAAAAAAAAAAAGAAAACACAAAAAAAGAAGAACTTCCTAACTGACCAATACCCTGGCAGGAAAAAACCACTGTCAGTGTCCGATCTAATATATTCTAAAAGGTGTTCTATTGGGTTGGGGCAGGGCAGTCAATTTCCACCACCCCAAACTCGCTCATTCATGTGTAGCGCTGGTAGATTTTTATCTATCGCTGATAGGTAAATCTAGTGAGTCGCTTGTTATAGGAAGTTGTATTTGCCTCTGTTCCAGCTTGGTTGACGTTGCGTGTAGTTCCACACTGTGCCGGTGGGTGTCGTTGTCACCATGGGCCAGTGTTGGAAAAGCGACGTGTTGAAGCGTATGAGTGCTCCTCTTTCCCGGAGATAACTCGGTGGAGGTGGTCCTCCGAGTTGCATTCTGGGAGAGGGTATTTATGTTTCCAGCCACCTGCTGGCCCTTCTGGCCGACAGGTATGCGTTAAGAGTACCACCTCGTGGTCCTCCGGTCCGGAGGCCCACATCGCTGCGGGGTGTGGGTGGGCCCAGGAGCTTGTCTGGGGCCTACTACAGCAGCAGAGGAATGGTCCTGAGCTGTCTATCCTGTGTGAAGAAGCAGGACAACCGAGAAGATCCCAGGGGAGGACCCATCATTGAAGGATCATGCAGAGTGCTGGTCTGGAGAGGGGCCTGGTGACTCGGTTGGAGGACGTATCCTGAAGTAGTTTTACCGCATAGTACTGCCGGATTGGCTTAAAGGTTCAAGTACTGTGTCTGATATTCATCGCAAACCAATACATCCTGTGGCAGAGGATCGTACGGATTTTATTCCAAACAAGTCTGTGGCAGAGACTTTTGTTCGTGCTACGTACTGGCTGCTAGACAAGTGAGAGAGGTCTATCCAGGCGGGCAAAGATTGAATCCCACAAGGGGGAGTGCATTCAACTACAAGTGTTCAATTACTAAGAATGTTCTGGAGAATACTAAGGAAAGGTATTTGAGCTTCCCTGCAGCTTTCCTTCTGCCTCTTTCCTGCTACTTCCTTTATTTGTTCATTAAAGCACTGAAAAATCTACTCGAGTGTTTGGTGCTTATATCGTCCAGAGGTAAACTCAACGGAACCCTAGACCCGGTGCCGGTGAAACAGAGGTATTGAGAGTGAAGGTAACAAGCCCCCTGTAAACCAGCAGCTCTACCGAGAGTTAGTGCTACACATGTCTTTATGGACCTTGTTTTGTTCACTGGGTGAAATCATTTGGTGAAGGGGGATTATGGTGTGGGGTTGTTTTTATGCTCCCAACTTTGTGGGAACAGTTTGGGGATGGCCCCTTCCTGTTCCAACGTGACTGAGCACCAGTGCACAAAGCAAGGTCCATAAAGACATGGATGAGTGAGTTTGGGGTTTGCATGACCGACGGATGTTGGCTCAAACTTGTCTTGCATACACACGGTCACAAAAAGTTCTTCGGAAATTCCGAATGTCAAGAAGGCGGTGACGTACAACATGTACGACAAGCCGGGAAAAGTGAAGTTCAATAGCCAGTGCAGCTCTTCTGCTTGATTCCGAGCATGCGTGGAACTTTGTGGGTCGGAATTGTGTACACACAATCGGAATTTCCAACAGCGGATTTTGTTGTCGGAAAATTTGAGATCCAGATCTCAAATTTTGTGTGACGGAAATTCCTATGGAAAATGTGTGATGGAGCATACACACGGTCGGAATTTCCGACAACAGGATGCCATCGAACATTTTCTGTAGGAAAATCCGACTGTGTGTACAGGGCATAACAGTTTTTTGGTAAGCGTATATTTAGAAGAGTGGGTGATGTGTGACAAGCTTCTAAATGTTGTGAATAAAATGCCAGGACAGTTCAAGCCCCCCCAAATGATCCCTTTTTGGAAAGTAGACACCCCAAGCTATTTGCTGATAGGCATGTTGAGTCCATGGAATATTTTATGCAAAGGGTGTGGCTGCACTACTGCTGATCTCCTGAGCTCCAGAGAGGCCTACTGATCCAGGGAGCTTGATTACTTCCTATACCCAGAGTGGATGCAGGAATCTGGGGTGGACCCAGGGGAGGATCCCCCGGATGGCCAGAGTACCGGTGCTCCCATACCAGTGTTTGAGGACCTGGGAAATGGCCCAGCTAAAGGTGAACGCCTGTCAGCCCACAGAAAGAAGGTTTGTGCTAGGATTGTGAGAATTGCCAAGGAGGAGAAAGTACTGGCAAAGTTAAAGTTTGATTTCAAGCATAAAAAAATTGCAAATGACCGGCTTCACAGTTCCAAGAGAAGACAGATGCGGCCTGAGTTAATGGCTTTGGAGGCCAAAGTAGAAAAGCAGAGTCTGCTGGTGGCCGCATTAAAAGAAACCAGCGGAGCTTTAAAGGAGAAACATGGCAATGATGATCTCTTCCGTACAATGCGCAGAGGGGCCATAGAGTCCAGTGGAGGAGAAGCATCACCAGAGTGCGAGAAGCCAAGGTCAGTGCAAAGCGGAAAAGTTACTGTGGGCTCGGACTGTGTTTCTGGCCAGCACGCTGGAAAATCTTTACATTCCGAACCAAGTATTATTATGCCTGCAGAAAGCGGAGAAAGCTCTGGCACACAGGCTGTCGGTGATCAGCAGTCAGGTGTTTTGACTGCCAGTATGTCATTGGGCCAAGGAAGTTCTGTGCCCTTGTCACCGCAACAGGAGGCTATGGAGCAAGATGATCCATCTGAGCCTGTGAAGGGAGCAGGTATGCTAAAGTTAATCACAGAAATGGAATCACCTTTGCATGGCCGCAAGTTTGCTGTGTCTGGATCATCTGAGGATGAAGAAGAGGATAATGATGTCCCCCCAAATCCTTTGAAACAACAGGTGGCAGAAAAATCTGTTTTTGTTTATGACTTGCCTATACGTCATAATGGAGGTGTAGTTCCTATGGATGGTGCAGTAGAGGGCAGTGGAGAGCAAGCTCATCTGGCTGAGACCCCCACCTGTGTACAGAAAGCCAGTGAAGGGTGTGCAGACTCTGCAGTAAAGAGTGCTGATAAGGACATCTCCACTGTTGGTATTCCTTTAGTTACTGGTAATGAAGTAAGAATTACCAAGGGTAATGTAAATGATATTTCTGTGTCAGAAGTCCCTGCTTCATCTGTTGATGATAATGTTGTTTCTAACTTATCTAAAGAGGGGTCTGTAACTAAAAGTGATGTGCGAGATGTTGCAAGGAGTGCGATTATTTCCTATGCTGCAGCGGTGGCTGCACCTGTCCCGAGGGCGAGTAGGGCAAGTTATTCTGCGGTCACTAGGACTGATGTGAGCGAAGGTCAGGCCAATCTGACACCATCTGGTAGCTCCTTTAAACGCTGCAATGTGGTCCAATTGAGGTGGACTGGAGAAGGGCCCCCCAAATAGGAGAGATGTGGTGGACCGTATTCTGGGGATGGGTTTTCAAGCGGAGGAGATTTTTGCCCTTATCAGCCCAGTTGGGTCATATGAGTATGACCTTTCCTTTGTCAAGGTGGAAGGATTAGATGTCTTTTGGGAGAGGTATGAGCAGAGGTGGAAAGAGTCCCCAAAATGGGCAGGTGTGTCACCCAAAGTAATCTCTCACCAGCCATTATATAAGAACGTCACCATTCTAATTCTAGTACGCAATGAGTCCATTCCTGCTGCGGACCTGGTGGTGTGGTTGGGGAGATATGCTGATGTCCAAGCCCCCTTGAGGAAAGTTGTAGATGATAGGGGGATATGGACAGGAAGATGGATAGTATTAGTAAAACTGCATGTCACAGGTAATGTGGTTAAGCACATCCCTTCGTCTGCCTTTATAAGTCGTGATAGGATTATTACTTTTTATGCAGGGTAACCAAAGTTGTGTCATTGCTGTGGTGAAAAGGGGCAATTTTCAAGCTCATGTTCTGTGCAGAAATGTTCCCTCTGTCAGGGCTCAGGGCATGTTGCAAAAGACTGCAATAGCATTCGTTGTAATCTTTGTAACAAGTTAGGTCACCCCTATAGTCTTTGCCCTGAAGCCCTCCATAATGAGCCAGAGGTGGTGGAAGAACTTCTGAGGATGGAGGAGGAGGAACGTGGGGGGCAGCAAGGGGTTGGTGGAGCTGTTTCAGCTAGTCCTGAGGGCCCCCCCCAGATGTCAGTTTCCCAACCTGAAGGTGTGACCCCTATTGTGTCTGCTCCCCAGTCTGTGCTCCCTACTGTGTCGGTGTCTACTTCTGTTGTGTGTTCTTCCCCAGTGTTTCAGGTGCCCAGTGTTCCAAAAGTAAATAAGTCATACAGATTGGCTGAGGCTGCCAAAGGGGCAGATTCGTGCAGATCTGAGGTGGCAGCTTCATCAGGCCCTTCCCTAAGGCAGGTTAAAACCTCTAGTTGAGGTTCTAAGGTGAAGAAGGGGGAAGTTGCCACTGCTAATAATGTAGATGAGGTCTTTCAGGGTAATGTTTCAGGGGAGGAGGGAGAGTGGACCAAGATGGGGAGAAGGAGGAATAAGGTAGTCATGACCTCTGACTCCTCGGTTTCATCTTTAGAGGTAGATGATCTACCGCTGGGAAACAAGTTTGGGTCCTTATCTGAGGGGGAGGAGGAGTCTTCTAATTCCATGTCTCAGATGGAGGAGAATGAGGTAGAGTGTTCTCTAAAGAGGTCAAGGTCTCCAGTAAGGGGGGAGGGAGCTCAGGCTAAGAAACGCCTACCTCAATCATCCTGATGGCAGTTCCCACTCCGATAAAGGTGGCAACGATTAATGTTGCCAGCATAAAATCTGTAAGGGCTCGTAATATGGCCTTATTTTTGCTCAGCAAGATGGATGCTGATATTTTATTTTTGCAAGAGACCCGGCTAAATAGACTTGCCGATGTCCACCTGGCAAAGAGGGAGTGGTCTCTTGTGGCTGAACCTTACAGCGGAGTTGCAGTACTTTTTACTGGCATAGTAACGTGTCGGCGGGTTATCGAGATAGAGATTGGAAGGTGTATGGTCCTGGACGTCTCTGTGAAGGGGCATGATCTGCATTTAATAAACATTTATGGACCATAAACTAGATGGGAGAGGAAATGCCTCTTTACAAAGATTAAGCCTTTCCTTTTTACATCTCGGCAAGTTGTCTTTGGAGGTGATTTTAACACCGTTACTAGGCCCAAGGACAGGAAAGGCTCCATTGACAGCCTGAGATATGATAGGGTTTTTCTTAATACGATAGCCAGGGAAGCAGGTCTAGAAGATGCGCATATTAAGCGTTGCCCAGACAGCATGGGGTACACATTTAAGCGAGGCAGTTGTGAGAGCAGGATAGATAGGTTTTTTTAAAGGGGGACTCTGCCTTTTCGGCTCCTGAGTGTGTAGTATGGTGGAGTTCTCTGATCACCTTTTGCTGTCTGTTATTCTCAATGCTTCAAATATGCCACCTAAAGGAAAGGGTATTTGGAGGATGAATTCAGCTCTGCTGGATGACGAGGAGGTAAGACAATCTTTTGAGGATTTTTTTCAGGCTCAGGTAACCATCCTGGATTTCTGCAGCAGTCGGAGTGGTGGGAGCTTGCCAAAAGCCGGATTAGTGGGTTTTTCAAGGCCATAGGAAAAAGGAAACAGCTTGGTAAGTACACTGCCTACCAGCAGCTGCGGAGAAAACTTGATCGCCTTGTCTCGAGTGGTGGAGATTCTGAGGTGAAACTTCTCCTTAGGAAGTATCAGTATGACCAGCATGCTTCTTTGGTTCTGGAAAGGGACTACGGGAAATATCACTCGCCCGACCCTTATCAGAACTGCAAACAAAGCGCAGCAGTTAAGAGGGTTGTTGGGCTAAGGGATAGTACGGGCTCTTTGACGAAATCCAGGTCAGGGATCTGGAGGTCTCAAGGTCTTTTTATGTGGATCTTCTGGGGGAGAAGTACCTCGATCTGGCAAAGATGTCGAGTTTTCTGGATTCTACACCAGGTCTGGGAAATAACATTCTGCTGGCAAGTTTGACAGGGGGAATCACAGCAGAAGAGGTAGTCAAAACTATAGATGGTCTGGCTATTAAGAAAACCCCTGGGCCAGATGGATTGACGGCTGAGTTTTATGACTTTCAAATCCAGCTTGGTACCTTATCTTGTGGAGGTATTTAACGGCTGTCTGCAGGAGGGTTTGCTCCCTCCCTCCATGAGACATACTGCTGTGATTCTGTTGTCAAAAGGCAAGGATCCCTCAATGATTGAGAATTGGCGCCCCATTAGCCTTCTCAATGTCGATAGAAAGATTCTGGCGAAGATAATTTTCTGGCGTTTGTCGTCAGTAGCAGACAGATTGCTTTCTTTTCAGCAGCACTGTTCGGTCCAGGGCAGAAGCACTTTTTCAGCGTTGTCAGCTGTCCGGGAGGCTCTGGAACGTTGCAGGGCTGAAGGCTGGGGAAAGTATTTGCTGGCACATCAGGCCTGCATACTAAGATGTGCCTCTTTTAATCATTTAACCATGTGAGTTGCTAAATGTTGTACCTTCATTAAATGTAACCCATATTGCCAGGGGGGTACCTAGAGCATGTGGCACCCAGGGGGAACCTATATCTGGCACCCCTCCCTCACTGATCATGCCTGTACGCACTCAGTCCCCTTATACCTGTACGCACTCAGCCCACCCACACACCTGTACACAATCAGCCCCCCTCATACCTCCTATCTCTCTACAGTGACTCACCTGTTGATGATCCTGCTCATCGGTCCTGCCTACTTAAGCTATCCAGTCCAGATGATCTCTGCCTTCGTCTTGGTCACATCTCTAGAGACGCTCTCCTGCCTTCCTGTTAAAGACTTACTTGGCTGACATTCCTTCTGGCTCCAGATCCTGCTTGCTGTTCCACTACGCTGTTCCCTGGCTTAGTGAACTTTGGCTACGTTTTGACTATGTTTGTTCTATTTACCTTTATTATTAAACAAGTGTGATTTAACTGTACTTCTGTCTCGGTCTGATTCATGGTTTCTGACACCCCCCCCCCACACACACACACACACCTGTACACACTCAGCTACCCCCCCTCACACCTGTAAACACTAAGCTGCCCCCCCCCCCCAGACCTGTACACACTCAGCTGCCTCCCCCCTCACACACTCAGCTGCCCCCTTTCACACCTGTACACACTCAGCTGCCTCACCTCACACCTGTACACACTCAGCTGCCCCCCTCACACCTGTACACACTCAGCTGCCTCACCTCACACCTGTACACACTCAGCTGCCCCCCCTCACACCTGTACACACTCAGCTGCCTCACCTCACACCTGTACACACTCAGCTGCCTCCTCTTACAACTGTACACACTCAGCTGCCTCACCTCACACCTGTACACACTCAGCTGCCTCACCTCACACCTGTACACACTCAGCTGCCTCCCCTCACATCTGTACACACTCAGCTGCCTCCCCTCACACCTGTACACACTCAGCTGCCTCCCCTCACACCTGTACACTCAACCCCCACACACACACACACACACACCTGTATGCACTCAGCTGCCCCCCCCCACACACACCTGTACACACTCAGCTGCCTCCCCTCACATCTGTACACACTCAGCTGCCTCCCCTCACACCTGTACACACTCAGCTGCCTCCCCCCTTACACCTGTACACACTCAGCTGCCCCCCCACACACACATACATCTGTAAACACACACACAGCTCTGCCCCCCCACCTGTACACAAACAGCCTCCTTCCTTGACTTGTACTCACAGCCCACACTTGTAATATGGTGTTCCTTGTCCCAGGTCTTGATTCCACATGTCCCTGTGAAAATACATTACTGTATAGCAGGGCTCAAAATTTCAAGTCCTGAGCCACTAGCCAGGCCTTAAGAGTTGCCACCAGTTGCTCCACCCAGCCCCTCCCCTGCCCCTAAATATGCCCTCGTAAATTATCTCATGAAATTACACTGCTAAATGTTTTATGCAGAATTAAGTTCCAAAAATAAATATTAACAACAACTTTAACAATATTAACATAAAGTATATCAGTACCCATCAGTGCAGCCTCACTGTACCCATCAATGCAGCCTCACTGTACCCATCAATGCAGCCTCACTGTGCCCATCATTGCAGCCTCACTGTGCCCACCAATGCAGCCTCACTGCTCATGAATGCAGCCTCGTTGTGCCCAGCCTCAGCCCATCAATGCAGCCTCACTGTGCCCATCATCAATACAGACTCACCATTGCCTGGATGATGGATCACAAACACACTTTGGGTATGTCCCGCTGTGTGTCACGGAGCTGGGTCTGTGTTGGGCGGTGCTGTTACAAGGTCCCGCCCCCTAGACCGGCTCGTGTGATAGGCGGAACACTAATTCAATCGGTGTTCCATCTACTATAACATGAGCCAGTCTAGGGGTGCGGGACCTTGTAACAGCGCCGCCGAACACAGGCCCAGCTCCGTGACACACAGCGAGAGATGTTCACTGTGTGTGTGTGATACACAAGAGGAGGAGGAGAGAGGGGAGGAGGAGGAGAGAGGGGGGGAGGGAGGGGAGCGCTGCATCCCCAGCCCTGCCGCTCTGTGTCCTCCAGCTGACAGTTTCCTGGCTGATTGCTTCTGGCAGCGATGCAGGCTTTTTTATAGGACATCAGACCAGCGGGAGGGGGGTGGCAGGGAACCGCTCTGATGGCCGCACTTGCTCCTCACTCACCCTGCACTAAATTCCACTTGCAAAATGCAAGCAGAATTTTTGAGGGGCACACACTAGGGGCACACATACACAAAGCAGCCTGAGATGGCAGTATAGAGCTCGATGTGGGCTCAATGACACAGCAGCCGACTTGCAGGAACTAAAGCCAGCGCAGCCCAGCTACAGAGCAGAGAGCACCTCTTGCACCCGCCACTGCCTTGTCCCGGCTCTGATAGCTGGCCTGATACCCCCCAATGTGTGGCACCCGGGGCAGACCCCCCCCCTGTAGGTACGTCACTGCATATTGCTACACTTAGAGGCGCCTCTCTTCTCTTTTATACTCTGTAGATGCTGCTGATTTTGCTTCCAATCCCCTTGTGGAGGCTGCCATATGTGGATGGACATTTTATGGTTACATAACCTATCACATTGCTATAATCTTTTTTATATGGACTATAAGGTGAAGGAATTATGAATAAATGTTGTGGAACGAATCATTTGAGTTTCTATTATTTCTTATGGGAAAATTTGCTTTGATATAAGAGTGCCTTGGATTACAAGGAAACGAATTATGCTCACAATCCAAGGTTTTACTGTGTGTGTGTGTGTATATATATATATATATATATATATATATATATATATATATATATATACAATTGTGCTCATAAGTTTACATACCCTGGCAGAATTCATGATTTCTTGGCCATTTCTCAGAGAATATGAATGATAACACAAAAAATTTTCTTTCACTCATGGTTAGTGTTTGGCTGAAGCCATTTATTATCAATCAACTGTGTTTACTCTTTTTAAAGCATAATGACAACAGAAACTACCCAAATGACCCTGATCAAAAGTTTACATACCCTAGTTCTTAATACCATGTATTGCCCCCTTTAACATCAATGACAGCTTGAAGTCCTTTGTGATATTTGTGTTTGAGGCTCTTTATCTTCTCAGATGGTAAAGCTGCCCATTCCTTCTGGCAAAAAGCCTCCAGTTCCTGTAAATTCTTGGGCTGTCTGTTATAAACTGCACGTTTGAGATCTCCCCAGAGTGGCTCAATGATATTGGGGTCAGGAGACTGAGATGGCTACTCCAGAACCTTCACTTTGTTCTGCTGCAGCTCATGACAGGTCAACTTGGCCTTGTGTTTTGGATCATTATCATGTTGAATGTCCAAGTATGTCCCATGCGCAGCTTCCTGGCTGATGAATGCAAATGTTCCTCCAGTATTTTTTGATAACATACTGCATTCATCTTGCCATCAATTTTGACCAAATTTCCTGTGGCTTTGTAGCTCACACATCCCCAAAACATCAGTGATCCACCTGCAATACAAAAGTTATCCCCGCACTAGTTTAGATCTCACCAGGTATGAAGCTGATCTTACTCTCCAGAGATGAGAGGTTCCAGGTGCTGGCTCATGCTAGTAGAGACTATATGCAAACGAGAAGATCCAGACAGCCGCACTCCAGAAAGTAATAATCCAAATTTCTTTATTTTAAAATCAGGAACACATCAGATACAGGACATCATGGACAGAGTGTACAGATCATAGGCTAACGCGTTTCACACTTATCCAAGTGCTTACACATAGCTCAAATGATGAGGTGATCCACCTCCTCGTTTCACAGTAGGAATGGTGTACCTTTCATCATAGGCCTTGTTGACTCCTCTCCAAATGTTGCGTTGGTCAAATAGCTCAATTTTGGCCCCATCACTCCAAATGACTTTGTGCCAGAAGGTTTGAGGCTTGAGGCTCTGTACTGTTTGACGTAATGTAAGCGGGATACTTTGTGGCATTTGCGTAGTAATGGCTTTCTTCTGGCGACTCGACCATGCAGCCCATCTTTCTTCAAGTGCCTCCTTATTGTGTATCTTGAAACAGCCACACCACACGTTTTCAGAGAGTCCTGTATTTCACCTGAAGTTACTGTATTTGTGGGTTTTCCTTTGCATTACAAACAATTTTCCTGGCAGTTGTGGCTGAAATTTTAGTTGGTCTACCTGACCGTGGTTTGGTTTCAACAGAACCCCTCCATTTCTGGATTAGAGTTTGAACATTGCTGATTGGCATTCTCAATTCCTTGGATATCTTTTTATATCCCTTTCCTGTTTTGTACAGTTTTGTACAGTTCAACTACCTTTTCCCGCAGATCCTTTGACAATTCTTTTGCTTTCCCCATGACTCAGAATCCAGAAACGTCAGTGCAGCACTGGATGAAAGATGCAAGGGTCTGTCAGGAGTCCAGAAACTCATTGACCTTTTATACACACACACTAATTACAAGCAAACAGATCACAGGTGAGGATGGTTACCTTTAATAGCCATTCAAATCCCTTTTGTGTAAACTTTTGTGCATGTTATCAGGCAAAAATCATCTGGGAATATAAACTTTTCATCAGGGTCATTTGGGTAGTTTCTGTTGTCATTATAATTGAAAAAGAGTAAACACAGTTGATTGATAATAAATGGCTTCAGGCAAACACTAACCATGAGTGAAAGAAATGTTTTTGTGTTATTCATATTCTCTGAGAAATGGCCAAGAAATCATAAATTCTACCAGGGTATGTAAACTTATGAAAATAATTTTATATATTTAATATAGTGTATATTTATGTAACCAATATTTGAATACATACAATATATAGAATTGTATGGTTAAACATGTATAAGACATTTTAACACATAAAGTGGGATGAACTAGAGAGTAAATTTTGTAAGTTCAAGTTGTAAATATGTTATTGTGCTTGGGATGGAGAAGTCTTATCAAGACACAAAGAGTTTGATTTAATGATGAACATGCTGGGTGTCATACTATCTGTAGAGAAGGATTTTAATTGGGTGAAAGTATAGGCAATGACTGTTACAAATAAGTTTTAATAAACATATAGGAATTGTGGGAAATAATAGGTTTGGTTGTAAGACAGGTGTCAGATTTATGGTTAGTTACAATGACCAAGCTCTTAGCAACCAATCATATTGTATCTTGCCTGCTTACCTTGTAAGAAACTGTATAAATAAAGTTGAATGATCCTATGTTTTGAACATGATCTTGTCTGTTCCCAGCTGTTATTATTAAACCTGCATCATTGAAGGTTCTGCCTGATTCAAAACGTCATTATTCTACTTCAATACTGAGCAGTCACTAGTGTTGATATCAGTTGCATAGAGTTTCAACATTTAGATAAAAGGATTATTTTCTCATATCTCAATTCACACAAACACCAGAAAAATAAACATTTTTATTATAGGGATGTCATAATTTTAAGAATTTTTTTGCAGTGACTTGCATGTAAGCAGTTGTGCTTTCCTTCCAACTTGATGGAGGTGGCTGTTGTCAGCAGCACCCAGTTCCCACGGCTTTCAGATGTCTTGTTTGTTCAACACCCAATGACTTGGCTGGATTCTGTGAACATCTGAAACAGAATCTGGGTCGGGATAGAGTTCAGAACACCTGTATGCACTTTTATGAACATTGTACAAAATGCATTCTCACAGGCTCCATCCACACTCGTACGACTCCAAAGACCAACTCCTGTACTATGTCTGCAGCCTCTGACCATCTCCTGTATCATGTCTGCAGCCTCTGACCATCTCCTGTATCATGTCTGCAGCCTCTGACCATCTCCTGTACCATGTCTGCAGTCTCTGACCATCTCCTGTACTATGTCTACGGTCTCTGACCATCTCCTGTATCATGTCTGCGGTCTCTGACCATCTCCTGTACTATGTCTGTGGTCTCTGACCATCTCCTGTACTATGTCTGCGGTCTCTGACCATCTCCTGTACTATGTCTGCGGTCTCTGACCATCTCCTGTACTATGTCTGCGGTCTCTGACCATCTCCTGTACTATGTCTGCAGTCTCTGATCATCTCCTGTACTATGTCTGCAGTCTCTGATCATCTCCTGTACTATGTCTGCAGTCTCTAACCATCTCCTGTACTATGTCTGCAGTCTCTAACCATCTGATATTCATTCATTTTTCACTTCCTCCTCCCTGGCCGTGGCCCATCGCATCATTTCCTGTTTGCAATGCCTTCTGGGAAGGGGCGGCAACTTCCTCTGACACTGCCGTTACTGCCGTTACACGGCCTGCTGTAAGTTTATAAAATAACAAACTACTGCTATAAACTAATAAAACAGACCTTAGTTTACAGACTAACTTTACTAGAATACATTAAGCTTGTGTATTATAGGGGTATTTTTATTTAAAAAGTATAATTTCGGCCGGAACACCACTTTAAGGTTTTTCACTTTAATGTATTCTATTCAAAAACCTTCTGTGCTGCAAAATCCCCCCCCCCCCCACCAGCCCTCCTTATACTTACCTGAGCCCAATCTGATCCAGCGATGTGCATGCCTGCCTCCCTCCTTCCTGGGCAGATTGAAAGCAAAGGGAGCATTGGCTCCTGCCGCTGATAATCAAATACTGTGCTGAGTGAACCGCCCGCTCTGTGTCAATAGACGTAGACAGGGCAGCCTGGGAAAGTTGCCCCCATGGAAAGTGACTTCTTACCGTATATTTCTGTCTGCATTTTACATAAGACTGTGCATGTGCTCTGGTTCTGCCATGCCATGCCCTCCCAAATCAGCAATAGGAGTCTCCACCCCCATCTCTTTAACCTCCTTGTGCAGTTGAGAACAGTGGTCACATGACCATTGAACTTAAAAAAAAAAAAATATGCGCAACCACACCACAAAAAGAAGCAGACAACGAGCCAGGACTTGATAAGTGTTTCATAACCTTAAACTTGTAAACAAATCGCAAAAAAAGTGCAGCTCTATCCAAAATGGTATAATTGTGTATAACAAAAATGTCATTTACAAAATGTGTATCAACCTTGATGAACAAAAGTGAACTAAGTAAATGTGTATCAAACAATCTCTCATGCTATTATGCGCAAAAGAAAACAGTAAAATTTTAGAGCCATTAAAGGCAACTGGAAAGTGCAAGTGTCCTAAATAAAATAAAAAAAGTCCACAGATGATCTTCTTAACCACAAACTTTTCCAGTGCTACCAATAGTGCTCCCTTCGCCACCTTGTGACAGCCGTGTTGTGTGATAACATTCTACAAGCGGCATTCATGGAGTATTTCTATATACATTGCATACAGTGCATCTGGGACATTGTTCTCTTATTATTATACATTTTATACTTCACTAAACAAAAAGTCCGAGAGTAGCAGCCTAACAAGATAATATATTTTTTATCAATAATAATTTTTATTATTAAGATTGCTTTAGAGCTGTGCGTGTATTTATGAGCCTGGATTACCTTACCCTTGAACCTGCAGGAATTTGTGGGGAGTTGAACTCGATGAGATTTCCTTTTTTATTTTAACCTTAATAAATATGTAATTACATGTTTGTGCATAGATTTATTGTATATTTATGTTATGTTTTTGTTTTGTTGTGGGGGTGGGGTGGTAGTAGTGGGCTGGTATATTGGAATTTTCCTTTTTCTTTGGTAGTGGTGACCTGTATGCTATGGGCCCATACAGCCTCGGTAATACTGTAGGTACAGTATAGTAATATTTTACAGCACATTGTAAAAGCACTTTTACATGTATTTATCCTTTAGAAAACCGATGTATGGTGAGTTATGCATTCAGTAGAACTTCATATTTTTCATCATAGGATCCTCGCCCTCTGATAATTAGTTTCTGTGGCTTCTCTCCCAGCATGCCGTGTGCTGTCACCACTGTCTCATAGTCAGCGTTTGTCCTGAAGAACATAAGACACAACAGAATTACAGTAGAAATATACTTATGTAGAAATATCCTTTTTATTAAAAGATAAATGACAAACACTTCCATGTATTTGTCATATTAAAGTATCAAAATATTCACAGGCAATAAAAATTAAATTCTCTAATTTGCTTTAAAATCTGGAAACCGCACAAATGTTTGTTTCAGGGTTAGTGTAACCATATTGTTTAAGGAAAAGCCAGGGTTTGAAGACCAAACTATTTGTGAGAATCTAGTGCTTATCTAAAGAATTGCAATGTCTTGTATCTGAAGCCAGCAGAAATCTGTGTAGGGCAGTGTATAATATAGGCCTGTTCTGCCTTTGGCAGTTTATAGTTGCTGGTAGTACACATCACCCCAGTATGTTTTCTTACCTTGCTGTGAAGGTGATTAGTAACATCTCTTTACTAGCAGATGTGTGGCTGACATGAGCCTCCAGCACCCCACTGCTGGGAGAGATGGAAAATACCTCTGCGTTGCTGTGTCTTTCTTGCTTGTCTAAAATAGACCAATATGCACATTGTTAGCTATTATTACATTACATTCTATTATACACTATTAGTAGCTTCCCCCAACATATTCAGCGTCTCATAAGTCTTCATTACCGCAAAATACTCTTTCTTCTCCACTGACCTGGAGATATCCTGCCATGTACAATGGATGTATGGACAATAGGTGTATTGACAAGCATTTTGCTGTATGTTCCAGTGAATGAAAAACACATGGAAATGAGAAAATCCACACGGACAAGAAGAGTAATTTACACCATCATGCTGCATTAAGCGCAAACACAAGTGAAGTCCACAAATGGGGGGCCTTTATTCCAAAAAGCAGATACAAAAGTACATCTTGATACGTTTTGTGCTGTTCTTAATTATAACTTGCATATATGCAGCCGATGGGTGGGTGGGCTTTAACACCGAGTGGCCACATATATGTGTCCATTGGGAACGGCTTTTCTGTGTTGAGATTGGGCTCACTGCGTGCTTCCAGCACAATAACTAAGATGGCATGGCAGCTCCCGACGAATACTTGTGAGCGGAAGGTTCTGATCATGTGACAGCCAATCACAGCAGTCACAAGATCTGGAAGTCTGCCTCCTCCTCCCGCCATTTAAATCCTCTGAAAGGATCAGGGGTGACAGCGTTAAGGGGTTAAATTAAACCTTTCTGTTGTCTTTACATATTGATTTAATTTAGTCCCAGTGTGACTGCATTACTGGGTTTCTATGCTTCTGCATGTAATGCAGACAGATCGTGGCTGGTGGGAGGAGCTGGCAGGGTGCTGTACATAGCTTCCTGAATACCTCACAGCACCCTGCCTCAGTACTTCTCAACTGCCCACAGCCCTGATGCAAGCTGTGTGTGGTTGGTTCTTGAGAATAGTCATAAAAATATCAAAAATGCCTTGATGGGTGGATACCAGTCTGGAGGAATGGACATTGCCAGACAGAACATTTCTGTGCAGACTGTCCTAGGGTAACACCCATTTTGATGCTGATTGGACAAAAGAACTGAAATCCAATAAATGCAGCTCTGCTCCCCCTTCAGATCATATAGTCCAGCAGCTCTCCTTCAAATCACAGCCCCCCACAGCTCTGCCTCCCTTCAAATCACAGCCCCCCACAGCTCTGCCTCCCTTCCAATCACAGCTCTACACAGTTCTGCCCCCCCCCCCCCCCCCATCACATCACAGACCCCCTTCAGCTCTGCCTCCCTTCACATCACAGCCCCAGGGTGCAAAACTGTTCTGCCTCCTGCTCTCTGCCCTGCTGTGATAGTGACAGCAGTGGAGGCAAGGGTAAAGACCGTGGCAGTCCAGATGTGACAGTGACTCGGTCCTGATCCAAACCATGGTCCACCATTTAGTGAAGCCTAAACTAGACAATGCTGGATGTCCTCCAGCCAGGAAAAAGGCAGGCTCTATCTGTCTTGCTGCAGCTTCTAGTGAAATCAGAGTAAGCAATTTCAGTACAGTAGTACAAATGTGTACAACCTGTACAACTGTGCAAGACAGGTGAGACTGGAGTTCAGCTTTAAGAACAATAGCAAGAACAAATCAAGCCATCTAATGTCTGTATGTGTTTTTTTGCAATAAAGCCTCCTGGTGTTCTACCTTTGAGGACTGTACTTGTGTTTGTGCATGAAGCTCGTAGCCTGGTGAATCTGGAGAGTCGATCCATAAAGGAGGGTATACACTATGAAAAAATTTGAAGAAAAATTCCATACGAGGAACGATCGTTCAATTTTTGTATAGTGTATACACAACTTTCAACATCCGAATCAGACTTTCCATACGAAAACTTCCGAAGGGACAAACTCCGAATTTTTTTCTCGTACGTGAACAGAACTAACAATTTTCGTTTATAGTGTACTGTTTTTGTATGAGAAAAATTGGATACAAAAGACTGCGCATGATCAGAAACAATAAATAACAAAGAAAGGCTTTGTCGTTCGAGAATTTTTGTATAATTAATATCATTCTCAGTTTCGACTTGCTGTGAAACATTTAGGAAAACCGGACGATCCTTCTGGTTTTAAGCCTCGTTCATATAAGCGTACTAAAGAATACACCTGGGTGAGGGCAGTGTTTGCCTGCACACGTGTTTTGTGCATCCATGTACAGGCAGTTCCATTCATGTCTATTTGACATCTGTGTGGGTGCATTTCCCTAAACTCACACTTTTGTGTTCGCAGACATGCACCCGCACAGATGTCAAATTGGAAACAGCAGCTGTGTCTGTGCGCAGGTGTACGCATAAGTACATCTGTGTGAACAGGGTCTTGGAGGTATTGGAATTGCTTGCCTGTTCTCAAACAGCAGCTGCTGTTATTGCTCAGGAAAAATTTGTGTTTGCCGCATTTTTTTTATTTGACCCAGTTAAATGCAGAACACCTGCTAAACCACAAGTGTCTGGTATGAATGAGTTCAGTTACACTTCTGTGTGCCATAAAATATCATCCAAAGACCTTGGGTGTGCTTTGTATGCCCAGAAATTTGCAGGGATCTCCTCTCACTTCCTGTTTGACTATGGGACAGGAAGTGAAGGTAAATCTCAACAATGGGACACAGATGGCAAAACAACTGACATGGGTTATAACCCTCCCTTACGCTATTCCAAAATGAAAAAAAAAAAATGTTTGCCTTTAGTTCTACTTTCAAATCTTCAGGAAAAATCTGACATTCTGTAACCCCCAACACATATACTAATTCTGGGGCAGCAAAGCTTAATCTGTTTAGATTTATTGTGAGTGATGCCCTGTAACTACCATGGAACCCAGGTGGCAAAGATTGACAGCTTCCCTCTAAAGCTTCTCACACTTTTTTTGTGAAGCATCCATTTTACCTTATATTATATAAGTGATTATCCAAAGATTCTGTAAAAAAACACCTGTAACCAGCATCTAATTAATTTGTATTAGAATTATTTTCTGATATATATAAAACTTACCCAGCAGAGCCATCCAGTAGCTCTTTGATCCACTTTTATTGAGGAGGAAAACCTCTCGTGTTCTTGTCTGTCCAACAAAGCATGTACCAAAATCCACTGTGCCACTTGAAAACTGAAGCACTGGCACTGTGACATACGCATTCAGTGCCACTTGCTGTAGAAATAAACACATGGCTGGGTCATAGGATGAACTGCTGTACTTCCAGCTAGAACCAATTAATGTTTTTACTATGCTGCCAAATTTCTCTCTCAGGAAGGGCAGTACTCACCTGTGTGCTCTTATTACTATACTCTATAAGTAACTGCTGGGAAAAGTGCAGCCTCCTCTCTCCATTCTCTGACTGCAGCAATGTCACTCCTGGCAGCATCTGATCCTCTGGAAAATGTTGGTAGGTCAGCAGTTCCAGTGTGGTGCAGAAGGACACTTTCACCTGTACAGGACCCAGAATATAAGAGCAATTTCAGGGAACAAGTAAACCAATCAGTGATTTACTAATACTGCCCAACAAACACTGCAAGTGTGCTAAAGCTTGAATGTTCACTCTGTTTACCTAAAATTGTATTTCCACTTTTGCAGCCAAACTGGAATAACACACACACTATATATATATATATATATATATATATATATATATATATATATATATATATATATATATATATATTCTTTCATAAACTTGAAAAAATTAAAGATTGCTGCTTACGTTCTTTATTTATTTTTTTGTTATTTGAAGTGTTACTAAACATACAATGTTCAATTGCCGGTATCCCTTCTATCCATATATACTGTAAATACCATGCCACTTTATTTAATTTAATATAAAAGTATCTGAGTACTTTATTTAATCATTGCTGTTCAGTGGTCTCATGATGTTTTCCAGGTCTTTCCTGTCTTCAGGGAAAGATCTGAGGGAGGAGTTTTTAGTACTCTGCTGATGTATGCTATATAGCAGGGGTCCCCAACCCCCTGTTGATGACCGGGCTGCACTTCGGGAGGTGAGAGGCAATCACGGTCCGCACAAGGCTGACACAGACCGCAGTCGCTGCTCACCACCTGCCGTGTGGCCATGCCCGTGTGTCCTCTACAGTCCTCCTCCAGCCGATGATATCATCCTATTAGCAGGGAAGGGGGCAGGACCAGCTGCAGACTGGGATGGAGAGCTATTCCGCCCCCCTGCCATGCTGATAGGATAACTGGTAGGATAGGTTGTCAGGTGGGCAGGGGAGCCAGGAGAGGACACACGTACTGAGCACAGTCTCTGCCCTGCCAAAGGTAGGAGTCCTTTGCAGGGGAGACAGAGATTAGAATGGGGAGAGAGGCAAGGGGGGGGACTGCAGGGGCACTGTGATGGAGGAGGTTGTGATTGCTAGGGGCACTGTAATATAAAGGGGGCTGCACTGTAAAGGGACACTGTAATCATTACAGTGCAGTCCCCTTTACATCACAGCTCCCCTTTACATTATAGTGCCCCCTTTACATCACAGCCCCCTCTTTGCATTACAGTGCCCCCTTTACATCACAGTGCCCCCTTTAAAGAGCAGTCCCCTTTACATCAGAGTGCCCCTTTACAGAGCAGGACCCTTTACATCACAGTGCCCCCTTTACAGAGCAGTCCCCTTTATTTAAAATGTATTTAATTTTTATTTCAACTTTGTGTATCACCTGAGGCCAGTCACTTCACTGGATATTGTAGGGGTTTACAACCACTTTAAGTTTAAACAATTTCCTATGCTACACTGAATCATAAGAAGCCCGGCTCCATGCTCTGATATAATAACAGGTTGTTTTTTTTCTACTGTGCATGTTTAAAGTTGTACACCTGGTGTAGATTGTGCACCTGAATGTTAGACTTGAAACTTAGCAAACTGCAAAACTTTAATAAAGAAGAATTTATTAAAAAATGCATAGCTTTAAAATAATATAAAGTATTTCCTTTACCAATGTATTTTGTTGTGGGTGGAGCACCATCTGCCCTCCCCACTCTTCGCGGTCGCTCTGGGATGTCCGGACACTTTTGTTTGGATCAATGGCAGAAACAGAGAATGGTTTGGACAGCAGTAGCCGGAAGTATAGAGGAGTCTCTGTGCAGTTGATCAGTTTCAGGCTCCGAGTGGTTTCAATGTCAGTTAAAATCTAGGGAGGAAATATAACAACATGGGAATTAATTTTATCTGATGGCTTTCTGCTCAGGACCTATGGGGTTGATTTACTTAAACTGGAGAGTGTAAAATCTGGTCCAGCTGTGCATGGTAGCCAATCAGATTCTAACGTCAGCTTGTTCAATTAGGCACTGACAATAAAACCTGGAAGCTGGTTGGTTTCTATGCAGAGCTGCACCATATTTTGCACGCTCCAATTTTAGTAAATCAACCCCTATGTGTAATTGGAGAATCATTGCAACACTGAATTCAGACTTCAGCAAAGCTGCTTGAAACTTGTCAAAAGCTTTAGAAATGTTTACCAAATGCTTGCTGTACACACTGCTCTGATACAAGCCAACACCTGTGAGAACAAGGTCTTACTGTGCTCACCAACAAACACGCTGCTATGTTCTGAGCATGTAATAGGCAGAAGAATGCAGCAATGACATTCTGCATCTCATTCTTGATACAATGGGCCAATGCTCTAAAATTCTGATCTCTCAGTCTGCATTTCCTCAACTCATGGCGTGTAAATATCATTCCTCGCAGCTGTAAATACCCAACACAATCTGAAATAATCCTCCCAATCCAACAAAGCAAAATCGTAAGCTTTTGGTTTCAGGCCACTTGGAGTTACAATCTGCAATCCGCAGGTGGCTGGGAGGGGATATGTCCTCTCCTCATCACCTTTTTTACCCACTGTGCTACAACTGCATGCACTGCAACAGTTGTAGGGTGGTTGGGACGCGGCCTCCCAAGGGGTATAATTTTTGCTATGGCTGTGGCATTTGTACAACTCCCTCCAGTTGCTGCGATAGATAAAAAGGGTGGTCGGGGGGGCTCAACTGGCTTTTTTTTTACCACTACCCAACTGGAAGTATAAACCAGGCCTAAGTGTCTATGGTTGCATGAAACTTAACATTGATAAAAGACATCAGTTTTGATACTAACAGGAGAGGTTTTCCTATCTGGGATGAGGTCACTTGCTATAGAATAAAACACCAGCCCTTCCTCATCATCGTCTTCCACTTCTACGGTGAGCCTGCAAAGGAAGAAAAACACTCACAGTATCAACATTATCAATCTGTACTCTAAGAAAAACTAACCCACTATTCAATGATTCAGCTCATACCTATGTTTCAAAGTGAAGGAGGAATTTAAAAAGAATCCAAATCTGAGGAAGACTGGCAACAAATTTGGTCCATGTTTACCACCAGTACTCTAAAGTTCTTACCCATTGGTACATGGTACCCTCCATTTTGGCACATCTCCACCCTGTGCAATTTAATAAATATGATAAATCCCCTTCCCGCAACACCCCCGCTCTCTTTTCTTATTCTCCTTAGTTCCTTTATTGTTATTTTTTTCTTTCCACTTACCGCTTAAGGTACTCTGTGGGACTTTATTTCAAGCTCAGCTTTTTACACTTCACCACCATGATGTGCCTTATCTCCCTTATTCTTGGTTTTCAATATTTCTTGCTTCATAAGATGGAGTTTTTTTTAGCATGCACTTTACCCAACATATATTTTGGACAAAATGTGATAAATGTGACCGTTATTTTCCCGTTTGCACCCCCAGATCAGACAGGCTAGATACGGACCTGGTTGAAAGCATCAACACATTTGCATTTTATGCTTGTGGCCCTGTGCACAGCGGTGGTTGGGCGGAGCTTTAGTGCACTGTTATAGGGCCCACCCCGCTGATGCCACAGGCCAAAATCTGGTGGGGCACAGCCCACCTCAGCACCCCCCCTAGATCTGGCCTGCTGTCCAGACTCTAAGTTTATACATTGTATCTCTGTAAAATGCTTTCAAAAACATAATAAAACAATTAAAACTTAAAACAGAAATGCTCATATAAACAAGGCAACCATACTGATAAAACAATGGCAAAATGTGTGTTTGTGTGACATTAAAACCCAATTCCAGCCAACCACTGTCAGATTTTTACTGCTGTTATTGTCCCTGTTGGGAAGATTTCTCTTCATTTCCTGTTCTGGTGAGAGTTGGATCTGAGGCTAGGAATAGATGAGAAATCACTCCAGTGGAGACAGTAATGACTATTCACTCTCTTGCTACAAATAAATGGGTTACCTTAACACAATACATGTTAATTTGTGACATAACATGCATTAACACATGTGCGTTTAATGCACCACAGCAGACTGGGCTAATGTAAATAAAAGTTCATTAAGTATTACCAGACTAACTGAACAAAATTCAAAAATCCTTTGGTAGATAAAACAGCTCCTATATACTGTAGATTATGTGGGCTGATTTCCTTTAGCCCAGCTTTAAAATAATTACGGCAAAGTAATATATATATAATCATGCACAATCTTACTAAGCTCTGTCACACATAATATACAGTAATAAGGTTAAATTGCAAAGCAAATAGAACATTACTGAAGGGTTTTACATGTCAAATTATAATGCCCTAAATAGACTTCAGAGTCCCCCAGGAGTCTGGTAAAAGTCTGTACTCACAATGCTGGCTTCACAAATGCCTGTAGCTCCATTTTGATTGGCTCTACCCCATATCC
Source organism: Aquarana catesbeiana (assembly GCF_042186555.1). NCBI lineage: Eukaryota > Metazoa > Chordata > Amphibia > Anura > Ranidae > Aquarana > Aquarana catesbeiana. The sequence continues at coordinate 104,352,985 of NC_133328.1, forward strand.
ATGCTGTCTTTTTATTCTCCCAGGGACCAGTTTTGCTGACTGAAAGTCAGAGAAAAGAATGTACATGCATAGTTAGATGTGTTTTAAAGTTATGAAGAGAAACAAATAAAACCATATTCGAGTGATATCAGAATTATGAAAATATATTTACCTTGTCATCCAAGCTGAGAAATCCCAGGGCATATCCACTGCATTCTACCTTCTTGGTGACCCCAGAGAGCATAAGAGGAGTGAAAGATACGTGTATGCTACTGTAACCTCCAGAAGGAACAATCTGCAATATAACATACAAAGTCTAGATCTACCACTGTAAGGTGTAACATAAAATGAAAACTAGTGATAAACAACAGCAACCATAACATCTCTTAAGGCCCATTTCACACTGCCGCGACCTGAAAGTTGAGCAACTTACAGTGAGACTTTGCCAGGAGTACTACTTTGAGGCTCAAAACCGATAGAAGTCGCCTTGAAGTAGTACAGGAACCTTTTCTAAAGTTGGAGCGACTTCAGTAGTGCTAATTAAGACAGCTCTCATTGACTAACATGGGATTTCACAGGTCACACGACTTGGGGTCTAACAAGTCAGATCCCAAGTCGCGGCAGTGTTAACCAAGCCTAAAAAAAGAGTGAGAACGCTTCAGCTATAAATTTAAATGCATCTAAACCCAAGAACAAAACTGCAATATATTGAAGCTTACTGCTTCTTAAATGTTGTGGCTGCATTAGATTCCTTTGCTAGGCTTTTTCCCTTTATTTTCACCAGATGATCCTGCGAGAAACATACTTCTTGTCCTAGGTTGACAGCACTCAGTATACTGTATCTATGGAAAACAGTATTATCATCCTCAGAAGGAACTGTGTTAGGACTACAGAATGCCTCCCCATCTCCTAATTTCCATATTTTAGAGAAGGGTAATGTTCTGAAGTTCACAAACATGGACCATCCGAGCTTCCAGTACCTAAAGGAAGTTAGGAGTTTGTTGGATTTTTGCTGGAAAATAGTATCATTCCTTTAGAATTTTGACTTACCTGTAAGGTCCATATCTTTGAGTACAGTAGAGGACACAGGTCCTTATAAGAGAGAGCCACCAGCTCATAAACATATCTGACAGATGTGGCAGCAACTAAAAAGCTATTTTTGTCTTGGGAGTAAGCCTCATCTCACAAAGCTTTCAAAATGGGGAGGTTGTTATTGTTCCCAGATCTCCAAGCTAAATTTGCATTACCCCTACACATATTATTTTACTACTTACAGTTAGCTCATGCAGTCAAGGCGCAGGGTGAGATGGCAGAATGGGTGCTTTCACCCACTCCCATTTTTCATTCACTTCAGAAAGCGTCTGAAACAAATGGCTTTATCTCGCAATGTTACCACATGCTCCTGACGGAGTTCCTGAGGGCTCATCCTACTAGGGCAATGTCTCAGTGGGAGGAGAATGTGGGCACATTAACAGGAAATCAGTGGGAGGAGGCCTTTCAGTCGGCTAATACATGTTCTCTTAATGAATCACAGAAGGTACCCCAATTATACGTTCTACTCAGAGTACACTACACCCCAGTAAAAGCTTTGTTGGATGGGCAGGCTACCTGACTCGCTATGTGATAAATGCAGGTGTATGTCTGGGGATCTTAGCCATCTCCTCTGGCGATGCCCAAAGCTCCACTGTTACTGGAGCAAGGTACTCTCCACACTTAATGAAATTTTCCAAGTGTCTATGAACCCTTTCCACTGTTTACTCTGAATTCTTAAGGAGGTCATCTCAGAGGAGATTACAAGGATAGCTTTCTCTAGGGCCCTATTTCAAGCCAGGAAGCATATTCTCCTGGGCTGGAAGTCTGCGCCCCCCCAGTTAAAACGTGGGTGACTCATATGGGTGGTACAATTCTCCTGGAGAGATATATCTATCAACACAGGGGCCGGCTCCATAAATGTGAAAAAGTGTAGCTAGACACTCCTGGGATGTCCCCAAGGGAGCTTGTCCTGATGAGAAGTTTGCAGTGTCCCATGGGATGAGTGCACCCTGGGGGACTCCGGGGAACCTGGATGGGGTGTAGAAGTCACCATTGTCTCTCTATCGTCAGTGTCACGTAGAAAAACTGTGCTTTAGGATAGGCCTATGTGGCAAGTGAACAGGTTGCTGCCTCCCTTATGCAGAGCACTCACATGGGGTACCCTGCTAATCATACGTAAACTATCAGAAAAATGGGTTGATTGGCGCTACCTGGAAAACCTGATTGCTAAGCATATACAGGAAAAAACCTTAGAGATGGTTTTATATTGTTACAGTCTTACACATCAATGTACATATCACCTCAATCAGTATATAAAGGGGGGATATCCCAGTAGCTGGTAGCTAGTGGGAATGGGTAGGAGGCGTTCTAAAATCCCTACACAGTAGGTTTTGTTGTTGTATATATGAAGATAAATGTTATAAAATGTAAGCAGAGTGATGTACAGGTAAATACCTGAATTAGTGCACCATTACCAGAGAAATTGCACTGTATGTATATTAATATGCAATTTTATAAAATGTAAGCAGAGTGATGTACAGGTAAAGCCCTTTTTTATATTTTTTAAAGCATGAGGGCATTGCAGCACCTCCATCAACCAGGATATATCCGAGGCATCCATCGCAAGCAACAGGGAGCAGTGAGTTCTACTTAAAGCATTACAGGCCCATTACCCCTGTAGGGGTACCAGGAGTCGGTGAGTAGGAAATCAGAAGGGGGAGCACAAAAGTCACCTGGCAACATTTTATGCACTAAAGTCACCCCTGGGAGTTCCTGACCTGATACAGTGACAAACTTATGGGACTATTGCACTCCACTGTCATTCAATTGCTGCAGCATATGCTGGGTCCAGGTCTCACTATATGAACTGTAATGCACCTATATGGTTCACACTCCAAGCTTGATGCATGTACTTCTGTGGTTGATGCACAATATACATCACTGTGATACGTTTACTGCAGCATATGTTATGTTTCAGCCTTATTGTATTACTTGAGTTGCATCTAAATGGATGATATAGTTTAAAGTGTACCTAACTGGCTTATTGCTTACCAGTACTATATACAGTTATTATAGTGCATATTAATATACATACAGTGCAATTTCTCTGGTAATGGTGCACTAATTCAGGTATTTACCTGTACATCACTCTGCTTACATTTTATAACATTTATCTTCATATATACAACAACAAAACCTACTGTGTAGGGATTTTAGAACGCCTCCTACCCATTCCCACTAGCTACCAGCTACTGGGATATCCCCCCTTTATATACTGATTGAGGTGATATGTACATTGATGTGTAAGACTGTAACAATATAAAACCATCTCTAAGGTTTTTTCCTGTATATGCTTAGCAATCAGGTTTTCCAGGTAGCGCCAATCAACCCATTTTTCTGATAGTTTACGTATTGTCTCTCTATCAGGCCAATGTTCTCAAGTTATGGTGTCTATGTACCTGTTTGTGCAGACTGTTGTGGTATATTTGGGGTTGAGTTTTGTTGAATATGATAGGTGGGGGATGCAATAAGTCTCTGTAACTGACGTTTTCAAACTGTAAGTTGTAAATGTCTTTATAATTTGATGTACTGGAATGACAAGCTTTACTGAATTATTTTCCTTTTATGTACCATGTGTTTTCTCAATAAAACTTTTTTTTGATAAAAAAAAGAGGCTACTTTACAGGAGAAGTCATCTAGGGCGATATCCTTGATGGGCTCAAAGGGTGGTTTCTGCAGGACAGAGAGAACCAATTTGAGGTCCCCAGGAAACATAGGGTGATGTGAGGGAAGCCTGATCTGATATACACCTTGAATAAAAGTTTTGCTGAAGTAGAGGGAGGCCAGAGATTTTTTGAAAAAGAATGGACAAAGCTAAAATCTGTTCTTTCAGATTGTTTTAGGTCAAGTTCTGAGCAAGTCCTGATTGTAGGAAGGCCAAAATGTGAGGCAGAGTGTTCTCTCTGGGACTTAAGTGTCTGTGTTCACACAAGGCGAAGAAGAAATTTTAGGTTCAATTATAGATTTTTCTTGAAGCAGCTTTTATTGCTTTTAGCAAGGTGGGAATGACAGACTCAGAGACCCTTATGACCTGGGCATCAACAGCCATGACGCAGGTCTAGTCTGTTGGAGAGACCTAGTAGTCTTAGTATGTCAGTGTACCAGGTTTATCTAGGCCAGTTTGATAGAATGAGAATCACTTCCTTGCTCAGCTTCATGGAGCAGGCAAAGTAGAATTCACGCTGGATGGAAGGAAGAGATTTGCCCGAACTGAGACCAGGGGGCTATTAAGGCATCTGATGCAATTGCTAGAGGATCCTTGGTCTTGGCCACAAACAGAGGTAGCTTGTTGTTAAATCTAGAGGCCACATCTGGGGTCTCCTATCTCTGACATATTAGGTTGAAGATGTCAGGGTGAAGGGCCCATTCCCCTTGGTTCAGGCAGTAACAGTGGAGGTAATCCGCCTTCTAGTTGTCCACTCCTGGGATGTGGACAGTAGAGATCATTAAAAGGTGAGTCTCCATTCATGAGATGATCTGGCTTGCTTCCTTCAAAGCTACAAAGAATATTGGGCTGCCAAGTATGGGCAAGAAGTGGCTAGAGATGTTGTAGGGTAAGCCCAGGAGTCTCCGCACCTCTCTCCAGGCTATGACAGTGTCTCTAATCGGTAGATTAGATCTTAAAGGAGGAGGCAGAGAATATAGTCTAGGATCACATCTCACATAATGTCATAGAGGCACCCATTAGAACATCCCTTTTTCCAGAAACCAAGGGATACCACCCCTACAGACGTTGTAATGTTTGTATGCATAACGCATGTGGACGTAGGAAGTCTGAGACATTTCAGTCTTAAGCTACTTCTATTACATATCACATGAAACATTTCACCACGTGTGCTACATGCTTTATAGTGTACCTCATCACTTGCCCATGCAATAGACAATACGTGGGCCGCACGATAAGGGCGTTTAGCACCCGGGTGAACGAGCATATTACAGCATTAAACTAGGCCGTACCAATCATAGTGTGCCTCGGCATTTTCTGGAACATCATGACAGAGATCCGTGGGGCACTAAGTTTCAAATCATTGATCAATATATTCCGCATTGGAGGGGGAGCCCGTGCATTAGAGGGGTTTCTCAACTAGAAACTTTTTGGATATTCCAGCTAAAGAGTTATTTCCCCCATGCGTTGAACGTTGAATGGGACCTGAATGCTTTCATCAATAAATCATGATCTACTGTGGACTTGGCTCCATTTTTTACGGTACACCTGGGTTTGGTAGCATTCATCTTTGTTGTTCCACCTTTTACCCATCACTGTTTACCCCCCTTTTTATTTACCCATTTTTATTCAGCACAATTTAAATAAGTAAGGCATGATTCATATACTGATACAGTATTTTTGGCCTCTTTTGGGGTCACATATAGTTACCAGATACACTATTTTTATAAATTTTTTATATATTTTTTATATATTTATCATTTATTCAAGATGGATGTTGAGATAGATTGATTTTTGTTTCATAAGTCAAATTTGTTCTATAGATACCACTATGATGTGCATCAAATATGAGATAAAAGTTCCTCTTGTATATGTTTTTGAGTGTTACTAAGGAGTATATGAGTTCAGGAATTGATGTCCCCATGTTTTTAATATGTTTGCTATGCTTTTTCATTTTGATCTTTACAACAGTTTCGCCATGCTAGTACATCTGTGCTTAATTTAGGACATCCGATGTCACATATAGCTGTCCAGTCACCTGCGCTCTATCCCTCTGTGCAAAGATGATAGAGCGCGATAGGTGGGCGGAGCTACGCCCCTCCACATTATACATCCACACTAGCCTCTTCCTTGTATGATATTGAGGCTTGAAACACAGAGAGCCAGAGCTTGGGGAAGACTTCCTGCAATGTGATGTCAGGTGGTGGTTTTGGCACCAGTCTGACAGCTGAAACAGATTTTAAATCAATTATGTGTCTATATATACAAGCGTGATACCAGACAAAGGACAATATGCCCCAGTAGAAGGACCTCTAGTCCGAAACATGTCGGGTTGATTTTTTGTTCCTGGTACCACGCTACTTTTTATTGTGATCACTTTTATCTTGGCTGCTGTTATCTGGATTTTTACCCTATTTGGTTTAAAATAAACCTGCTTCTTTGGATTTAAGCACTATGTGGAGCCTTTTTTTCCTTTTCCATGTCCCCATGATGGCTTTGTGAAAAGTGCATTCCTCCTATATACACCTGTTGGAGAAGTGCGTACAACCAGACCTGGAACATCTGATGTCTTTAGGTCGTTTACCATTGCTACAAAGGAACCAGTGGAACCTGCCGTATATGCCTCTACAACAAACATCTATGTGGATTGATCGATCCTTAAGCCTGTATGACACCTAGCCGTACAGCAAACGTGTCCACCTGTTCCGGTAAGCGTATTTGCTCCATTCATTCTTTGCTGTGGATACTGAGTATTGGAACACCACCTCTATGAAACCACGTAGCACCCTTGAGATACCTCTCACTCATCTTACATTTATACTGCTCACCTTTGTTGAACATTTATATGACCATAATGTTCACATTATTGGTCGTTAATATGAACATGGACTCACTATAATAATACAATATTGTATTTGGCTTCCTGCATTTTTTATATTTAGTTAATTACTATCATGCTGCACAGCTGATAGTCACATTTGTGTTGATTTTTATGCATAGCGCTGCATTGTTTTTTCTTTTTAGAATGTAAAACAGCCTGGAGATTGAACGGGGACACAAGGGCGGCCTCCAGCATGTACTTGGAGTAGCGTGAATTTTTGGACAGCCAATTGATACCCTGCCGCAACAGGCAAGAGATATTATAAAATCTAATATTGGGCAGGCCTGCACCACCCTCACTCTTCGGGAGACGTAGTTTTTGAAGCGCAATTCTTGGCTTTCTGCCATGCCAGAGAAATGTGAGCAGAGCAGTATGTATTCTTTGAACATCTATATGTTTTATCAGAAGAGGAAGAGTCTGCATTGGGTACAGTAATCTTGCAAATGAGACCATTTTGAAGAGATGGCATCTCCCAAACAGCGAGAGGGGCAGGGTCGCCCATGCTTCCTACTCCTGTACAATCTTAGCTATCACTGGAGGGTAGTTTAGACTATATAGAGAGGAGGATTCCCTACCAATGCGAATCTCTAGGTAGGTGATATGTTGCTTTGCCACTATAAACGGAGAAGAGTCAATCCAGTTTCGAGACAGCTGTGGGTTGAGTGATAATATTTCGCGCTTGTTGAAATTGATCCATAGCCCTAAGCAGGCCCGGAAGGTCGCAAACAGTTCCTGAAAGAAGGATATATCCGAGGAAGGGTTGGTAGAGAAGAGAAGAATGTCATCGGCAAATAGCGCCGAGCGAACAACTTGACTGCCTACCGCTGACTCCTGAGGGGGATTCTGGAGAGCGGTTCAATAGCTATATTGATGAGAAGAGGGGAAAGAGGGCATCCTTTATGAGTGCCTTTGATGAGTGGGATGTCAGGAGGAAAGTCGGGGGTAACGAGGCGGGCAGTTGGAGAGGCGTACATCTTTTGAACAAAATGTAAAATGGGGCCTGACATGTCAAACGCTCTCATGACCAGGGCACAGCCAGGAGAAGCTAATGTTATCGAAAGCCTTTTTGGCTTCTAGCTATATAATGGCTGTGTCCTGGTCAGAGTGAGTCCTAGAAAACTCAAGGACTAGGAGGATTTTGCGGATATTAAGGGTGGCAGAATGTCCCGGGGTGAAGTCTGATTGGGCCTGATGGAGGATTACTGGAATATTGTGGGTGAGGCGGGATGCAATGATCTTGGAGAGGATTTTCGCATCGACGTTGATAAGGGAGATGGGCCTGTAGGAACCAGGGAGAATGGGATATTTCCCCTTTTTAGCAATGAGTTTGATGTCTGCTTGAGATCCGGAGGGTAGATATGGGCCTTTGGCCCACATGGATTTGTAGACATGGCACAAAGTATCTGGGATGAAGTCCGATGTGAGCTTGTAGAATTCCGCGGAGAACCCGTCCGGGCCAGGGGCTTTCCCTATAGAGATGGATTTAATAGTAGAGCGGATATCATCTTGGGAGATGGGAGCGTTTAGAGATTCCAGTTGTTCAGGGGATAGAGCAGGTAGTTTAATTCCCGCAGGTAATTTGTTTGCCGCTTCCATATCGATAGGGTCCTCTGAGTAAAGGGTTGGAAAGTATTTCGTTATGAGGGCACTGATCTCAGAGGGCGCATTAACAATAGCACCATTAGGTGAGCGTAGAGCTCTAATATGCGTCAGAGGGTGGCGGTCCAAGCATAGTTTTGCTAGTAGCTTGTCTGCCTTGTTGCCAAATCTGTGGAGATGAAGAGTAGAGTATGATTGCTTAGTGCTCTCCTGCTGCGCAGACCAATGGTCAAAGTCGCGTTTAGCCGCTTGCCAGGAGAGTGTATTGGCAGGGGTGCGGTTTATAGACAGAGCATAATGGGACAATCGTAGAGAATCACTGGCTTTAAGATACTGTGTGCGAGTTTGCCTTTTGAATTGCGTGGTGTAAGAAATAATGCGCCCTCTGAGAAAAGCTTTCCCAGTTTCCTAAAACAGGTTAGGGGTAGCAAGGTAGGCCCCGTTGGTTTCGGTGAATTCTGCCCAGGCAGTGCAGAGGGTGTGTTTAAAATCATTGGTCCCAGTCAGAAAGGAGGGGAAGCGCCAGGTACGTGCGCTGCGAGGGGATGTAATTCCAGAAAATTGGACACTGATGGGAGAGTGGTCAGAGATAACCATGTCTTCTATGGTTGACGAAATCACTAAGGGGAGTGCCCCTGGGGACCAGAAAAAGTAGTCAATACGAGAGAATGAGCCATGGGGAGGGGGAGAAGAAGGTATATTCCCTATCTGTAGGATGAGAGGTCCGCCAGATATCTGTGAGGTGGAGGGAGGAGATCGATTGGACTAGCATAGTGGGAGTGTCAGTAGAAGAGGAGCATTTAGCAGGTCCCTGGGTGCGGTCCTCGGACATGTGCATAACCGAGTTAAAGTCTCCCCCATTAAGATGAAAGTGTTCTGGAGTCTGCAGAACCCAGGAGTTTAATTCTTGAAAAAAGGACTGCCCCGGGGAGTTAGTGCCATAAACATTAGAGATAGCGATGTCAGGGAAGGCAACCATTAGGTGAAGAGTAAGTCTGCCACTGACCGAGTCCGTCTCTATGGAGCGAATTGTGTGGTGGAGGTTTGTGGATTAAGATGGCAACTCCTGCTTTATGTTCTACTGCTGGAGAACCGTAGGCCTTACCTAGCCATAATTTACAGAAGCGAGAAAGTTTGTTTGCGGCCAGATGGGTCTCCTGTAGGAGAGCAACATCTGCCCGCTAATTCTTGAGGTGTCTCAAAATTTGCATGCGCTTGTTAGGGGAGCGCAAACCCTTGACATACCATGAAATTACCTTTAGGTGATCCCCAGCATCCGAAGGAGCCATGACTGACGCAGTAGATAGACTTGAGGTAGCTCAATCGGGGGTAATACTACCACAGACATCGCCCCGTCAGATCCAGTATCAGTGAGGCTTTGGTAGAATGCCAACAATAAACAGGAAAACGAGAGAACAGTTAACCAGATGCATAAAACATGGATAAAGGGGAGGGCAAGCCTCCAAAAACATTTCAGGGACTTCACTTTTTTCCCCATGTAATAAGCTCCCAAATCTCCCCCACCCAAGAGTGCTTCCTCTCTGTATGCAGATGTGAAAAAGCTCAAAGGAGGGGGGAGAGGGGATGGTCTTCAATAGACAAATTGTGCAAACAAAATTTTTGAAGTATGGCGTGCTAGTCCGCATAGTTTAGATATCTAACAATCACTGGTCGAGGCTTGGAGGTTTCTGACGGCTGACCGATACGATGGGCACGTTCCACTAGGCAGGGAGTGCGTAGGCCCAGTTGTTCCAGGATGGTGGCAGAGCAGATGGCGGTCAGCGCGATAAGGAATATGATTCGAGGAGTCCTATGATGCGGAGGTTGTTGCGTCTGGAGCGATTTTCCAGGTCATCCACTTTTTCCTGGAGCACCTTCTGCACGGTGGACAGCCTGGCTACAGCAGCAGACATTGCAGCAGTATCATCCTCTATGGAAGAGATTCGCTCCTCTACGTAATCGATTTTCTGGGCTTGATGCTGGATGTTCTTGTGCAGGTGTTCTAGCCCTTTAAGAACCGCTTGGTCTACTGCTTCAGTGACCATGGGGGTTAGGAGGGAACTACTGCCTGTGCTATGCTTGAAGGAGAGGCAGGGTCCATCTGTGTGGGTGCCTGCGTGTCAGTGTGTGCCTGCATTGTACAGAGCTCAGCAGAGGGGGCATGCACCATATTGGCTTTAGCGTGTGTCATGTGCCCTGTGTCTCCTGTGTCCGAGCGGGGAGCAGGGGCCATTCGGGGAGCGGATCGCTACAGAAAATGATCCATGGTGGTTCCCCTGGCAGGAGAGAGGTAGGAGAAAGGGTTACCTCGGACACCGGCGGGCTTAGAAGCGGGTATGACAGGAGTGCGGCGGGAGCTGTGATCTCCTAGCTCCTCTCCATGCGGCGCCGGAACCGGAAGTTCACTGGTGTTTTTTGGCTTCTGTGCTCACCTATGGGCTTCGCCTGTTATATTTTGGGTTTATATTTCCTTCTCTTCTATCACTTCCAGGACCACCTTCTAATTTGCTTCTCTCTCTGAGCTCCTGTTTGCCTAGTGTTTTGTGTATTTAGTATCTGACTTCCCGTGTACTGACCCCAGCCTTGTTTTCTTCTTGTACTTGTCTGCCCCTCACCCTGACCTCGGGGCTCATTTCCTGGATCCTCTTCTGTCTCCTGCCATCTGTACTCTGCATACACGAGTGGTCTCTGTATCATCAGCTGGGCGTACCTGGGGGCCACTACCTGGTTGTAGCTTGTTATACAGTAAGTCCATCCCCACCATCAGGGAAAGAAGCAAGCTGGGGCTTAGACTCCGCACCCTGGGGAACCCTGTGTTGGCGTTCTACAAGGGCTCACTACCACAGAAATCTGACAATATGCTAATAGGCATCCTGGATGTCTACGGATGCCAAGTATTCCCCTTAACAATAACTAACCTTGTAGACGTCATGCAACATTTTGGAATTTTTAGGTAATTGTTGAGGGATTTTAGGTCCAGAAAAGGATGATTCCTCCCGCTGAGCATTGGTAGCATGAACAGGTTTGAATAGAATCCTTGGAGCCTGTCTTGTGGGGTTACTGGCATAACTACTCCCTTGGACAAGAGATGGTTCAGTGCATTGTGCTAATGTGACTGTCCTTGGACAGGTTTTGATTGATTTGAGAAAATAAAGCATTGAGAGCGTAGAGTTTGGAACTCTATTTTGTATACCTTTGAAACCACCTATTGAACCCACAGGTCTGGAACGTCTGTGACCCAGAGAGAAGCAAACTGTAACAAACATCCCCTACTCTTAGGAGTGAGAGTGCTGCTCCATTGGACATTGAAAGAGATCTTTAGGGTGGGCTTTGTGGGCCAGGTCTTTTGCCAAAATGAAGGGCTGAACATAGATTTAAGCCTTGGTAGAGTGATGATGAGGTGCTCTGTGTTTGGAGGGGTAGCCGTTCCTGTGGAGGTGGTGCCTCACCAAAAAGACACCCTCCTTCAAACAGCAAACATGTGAGGTGTCTTTTACAGACAGCCTCAGCTGACCAGGCTTTGAGCCACAACATTCTGTACATGTGAATGGAGATTAGAGCCATTCTGCAAATTTGTCTTATAACTTGTTCTAGTGCAACCATTCAAAACAGCATAGCAGGAGGTAATTAACTGTACTTTCTCAGTTAAAGTGATACTAAATGCTAATTTTGTTGCTTTAAAATAAAAAAAGATATTATACTTACCTGCTCTGTGCAATAATATTGCACACAGGAAAGGGGCAGAATGAAATGACTGTCGGTTTGCATGAACAGGCCCAGCAGTGCTGGAAAGAGGAAAAAGCTGGGGACAGCGATAGGTAAAGCTTGGGAAAAAATGTTTTAATATTGGAGGATGGAGGGAACACGAAAAAAAAAATTGTATTTTTTGTGACACACAAATGTAGACCACCACCTGCACGATGAGTTTAAAACATGGGGGGGTTATTTACGAAAGGCAAATCCACTTTGCACTGCAAATGCACTTGAAAGTGCACTGAAAGTGCACTTGGAAGTGCAGTCGCTCTAAATCTAATGGGTAGATCTGAAATGAGTGGAAGCTCTGCTGATTTTATCATTCAATCATGTGCAATTTATTCTCCGTGCATGTCCCCCTCGGATCTACAGCCACTTTACTTCCAAGTGCACTTGCAGTGTAAAGTGGATTTTCCTTTAGGAAATGACCCCCATGGTGTTGTGTCTGCCAATATACTCAGAGCATAGGATTCTCTGGTATATATAAACAAGCAAACTTTTGGCTTACTGTCTGTCTTGGAGTGATGCAATATGGATAATCAGAGGCCACTCCTTCATGAGGTCTCAGAATGACAGAAATTAATTTATGTTCCGGAGAGAACTCTCTTTCTTGGTCATTGTAATTGTCACTCAATTCTTCAGCCTCCGTGATCTGTTCCATACCAATTGTTTGCTGAAAGAAGAAGATTTACATTATAATCCACATCTTAACAAAAACATACATTTCTAATAGTCATTAGAAGTAATACTTAGTAATATTGTTTGTCTTTTTCTGAAGTTGGAAGGACTGCTTTTTTTCGTGAAAAACAAATTTCTTTTACCAAACACAAGGCATGCTCTCCCTGCTTTAGGATAATTGTGGGTTAGTAGCCTCATGCCTTGTTTGTGTTCATCTCCACTATTGGATCTTTTCCAAGTGATGCATGAAGAACAAAAAGTAAAAGGTCCCGATGAACGCTGGGAGTAGAGATTTTTATTTTGTTTGAATTTGAACCTACTCCGTCAGGACATGCTAAAGAGGAGCTGGAATGGCCTTTTACAGGCCCAGATTATTTTTAATTCTAGAATGTGTATCAGGGACATGCGGTGAGGTCAGTGGCTGGTGAGGCACTGGCTAGTATTAAAGCCACACAGCTTACATACGCCGTGAACGTTCGAGCGAGAGCAATAATTCTAGCACTAGACCTCCTCTGTGACACAAAACATGAAACCTGTAAAAAATTTTAAACGTCGCCTATGGAGATTTTCAAGTACCGAAGTTTGGCGCCATTCCACGAGTGTGCGCAATTTTAAAGCGTGACATGTTATATATATATTATATATATAATGTGGGGGTTCTGAATAATTTTCTAGGAAAAAAAATGATTTTTACATGTAGGAGAGAAGTGTTAGAATTGGCCTGGGTGGCAAGTGGTTAAATACCATAAGTAAGTAATATACAAAAAAACTATTATATATTGTTTGTAAGGTAATTTACTATACTTTCAAAAACTGTACTTAAGCAGGTGATTTAACTGACAAATTACTGAAGTTTGAAGTTATAACTTCAAACCAGTAATTTTACGGTAAATAGATAAATAATAAATTATTATGTAATATCATACAGCATAATAATATGATTTAGCTTGATTAAAATAGTATCTTTTCAGCAGGCAGCAGGTTCTCATTCTCCCTCTTAACTGTTTGAGAAAAACATGGGATTATAGGTAAATCTTATACCAATAAACCCATGGTTTTTCCTTCTAGTTAAGGGGGCTAGGCTGGAAGGGAGCATTTGTCTTTTAGCTATATGCCCCCTTCTATGACACTACAGTGAAAGCAGAGCCTCCATTGCAGAATTTTTTATTGGACAGCTTGTTCCAATGGTGCTTTACCATTGGTCCAAGGCTCCAAGCTTTCCATTAAGCTCAGTGCTTCTAACAAGAAGTGAGAGGCACTGTGAGCTCATCCTTTCAGTCTGCTGCAAACAGAGTGTGCCAGCTTGTATTTAAACTGTCCGTTCTGTATGTAGCTTTTGACAGGCTGCACAAGAAGCCCGTATTTCTGGAACTATAGGCGACAGAAGCCCCAAATTTTGACCAGTGGTAGGGTAGGACCAGTGGTAGGGTAGGACTTCAGCTACCTACCTAGTCACCTCAAAGCTCCAATGTTTTTTTTGTTTTTTTTGGTATTTTTTTTATGTTCATGGCAGGTGAGGCTCTGCCTCCCCTGCCTCCCCTGAGTGCATGTCCCTGATGTGTATGACTGTTTAAACCCATAAGTGTTATTCTGTCACAGAATAGGTTGCTGTGTTTCTAAAATTGCATTGTGGTTAGGTGGTGTGGCCCGTGCAGATGCAAATCGTTTTTTTTTTTAAATAATATTATTGTTATTATCACTGGTTTTACTATTAATAATAATAATAACAACAAAATTAATAGCTCACAGAATCCAAAAACGTCAGTAAGCTGCTTGAATAACACAGCAGCATCTTCTGTTTCTTAGGGTATTTCATGATGTCATCACTGGTCATAAATTATGTTGCTCACCCACGACAAACATTACAAGGAGGTCTCAATCTTATGTTAATTCTCATGTATTTTATATTCTATAGATAAAGTGGTTGTATACCCACTTTTTAAAATTTTACCTGTATGGTTTAGGAGATATTCACTTTGCATGCAGCCGCTGACGTCAGCGGCGCATGCGCTGTGAATACCCAGCTGAAGGGCCGGCAGACGCTGCTGAACCTTGTCGGGAAGAAGTCTCCCGCGCACATGCGTGGGAGTGACGTCATCCTGGCTCTGGCCACTCACAGCGTGGAGCCACGAACCTGGAAGACACGTCAAGGGAAAAATGTCAACTCCCTCGGCGTGGACGGGCCTGCGTTACGGGGACCTCGTTCTAAGGTAAGTATTTCATAATGAGCTAGTATGCGGTGCATACTAGCTCATTATGCCTTTGCCTTACAGGGTTTTTTTTTTTTTTTTAACAATTTTTTTTTTTTCTGAGAGTATACAACCGCTTTAAAGTGGCCATTCACCTGAACATCAAAAGTTAATCTTCCTCCCCCTAAGCTATTAAGAAATGGAAGTTTGTTTATCAGGGAGTAAATATCTTTTTGGTGAAACCTTCTCCCACTTCCCTAAATGAGGATGATGTCACCTTGGCCCGCAACACCCATCCCATCCTCCATTACCTGCCCCCAGCCTCCTGGGATAATTTCACACATCCCAGGAGGCTACAGCACCAGTCCCACAGCAGGTCACCAACTCTTGAAGGCATAGAAGATAGTGACAAAGACAACTATAGTTGAGTTTTATTTTTTTTATTCCCAAGATATATAAAATGCTATGGTTTAGTTGACCAGAAACATTGATAATTGTAACAACATTTTTGGGTAGAATGATTTTTTATTTCAATACTTACACTGGGGCTTCTTAGAGAAACTGATAACGATGACTCAGATGTACTTGGAATTTTATCCCAGTCTTGAGATGAGCTGCCACTTTCTGGGGTATCCAGACTGGAATCCACAATTTCATTCCCATCTATGTCCTTTAGAGGGAAAGGGTCTCCATACAAAAGCACAAGGTCTACAAATTTGGAGCTATCTTCTTCTCGATTGTATGTCTCCCAATCTAGGCGGATGTCTGAAAGTCATGAAATGACAGAAGTGATTTCTACACACTTATTATCAATAAATCATCAATTCCAAAGTTCAATGGCCTATGGAAAGATTAGACAGATGACTGGATAACTGAGTTGAAAACTGGATGTATTAACAATAACAGCCACATAGAATGTTGGTATCTGAAAATGCACACCCTGGGGTTGATTTACTAAAAGTAAATAGACTGTGCTCTTTGCAAAATGCAGTTGCTCCAGAGCTTAGTAAATGATGTAAAGGTTCACTTTGCAAAGAACACCCATTCACATGCAAGGAAAATTTTTGCTTTGACATGATTGAATGATGGAAGTCAGCAGAGCTTCTGCTCATTTACTAAGCGCTGGAGCAACTGCACTTTGCAAAGTGCACAGTCTTCATCCCAGAGGATGCCAATTTTGTGAAAACGCATCAGTCCGAGTCTGAGTGTGACTTCAACACATGGCGGCGTATGGGCTGATACTGCGGCCGGATGGTTTTATGCCATACTGCTTGTTTTTACCTGCCTAATTGCAAGTACAATACTTCTTTTTAATAAAATTGTGTTTAAATATACTGCACTATGGAGGCTTCTCCTTGTTTGTGCTATATAGATTGAATCGTGGTGAGCTACATCTGATGTTAAGGCTGATACTCGGTCTGACAGCATACTCCATCAATGAGGTAATTTAACCATCCGAGGGTCCGACAGTGAGAGTACCAACTTGAGTGGGGATATTAAACGCTTTTTGATCTCTGTAACTCAAAATGACTACTGTTTGGCAAGAGGCCCCTTCTTTTTAAGGAGCACATTTTGAGCACTGGAGCACTTTTGTGTGGAAGTTTACAAGCATGGAGCACTTTGTCACAAATGATTCAATATAGATTTTTAGCTCATATGAACTTATTTTTATTTTATTTTTTTTTATTAGAATGTTTTATTGCACATATTAATTGAGTTGGATCATTTCACATTTGTTTATTTGCACTATTTAATGGATTTATCAATTATTAGTACACTTGTGATTTAAAAGGGATATATGATTATTTCATATTTGCCATTTGCACTTATTCATGCATTTGTTAATCACTTGTATATTCATGATTTGAAGGGACAGCACACTTTTTTTTTTAATATAGAAGTTGCCCTTTGCAAGGGAATTTTTCCCAGAGTTTAGTGCATGTGGTGAAGTTTCACTTTGCAAAGAATACCCACAGTACAAGGAAAATTAAAACACCATATTTGCTTGCACATAAATAATGGATGTCCACATTGCTGCACCTCATTCACTAAACTCTGGGGCAAATTCTCTTGCAAAGTGCAACTTCCCTTGCAAAGTTAACCGTCTATTTCCCTTTGAAGTAAACCACACATGTCTAGCCCATATTCTGCTAACCTTTATGCTAAGTGATGGAGAACTAGAATTCTTTGTGCTGCCACATGTTGTGCAGTAGGACATGATACATTGGATGCCAAATCTTGAAAAAGGTGATCTACATCATAACATTCAATTATTAGCTGTAGACAGTAGCAGTGTTTGTTAATCCACATCAAAATATAATGCTCATTCACAAACAGAATGCTCACCAAAGGGACTTGGATTGTTAATACGCAAGCAGCGAGAAATGGTGTCTCCACCAGACACATGTGTACCGAACCTTAAAAAGATAAACAGATTATTTCTCCTATATTACATTTTAAATATATATATATATATATATATATATATATATATATATATATATATATATATATATATATATATATATATATATATATATATATATATATATATAAAACCATTAAGATCCTGTCTAGTAGTATTCTAGTATCTAGTATCTACCACTAAGTGCAAGGCAATTAAAAAAGAAGTACTACAGTTTATCTAGTGGTTTTAAATATAGATGTAAAGTGTAATAAAAACAAAACAATGCCATCAGTGTGTGCTAAAATTTTATAGCCAGAGACCGTGTGATTTTTGCCTAGGCTCAGCAGCCAAAGTTTTTAAATTCATGGCAAGAAACGAGTACTCTTCTATTCAACATAACGTAATATTTTTTCATGCTGATGTGTTCTGTTGGTTCATGTGAAGTGTGATTTTTAATGACATGTACACTGTAATTTGATTGGAAGTTTAAAGCAAACACAAGTTTATATAACATGACTTCACACTATAGTAAATCAAGCCAAATATGTGGTAATACATTCCAGGCAGATATGTTCTAAATCTATACCTACCAGACAAATGCGTGGCCATACACTATTGGAATTTCAGGCAGTTCAGAAGAATCATCCAAAATTCTTACAGTGGGTGCCCTGCCAGCCCAGCAAAAGCAGGTTGACTTTTGTCAAAGAATCTGGGCTGAAAATTGTTGGCCAATCAGCTGCAGGCACTGTAAGGGTATTCTAATAGCCAGTGCTCTCAGCTCTCAGAAAACAATAGCCCAGTAAAGGGGATTTGTCCAATGATTCTCTTTGTGTTGATGGAAAAAACAGTTTGATTTCTTTTGTTTGGCCCACATAATTTTGATAAAAAGAACAAAAATATGGAGACATTGTTGGACGCAGAGAATATGTTACATGAAAAATATAACACATTTTTGCCTTTTGTATATGTACAGTATACTCACGCAAGTGAAAAAATGAATGTAAGTACAGAAGGTATGCTATTCAACAATATGAAATGTGCATTCATGGATATAGTGAAGAAAGTTTAGATAGATTTGTATCTCTTTCAGTTTTACCACGCATGCAAATATACAGTCATCCCTGCCTCTAAGATGCCCTAAACATTATGAAATATATTTTTTTCTTCCAGACAGTGCACCCAAATACAACACACACATGTAAATAGACTTAAGGCTCCTATAAACCTACGAGGGAAGCTGAATGAGACATGTCACACATCGTGTGTCATGTTACTATGGAAGGGTAGAAGAAAAGCAGCTCTGGCAAACTCTGCAGTTATTGCTTATTGGAGGGGGCAATAGCTATTATGCCAGGTTTGGTAACCCTTCTCATCCATTGTTCCGCCCAAGAGTGGACATGCAACGGACAGGCAAGGAAACTACATACATAAGGTTATTGTTGAATCCAGCCAAAAACAGTAAGGTCAGGCAACTGTCATCTCATATTTTTGGGAAGCTGTAGCTTTTTGCTTTAGGAAAAAATGAACACCGCTCCAGGAACTCTTAATGGGCCAGAAGTGGATCAGTCTCGGTTTGGAGGTCACAGGTGCTGGCTTAATGCTGATCGCAATGAACATGAATGGATTCTGGACAGCCGCACTCAAATAATAGCCTTGTTTATTGAAGAATACACATCAACATTCAAAAGATCACAGCAGACAAAAACGAGCTTACGTTTCGCACTGGCGTCAGTGCTTACTCATAGCTTTGTGCCTTACTCGCAGTCCTGCTACAAGTTACTAATTTGGCTTGGACGTTAAATACCTTAACGCAGGACCTTCTGTCTGACGATTAGGTCTTGGCCCTGCCATTTGGAAGTAGAGGGGACATCCCTTTACATTCATTTTCATAGGAATCTCCTTAGGGATTAGATCTCCAACCTAAAGAAAAAAAATGAACAGAGTTACATCATTATCAAAACACTGAACTGCAAAGACCAAAATGCAAATCCTAGTATTCATTATTCTATATATTCCCCAGTATTTCTTTGTTATGTTCATACAAAAAACACTTAGGCCTTTGGTACACATATAGTAACACATACCATACAAACAAGTTGATCTGAATACTCTCCCCACATATTGTTATAAGCAGTCACATTAATCGATATCTCCTGGAATGGTCCAAGTATTCCCGAGCTTGGCTGAGCAATAAAAGCAACTCCTTTCCCATCTGATAATATTATTGATCTTGTATCTAAAAGCACAAAACAGACCTACATTATTTTTCTCTTTTTTCCAATATATCACAGTGTCTAAAAATCACTAACTATATTATGTCTTACACTGCATTTAAGAGAAATATATAGTATTTCCTTTTCCATGCAAAACTAAAGGAAAGTTGCCATTAAAACAATAACTGTCATTGCATGGAACAATCACATTAGGAGACTTTTGTATGGATACCTGTCTTAACAAATTTGTTTGTCTATGCAGTAAAATAGGCTGGTTATATAATACTGTTGATTAGTTTCAATTTATTATTTTTTACTGACTTCTCGTTTGTGGCCGTTCCCCTTCACTAAAAAAAAATCTTGCATTTATAAACAACATAAGGTAAAAATGAAATGCAACTATGCTGTACTGGTTAATATACAGTGCCTTGAAAAACTATTCATACCCCTTGAAATTTTCCAAACTTTTTCATGTTACAACAAAAACGTAAATGTATTTTATCGGGATTTTATGTGATAGATTAACACAAAATGGCACATAATTGTGAAGCGTAAGGAAAATGATAAATGTTTTTCACATTTTTTACAAATAAATATCTGAAAAGTGTGGTGTGCATTTGTATTCAGCCCCCTTTACTCTGATACCCCAAACTAAAATCTAGTGGAACCAATTGCCTTCAGAAGTCACCTAATAATTAAATAGAGTCCACCTGTAATTTAATCTCAGTATAAATACAGCTGTTATGTGAAGACCTCAGAGGTTTGTTAGAGAACCTTAGTGAACAAACAGCATCATGATGGCCAAAAAACACACCAGACACGTCAGGGATAAAGTTTCGGAGAAGTTTAAAGCAAGGTTACATTATAGTAAAATATTCAAAGCTTTGAAAATCTCACTGAGCACTGTTCAATCCATCATCCGAAAATGGAAAGAGTATGACACAACTGCAAACCTACATGGCTGCCCACCTAAACTGACAGGCTGGGCAAGGAGAGCATTAATCAAAGAAGCAGCCAAGGTAACTCTGGTGAAGCTGCAAAGATCCACAGCTCATGTGGGAGAATCTGTCCACAGGACAACTATTAGTGGTACACTCCACAAATCTGAAGAGTGGCAAGAAGAAAGCCATTGTTGAAAGAAAGTATAAGAAGTCCCGTTTGCAGTTTGAGAAAAGCCATGTGGGGGACACAGCAAACATGTTGAAGAAGGTGCTCTGGTCAAATGAGATCAAAATTGAACTTTTTTGCCTAAAAGCAAAAAGCTATGTCTGGTGGAAAACTAATGCTGCACATCATCCTGAACATACCATCCACACGGTGAAACATGATGGTGGCAGCATTATGTTGCAGGGATGCTTTTCTTCAGCAGGGACAGGGAAGCTGGTCAGAGTTGATGGGAAAATGGATGGAGCCAAATACATTGCAGTCTTAGAAGAAAACATGTCAGAGTCTGCAAAAGACTTGAGACTGGGGTGGAGGTTCACCTTCCAGCAGGACAACGACCCTAAACATACAGCCAGAGCTACAATGGAATGGCTTAGATCAAAGCATATTCATGTGTTAGAATGGCCCAGTCAAAGTCCAGACCTGAATCCAATTGAGTCCAAATCTGTGGCAAGAGTTGAAAATTGCTGTTCACAGACACTCTCCATCCAATCTGACAGAGCTTGAGCTATTTTGCAAAGAAGAACAGGCAAAAATGTCACTCTAGATGGGCAAAGCTGGTAGAGACGTACCCCAAAAGACTTGCAGGTGTAATTGCAGTGAAAGGTGGCTCTACAAAGTATTGACCCAGGGGGGCTGAATACAAATGCACGCCACACTGTTTAGATATTTATTTGTAAAAAATGTTAAAAACTATCATTTTCCTTCCACTTCACAATTATGTGCCATTTTGTGTTGGTCTATCACATAAAGTCCCAATAAAATACATTTATGTTTTTGGTTGTAACATGAGAAAATGTGGAACATTTCAAGGGGTGTGAATACTTTTTCAAGGCACTGAATCTTTTTTTTACACTTTTTTCCTACTCCCTCCTTATACCCCCCCCCCCTTTGCCCTTCCATCTTCCTACCCAACCACACACACACACTTTTTTGCCATATTCCTTCAATGTCTTCTCTCTTTCTTTTCTATTTTTGTATTTCTTTGGACGCTGCCTTCCTTTTGGCTTGTCTGTTCTAAAAGATAAAATTGTGGGTCCTCCCACGCAGCGGATAATAGATGGGGGACAATATTTTGTGTTAATATGCCCCATATGTTGCTATGGTTGATGATTTACATTGCCCTTTGACTATCCTATCGTTGGTTATGTTTCTGCTGTTTTATTTATTTATTTATTTTTTATTGTGCTGGTCACCTTTTGGATCCTAGATGTATGGGACCGTTGATTACCATTGCCATTAATCTGTATTGTTTGGCTTTGTGGTTGGATTCAATAAAAGTCTACATTAAAAAAAAAAATTAACTATGTTGACTGTGTAAGCTGAAAAGCAGGCATCCGTACCCAACAGTGAGGTTCATAATGCAAGAAGGGTTCAGCCCAAAGCGCCGGCTTTAGAGGTGAAGTCAATGTCTCTATTTCTGGCTATTAAGGCTTTTTAACAATCTTGCTACACACATATCAGTTTTGCATATTTTTTCATTTGGGAAATTTGACTTTTTTATTGACTTTTTTATTGTTATTCTTGTTGACAGTACACTCCTAAAATATATCCATACAACAAAACAAACAATTACTCAATATCTGACCATGTGTCATATTATATGTCTCACTGAAATATAATATTGCCACTAAATATTAGATGTCTCAATGAAATACATATAGAGTCACATACCAGCTTCTGCTCGTTTGACTGCTTGCTCTGCAAACCTGGCCATCCTTTGCATGACAGACACTGTAGAACTGAAAAAGAACATAAACTGTAACTCAGGATTATAGAACACGAGGAGACCAATCAACCAAAGTGTACAAAAATGTAGTGAATTAGCAATCTCATAGTCCACTGCAAAGAACCACTGGGACATCTGTAGAAGAGATTGAAGCTTCTAAAAGGAATACATTAATGATTTTAGATCCAGGAATAAAGTAACACCACTAGAAGCAATGATGTAACCAAAACCAGAGTAGGCCATCGTCCTCCTATAATCTACCAACAAACAGACAAACTGTCAGCCAAATTAGGGTGTTTTATACCTAGTTTCTCATTAACTAACCTTGGTATAGGAAGGAAAACATTACTCTTGCATTATGGCCTTTTGTCATCTCAAAAATGGTCACACAGTAGAATCTGTGGAACAATGGCCACAACTACAATTGTAGAGCTTTGTGTGGGTGCCAGACATCTTTTTCTCAGCATGGGCAGCTGTAATTGCCAAATGACTTGGCTGTTTAAAGTGTATGTGAACCCTCACCTTGTGAAGCAACCCATTCAGCTTAAAATAGAAATGCAAGGGAAAATGTTTGTGTGCATATATATAAAAAATTTATAAAGACTTTTTTTTTTTGTTTAATAAGTGATCACATAACCTCTGTTCTAGGCTCTAATCGACTTCTGTTCAATCCCCCTGTCAATAAAAGCCACTCAATCAGTGGTTGCAGCCAATGATTGCAGCACTGATCTGTTTATTCTGACAACAAGGGGAAGTCTTTGTTCTGTCAGAATGCAATTGGTCAAGTGGGGGGATTCCACCTCAAACTGAACAGAGTATGGCTAGCTTTAGGCTGTGGTCAAGGCACCAGAATAAAGATTAGTTTGGGAGAAAAAAAAAAAAAAAGAGATGAGACTTTCTCTGCAAACCACACAGTGTGCATGACCCAGGGCAGCTATGTTATTGCTCATCCTCTATGAGTGTATGAGTGGAGAAAAGGGTGGAGGTCACTGAAGGGTGACATCGGTATCTATCTATCTAGATTTATACTGCTGTTATGAAGCTTTATAGAGAAACTAACACACAAGGTCTCTCAATCCTTGGGAGATAATTCATTTTATTTTATAAACAGAATATATAGCAATCAGGTGATTATAACAACATATAATGCAACAATAAAGGAAAAGAAGATTAGTCTGTAATCCCATTATGCATCCTTTGGGGGTGAAGCATTGTAGGGTAATTTTTTTGGTATTGATACTTCACCATTTAAAGACTTGTTTTGTTAAGGTGAATAAAAAGTAAAATGTTCTGGTAGGGCTTAGGCACCACATAAGAAAAAGTATGGAAAGAGAAAACTTACTTTTCGCTTACTGATACCTTTGGAAGGGGACATCCAGTGAAGTATGCTGCTTGAACAGAGAATGGAGCAGATATACCAGTGTGATTGGTTATGATAAGTGTCTGTTGCACTGTGCTCTGCAGAACCACCTCTGATCCAAAATCTAACAGCAGTTCTTGTGGAGATGAGGAAGCTGCATCTTTAAAACTAATGAAATTTATGTTAATTCTTGAAACAGATTTTAGGGTTAAGTTTCCAAAATGAAAAGATGAAAAAGAAAATAATTGTCTACACTATAGTTATTAAAAGTTAAAAAGTATTTTTTAAATTAGTACATCCTCCATAACATGCAGGAACCAAGACTGATATTTTGTGAGACATTTGCCACTAAAGATTACAATATTTGAAATGTCTATCGAATTGGATATTCAACATAATGTTTACTAATTTGTTGTATTTATACTGTGTCAAAATATTAGCATTTTTCTACATTTGATTCATACCAGCCCCTGGCCCAGAGGATTTTATAATTAAATATCTCTAGCATGGGTACACATACATAGAACACAACCAATTTTAGACAAATGCCAATTAACACGACAGCTGCTGGGTACAATTTAAACTCAAGAATTGCAAATTCAGAACATAAAAACTCCATTCACATAGTGGTCTTGGATCTCAGTACTAACCTTTCTTTATCATTAGGGTCCAGATAAAATGGAACTTGCCAGATTACCTATGAAAATTCCACAGCAGGTGACAGAGTCTCCTGCTAGCCTCCCCCTAGACCCACTTAGATTGATTTAGTAAAACTGGAGAGTGCAAAATCTGGTGCAGCTCTGCATAGAAATCAGCTTCCAGTTTTTTTTTTTGTTAAAGCTTAATTGAACAAGCTGAAGTTAGAAGCTGATTGGCTGCCATGCACTAGATTTTGCACTCTAGTTTTAGTAAATCAACCCCACTTTGTCATGGACAAACTGGAGAGTGGACCCCCTATGCTATTTGCACATTTAGAGTTAATACCTGACATTATACTGTATCTTCACCAAATATTTTTACTTATTTTCTGCAAAATTGTTTAGTTACTATACAGTACTATGTGCAATGGAAAATCGAACTCAGTGAAGAGAGTTTTGTGTGCTTTCAAAAATACATGATTCATCAGGAGACTGGCAGAGCCCAGTCCTCACCTCTCTTGTTCGAAAGGAAGGGAGTAGGTGACATGCAATCCTTGGGCTTTAGCTTTTACATTCAGAACCAGAGGATCCTTCATATCTTCTACACGGCAGCACAAAGGTATGTCATTCAGTTCATCCTAAACAGCAGCACAAAATTGGTTAGGGGGTTTGATAATCATCATTATCTAACATTATCTAACATTACTGTTTTTTACTCATAAAAAATTAAGTAATTTTCGTTTTAAATAAATGTGGGCAGCCACACAAAACCAACACTGACAGTTTAATGCAACAAACAAGAATCAGTCAGTATAGGGCTGATAGCAACAATTTCAAACCATTGAGGCAGTCGGTACTGCCTGCAGGGATTTCAGACTTTTTTTTACAGAACCTCTGTGCACTGGGGCTTTTCCTTCTCTTTAAGGAATGCATCTTTTTTTCTCATTGGTATAATAATATTTTAGCAAATAGTAACCTTTAAAAAGTTGTTTTTTTTGCATATTAACCCTGGGGATGTCCTGGATGTAACTAAAGGAATAAATGCTGTATAAATGCTGTCAGTTTATGCAGGTAGCTGTATGGTCCAGTTTTGTACTCCCAAGTGCCAACACATCCACCCATCTTCACACAGGCTCTCATTTAAAAAAGCAAGCACAAACAAAAAATAATTCATGGTGTCTGGTACAGGATATTACTGGCAATTCACCTAGCTTCAGAAACTGGGATACTGGTTACATAGTTACATAGTAGGTGAGGTTGAAAAAAGACACAAGTCCATCAAGTCCAACCTATGTGTGTGATTATGTGTCAGTATTACATTACATATCCCTGTATATTGCGGTCATTCAGGTGATTATCTAATAGTTTCTTGAAGCTATCAATGCTCCCCGCTGAGGCCACCGCCTGTGGAAGGGAATTCCACATCCTTGCCGCTCTTACAGTAAAGAACCCTCTACGTAGTTTAAGGTTAAACCTCTTTTCTTCTAATTGTAATGAGTGGCCACGAGTCTTATTAAACTCTCTTCTGCGAAAAAGTTTTATCCCTATTGTGGGGTCACCAGTGCAGTATTTGTAAATTGAAATCATATCCCCTCTCAAGCGTCTCTTCTCCAGAGAGAATAAGTTCAGTGCTCGCAACCTTTCCTCATAACTAAGATCCTCCAGACCCTTTATTAGCTTTGTTGCCCTTCTTTGTACTCGCTCCATTTCCAGTACGTCCCTCCTGAGGACCGGTGCCCAGAACTGGACAGCATACTCCAGGTGCGGGCGGACCAGAGTCTTGTAGAGCGGGAGAATTATCGTTTTATCTCTGCAGTTGATCCCCCTTTTAATGCATGCCAATATTCTGTTTGCTTTATTAGCAGCAGCTTGGCATTGCATGCCATTGCTGAGCCTATCATCCACTAGGACCCCCAGGTCCTTTTCCATCCTAGATTCCCCCAGAGGTTCTCCCCCCAGTGTATAGATTGCATTCATATTTTTGCCACCCAAATGCATTATTTTACATTTTTCTACATTGAACCTCATTTGCCATGTAGTCGCCCACCCCATTAATTTGTTCAGGTCTTTTTGCAAAATTTCCACATCCTGCGGAGAAGTTATTACCCTGCTTAGCTTAGTATCGTCTGCAAATACAAAGATTGAACTGTTTATCCCATCCTCCAGGTCGTTTATGAACAAATTAAATAGGATTGGTCCCAGCACAGAACCTTGGGGAACCCCACTACCCACCCCTGACCATTCTGAGTACTCCCCATTTATCACCACCCTCTGAACACGCCCTTGTAGCCAGTTTTCAATCCATGTACTCACCCTATGGTCCATGCCAACGCACCTTATTTTGTACAGTAAACGTTTATGGGGAACTGTGTAAAATGCTTTTGCAAAATCCAGATACACCACGTCTACAGGCCTTCCTTTATCTAGATGGCAACTCACCTCCTCATAGAAGGTTAATAGATTGGTTTGGCAAGAATGATTCTTCATGAATCCATGCTGATTACTGCTAATGATATCATTCTTATTACTAAAATCTTGTATATAGTCCCTTATCATCCCCTCCAAGAGTTTACATACTATTGATGTTAGGCTAACTGGTCTGTAATTCCCAGGGATGTTTTTTGGGCCCTTTTTAAATATTGGTGCTACATTGGCTTTTCTCCAATCATCTGGTACCATTCAAGTCAATAGACTGTCTGTAAAAATTAGGAACAACGGTCTGGCAATCACCTGACTGAGTTCCCTAAGTACCCTCGGATGCAAGCCATCTGGTCCCGGTGATTTATTAATGTTAAGTTTCTCAAGTCTAATTTTAATTCCGTCCTCTGTTAACCATGTAGGTGCTTCCTGTGTTGTGTCATGAGGATAAACACTGCAGTTTTGGTTACTGAAGCCCCCCGATTCACTCGTGAAGACTGAGGAGAAGAATAAATTCAATACCTTTGCCATCTCCCCATCCTTTGTAACCAGATGTCCTTCCTCATTCTTTATGGAGCCAATATGGTCTGTCCTCCCTTTTTTACTGTTTACATACTTAAAGAATTTCTTGGGATTTTTTTTGCTCTCCTCCGCTATGTGTCTTTCATGTTCTATCTTAGCCATCCTAATTGCACCCTTACATTTCTTATTGCATTCTTTATAAATTCTGAATGCTGTGGATGATCCCTCAACCTTGTATTTTTTGAAGGCCTTCTCCTTTGCTTTTATATGCATTTTTACATTGGAGTTAAGCCATCCAGGATGTTTGTTCGCTCTTTTAAATTTATTACCCAATGGGATACATCGGCTAATGCCCTTATTTAATATGCTCTTAAAGCAAACCCATCTCTCCTCCGTATTCTTTGTTCCTAATATTTTATCCCAATTTATGCCTTTTAGCAAGGTTTGTAGTTTAGGGAAGTTGGCTCTTTTGAAATTCAGTGTCTTTGTGTTCCCTTCATGTCTCCTATTTGTGTGATTTATACTGAAACTAATTGACCTGTGATCGCTGTTACCTAAATTGCCCCGTATTTCCACATCTGTTATCAGGTCTGTATTGTTGGTAATCAGTAGATCTAGTAATGTTTTATTTCTAGTTGGTGCGTCTACCATCTGATCCATAAAATTGTCCTGCAAGACACTAAGGAACTGGCGAGCCTTAAATGAATGCGCGGTTCCCTCCGCCCAGTCTATGTCTGGATAATTAAAATCCCCCATTATGATAACACTTCCCATCCTTGCTGCTAATCCAATTTGTGATAGGAGATCCGTCTCCACTTCCTCCCTCAGGTTAGGGGGCCTATAGCATACTCCCAGTATTATTTTCCCCTTAGCTTCATCCCTTTGGAGCTCTACCCATAAAGATTCCACCTCCTCCCTAGCCCCCTCAGTGATGTCATCTCTCACATTCACTTGTACATTATTCTTGATATATAGGCATACCCCTCCCCCGTTTTTACCCTCTCTATCCTTGCGGTATAGGGTATACCCTTGAATGTTTGCCAGCCAATCATGAGAGCTGTTGAACCAGGTCTCTGAAATTCCCACAAAATCCAAATCCTCCTTGTACAACAGTATCTCTAGTTCACCCATCTTGTCCGCCAGGCTCCTGGCATTGGTGAACATGCCACATAGTTTATTAAGTAAAATCACTGCTATTAAAAACTAAAAGAGATTTTGTCTAAACATGTGTTTTTATATTATTAAGTATTAAATTAATTACCAAACAATTGAATCTTAAAACCAGGCAACAGCAACATCTTAAATTTCAGTTAAATTACAACTCTAGTCTTATTCTGCTTTAGGCTAGCCATAGATGGATCGAAATTTTGATGGTTCAGCGGGTACTGGCCATATTTCGATCAGTATGTGGCTATCTCTGTTCGACAGAAGTCATTTGTCTGTCGAATGAAGAAGTTTGAAAGCTTTGCTCGATTAGAGGCAATAGGCCACTGACCAGGGTATTGTGACAGCAGCGAAAGCTGCTGTCAGAACATAATGTCCCGACAGGGGGATTCGTCCATCTACCTCGATGGCTTGAACAAAAAAATACAAACTGTGCATAGTCATCTTTAAAGAAAATGGCAGACAAAAAGTTGTATGGGTTCCCTTAGTGGTACAGGTAAACCACGTTTCAGTCAGATGACCACACACTAATATTTCATTTTTTTGTGACTGCCAGATAGTTAAATCACCTAATCTTACATCTCTTATCTTATATAGCTCCCTGATCGATTTCTAATTTATTTCATATCACAGAAAATGCAATGAGAGGCGTGGGAACCCCTCAAGGTGGGCAGGAACCTCAAGATGCGCCAGAAATTGTTGCGTGTTAATCTTTTTTGTTGGAGTCCCAAAAAAATATAAGACCATCAGGTGACTCCATCTACCCAGTCCCAACTATAAATGAAATATAATTTTTTTAGTGGACTGACTGTTTGAAATGACCAACATGAATAGGTTTAAGAAAATAAAGACTATAGCAGAATAAATGTAGTACAATTTGAGAATGGTGGCTTACCATTGTATGAAGTGTCAGAGTCACGCACATCTCAGCCTCTTCGTTAGGTCCTAACAGACCACTTGATGGAGTTACAGTAGCTGAATATATTGTGGGATGACTACTAGTCAGCTACAGACAAAAAATATAATTTTATACGTAGATGAGAAAATAAAAGACCGTCAATCAAATCTATGTATTTCATATTCTTTCATGTAAAGTTCTTTGAAACATGCAGCTCAGCTTGTAACTTATTATATCTTTAAACTCAAAACTATTATCACTCTTATTGCTTCATGCAGCAAATCTATTCATTAAAGCTTGATCAAGCCAAGACTTAAATTGACATTTATATTTCAATTTTTAATAGATGCTGTAGAGATAATTCACTGTTTTTCTATGTTTTTGAGGATGGAATCTTAACAATCATCCCTGCTGTGACATCACAAAAACTGAATTGTTGGCTTACCTAGAAAATCCCTTTCTGTACATACGGTCGGACTTTCCGACGGAATATGTTTAATCAGAGCTTGTTGTCGGAAATTCCGACCGTGTGTGGGCTCCATCGGACTTTTTCCATCAGAATTTCCGACACACAAAGTTTGAGAGCATGCTATAAAATTTTCTGACAACAAAATCCAATCCTTTAAATTCTGATCGTGTGTAGACAAATCCGATGGACCAAGTGCCACGCATGCTCAGAATAAATTAAGAGACGAAAGCTACTGGCTATTGCCCTGTTTATAGGTTTGACGTACGTGTTTTACGTCACCGCGTTCGGAACGATTGGATTTTCCAACAACTTTGTGCGACTGTGTGTATGCAAAACAAGTTTGAGCCAAGATCCGTCGGAAAAAAATCCATGGATTTTGTTGTCGGAATGTCCGATCAATGTCCAACCATGTGTACGGGGCATTAGAGTACATCACAGGACACAGGAGAGTTAATTCTTAAACCACTGGAATATGCTCCATCTCCAGGTGATTGGCAAATGGCAAAGCTTGACTCAGCCCTGCATTCCCACCCTCAGCTCTGAGATTTCCTGAATAGGTTCAAATGGTGGCCTCTGAAGGACTAACAAGACCAAGCTGAGATCCCACTGAGTCATCAGAGAGCATACTCAATCCTTGTACAAAGGCTCCGATCAAGGGATGGGAAGCTAGCAGTCTTCAAAAAAGCATCACGAAGGTAGAAGCCTGACCCTTAATACGCAGCAGGGCCAAGGACTTCTCCAGTCTTGACTGAAGAAAGGATAGAATTAAGCTTTCCCTTTTTGCAAAATATGCTTTCCACATGCAATGGTACGAGATGAGGATTTTCTGGCCTTTAGCAAGGTTGGAATCATGGAGTCTGATAGACTCCTATCCCTCAGGATTTGGACTTCAACAGCCAAGACCTCAAAGTCAGTGACTGTGAAGCAAGATGGGACACAGGAAGGTCTACTTGATCCTGTAAGGCCCATGCAGAGTCTAACTATGTCTGATTATCATGACTTCCTGGGCCAATCCAGTGCCATTCTCTGAAGCAAACAAGTCTGGATGCTGGAAGGTCTACATTTGGCATGAAGAATGGAGGAAATGGAGGGACCATTCTCAGCACTCCAGCCTTTGGCTGCACAAGAAGTCTGCTTGTCAATGTTCTACTCCAGGAATGTGCACCATGGACAAGGAAAAAATGTAAAGCTCTGCCCAAGTCAGGATAAACTCTGCTTCTTGATGATTTATGTATAACACAGCTGTTGTGTTGTTGGATTGGACCATGACCAGCAGTCCCTAGAGTGGGGGTGGGGTGGGGGCGGGAATAAAAAGCAGAAGGGCAAGCCATATAACTCAGAATTCCACGGCATTGATCGACACTTGAATTTCCTCTGATGACTACATCCCCTGAATTGATAGGGAATCCAGAACTCCTCACCAGCCTGACAGGTTGTTGTCTGTTGTCAGTACCTTCAACACCACTGGGAGAAAGGATTTTCCTGACTCCAGCCCCAGGCTGGAAATCCACCAGTCCAAGGCTAACCTGTTTTTGGTTCTCAGACATCCTTGGTGATGAATGGATAGAGTTTGTTTGTCCCATTCTGCCAGGATGTAGAGTTGCAACAGTCTTGAATAAAACTGAGCATTCAGAACTGCCTCAAAAAAGGCTACTGTCAAACCCCAGCACCCTCGTGCATAGGTGGATAGAGGGGCGTTGCAGGGAATGTAGCACCTATACCTTGGACTGAAGAATCCTACGTTTTTTCTGGCAAAGAAAAACTTGTGTTGCAGCCATGTGCAGGACAAGGTCTGGGTAATCCAGACTGAGTGATGGTTCTAGGGTTGTCTTTTTGAGATTAAGGATCCAGCCAAAGTCCTACAGGACTTTTAACCTTCTGTTGCACATTGGCCTTAAAGCGAAACTAAAGTCTCCATTAAAAAACTGTGCAATAAAAAAACCTACCTGCCTGCTTGCAGTCTCCTTTAGAATGTCCACTGAGCTGCACATACACAGCTCAGGTTACATTCCAGCACCGATCCCGTGTGCCAGGATGAATGAACTCCTGCACATGTGCAGGAGTGACATCATCCCGTGCCAGCCAATAAAGATTGCTGCAGTGGGACACTCAGAAGAAGCTGGATAGAAGATAGTAGAGAGGCACCTTGGACCGTTAAAGTAAACTTAGGTATTGTGACCTTTAGTTCCACTTTAAGGCTGTTTACCAGTTGTTCCCCCTTTTCCATAGCACTGCAAAAAAGACAACATTTGGGGCAGCATCTTCATGAATACTTGTGGTTCCATGGTCAGGCTGAAGGGCAGACACACAAACTGGAATTGCAGCTCCCCGACTGCAAACCGCAGATAACGCTGATGAGGTGAAAAAAACAGGGATATGTAGGTAGGAATCCTTCATGTCCACCGAAGTCAGGAATTCCCCCTGGTGGATAGATGTAGTCACTGACTGCACAAATTGCATACGGAACTTTTGAACATGCAGAAACTTTTTCAGGTATTTAGATCTAGAATGGGTCGCACTTCACCATTTGGCTTGTGCACTATTAAAATTTTGAATAGTAACCATGAAACCTTTCTGGTTCTGTAACAAGGGCAATGACTGTGTGAGCACAACAGTCCAGCACAGAAAACAAGGTTGCTTTTTCCTCGGATGAAGCAGGTACATTTGGTGGCATGAAACTTGGAGGAGACAAAACACAAAACTCCAGCTTGTAGCCTCTGGACCAGGCAAGACAGTTGACACAGAAAATCTCCCAACCCATTTACACAAACGAATAACACTTTGGGGAAGAGCTCTAAGTGTTGCCTAACTGAGGAATCTGGCTTAAAAACCCCAGGCTTTTTAGCCATGCTCTTTGCCCAAATTAACTAAGCCTGACAAACCCCCATAGATGCTATGGCGAGTTGCATAGTCGCACTTGCCAAGGAAAAGGATGCCTCGAAAAGAGACTTATGCCTCGTACACACGATTGGAATTTCCGTCAGAAAAAATTTGGATGTTTTTTTCCGACGGAATTCCGCTCAAGCTTGCCTTGCATACACACGGTCACACAAAAGTTCTCTGAACTTTCAACCGTCAAGAACACGGTGACGTACAACACTACGACGAGCCAAGAAAATGAAGTTCAATGCTTCCGAGCATGCATCGAATTGTTTCTGAGCATGCGTCGTTTTTTGCGCGTCAGAATTGCATACAGACGATCGCATTTTTGGATAGGAACTTTTTCCGACCGAAAAATAGAGAACCTGCTCTCAATCTTTTGCTGGCTGGAATTCAGGCAGCAAAAGACCGATGGAGCATACACACGGTCGCATGTTCCAACCAAAAGCTCTCATCGGAGCACTGGTACAACATCCACTGTGACTGTAAGGGTCTTATTCAAATAGGACACCCCAAGGTCCACAGCCGAGTCCACAGCCAGCACCACCCACATTCTGCGGGAGCTATCCCTTCTCAGGTATTTTTGTGCAAACACCTTGTCAGGATAGGCCCAGGCCTTGTACAGCTCCTCTCCAGTATCATGGTGCAAATGAAAGGATTAGGTGCTTTCCAAGACCCAAAACCCCCTCACCTTGGACCCAGAGAGTTCTTATAGTGACAGCTTTTTTTTATGGACCACCTCCGTAGAAAAAGAATCACTGTGGACCGTTGACTTTGGGAGACATTTCAGGCGGGGGTTTCCTCCTAAGAGGATTCATCTACCTCTTAGGAGTCCAATTCCTTGGACCTTTCCTCCTCCTCCTCTTCAAACCCTAGAAAGGGTGAGAGGAGAAACTCACAAGGTAGTTCCTGTGGTTACGGAGACCCTGACCATTTATGCCATAAATGCCTACAGATATCTGACGATTGTTCCAGCACAGTAGAAAGGCAGCTGAGAATTCCTCTTTGGACACAAATAGTACCAGAGGAAGCCAGGAGCCAGGCGGAGTGAGTGAAAACCAAGCCAAAGCCAGTCTGATACCCCAGAAATAGGTTTGTGGAAGAAATATTGCCTCCAACAGTGTGGGAGCTTAGTCCCCCCACCCCCCATCCCCTGTTCTTCTAGTAACAGATTCGCTATGCCTGCTGTACTAGCAAGGGTGTGATTCTCATGGTACGGAATCAGTAGGGGAGGGGTAGCCTCCTAATGTACTAGATTGTGCATCATAGTGGAAAGACTCTCACAACAAAGAGAGACAGCTCCTTCACCTATGGATGCTAGCAAAAAAACTGAGGCAATGCTGGGAATGGAAAGGGTTAGGCAGGGCTGAGTCAAGCATTGCTATTTGCCAGGGTCCAATCACCTGGAGGTGAAGCATAACCCAATGGTCCAAGAATGAACTCCTGTGTCCAGTGATGTATGATTATCAAAAAATCTCACTCTCCCTGCTGAATTTTTATTTCATATTATTTTTCATATACTAGAGAATTTAAAAGGAATGCAAGTACTCTCTGCTGTAGCGGGGTGAATGATATGCTAAGATAGGTGGGAATTGTTATAAAACCTTCAAGAGATATAAAGATTTATCAGAAAGACTTTTATGTCACTTCTGAGCGGACTAACCCTTTATTAGATGTGTTAAAGTGGTTCTAAAGCTAAAACATTTTTTAACCTGGTCTGCCCCCACAAATACTTACCTGAGTTCTGTATCAGTTCCTGGCTGCAGTTCTTCTCCCTTGTCTTTCTCTTCTCACAGGAGGCTCCTTGCACAGTGAAAGCTATTGGCGCATGCTGCTGTCAGTAAAATTCTGTGAGCAGAGAGCAGGGAGCAGGGCTGAGCTGGGCTGTGTGTGTCTATAGAGGTCAACTTTTGCATCGGGCCCACAAGCTTCAAGCTACGCCTCTGTAAACGTGTCTGTCTAATGTGTGTCCCGTTAGTGAGAATAGGGAAAGTAAGATATATATCAACATATGGTCCTGAATACTGACAGCATTATATTCCTTACTTTCTGCCTCTTTCAATATGTTACATAAATCAACCTAGATCATGTTATATCATAAAACACTATAAAAAAATTACCTCTTCCCATGTAAAAGATGCTGGCAGTCGTCCTTGATTGAACATTTTTACTGTAGATTGAGCTGGGACTCCAACATAGATCTCAGGAAAAACTAAGCAGCTTTTAAGGAGACAAACCTGGGGCACCTGTACGTCAGCAACAACCGGCAAGTAGCTGGAATAAATACAAATGCAATAACCGAACAAGTATTTTTATGTAGTGGCAGCATCCATGATGTGCTTTATGCTGTACTGGCTGTCATAGATAAAATCAAGCAACAAAGTCCTAATCTGGCTGATATTCAAGGGCTTCAGGTGTTCATGTCATTTCATGCAATGCTCATTCTACTAGGAAATAGCTGCAGTGTTGTATGCATTATTACAAATATATAAAGCTAGCAGGAAGCAAGGGAATTTTCAATTTGTATGGAATCTTCCTTTGGCTTAGTGAATGTGGGGAAAATTCGCTTTGCAAAGAATATCTAATCATATGCAAGGAAAATAAAGAATTGTATTTTTGCTTGCACATGATTCTCACATGGTTCTGAGAGATTCACTAAGCTATGGGGATAATTCCCTTGCAAAGTGAGCGGCCCATTTCCCTTCAGTAAATCAACCCTAATATGTATGTGGGTATGTAGATGTATGTATGTGGGATTTAAGATCATGTAAATGCCAGCTAAATATGTGCATTGTTTTGCTCCTTATTCATCACTTACCTCCCTTCACCATTCTCCACCTCCAATTCCAAAACTGTCCTTAGCCTCTGACAGGTCAATGGTTTAAACAGGACTGAAACTTGTGCTGTACCCAGAGGGGCTAAAACTCCACAGTCAGGAGCAATGGAAAACTGGGACTCCTGCAGGTGTAAACAATGTACATAATATAGATCAATTATGACACAAGACAATGGCAGGGCGTGCTTTTTGCAAAGGATAATATTTTACAAGGCTGTAAAAGGAAGCTGCTCTATTAGTTTGTTAGCATTAAGGCTATCCTTGTGGAAGTGGACAAAATAAAGCTATAAAAAGCAATCAGAGGTATATTCTGTATCCTATAAGCAGTTAGCCTACGACTAGGTTCACATTGCTGTGTTTGTGTAGGCTCATTCATCTTAATGGACTGCTGCATCAGCAGGAAAAGCAGGGAAAAAGTCCCTGACCTTTTATTTAAAATGCATCGTGCAGTTTTACACACCCAAAAAAGCACCACATTTTCGGATGCGTGGGGGTGAGATTTACAGTTAATGACACATCTGCATGTTTACAAAAGAGCAGCGCATTTTGCCTGCAGGTTAGAGAACACATGCAATTTGCATACATTCCCCCGACCCACATACAGTATACAGTGGGGACGGAAAGTATTCAGACCCCCTTACATTTTTCACTCTTTGTTATGTTGCAGCCATTTGCTAAAATAATTTAAGTCAATTTTTTTCCTCATTAATATACACACAGCACCCCATATTGACAGAAAACACAGAATTGTTGACATTTTTGCAGATTTATTAAAAAAGAAAAACTGAAATATCACATGGTTCTAAGTATTCAGACCCTTTGCTCAGTATTTAGCAGAAGCACCCTTTTGATCCAATACAGCCATGAGTCTTTTTGAGAAAGATGCAACAAGTTTTTCACACCTGAATTTGGGGATCCTCTGCCATTCCTCCTTGAAGATCCTCTCCAGTTCTGTCAGGTTGGATGGTAAACGTTGGTGGACAGCCATTTTTAGGTCTCTCCAGAGATGCTCAATTGGGTTTAAGTCAGGGCTCTGGCTGGGGCATTCAAGAACAATCATGGAGTTGTTGTGAAGCCACTCCTTCGTTATTTTAGCTGTGTGCTTAGGGTCATTGTCTTGTTGGAAGGTAAACCTTCGGCACAGTCTGAGGTCCTGAGCACTTTGGAGAAGGTTTTCGTCCAGGATATCCTTGTACTTGGCCGCATTCATCTTTTCCTCGATTGCAACTAGTCATCCTGTCCCTGCAGCTGAAAAACACCCCCACAGCATGATGCTGCCACCACCGTGCTTCACTATTGGGACTGTATTGGACAGGTGATGAGCAATGCCTGGTTTTCTCCACACATACTGCTCAGAATTAAGGCCAAAAAGTTCTATCTTGGTCTCATCAGACCAGAGAATCTTATTTCTCACTATCTAGGAGTCCTTCGGGTGATTTTTAGCAAACTCCATGCAGGCTTTCATGTGTCTTGCACTGAGGAGAGGCTTCCGTCGGGCCACTCTGCCATAAAGCCCCAACTGGTGGAGGGCTGCAGTGATGGTTGACTTTCTACAACTTTCTCCCATCTCCCAGGGCTCAGCCACAGTGATCTTTGGGTTCTTCTTTACCTCTCTCACAAAGGCTCTTCTCCCCCGATAGCTCAGTTTGGCCAGACGGCCAGCTCTAGGAAGGGTTCCGGTCATCCCAAATGTCTTCCATTTACGGATTATGGAGGCAACTCTTAGGAACCTTAAGTGCAGCAGAAATTTTTTTTCTAACCTTGGCCAGATCTGTGCCTTGCCACAATTCTGTCTCTGAGCTCTTCAGGCAGTTCCTTTGACCTCATGATTCTCATTTGCTCTGACATGCACTGTGAGCTGTAAGGTCTTATATAGACAGGTGTGTGGCTTTCCTAATCAAGTCCAAATCAGTATAATCAAACACAGCTGGACTCAAATGAAGGTGTAGAACCATCTCAAGGATGATCAGAAGAAATAGACAGCACCTGAGTTAAATATATGAGTGTCACAGCAAAGGGTCTGAATACTTAGGACTATGTGATATTTCAGTTTTTCTTTTTTAATAAATCTGCAAAAATGTCAACAATTCTGTGTTTTTCTGTCAATATGGGGTGCTGTGTATACATTAATGAGGAAAATATGAACTTAAATGATTTTAGCAAATGGCTGCAATATAACAAAGAGTGAAAAATTTAAGGGGGTCTGAATACTTTCCGTCCCCACTGTATGTGAACCTAGACTTAACAGAGCCCAGTAGTTGTAAACTCCCCCCCCCCCCCCTTTTTTTAAATAGATGAATGCTTCACATGTTGAAGAATGCACAAGCGCCATTCACAGAACACCTTGCAGTTTTCTGAATGAATGCAAAGTGCTCTCTGATTGGACAAGGTGGAAAAGTGGGGTGGTGATGACACGATATCAACCAAATGCAATGCGTCTGTGCGTAATTCACATTTGCATAATTTACTAGATGTATTTACTAGACCAATGTATGCAAAAAAATAAATCAATAACTGGAATTCAGTTTTATTAGCTTCAGGTCCTCTATGAGCTGTAGGGAAAAAAAAAGTATGAGGGGGCCCACCCCTTCTTCCCTCTCATTTCATTCATTGACAATAGGCCATGCATAAAGTACACTGCATGTAAAATGATCTCTAATTGGAGGAGAATCGATTAAATGACAGGATCCTCTCCCCTGTTCTCCCTCATACTTTTTTTTTACTAAATTTCAGCTTTAAAGTATATTTCCACTTTTGCAGCCAAAGTGGGATAACACCTACTTTATATTTTTACATGTTCAAATTCACATATAATAACTTGGAAAAAAAAGCATATTTAAAAATTGCTGCTTGCATTTTTACTTGATCTTTTCTGAAAACTCCAACACTGAAGTTTTTACCTGCTATGTAATGTTAAGGATGGAGCTGGGAGGTTTTGTTTACCATAAAATAAGTAGACCTGAACACTATGCTAACAAAGAGTTAATGAAGCTATGAGTAAGCGCTTGGTATAAGCGCGAAACGCGTTAGCTGATTGCCTGTACTTTCTGCCACAGTGTTTTGTATACTGTATGCTCAAGAATCTATTATAATAAATAATCTTTGAACTACATCTTCCTGGAGTGCGGCTGTCCGGATTTTCTCATTGGCTCAAACTTGTCTTGCATACACATGGTCAAAGCTGTTGGAAAATCAGATTGTTCTGAACGCGGTGACGTAAAACACGTACGTCAGGACTATAAACGGGGCAGTAGCCAATAGCTTTAGTCTCTTAATTTATTCTGAGCATGCGTGGCACTTTGTGTGTTGGATTTTCGTACACACGATCGGAATTTAACCGATCGGATTTTGTTGTCGGAAAATTTTATAGCCTACTCTCAAACTTAGCGTGTCGGAAATTCCTATGGAAAATGTGTGATGGAGCCTACACACGGTCGGAA
Organism: Aquarana catesbeiana; assembly: GCF_042186555.1. Taxonomy (NCBI): domain Eukaryota; kingdom Metazoa; phylum Chordata; class Amphibia; order Anura; family Ranidae; genus Aquarana; species Aquarana catesbeiana. The sequence goes on from NC_133328.1 coordinate 104,391,959, forward strand.
TTTCCGACAACAAGGTCCTATCACACATTTTCCATCGGAAAATCCTATCGTGTGTACAGGGCATAATACCTTCCCCTTTGGATGTAGCTGTGAATATGTGGCTTATATTTGAGGACAAAATCTTCAAGGTTCTTGCTTTTTATCAAGGACCCAAATCTGGTACAATAACAAACTACATGAACTTTATGGCCATCTGGATTCTAGGTGGTGGTCAGGTCATGGCATTCTACATTCACATATCTTTCTGAATAAAACCTTTTTCTCTTTTGACCAAATAAAACACTCTTCATTGATTACAAATAAGCAATTGGAATGGTACCTCACTCTACATCATGCAGTTCAGTCTCAATTTGGGTCACTAAGTACCTCCCTGGCAATTTCACAGCTGGAGACATTTATGAATATGGAAACTTTGAACAATCCCATATCAGATATACTGTATATTCCTCTTCCTATCTTCAATCTAAGGACTCTAGTCCATTCCAGGCAGCTCTGCGTAAATGGAAGTGCTAAATACCATTACAGCACGGCTGATAAACAAATCCAGTTTAAAGGATAGGTTCACCTTTAGCAGCACGTTACATTTTACACCTGTATTTAGGGTATAAAATGTAACATACTCCTATTCACATGGCTCCTGCCCCCAGAGCCCCTCTCCCTGTGACAGCAGTTCTGTACCTGCTGTCACATTTTAAAAACTGCGTGGCTGTGCAGGCGGATTTAAAGAGATCTGTTAATGAATGGATCAACGCACTCGTAGTTCATTGACTCTTCCTGCAGCTCAGTAACAGTCTGCCTGCACGGAGGAACGGGCAGAGAGCTGTACTGAGTGTCTTCCTACAGGCAGGTGCAATTTGTCCTCCATCTTTTAGGTGGCGCTGTGTTACTGTGCAAATGAAGCAGAGGCTGAGTAGAACATTGTTCCTCTGCAGACTCTGTATGTGTCACCATTGGAGCAACTGTCCAATTGGACACTGCAATACTAAGTGACGTTTGGCAGCCATCTTTAGTGTGGGCAGAGTTAATAAATATCAGTACCCTGTTGGATTTGGTGTGCATTTACAAGTTTCTAGAGTAGAGAAAGCAACTCCGCTTTTCAGGGAGAGTGAATCTTAGAGAAAGGTTCCTGTGCGAGATGGTAGGGATTAGGGACACTGCTGCATGCCTACTACTTACAGTACCAGGACTACTGAATAGGACCTGTACAGTTTCCTCAAGTGCCGTAACCCTGCCAGTCAGCCACCCCTCTTGCAGATGCTGTCCCAGTAATGTAGGTTGTGCCTGTGTGATATCTTGTGGTGATTATGATATACCACTGTAGTACCAGCATTAGTGTGACTGTTACCCCCAGTACCGCTGCATCAGTTACTATTAAGGCCAATTCACACTGACCTTCCATACTAAAATATATAGAAACTGCATGTAGATTTCCATCCATTTTTGTCATGTTTGAACGCACACTGACATCCGTTGACATACATTTTTTATGTCCATTGACATACATTTTGATGCCCATTAACATGCATGTGCAGCGTTATGGTGTGAATAGGACACATTGGAAGTTATTGTTTTACAGATGTCTTTCTGTTGATCTGCATTTTACAGCTGCACTAAAACACAGATCAATGCACTGGTGTGAATTGGGCCTTAGTGGTACTGAGTTTGCTACTACAAGAGTATCTGGAACTGGAACTTAAAGTGCTTCAATATTACTAGTGCTAGTGATTGCCGTTTATCATTTACCTTACCTGCAACTCATCAATACATTAACTGTTCAACCTTTTCTGGACTTTTTTGTGTCGTTTCTTTAACCTGGGTACAAACTCCCTAGCCCTGCCCACATGCAGGAGCCTGGCATTGCACCTGTGAGCCTTTACAGGCTCCATTGTAAAAAAAATAAAAATAAATGCACACTTTTTTTCTTGCAAAATATGTGCATTTACGATTTTTTTCACCAAGGTGAACTTAGCCTTTAAATTCTATCACCTCTATTATACCCCAGAGATAAAAAAAAAAAAAACGGGTATAATCATTATAGCTACATGTCAGAGATGCTCTATGTCACCTGTGGACACACTACATATGTTCTGAATGTGTACATATGCAATTGAACTTTGGGACCAAGTGTTTAGATTCACGAACATTCATTGGACAGCTTTCAGGGGGACCCAAAAGTCTAGAGGTTGGTCTGCTCGGTCTATTAGACAACTTCGAATTGCCCATCATAAATCTGCTCTATACTGTTTTATGCAAGGAAGCTTATTTTTTTAATTGGAACAGCAAAACCCCTCTGTAGAGGCTCATTGATGATCTCCTACCCAAATTTAAAATATATAGCAATAGGTCCTGCCCCCCAAAATTCGATAAGTTTTGGCAACTTTGGAACAATGTACTTGGTAACCTAACTTGGCAGATTACTCTCAGCAATGTATATCCTCCTTTTTCAGGGACTAAAAAAAGCTCTCAAGGCTTAGCTGGTGTATTGTATATTAAAGCTTTTTATCTTAGTATGCCCCCAGTTTGTTCCTTCACTTTCACTTTGAAATTGTTCAGAATACCTTTTAGTCCTGTGAATAAGCTTACTCCAAGAAACATCTAAAAAAAACACATGAAGAATGTTGTGTGAATGGGAACACATAACAAACATATTGTGGGTGTTTGTCAAGTTTGACTGCAAATGTGGAACCACACTTTAAAGTAAAACAATGCAATGCTGTGCTATCTGTGTGAGGTAAGGCCTCTGAATTGCTGCCTCTACAATGTTGCTGGCACACAGAGAATAGGATGAACCAAGAGCACTGGCAGGGGAACCCAGACGAGGAGGATCAGGGCAGCACTGTGCAAAATTGCACAGTTTGTTGTTTAAAAAAAACACAAACTAACTATCGGTATATTATCATGTTAAAATGGCTCTTTGCAATGGACAAAGTGAATGACCACAAATCAGGTCCATGGTGAGTATTTTATCATATAAAAATAAATTCCCCTACATACACACTACCTCTTCTCCTCGCTCAGTAAGACAGGCTCTGCTCTCACACATCTTCCACTTTGCAGCCAGTGAACTCATATTTTCAATGATAAAGGTGCTGAGAACTTTAGTGCCAAGCTTTATGAGTTCCAAGTCGAGTGATGGGATGGCTATTGAAACCACTGGGCCCTGCAAAATGATTACAGCATAAAGCAATACAAGTTTTCAAGAAAAAAAAAAACTGTTACTAAACTGCACAAAATTGGAAAATAAAGCTAGCTGGAACTTTTATGCCGCGTACACACGAGCAGACTTTTCTACTGGACTGGTCCGACAGTCTATCCGTCGGACTTTCGGCGGACTTCCGACGAACTTTCTGAACAAACGGACTTGCCTACACACGACCACACCAAAGTCCGACGGATTCGTACGTTATGACGTACGACCGGAATAAAATAAGGAAGTGGATAGCCACTAGCCAATAGCTGCCCTAGCTTCGGTTTTCGGCCGTCGGACTAGCATACAGACGAGCGGACTTTTCGATAGGAACTGGGTCCGGCGTAAAGATTTAAAACATGTTCCAAATCTATAGTCCGTCAGATTGTCGACCGGAAAAGTCCGCTGCAGGTCCGATGAAGCCCACATACGGTCGAATTGTCCGCCAGACTCGGTCCATCGGACCAGTCCGGTCAAAAAGTCTGCTCGTGTGTACGCGGCACTAGAGCTCGTTCATTTTAGCAGTTGGGGGGATGTTAAAACCCTGTGGTTAAGCCCCACTTTACCAACCCCAAACAGCTAGTCCCTTTAGCTGCAGAGGCCACGGTTGGGGGTGTACACATGCCGTGGCCAAATGGTCTGTGGCCACGGCAGGAATATACAACTGCAAGAAAGGCACGCAGTAGTGGTGCGCTAATGTGAGATTTAAGGAGTTAAAGCAGAAGGCGAGGAGACGATACATCACCTCCTCACTGCTTGTCAATAACTCTCTAAAAATCGATCTGAATGCAAGCTCTAAAACATTGCCATATAATCATCAAAATGGATGTTATGTTAAAGTGTGTGTTGAGAACCGAAGTGAGAAAAATCTCCAACAGCAAAACAGACAGGAAAAAAATGTTTTAGAGCAGGGGAGGGCTAGAACCCCATGGATATTTTATTGATGTATGTGTCCCCATTGCAGATTTTCCCTCACTTTCTGTTTGATACAACCTTGGTCACTGTTACAGTAAGTGAGGGGAAATCTCTCCAACTATCCCCAGATAGAAGTAAAAACCTGAAAGGGGATTCTCATTATTCCCTACTCCCACCCCCCCCCCCCCCTCAAAAAGTGAAAAAAAATAAAAAGGTTTGGCTGATTATACATTTTATTACACAATATGAACTAGTAAACAGTATGATAATCCTTGGTAGTTGGCAGTTGGATTAAATATAATTTGCTAAGAATACTTTGCAGATGAAAACCACTATTAACAATTGTGGTGCTTCCTATACATACTGTATAAGGAAAATGATGCATTGGTGACCAAAAATGTATTAGTAAACATGTACATAATAGGGGCAGCACGTTACAGTATCCTTACCAAAACTTAGCGTTTTTTTGTTAATAGAAAGTGCATGAGTATAACAAGATAAAAACCTTAAAATTGGCTTCCACGCGTAACACCACGGGCTCCGGAGAATGTAATATGTGGCAATTCACATTCTCTCTACAGAATCCAGTCTGTAATCCAGTGAAGATCAGTTCAAATTCACAGAACTTACTGGGCTCTGAAATTGAGAACAATGTCACCAGCTGTAAGAGAATACTGCTAGAGGAAGTGACTTAAATTGACACTAATCTCTGGTTTAAAAATAAAAAATTCTATTCAAGTATGTATCCTTAACCAAAAAAGTCCCTTCTATTGCTCTCAGCCTTCTCCCAATTTCCCACATTTTTTTTGCTGCCATGATCTGAATTCCTATTAGAAGATGGCTACGTTCGTTCTCCTTTATCCCACTGTATGTAAGAATGCAGCCACTTGCTCCAGAGATGGACTTTGGACTATGGGATTTGTAGCATACATAGAGCAGTGCATACTAACCTGCAATGCTTGTTCCACACAGTATATTACAAGGGTCAGAAAAGCACAGTAAGACCCCATTAAAGACTAAGTTCACCTTGAGGCTGGGTTCACACTATTGCTAATCGGATGTGGGTTTCCCCGCATCCAATTAGCATTTCAGGAGCCTGTGACAGGCTCTCAATGGAGCCGGTTCACCTAGCTCCGGGACGGCTGCGGAGTCCTGGTCCGTTTTAGGTCTGAATTCAGCCAAAAAGTCGGACCGATATCGGACCTGAAATGGTGAACAGGGACGCACCAGACCCCTGCTGTGAGCTGCTCAGCACGGAGATGTAAACCCAGCCATAAAGTGTTTGTAAAGTCAGAAGGTGTTTTATCTCAATACATTCTATGCATTAAGATAAAAAACCTTCTGTGTGCAGCAGCCCCTTCAGCCCCCCTAAAACTTACCTGAGCCCATCTCGATCCAGTGATGTTGCAAGAGTGTCTCGCCTACCCAGGACTCTCCCTCCCCATTGACTGAGACGGCAGCATGGCGCCATTGGATCCCGCTGCTGTCAATTAAAGTCAGTGAGGGTAGATAGGGGGTGGGGCCGTACTCCGGCTCTGTGTCTGAATGGACACACAGAGCAGCGGCTTGGCTTGGGTGCCCCCATAGCAAGCCGCTTGCTGTGGGGGCATTAGCGAGAGGGGGGTTTAGGCGCCAAAAGGGCCCGCAAGGGTCTCGAAGAGGAGAATCTGGGCTGCTCTGTGCAAAACCACTACACAGAGCAGGTAAGTATAACATGTTTGAATAACATGTATAACATGTATTGTCTTTAAAAACAATAATAAATGCATATTTTTTTTTAGTCAAAAAAAAAAGAAGTGCACTTAACATTTTTTTTCTTAGGAGTCTGTGAAACATTGCACCCGAGATTAGCAGATCGCGCGTGCAATGCCAGGCTCCTGCAGACTGTCAGTAGAGCTGAATGCCCATCCCTCCAATACAGGTAGGCATATATTGAAGTCCAGGAAGATCAATGGACTATGAGAGCGACCACCAGCGCCCTCACAGGTAAAGTAGAACAATAGGCAAAACCTTTTCCATTTTGGATTGATCAAGGGGGGTTATAACCCCTGTCAGATTTTTTTCGCCATCTGTGTTCCATTGTGGTGATTTCCCTTCACTTCCTGTCCCATAGTAAAACAGGAAGTGAGAGGAAATCCCTGCAAATTTAGGGAATTCCTCAGGGATCCCCAGGTCACCAGAGCCAGCATCCCCATTGGAAGATTTCCCTCCTATTACATTTCTGGGGACAACCCAAAATTTGGAATTTTCTTTTACTTTTACTTTCAACGATAACAGTAAACAGGACAAATAAAGAGGGTGAATCTCCTTAACAGGGGCACAGAAAGCAATAAAAAAGGACAGGTGTTCAAATCCCTCCGCACTCCATCCAAAACAAAATTTTTTTGCCTTTAGCTATACTTTAATTGAGGACTAAAAGCCATCGGCAGAAATGGATGACAGTAGTTGTGGTTCATTCATTCACAGAACTCTATAAATGAATGACGTGGCCTTGTGGGTGGAGCCCCGCACAACTGCATTGTTTTTAAATTGTGACAGCGGATGTGGGGAGAAGAACCCCTGCCTGCTGTCAGGGGAGGGGGGGGGGGTGTCGGGGAGTGAGCTGGTGGATGCTCAGTGTGTTACATGTTACACCTGTAGTTAGAGTGTAACATGTAACAGGTGGAACCAAAAGTGAACTTATCCTTTGAGTGTGTGTATGGATTATTTTTGGAAAAGAAAGATTTTGTAGAGTGTCACTTTACTGCGCCCCTAATTGGTTGGTTAGTCTTGCACATGGCTGAGTATTTTTATTTTCTTTTTACTTTTTATTTACTTTTATTTACTTCCATGGGTTTGCATCAGCTGACAGTGGACTTTAGCTCACTGTAGTCTGAATATGGGTCACAGGAGTGCAGAACTAAGTGCACTCCTGTGACCCACAGGAGAAGTAGGGTCAAAAGAGCTTTGGCCCTATTTCACCTTTAAATGCAAACCTTGTATTTGTTGATAGATGCACGCATATTAGGTGACATGCAGGGCTTTTTTTCAGGGGGAACTTGGTGGAACTCAGTTCCACCACCTCTGGCTCAGACCCTTTGGTGCCTGCTCACCACAATCACTTGTAAACACAGAAGTCTGGTTTCTGTGTTTACAAGTGAAATCCCTGCACTCTGTATGTAATGCAATCCTGGTATTTAATGCCCCTTTAAGACCCTCCCACTGTTTTCATGAAATTTGACTGAACACACCCACTATTTGATGTGATTTGGAGGGTGTGTGCAGGGGAAGGGGTTTTGTGGGGCCGTGGTTAAGTTCCAGCACCTATTGTTTGAGAAAAAAAGCCCTGGTGACATGTTTTATATACTAAAATTGACATACTACTAGATGAGAAGATGAAAGAAATAAGGGTGGTAAGATAAGGAGAAGGGTATGGGTACTGACAGAACTAAAAGCACAATTAATAGGAAAACTATATGATTGCTGTGGATCAAGCTATGCTAGTTAAGACCCTGATCATTACTCAGGATCATTTGTGTTTTGCTAGCTGTACATAAATCCCATTTTTTATTTAAATATTATGTGTCAATTACCGTAGTATCTTTGGCCTGTTCAATACACTGTTGAAACTATTTTGTTATATCTGTTTAATCAGTGCAAAAGAAATACCTGTTGATCCTGCAAAAAAAATCTAGTTTGTCTGCCCAAGTTTTCTGCCTGTGCTGCAGTCTTTTCAGTTACACTGTTCTCAGTTATTCCTGAGAACTACAGAACCCTTTCTCTCTATGCTATGGAGAAGAGGCGGGGGTAGGGGTTTGTAGTCTCCTGCTAATGTGACAGAGCTGCTTCTTTATAGAAACAGCACAGTGAGTGAGCATTATCACCCTAGAAAGGGAAGAATCACCAGGCGAAAATACAATTACATTCTTATTTCTTGGTTTAGATACACTTTAAACTATGTTAGCTAAGAGCAAAAAAAGTTTGCATATGCCATAGCAAAATGAATAGACCTCCCTCCTGGCAATGAGCGATCCAAGGACACATCACACCTACTCTGGTGTTGTGGAGCCCTGTCCTTCCCTCCCCTGCACAGAGTCTGTACACCGATCAGCCATATCTTTATGAACACTGACAGGTTAAGTGAATACCATTGGTTATCTTGTTACAATGCCATCTGAAAGTTGGTGGGATATATTAGGCAGCAAGCAGACATGTCATCCCTGAAGTTGTTGTGCTGAAAGCAGAAAAAATGAGCATCACAGTTTGTTGTTTCTGTGGCTGTATAGCCACAAACCGTTCAGGGTGTCCATGCTAAACCATGTTCACAGCCAAAAGCGCCTATGATTGGCACATGGGCATTAGAACTGGACCATGGGGCAATGGAAGAAGGTTTCCTGGTCTGATAAATCATGTTTCTTTTTGTTTACGTAGGGAAATGATGGCACCAGAATGCACTATGGAAAGAAGGTAAGCTGGCAGAGGCAGTGTAATGCTTTGGGCGATGTTCTGCTGGGAAATCTTGGGTACTGCTATTTATGTGGATGTTACTTAGCACGTACCACCTGCCATATCATTGTAGCTGACCAAGTACACCCCTTCACAGAAATGGTATTCCCTGATGGCAGTGGCCTCTTTAAGCAGAATAATGTGCCCTGCCAAACTGCAAGAATGGTTTGAGGAATACAACACTGAGTTTTAGGTGTTGACTTGATCTCAATCCAACTGAGCATCTGTGGGATATGTTGGAAATACAAGTCGGGTCCATAAAGGCCCTAACTTAACATAAAGGCCGCAACTTACAGGACTTAAAGCGGAGTTCGGCAGAATTTTTTTTTTTTAAGTCAGCAGCTACAAATACTGCAGCTGCTGACTTTTAAAATATGGACACTTACCTGTCCAGGGCCCCCTCGATGTCCTCACCCGAAGCCAATCTGTCCCTCGGCTCTTGGGTGGAGGCGCCACCATCTTCGGTAAGGGAATCAGGAAGTGAAGCCTTGTGGCTTCACAGCCTGGTTCCCTACTGCGCATGCGCGAGTGGCACTTCACGATCCCACTGGTTCCTGCTGTCTTCTGGGACCTGTGTATCTCCCAGAAGACAGCGGGGGGGGGGGGGGGGGGTCGGAGGAGGCGCCGGATATGTTATAGATAGCCGCGGATACTGTTGCCAAATACCAGAGCATACCTTCAAAGGTCTAGTGGCATCCATGATGGGTCAGGGCTGTTTTGACGGCAAAGGGGGGACTTACTCAATATTAGGTGGGTGGTCATAAAGATCTGGCTGATTGGTATGTATTCTTTCTATATATTAAGATTCTTGGCAGTTAGGACTAGCACTACATTGATCAGTTTGGATCCAGGGTTGCTCCAAGGCCACAGACTTGTCATTTGGCAAAGTAATAAATCAAATATACAGTAATACACAAAATAGCCCAACAAATAAAGGCATTCCACAGATACCAATGCTTCCATTATGTGGCTCAATCTGGATGATGTTCGGAGCTGTAATGTTATCCCACTCAAACTGGATAGAGGATTTGCTGTTATTCCACATCTACAAGACAAAGTATATTTTATGTGTGGTTGTAATACTTTCCTAAAAACAATGCTTTATGCTATTTTCACATTTTTATGTTATTTGTGCCATATTTGTTATGATTGCATTTAATAAATTAGTTGGTAGGAGTACTTACTATCAGCTATCTGTATAAGACAGCACAATCAGCATCCTTGCAGAATGACTAAAGTCAGAAAATGTAAGTTAAAGTGGCTGTAAAGGCACAAGCTTTTTTACTTTGATGCATTCATTACATCAAGGTAAAGAAACCTTCTGTTTACAGCAGCCCCCCCTAATACATACCTGAGTCCCCTCTCAATCCAGCGATGTCCACGAGAGCCTTGCCTCTCCGAGGACTCGCACTCCTGACTAGCCTTTGGTACTGTCAATCATAGCCAGTGAGCCAACCAGGAGGCGGAGGGGGCAGGGTTGAGCTGCGGCTCTGTTTGTATGGACACACAGAGCCACAGCTCAGGAACGTGCCTGCTTGGGTGCCCCTAGAGCAAGCTGCTTGCTCTGGGGGCACCTTGCAGGAGGGAGGAGCCAGGATCGCCAGCATGGGATCCGAGAAGAAAAGGATCTGGGCTGCACAGAGCAGGTAAGTAATCATGAAGAGGTTATATACTTATTTTCATTAAAACTCTATTAACAAGACTGTCTATACACCTGAATTGAGATAGGAGTCGCAAAAAGGCAAGCTTTCAGGTTAAATGGAAACAGGTAACAGCTTTTCTAGGTTTTTAAGATGTATGCTGCAGGGCTCTCACTCTAATGCTTACATCATCACTTAGTCCCTGACCTGGAACAAGCCTGTTATGTGTCAAAACCACATTCACTAATCGTTGCTGCAAATTCCCTTGCAAAATGCAGAGCCTATTTGGCCTTAGTAAATCAACTGCATTGAGTTGTAGTCATCTGCATTTTGAAAAAAGGGTCATGCATGTGATTTCATCTGTTGTGGTGTATTGGCAATCAACAGAATGGGCTGCCTAAACGTAATGCATGTTAACGCATGCCATAACACATTTGCATGCACTAACGCACCTCAACAGATTGCTTTAGTGTGAATAGGCCCTCAAAAAGATAATAGATGTAACCTAAATGTTTAGAACGTAAAAACAAAACTTACTATAAACTTCTTCCTCATAGTGGTGTCAATAAAACTTTCTCCAGAAAAGATGATTACATAAGGCTCCAGAACTAAATGAAATGGCTCTGTGGTCCCCTTGAATTCTAGATCGAGGACAATGACATCGTTTAGTGTAGGAGTCAGTTCTGCAATGCTCATGGGATGTTTATTTGCACTATAAAACAAAGAGAACACATACACATAAAACAGAATGTATAGTGACCTATATAGACATTAAAGCAGAGCTAAAGGATACGAAACTTACCTTTCCTCCAACAGTCCCCATCCCTCGCCAGCATCTTCTTTTGTTTGCCATTCTTTGGCTGACTTCACTGGCATGTGCAGGTCCAGTCATCCCGATACACAGGGATCGGGCCAGCACTGTAAGCTGAGCTGCGTATTCGCAGCTCCTTTTACATGCCGTGGAACGCTGCAAGCAGGCAGGTAGGTGGATTTTATTGCAGAAGAGACATTGCTAGTGTCTTCTCTAGCTTGTCCCATTATTAAGCCCTGTTCTTGTGATATACTATACATGCATCGCACCCTTTACGACTGACCTCAAGTCATTTTAGACAAGGCTAAGTTTAATATTAATAAACATTGCTTAACAAAGTTGTTGAAAAATAACAAATAAAATTTCATACGATGTCTCCAATACATATTCCTGTACACAATCTTCTATGTGCCCCTTAGTCCACTGGTGCCCCTAATTGCCCATGAGGTACTCATACCTTATAAAAAGGCGAGAAAGTCCTTAAAGAGGTTGTAAACCTTCCTGTATTATTTGTACCTATAGGTAATCCTATAATAAGGCTTACCTGTAGGTACTGTAAATATCTCCTAAATGTGCACCGTTTAGGAGATATTTACTGTATACTGCGCTGATGATGTAATTGGCGCATGTGTCTGAAGGAACGGCCGCCCGTGCCATTTTTTCAGAAGTCAGTGCTGCGACTGGCCGCTCCCGGGCACATGAGTGGCAGTGACGTCATGCGGCTCCGGCCTGTCACAGAGAGGAAGTCCGCGGTCCCGGAAGGAAGACGGGAATAGATGGATGCAGCCTCCAGAGGGGACGACACGGCTTCGTTTACAGGTAAGTGTCACATAATGTGCTAGTATGCAATGCATACTAGCACATTATGCTTTTATTTTGAAGGGAAGGAATAAAATAAATATCAGAGTTTACTTCCTCTTTAAGTCCATTTAGTAGTGGCGTAAGTCCATATCCCTGGAACCCCGACTGGGCTCCCACAAGGGGTGGTAAAGTGCAAGAAGTAGTTCACATGCTTAGCAGCATTCTGTTCCTTACAGTGGTTGTAAACTTCAGACATAATATATGAACACAGCATATCCCTCTATAGTGTGCACTTGTCTCAATCCAGAGCACTGTGTCATTTCTGTCCTCTGCCTCGTTCCTCTGCTTGCTTTGCTAGCATGAGTCACTTCTGACCAGTTCTCCTGACACCAAGAAAAAAATGGTGACAGGGGAGGGAGCTCCAGATGATTGACAGTCTCAGCTCTGTTATTGTGTGCTGTGTGAAGGAGGGTGTGTCCCTTCCCTCCAATCAGCTCTCAGAGCTGATGTAACTTCAGCTCTCTGCCCCCTGCTTTTCAGAGCTGAGGTATCCCATGTAAATTCTGCACTATGAATGGATGTAGGAGAAAGACAGCTGTAGATAAATAGGTACAACTTATGTAGGAGGATTAGTTTCTTCTCTGTGTATCACCTGAGGCAGGTCACTTCACTGGGTATATGTAAGGGTTTACAACCACTTTAAGTGGGAAGACCTGGAACCATACCTACGGTCGTCTAACTGTAGCTCCCCCGAGAGGTGCTTCCCTCCCCCAGAGTTTAATTATCACAGTCACAAGGAAACAATCAGTGATTATAGGGTTGGATGGCCTCAGAAGCGTGCCTGTCACAACCTCAAATAAAATACAGCACAGCACTCTGTTTACACAAATAAAAAACTTCTGTGGTCACTCTGTTTATTATAAGGTTATATCTATGTCACAAATATACCAGCAAAGATGAAGTGTTATCAGAAGCTAGCTTCTTACCTTGGATTCCCTGGGATGTCACTTAATACCATCTGAGCAACACTGTGATATTCAATTAGCTATGCATGGAAAAAAATATACATATATTTCAGTAACAGTTTAAAGCTTAGCTACAGACATTTTGTTTTTCAAAAAATTTCTATTCACCTTGTTAGCCCAACCTCATCCTATGTTTTTTTTTTTTTTAACACGCACAACTGCCAAGGTTTGAATTAGTGGTTGTAAACCTCTGAAAGCAAAAAGAACGAAGCATATCCTCTTAGAACTAAAAGTATTAAAGTAAATTACCGCCCCTTACTGGAAATACCACCACTGTGCCATAAATGAGCCCAATAGGTGAATAATTTGGTGAATACAGCTGCCACTATAAAAAAAAAAAAATATATAACAGTGTACAATCCTTCACTTATATCTAAGAAGAAAGAAGAAATTAGTGGCGCTATCCCAGACAGCACTGTCCAATAAAACTGAAAAGGTGTCTGGTAAAGCAATGTGTTTAAACCATCAACACAACATGTGATTAATATGAGTGATTGGATAAAGTTTAAACGGCATGTCCATATATGTCAAAAAATATTTAGACAATCAAAACACCATGTGATAGGTATAAGTGATAAACTAATTTATTAAAATACACGCGTGGCTGTGAGGCATGCCGCTGGAAGCCGCATGAGCCAGTGGTGATTCGATTGAGTGGCGAAGTACCGAGGAGGGGGGTGAGAACTAAAGATATAGCACCTGCACACCTCGGGTCCGCCGTGACCGTTTCCTTGCATTGTGTGATCCAATTTGCTGAGTTGCTGTGACTTGCACTTGTTTTCATTGCTGGTTTGGATTTTGTAAAATGTGAGTGGATCATTTAAAGAGTGGCAGTATTTTAATAAATTAGTTTTGCTGTTTTACACTATTGGAGCACTTTATTATTTTACATGTGGAGTGATTCCCATACACGCTGCTGGACATCGGGCTGTTGATTTTACCTGTGTGTGTGGTATAATGGCGTTTCAGCCTTGCACGCAAGTGCAGGCATTTGGAGTCGGTGAGTGCGTTTCTTAAGGGAGTGGGTTCACTCAACACTCTGGTGTGGTGGAAGACATTAAGAAGACACTTACAACTAAAGATTACTTCATTTCTTCCACATATGGACTTTTTGTTTAGAGTTTATCACTTATACCTATCACATGGTGTTTTGATTGTCTAAATATTTTTTGACATATATGGACATGCCGTTTAAACTTTATCCAATCACTCATATTAATCACATGTTGTGTTGATGGTTTAAACACATTGCTTTACCAGACACCTTTTCAATTTTATTGGACAGTGCTGTCTGGGATAGCGCCACTTATTTCTTCTTTATATATGTGTTTGCACGGTTTTCAGATATAAGAGAAGGATTGTACACTGTCATATTCTCTTATAGTGTGTACTTGCCTCTATCCAAAGCACCTAGTGTGCTTTCCGTCTCTTCTCTTTCCTCTATCGGCATAAGTCACTCCTGACAGTCTATGCCAGTCTTTTTCAACCAGGGTGTTGTGCCTTCTGGGCTCTTAGGGGGTGCCATGGCAGAATGTCTAAACAATTGTCAACTAGCCAGCAGGTAGGTCAAGCCTGCCTTTTTGGTTACAGAAAGCCACAGGTTTTTTTACAGCACTACAATCTTGGACACCATGCGGACAAGCTGCTAGCATCCTAACAACCAATGACATCACCAATTGATAAGGAGGATGTTGGGCGCCTGAGGACGTCCTTGTTTGACCCTCCCTTGCTCCACCCATCAGCACTAAGGTTATATTAGCTGAATGAGGGAGAGAAACTGAAGGAGAAGAGAAACACTGGAATACTAGTCAGTACCAGTGTGCAAGGGTATATTGTTTTGTAGAAATAAATCACTTCTAATGTTGGGTGTCCTAGGCTTGTAGATGTAGCTGCATAATATAAAACTATTAGTTTCGTTTTTTACATCTTAGAATGGGGTGCATAATTTGAAAAGGCTACCTTGACTGAAAAAAGTTGAGAAACACTGGTCTATGCCGACAACAGACTGAGTCCCCTCAGTCTATTATCATTGTGCCTCTTTGCAGTAACTTGGACCATATGCCCATGAAGAACATGGACTTCTGCACATATTAGAAATAAGCGGTCCTCTTCTGACACTTAGGCTGACCATATATGATTCATTTTTTTTTCAATCAGCCAGAAGGCTGATGGGTAAGAAAATGGATTTCTCCATCCACACAAATGTGAGGTGGATGGAGCGATCCTCCCTACTTTTAGAATACAATAGCACAGCGGGAAGGATTCCTTGATCCAACACTTCACTTGTGTGGATGGTGAAATCCATTAGTTGAATCCTCCACTGTCAGAATACACTGAGGTTAAAGGCCCCAGTTCCCATGTTTTAGGATAATACATTTTTGTATAACTTTTTTCAAATTAAGTGTAAGTTGGTTCTAGTTGATCAAATAAAAGTGTTTGACAGAAGTTGATTGTTAGGTCAACTTCTGTTGAGCCGGAACAGTCATACATGGATCGAAATTTGGCCAGTCCCTGCTGAACCGGACAAATTATGATCCATCTATGGACAGCTTTACCCCACTTACTGCCATTTAATTGTCATATGTTAAAACTTCAGTTGGCAGTAGGTTCTGGCATTTGTTAAATGAATGACATAGGATGGGGCTGAGTGCCCAGAGGGGGTGGAGCTTTTTCTTGACTTACTAGGCAGAAATCAAGGCTCTAATTACAGCCTGGGCCTAGAATCCAAGGAGGCAATTTAAGAACTAACACTTGCAGGCACTACAAATGCAGCACTTCAACACTGTTGTTACCTTAAAAACAGTGGCAGCTGGTGCTAATAAAAAAAAAACCTCACTGGGGCCGCACTCACCCCATGTTCAGCTAATCCGGTCTTAAGATCCAGCTCCTATCCTGATTGGCCAGGAGGAGAAGCTGGAAGACAATAGCGAATATTAATTCGCCAATGTCAAAAACTGGTGTATTATCCTGCGCTTCCTTAAACTATTCGGTGAAAACAACAAATAAATAAATAAAATAGGCTGCAAATCCCAAAAATTGTGCTCCCACAACTACCAAAAAAGAAAAGTGAAAAAATTGGCTGCGCCTACTACACAATATACAAACATCCAGTGACATGATTAACTGTATAATACCAATCTTCATATACAGTGAATATCAAAATTCATATACAGTGTATATCCAATGTTCATATGTGTCCAATTTTTCTTCTATATTTATAGTTCAAAGTATGTGATCCTTATATTGTGCTTTTCTTCACCCTTGTGGGTCTTAAATGGCATAAAGTGAATCCCACCACTGTATGTGAATTTTTATATCCACTGTATATGGAGATGGGTATTATACAAGTAATCACATCACTGGATGCTTGTATATTGTGTAGTAGGCGCAGCCAATTTTTTCACTTTTATTGATTCGCTAATGTCACAAGTGGGTGGGTTCTGAGACCAATCTTTTTGAAGCCAATTAGAGCCTCAGGCTCTAATCGCATGCTTTCAAAAAAACAAAAAACAAAAAAACACATAGAAACCTATGAGTCCGGCGCCCCGCATAGAAATTAGGGGGCTGCGCCCCTTATGGACTGGCCGCCACTGCTTAGAAACGATTTAGGCAGGTTGGGTATTTTAGTCTTAATTCATACCTTAGTGGGAGTGTACATCACTGTGAACATGTGGTCTTGATGAGGCTGCAGGACGCCTTGCAGGGGGCTGATCATGAAAGCAGTATTTGCATCAACGTTATTCTTAATTTTTGCCATATCCACAGCTTCTCCTGGTTGTAAAGTTTGTAAATATGGCTTCATAATCTGCCAGTAGAATGGAAGCTCCACATGCCTGATAGGTCATAACATACAGTTACAATACAAATTACTGACACAGTCGAATAGCATGGACTATTGATTAAATCTACTTACGTTGTGTTTCTAATGACAATGCTCTTTTGCACTGTGGAATGTAAATTTGTACTGGGGAAACATATTAAATGTTCAGCTTTGACATCAGTAAGCTCACCAGGACATGAAGTGCTTTTACCATCACTGACAGACACCAGCTCTAAGCCCACAAGCTGTCCATATCCTGGTAACAGAAGGAGAAACAAAATAGTGACAAAATGGCACCTTAGATTTATTACACATACATAGGCTAATGATGTGTAATATATGATATATTTGACCATTCTTGCTCTATTATGCACTGCCAGAGTCTATGACAATCTTTTGCCCTGATATAAACCAGCATATGAAAGAGGCAGTGACTATTATATGGAGATCAGGAATCTTGCTGAAAAATCACAGAGATGTTCCAAAACTATAAATAATTATTGTGATAACATTTGTTTTTCTTTTTGTATAGAGTGGTGAGGGGTTAGAACCTCTGTGTGGTTTTGATAGCCATCTGTGGACAAGCTAGAGATGCACTCTGTTTGTCCTGGTGATCATTATCACTAGGGACAGAAAGTGAAGGGAAAGTAAAAATTGTGAATCAGAACAAAACCAGAGGTAAAATCTTCTTTTAGTTTGTAGGCAGGTGCAGTCTACTTTCTTTACTGCTGGTGGTACTCAATTGCAGCTGCATTGCCGGGGGAGAGGAAGTCAAGAGGAACATGGCTCCTCTATGGTTTCCAGGGTCACTGGGGAAGCTATCAAATTGGATGCTACCGCCCCATGTGACTCTAGCAGCCATCTTGGGTCAGGTAGAGCCTATATAAGGTCCTGACTCCCAGCCTTGGCACGCATTTCTTGTGTAGGTTGTGTCATCTGACAAAAAAGTGATTAGTGGCAGCAGGGCCATCTTTAATGCGGGGCAAAAGGGGCAGCTGCCCCGGCCCAATCATTGGTATGAGGCCAAAAGCAGTTGTTCCTTAGAACCCGCGCTGCCCGCATAGTTGTTATGATTTTCCCGGAGGTTTCTGCAGCAGCTTGGCTCCCGGCAGTGTCACCTGTGTGGGCAGCCTCCAGGTTGTACCCAGAGAGTGCATCTCTCACCATCGATTGGCTCCCTCCTCTTTCCATCCCTAGGAGAGCAGGTTCCAACCGGCAAGTCCTCCAGTGGTGTGAGAGGCTCCTTGATTATGTTCCTCCGGCAGTAATTTGACTCCCGGGAATGCTATCCCTGGAGTTCCCTCACCTGTCATACCAGTGATATCTTGGGCAGCTCTAGTTTAGAGACACATGTGGCTGCACATTAGGCTCAAGCCTGGGTCTTATGGGCTGCAGTGGATATCTGACAGATTTCACCTGGCTGTGTATGGGTGGACTACAACTTTGCTTCATCTATTGTGGACACTATTGTTACCTATCACTTACTGGTTATTTAACATGTTTTATCATCACCATACAAGAGGACTAAAGTGCTTTTAAGGTGTTTCTGGACAATTTTTGGTTTAGTACGTTCTTCATTAAGCTGTCCCGAGCTAAGTCATAAAATTAGGAGCTGCATGTACAGCAGCAGCCCTGTCTGCTCTCTCTTCCAGCTGCTGCACCTTCCCCCACCGCACTGTCTCTCTCCAACATCTCCACCCACCACCACAATTCTCCGTCGCCAATCGTGGGCATGTAGTATGCCATCTGGACCAGCACCTGGAAGAGGGGGACGCGGGATGGGGGAGATGACACTGGAAGAGGAGGACATGGAACGGAGGAGGAGGAGGACATGGGATAGAGAAGATGGGACTGGAGGAGGAGGAGGACATGGGATGGAGAAGATGGGAAGGAGGAGGGTGAGGACATGGAATGGAGAAGATGGGACTGAGGGGAGGAGGACATGGGATAGGGGGGATGGGACTGGAAGAGGAGGACATGGAACGCAGGAGGAGAAGGACATGGTATGGAGGAGGAGGAGGACATTTGATGGAGAAGATGGGACTGGAGGAGGAGAACATGGGATGGGGGGATAGGACTGGAAGAGGAGGACATGGGATGGAGAAAATGGGACTGGAGGAGGAGGAGGAGGACATGGGATGGGGGAGATTGACCTGGAGGAGGAGGAGGACATGGGATGAGGAGATGGAACTGGAGGAGGAGGGCGTGGGACTGGAGGAGGATGTGCAATGGGGAAGATTTGACTGGAGAAGGAGGATGTGGGATGGAAGAGATGGGATGAGGAGATGGGACTGGAGGAAAACGTGGGATCGGGGAGATTTGACTGGAGGAGGATGTGGGATGGAGGAAATGGGACTGGAGGAGGAGGAGATTGTGGGATGGGGAGACGGGACTGGAGGAGGAGGATGTGGGATGAGGAGGAGGACATAGGACTGGAGGAGGAGGATGTGGGATGGGGGAGATGAGACTGAAGGAAGATTTTTTTTGGCTAAATTATAATTCCTTACTGTTGAATCGTGAAAGCACTGATAACTTGGAACAAGAGTGTTAAACTAAAAGTGGGTTCACTGAAGGACTTGGTGGAATGGCCAGTGGGTGGATTCAGTGAGTTGGCCAGTGGGCGGGCCCTGGGGAATGCTTAGTGGTCAGGCCCAGGGGGGCCCAGGTCTAAAGCTGTGTAAGGGGCCCCAAAATTTCTGATGTTTGCCCAGGGTTCAATCAGTATTAAAGATAGCCTTGAGTGGCAGGGAGAGGTTCCAGATGAGTAGGGAAAGGATAGGGACACACCATCCTTCTGGATACTTCCCCAATTGGTCTCAGACTGGCTAGGCCACATTCTGTCACTCAAGACCAATGCTGTCGGCAAATCTACGGCCAGCACATTGCTGTTATATGCCGTAAGTGTTCCCGGTCAGGTGCCTTCCCACTGGGTTTGTTGTTGATTACTGGATTCTGCATTAATATAAGTTCTGTTCTCTGCAACTGGACTTTGTGTGTTTACTGCCGCCACACCACACTGCACCTCCCCACAAGTTGTTCTGGTGACTACTATCTATGAGGGGATTTCGCTACGGAGGGCATTTACAATCACTTCCTGTGGTGTATACAGGGCAGGAACTGAAGAGAAAGTGAGGCCCGGAACGAAAAGGAAAAGAAGAAGAGAATAGTGCAGGGCCGGGCATGACAGTGTGTCTAGTGACACACACAGGGTTAAGCTGGCCAGGTTTGGTGGGGTGGAGCCAGCAGGAAACTTTAGAGGTGGGGTCATATAAGAGGAGGGGCGGAGCTGGGACGGAGTCAGTGGAGCAGGAAGAGACACGAGGAGGCAGATTTTCTCTGCTCCTCTACAGCAATGGCCGGCATCGACGTGATACTGGCTCGTCTGCGGCAGGCGGCAGCGTCCAGGGGACCGGAGTGGCTCCAGAGTCAAGTCGCAGGGCTCTTTGAAGAAGAAGCAGGCGGATCGGCGATCAGAGGTGAGGGGACTGCCCGTGCGCGGAAGTCGCGGCCGCCGGCGCGGTATTCGCCTGGACCCGATGGACGCTCGGGTCGCCAGGCACGTAGCCCAAGGGGAGAACAGTCAGCCCCTCCAGCCAAGAGGAGCCAACCGATGGCGGATGCCAGGCCCGGGCAGAACACACGCCGCGGCGCGGTGGGCGGGGCTACGGGTCAAGATGGCGCCGCTTCACTGAGAGCAGGACCCAGGCGTGCTGAAAGAGCGAACCCCCCAGCAGCTTTGTACGAGCCGAGGGGGGAGGACAGAAGTGAAAGAGGAGCTGCTGCAGCGCCCAGGGCGGGGAGGAGAAGCACTGCTGACACCGCAGGTGGCAATCGGTCGCCTGGCGGGGAGAGGGACCGCCAGAGGGGCGGACGGAGGAATGAACAGGCCGGCCCGGTCTCAGCCATTTCAGGGCGGCGTGGAATCCAGGCGGGAAGCAGAGCTGCAGAGGTCGGACGAGTCATGTCTCAGCGGGTGCATACGGCCTCCAGGAGGGATGCGCCTGGGGGGCTCACCACGCCGGCAAGCCCACCCCAGGGGGAACGGTCCGAAGACGAGGAGTTGGAAGAAGGCGAGGTGG
The DNA here is from genome assembly GCF_042186555.1 of Aquarana catesbeiana. Taxonomy (NCBI): domain Eukaryota; kingdom Metazoa; phylum Chordata; class Amphibia; order Anura; family Ranidae; genus Aquarana; species Aquarana catesbeiana. The sequence goes on from NC_133328.1 coordinate 104,412,722, forward strand.
AGGCACACCAGCAGGATACGGCGATGGAAACCAGACCAGCCGCTGTCGGGAGGTCTCCGGGTCAGCCCGGTAAGTCCAGTGATAATGAAGAATTTACTAATGCTTTACAAAATATATGAGGTGTGGTTAACCCAGGTACGGCAGGGGCAGTAGCCCGACCACCACGGGTGTCACAGGGTCATGACCACCAAGTGGCGGGACAAGGATCCGCCAGTTCGGGGTCAGGGGGACAACTGAGTGAGCTGTTGGAGGGCCTGAGGGCGCTAGTAGGACGTTTTGGGGAACAATCTCCTCAGGCGGCCACAAGCGGAGTACCGCAGGTAACCGGCGGGGGGGTGTTAGCTGGTGGGGAGGTGGAACCTTCCACGGGGGTGTCTGCTGATAAGACCCTGGAGTCGGGTGGTGCCAAAGAGAAGCCGGGGGAAAAAGGGGCAACAGAGGCGGCAGGTAGGGCGGACATAGTCAGGATTGCAGACGCAGCGAAATGCGAGGTATATGTCTGCTTTGAGGGCCCGCTGGGTGCACATCTGAAGCAGGAGGTTCGGGAAAAGATCCAAAAAGGGGAATACGTGGAAATATTTTCCTTGTTGCCGTTGGAAAAGTTTAACCTGGACAGGGTTAAGCCTGATGACTCCAAGAAGGAAGATGAGGAGAAGAGGAGGTACAGGTTGATTCCGCGGATGTTTGTCAATTGGTTACAAGCGTTCGCTATCATGGCCAGCGTCATTGGCGAAAAGAATCCGGAGCATTGCTCTGGGTTGTTTTGTTATATGGATGCTATTGGGGAGGCACACAGAGTTTATGGTTGAACGGCTTGGCTGCGTTATGACGAGCAGTTCCGACAACACAGAGCGGTTCATCCGGCCCTGCGTTGGGACCATAAGGACATCAGCCATTGGATGAGACTTATGTCCTCGGCTAGGGCCTCGCCTCAGTTTTTTCAAGGGGGGGCCGGGGGTACACACTCCTCAGGACTACCGGCCGGTAAGAAATGGGGAGTGTGTTGGCAATACAACGGACACTGTAAGTTTGGGGGATCGTGCAAATTCAAGCACGAATGCTCAGGATGTGGGGGAGCTCACACACTGGCCAGATGCTTCAAAAAAGGAAAACGTACCGGGGAGCCTGTTAACAAGAGGGATGACGCCGGTGAAGGTGGAAAGGATGCTGCCTTTCCCAAGTAAGTATCCGGATAGGGAGGCGGCATCATTGCTTACTGCGGGTTTTCGGGAGGGGTTCAAAGTACCATGTGCCTTGGAGGCGGTTCCCCCTATGGCAAGGAACTTGAAATCAGCGTTGCAACACCCAGGGGTGGTGGGAAAAAAATTGGCGAAAGAAGTGACATTAGGCCGCATGGTAGGGCCATTTGCGGATAAGCCGTTACCGGATTTGGTGGTGTCCCCATTGGGAGTGGTGCCCAAAAAAGAGGCGAATAAGTTCCGATTAATTCACCATTTATCCTTTCCAAAAGGGGGCTCGGTCAATGATTTCATCGACCCTGATGCCTGCGCGGTGTCCTATACTTCCTTTGATGCTGCGGTGCGGTGGGTTAGGAGGTATGGACAGGGGGCACTCATGGCAAAATCTGACATAGAAGCGGCGTTTCGGCTACTGCCAGTGCATCCGGACAGCTTTAGGCTGCTGGGTTGCCACTGGCAAGATCAGTTTTACGTCGATAAATGTTTGCCCATGGGTTGCTCCATTTCTTGCGCCATGTTTGAGGCGTTCAGTTCCTTTTTGGAGTGGGTGGTTAGGGATGTGTCGGGGCTGGACTTGGTTATCCATTACTTGGACGACTTCCTGTGTATAGGTCCTCCTTCCTCCAGTGTGTGTGCGATTTTATTGTCAACGTTGCAGCACATTGCGGGAAGGTTCGGAGTGCCACTGGCAGCCGAAAAGACAGAAGGGCCGACAACCGAAATTAGTTTTCTGGGTATAATAATTGACTCCATAGCAATGGAATGCAGATTGCCGCAGGGGAAGTTAGTGGATTTACAGAAGGAGATCCGGGAGATTCATGGCAGGCGGAAGGTGCAGTTGCGGACACTGCAGTCGTTGCTAGGTAAGCTAAATTTCGCTTGTAGGATCATACCCATGGGTAGGGTGTTTTGTCGGAGGCTGTCAGCAGCCACGGCGGGAGTTAAAGCCCCCACTCATTTTATCAGGCTGACGAGGGAACATCGGGAGGACCTGAAGGTATGGTATCAATTTTTGTCAGGGTACAACGGAAGATCAGTGTGGATGTCAGGTCCGGTAAGTAACTTCGATGTGGAACTGGTTACGGACGCGGCAGGTTCTACGGGTTACGGGGCTTATTTTCAAGGGCAATGGAGCGCTGGGCCGTGGCCACAATCATGGGTGAAAGCGGGGTTTCTTCGGAACCTGGTACTACTGGAATTATTTCCAGTGGTGCTGGCTATGGAGTTATGGGGGCGGTCTTGCCAGAATTTAAAGTTGAGAATTAACTGTGACAACATGGGGGTTGTGCAGGTGGTCAATCGCATGTCAGCGTCTTCCCAACCTGTCATTAGGCTGATGCGACAGTTGGTATTGCGGTGCTTGCAATTGAATACCTTTATATATGCGGTACACATACCAGGGGTTGACAATACACTGGCTGATTCGCTGTCTCGCTTTCAGTGGGACAAGTTCAGGGAATTAGCCCCGGCAGCGGAAAAGGAAGGGATTCCTTGCCCGGAGTGGATCTGGGAGCTGGCATTGGAGTCGCCGCAGGATGGATCCAGCAGTCAGTGAGTAAGTCCACTTGGATGGCCTATATGAAGGTATGGAGAGAATGGGAGGGTTTGCGGCAAAAAACTGGGGTGGACAAGGATGGGATTGAGGTGAGATTGTTGGTCTTGTATTTTGTGTCCAGAAATATGGAAAATGGGGTGGCGGTGTCTTCTATTGAAAAGAAGATGGCGGCTTTGTCATTCCTTTTCAAGCTGAAAAGGGGGGAGGATTGGACAAAAGATTTTTGGGTTAGGCAAGCCATAAAAGGGTACAAGAGAGGACAAAGAACAAAAGATGAAAGAAGGCCTGTCACTTTTAAAAACCTGGTGGCCATTTGTGGGCAGTTAAGGTCAATATGTTCTTCAAGTTATGAATGTTTGCTGTTTACGGCAGCTTTCTCGTTGGCCTTTTTTGGGGCGTTCAGAATTGGGGAACTGGTGAGCCCAGCACGGGGGGATGCGGGTGGCATTCTGGTGCAGGACGTTAGGTTAAACGGGGATAAAGTGTGTTTGAGACTGCGGAGGTCAAAAACCGATCAGACAGGGAAAGGGGTGGATGTATGGTTGTACGCTCTGCCGGGATCCACGGTATGCCCGGTAAGGGCGGTCGAGAAACTGGCGCAGGTAAGGCCAATGGGGGATGGGCCATTTTTGCGTCATGAAGACGGGTCTTACCTATCAAAATTTCAATTTGTAGCAGTGTTTAGAAAATGTTTGACGAAGTTGGGTTTGGATGGGAAGGCTTACGCTTCACACTCCTTCCGCATTGGGGCGGCTACTGAAGCTGCCAGATGTGGGTTGGATGAGGCAGCCGTGAGGAGGATCGGTAGATGGGAATCGAGAAGGTTCCGCACCTACGTACGACCTCAAATGATTATGGAATAACATTTATAAAAAAAAAAAAAAAAAAAAAAAAGGGAATTAAATGAATAGTGTTATAAAAAAAAAAAAAAAATGATGAATGACGTTACCTTGGTGTGATTTTCATTGCAGGGGGAGGTGCTCCGCGCCTTGTCTGGATTCTTGGTCACTCTTATGTGTGTTGGGGGGCCAGGAGAGGTGATGCGAGACCGGACGGGAGGCAGCTGGGAGTATCGAGGAGAGAGGCATACATCAGGTGGCTGGGGAGACCGGGTATGATGTGGGGCAGAGTGGTCACGGAAGTGGAGCGTTATGCTTGGTTGGACAGACCACCTGATGTGTTGGTAATCCATGCAGGAGGGAACGATTTAGGGGTACGCACGGTAAGAGATATACTAGCAAGCGCTAAGTCGGATTTGCTATATATCCGCACGGTCTTTCCCAATACTCTGCTGTTATGGTCCGACATGGTGGCACGCACCACCTGGCGGATGGCAAGGTCTGTGGAACGGCTGAACAAGGCACGCATTCGCATTAACAAAGTAGTGGGGAGGTTTTTGGTGAAACAAGGGGGCATGGTGATAAGACACAGAGAGCTGGAAATTAATGTAGGCCTTTACTTACGCAGGGATGGTGTTCACCTCACGGACGTGGGGACTGATCTGTGGACCATGGGTCTGCAAGAAGGAATTCAAAGGGCACTGAGTGTGTGGAGGGGCCCTTAAGGATAAGGTTTCATCCTTTCGGGCTGTGGCTGTGTTTTTTCTGTTGGTCGGTGACGGTAGCGGTAAACAAATGTGGTAAAAAGGGGTGGGGGGTCATCGATAGTATGGCCCCTCCGGTGTATTCCCGAAATGGAATACCGGTATGGTTACACTGCGGGCAAGGGGTTGTCTCAGAGCGGTACAGCTGGAGGCCTATCAAGTTGAAAATGGTTCCCGCGTGTAAGTTTTGATATGTGGTAAAAGGGTGGAGCTCCGTCATTGACCTACAGATTGCAGTTAATAACATGTTGTTTGCACTGAAGTTATATGGTATTTATATATTTAAGGTTATTGGAGTTATTTATTCAGTATGTTAATAAATAGGCTGTTATGGCCATTTTATACTCCAATAGATTGGTGTGGTCTCGTTAATTTAAATAAAGAAAAAGGGGGTTGGTGAAAATGGTATAGCAGTAAGAGAAAATAAGTGGGTACATCTGGAATACACTTGTCAAGCTCTCACATGGGACAAAGATGGTGAAAAAAAACTGACTTGGGTTTTAACCATTCCCTATCCTGTCCAAATTTTAAAAAAATTTGCAATGGCAGCTTCCATTTTTCCTTGCAAAGCTTTCCTTCAAGTAAAAGGGAATCAGGAAAACATGACATCATACAAGCAAGCAACCTATTCACAGCCCTAATGTTTAAATTATTAACTGCTTTTAACAAAGGAAAAGTGTGCCATATATGGCTAAATTTAGTCAGGCAGTACATTGGAATATCTTTCACCCCTTTCAAATGAAAATTTGTGCCCCCTGACACAGATGAACATTTTGGTGCAAGCACAATGAATCGTATGAACTCTGGGATAAATGAAATATCCATATTTTGTGACCTTTTCTTGCATACCAAAATGTGTAAGTATTACTACAGATTTTGCCAAAACATGATGATTTGCTCAACGCCTCACAAGTTAATCAGATTGGTGCATCATTAGTAAAATTGTCTCTTAACCCACCTGTCAGTGTAAGGTCATTGACCTGGCAGTTATCACAAACAATGGTAAAAGCCTGGCTGTAGGTCTCCAAGGATGAAGGGAAGAAGACAACCTGTAAAGGACAATAATGAGATGTAGAATCTTTACATATACTTACATATATTCCTAAACCTAATGCAATCAGTCTAATGATGGCCACACACATAATGATATGATCATTCAATTGAACAGTTGATGGGAATAAACAGATTGCATTACATACAAATACAACTGTACACAAATCAAGCTATTAAAATGCACCACCAAACCAATAATGAAAAGAATTGATCATTTTTGACTGCGGCATGTTGATTGACCATTCTGGAAATGTACTGATCATTGTTCTAACTATTAGAGAACTGATTGACTATCCAAACAAATAGCACAGTTTGAGACTGATATTGAAAATTGGCTGATAGCGAAAGGAGTATTCATGTGTGCTGAGTTGTACAATAATTCAATAGAGTAGGATCCCCATTATCTAAATTAAGCCTAAATCACAATATGTATGGTGCACATCAGCCTGACAGAATCAGATCATAATCAAGTAAGCAGAGCACGTGAAGTGATGGCTTCTACACTAACCTCAATAACAGTTTCTTGTCCAGGATACAGTTCAAACAGGGCCGGGTGGATTCCGAAGGGTGCCTGTTCAACAAATCCTGCTGTTGCTATACTCTTCAAAAGACATTATAAGTGTTAAATGCTATAGTCAATGTCAAATAGAAACATTTAATGTTATTTTTGCTTTCTATGATTTAGAAATAAAGGCTTAAACTGAGTGGATAACCTGCCAGACTGTTTCAATATTGCTCTGTTACACTTCCACCAGAACCTAAAAATGCAAAACTTTTCACATTATCTTTGAAGACAAGGAGGTTATCTGGAACACAAATCTTTCTACTTTCCATAGGCTTTAGCTCAGGGGTAGGCAACCCTCGGAACTGGTGCCGCAAGCGGCACTTAAAGCCTCTTTTGCCGGCACTCGACTCCCTCCCCATCAGCAGAGCAGCGCAGGGAAGTGTCAGAGAGACACTAATGCATTCCAATTTCAGAATTTCCCACGCTACACCTGCACTGAGGGGGAGGCAGTGTGCCCCCACACATTGTAAAAGATGGGAAACATTGTTTGGTTCTCTAACTTTGCTGTAGTTGCGATTGTCAGCTTTGGTGATGGGGAAGAGATTGGGTGCAGCTCTGCTGGGGGGGGGGGGGGCTATCCCTGTTTCCAGGTGGAGGAGGACTGTCATTGGCCATTGCTAAAGCCAATCACAGTCCTGCTAGCCCCATCCACCATCTGGAGGAAGATGACTTGCTTGGTTGCCACTACCAACCTCAGAAAGAAGGGATTTCACTGTGATTGAGAAAACCACAAATCAGGTGAGTTTGTGGAATTACAGTTGAGCTTCTGGGAACTTTGTTAAAAATTATTCCTGAACCTTTGCGTCACCTACTACTGAACCCCTGCACTCTGTGACCCTTTAAGCCACAGCCAGTATTCAGCGCAATGAAAATCACACCCAACTCTTGCTGCGGCGCAGAGCACCGCACTTTTTCTCAGCTGCGTGGGCCCAACTTGTGATCCTGCACACAGGCCCACTGCTTTTAGAAAATACCCCTGACCTGAGCTCATCATTGCGCATCCTGTCCAGATGCATGTATGTGACATCACAGACATCACATACATCCCATACAAGCGCGTGGGCTGGATGCGAGAGGTGGATCAGCAGGATGAGTGTGCCAGGACAGGTAGACGTGTCTCATCTCTGCTTCCTTTCACCACTCTGCATATGACACATATCATAGATGAGAAGAGGGTACAGCAGTGGAGCAGATGAGGAGGAGAGTACAACGGTGGGGAAAATTAGCAGAAGGGGTTCAGAGGTGGGACAGATGAGCAGGAGGGTACGGCAGTGGGGCAGATGTGCAGGGGGGTACAGTGGTGGGGCAGATGAGAAGGGGCTTCAGCAGTGGGACAGAAGAGCAGGGGGGTACAGTGATGGGGCAGATGAGCAGGGTGGTTCAGTGTTGGGCCAGATGAGAAGGGGGTTACAGTGGTGGAAAAGATGAGCGGGGGGGGGGGGGTTCAGTGGTGGGACAGAAAAGCAGGGGGGTAGAGCAGTGGGGCAGATGTGAAAGAAGGTGTATTGGTGGGACAGGTGAGCAGAGGGAACAGAGGTGGGGCAGAAGAGCAGGGGGTACAGAGGTGAGACAGATGTGCAGGGAGGTACATTGGTGGAGCAGATGAGCAGCAGGGTTACAGTGGTGGGACAGAAGAGAAAGGGGGTACATTGGTGGGGCAGATGTACAGGAGGTACAGTAGTGGGAGGGATGAGAAGGGGGTTCAGCTGTGGGACAGAAAAGCAGGGGGGGTACAGTGATGGGGCAGATGAGCAGGGGGTTACAGTGGTGGGACAGATGAGCAGGGGGGGGGGTTCAGTGTTGGGGCAGATGAGAAGGAGATTACAGTGGTGGGACAGATGAGCAGGGGGGGTTCAGTGTTGGGGCAGATGAGAAGGGGGTTCAGAGGTGGAACAGATGAGCAAAGGGGGGTTTTAGTGTTGGGCCAGATGAGAAGGGGGTTACAGTGGTGGGAAAGATGAGCAGAAGGGGTTCAGTGTTGGAGCAGATGAGAAGGGGGTACAGCAGTGGGGCAGATGTGAAAGGAGGTGCATTGGTGGGACAGATGAGCAGGGGGTTACAGTGATTGAGCAGAAGAGCAGGGGGTACAGAGTTGGGGCAGATGTACAGGGCGGTACAATGGCAGGGTAGAGGAGAAAGGAGGTACATTGGTGGGACAGATGAGCCGGGGGAACAGAGGTGGGACAGATGTGCAAGAGGTACAGTGGTGGGGCAGGTGAGAAAGGGGTTTACAGTGGTGGGGCAGATGAGCAGATAAGTTCAGTGTTAGCACAGATGAGAAGATGGTTCAGTGGGGAGACAGAAGAGCATGGGGATAAGGCGGTGGAGCAGATATGCAGGGAGGTACAGTGGTGGGGCAAATGAGAAAGAGGGAACATTGGTGGGGCAGATGAGCAGGGGGTTACAGTGGTGGGGCAGATGAGCACGGGTTTACAGTGATGGGACAGAAGAGCAGGGGGTTACAGTGGTGGGACAGATTTGCAGGGGGGGCAGTGATCTGAGGTGTGAAGGTGCATGAATTGGGGCTGATCTGAAGTGTTGAGTTGCAGGAATTGGGGCTGATCTGAGGCGTGAGAGTGCAGGATGTTAATTTCTCACTACTCAAGTAGTTTACAGCGTTTACCTTATAAAAAATCCTTTTCGTGATTGAGAGTGTGACATTGACTCTTGTTATAAAATCAAATTTCTTTGAAAATATTTTTCGGCACACTGTGCTAAAAGGTTGCCTACCCCTGCTTTAGCTTCAATAGGCAAAATGTATACAGAATGAGATGCTATTAATGTGACCAGTTGGATTTTAGTTTCCAGTTTCTAACCAGTCTTTGGAAAACAGCAGCTGGAATCCCATTAGTTGTTACAGACAACATTTACGGTACATTTTCCGTACTGCTATATTTCATACTCAACAGTGCACCTGCACTCAATATGTCTATCCAAAGTGTTTCTATTGAATGTTGCATTTCCCTATTTAGGAAATATCAATGTTTGCTGGTTGTGATATGACACCATCCAAACCTTCTAAAAGAGGGAGAACACAGTGAGGTTGATTTACTAAAACTGGAGAGTGCAAAATATGGTGCAGCTCTGCATAGAAACCAATCAGCTTCCAGTGTTGTTTGTCAAAGCTTAATTGAACAAGCTGACATTAGAAGATGATTGGCTACCATGCACAGCTTCACCAGATTTTGTATTCTCCAATTTTAGTAAATTAACCCCAGTGAGTAAAATTTTCACACGAGGTGAAGACTATCTGAGAGTGTAACTCTGAAAGAAATAAGGAAAGAGATCTTACTCTAAAGTTTGCTGGAGGCCAGACACTTTTGGGCATAATGCAGAAGCTTCCACGACTCAGCCCCTCATTCTTGCAGAGACATTCAAAGATTTTTACTCCTCCAACTAGGCACGGACCACAGTCCAGGATACGAGGCACTGTTTAAACAATCAACAGTAACTAGTCAACATGAAGTAAAACTCAAGACAAAACATTTTTTGGTGAGTGGGGAATAGTTAAAACCTCTGTCAGGTTTTTATTGATATCTGTGTCCCCATTACAACCTGCCCTTGTGACCACACAAATAACAGAAATCTACTCATCTGGGACACATGACAGGAGTGCTAACCTACCACATTATACACAAAACTGCTTTGTATTTCTGTCTGTCTACAGTACACCATTCCACCTACTTCCTGTTCTGATCATCACACAGGGCATGAGTAGAAATACACTGTATGGTGAAAGGTTTGTGGACACCTGACCATTACACCAATATGATCTCATTGGACTTTCCAAAACCATGAGTATTAATATGGAGCTGCCACCCTTGGAGGCTTTAAGTGGCTACAACATTCTGGAAAGGCTTTTTACAAGAACTTGGAGTGTGTTTGGGCACATTTGTACCCATTTAGCCAAAAGGGTGTTTGTTGTACAAGAAGCCCTGACTAGCTATTAATCCCAAAAGTGTTCAATAAGGTTGAAGTTAGGGCTCTGTGCACTTTGTGCACAGGGACACAGCCTTGCTGGAACAGAAAAAAAACATTCTCCACACTGTTGCTACAAAGTTGGTAGCACATGATTGTGTATGATGTACTGCATGCTGTAGAATAACAGTAAATTTCACTGGAAACACCACAATTCAATAATGTGGAGGGTGTCCACATATTTTTGGCTATATAGTGTATCAATAGCAAAGACAGCAATAAGCACATGAAAAAGCTGAGGAATAAAAGTTACCATTTAAAAGGAAACAAAATAAAACAATAATCCATGTCCTTAACCAAATAGAATAATCCCGAAGAGGCTATTTCATAATAAAATAGTTTTTATCTAAAAAATGAGAATTATAGAGTGCACATATAATTCTTTTCCTTACATGTAAGTATTGGAGGTGGCCTCATTGCTTCAATAGGGACTAAAACTGGATATGGTGCTTGTGACTCCACCAATATGAAATCCTCAAAGTCAGCCAAAGAATCAGGAACAAAACGCACTGTGTACTGACAACTCATACCCGGGGCTACAATTCCACCTTCTCCAGGAAACTTCCCTAGAAGCACAAATATAAAATATATAACTGCGGACATACATTAGGTAGCATGTTTACTGTGTAAAGATTACAGCCACATTTTAACAGACAAATACCTTGAATAAGAAATCTGAACTACTACTAATATGTATTACAAATAGTACATTATGTTCTTAGCAAACGGCTTTTCTGTATCTGGTAGGATTTTTTCCCTGTTGGAGGATAGTTCCCTGTTGGAGGAAATTGAACCAAATTTGTTTAGGATTTTTGCCTTCCTCTGGACCTACTTTTCAGATTCTGAGGATGCAATGTGTTTTTTTTAATGTTTTTTTTTAAATGGCATGTCTTTTTTTAACATGACTAAATAAACGTTAAACTTTTCCCCTAAGGCTTGGTTCACACCTATGCAGGTTGCAGTTTGCATATACCAGGTGCATTTTGCGTTTTTCAATACAGCTTTTTGATCCATTGAAGTCTATGGAACCAAAAAACAGAAAAAAGTCCCTGGCCCTTTCCATAAAATGCACAGATGTGAACTACATCTATAGGAAACATGTTAAATGGACTGTAGTGTGTTGCTGCAAAACGTAAAATGCACAAAAAAATGCATAGGTGTGAGCCAGGCCTAAATGTTTGTTAAAAGTCGCTCTCCAGGAAGATATAATATAAAAAGCAGAGTTGATTGCCCATCAATTTATTACTGCTCCATCAGTGTACATCCAGCAGACTAGTGTTGTCATCCAAGCTGCAGTGAAGGTTAAGGACTTGACTGTGCTTGTCTGGCAGGAGTGCCTGAATCAAACAATAGGCTAAAAGAGAATTATACATACTGTCATAATTGTCAAAAAATTAAGACATGCATTGATTTTGATGTTTTACTTACCAAGCCCAACAGAGAAATATGGAGTGGAAGGGGGGATGATCCTCACGTGACGACTTGATGCTGTCATGTTCCTTAACTCCACCGTCATCTTTATGTATTTAAACAGAGATTGAATCAGTTGTATGTTGTAGAAGACCTCTAGCTTTATTAATGTCTCTTTAAATATACTGTGCATGTAAAAAAATCAACCAAATGCAATAATAACGACTAAATATACTATACTGTCCCTTTAAAAGTTTTAACATGTCTGCATGGTGTTTGCATGTTCTCCCTGGGCTTGGGTGGGTTTTCTCTGGGTATTCCAGTTTCCGCCAAAGACATTTTCAAAAGTTAATTGGTTCCTGTCTAAATTAACCCTAGTATGTGTATGTATGAATGTGAGTTAAAGTGTCACTAAACCCAGGACCCTGCATTCATTATATCTGGTCTCCCACAGTACACAGAACAGGGAAATGCAATTATTTTAGTAAATATAAACTGCTAAATACCTTTTCTCATCAGTAGTATATAGCAGTCTTATGACTTCAATCAGTGTCTGGTTACAGCTTGTAGGAGGTGTTTACATTCTACTCTGACTGTCTTATGAGGCTGCAGAACCCCTGACCCTCTGTCTGGACAGTGCTGATTGGCCCTGTGCTGATCACATGCACCCTCCCCCCCAAAAAAACAAAAAAAACTATTCTCTAGCAACACACACCAAACTGAGTATGTGCAGAGTGACTCCAAAGGCTCTGTCTTAACAGGAGATGGATTGGGGAACAGTGGAAGAAGGAGAGTATCAGAGAAGAGAGGATCACAGAGCCTTTTTTAACACAATGCGGAGGATTAACTCCTTAGGTGCCACAGTGAGTATAACAAGCATGCTTTACTGCATACACAGAATGATTTTGCTGTTGTGGGTTTAGTAACCATTTAAGGACCTTAGATTGTAAGCTCCTTGAGGGCAGGAACTGATGTGAATGTACACTATACATGTGAAGTGCTGTATAAATTGTTGGTGCTATATAAATACATGTAATAAATTAATACAAAATACAGTTTTCAACTGTTCAAAACCACAATCACAAGGCTAAATCACCTCATACATCTGTCCAATCTCATATTCTGGGAAGAAGATCACAGGCGGGTTAGCTAGAAATATTGGTATTGGCTCATTTGGATCACTAGTAAAAAAAAAAAAAAAAAAAGAACAAAAAGGTTTGAATCAGTAAAGGTTTAATAAAAAAATTCCCCAACACATTATCCATTTAGTGATCACAAAAAGAACTAATGAAAGAGTTCCAACAATGTTTAAAACAAAGATTTTTTCATATACAAGCACAAATACATTTAAAGCAACACTGCCATAATTCGGTATCTTTGAAAGGTGTGGTCCTTACTCTAAATTACGGGTTATTTAGGCTAGTTATACACTAGTGTGGGCCATGTGTCCCGCATTTGCTTGGGCGCGGCAGTCCATTCGTTTGAATGGGCTGCTGTGTCGCGTGAACCTCACAAAAAAGGTGCATGCATCTTTTTAAAAATGCGGCCGCAGGGAAACCGCACGGTCTTTTTGACCATGCGGTTTCCCTGCAGTTCCTGCACCCGCAATTGCACTGCACGCTGAGATGTGTAGGGGTGCCATTCATAATGAATGGCAGCCCCGCATGTCTAGCAAGAGCAGTGCTATTCGACTGCACGTGGTTGCGGGTGCGGGAATCGATGCGATTCCCGCAACCGAAAAGCACACTGCGGGCTAGTGTGAACCTAGCCATATAGGAATAAATAACCTAAGTGCAGGCTTACCTTGGGAGGTAGCCCCACCCTTCTTAACATAAGACACCAAAAGCCTGGATTCGCTTAGGGAAGCTGAAGGCTTCCAGTATGCATCTGCACCAAAACACAAAATGGCAACCCCCTAGATCAATTTATATTATTAGGATACTGAAATTACATTAAAAGGCTTTTTCATGATTATTTCCCTTAAAGCGGTATAAAACCCAAAACCAAAAATGTAATATATTGCAGCTTACCAATCATTAGATGTGATGGCTGCGTTTTCTTTTTGTTAAGCTTTTTTCCTTCTGTTTTCACCTGGTGATCTGGCCAGTAACATACTTTGAGTGATTACACTCTGGATGAAGGAGCAACACCTTTGGACAGCAGTATTCTCAGTCTTGGGGAAGGGGAGTGTTAGATGCACTAGCAGATTTAGATACACTGACAAATTCAAACTCCAGCTAGTATTTGCATCAGCAATGCAAATACCCCAAATCCTTCACATGCACAACGTTTTTAACAGAGTGACACTGATTGTAGGCCTTATGCACATAGGCACTGAGATGCTATAAATATGCCCAGCATAAACTTCAGTGCATTTTCTCATTCCTGAAGAGCTGCAGGTGGCGCTTACAGACTGCCATACAAGTGAATGGCTGTGGGTGGTCGTACTCTTATAAATGACTATGCTTTTCGGCACAGTTGTTTATCCACGGATACGCCTGCAGTGTATTTCCAGAGTACAGATGCTCACTTCATTGACAAGCTGTATGCAGCACCTGTGGCTCCCTGGATGTGGGAACCCCATGTAATTTTACACAGGGCATATTTTCAGCTCCTCACCATCCACATGCATTAGACTTTACAGGCTCAATTCCTTTTGTCACCAAACATTTGACATCATTCTAGGGCCCCTTGCACATTGGGGCATTCAGCTGCAGTGCATCCATCTTGTGGCTTTAGTGTGCCCAGGGGGGGACCGGTGCAGCGTGTGCCCAGGGGGGGACCGGTGCAGCGTGTGCCCGGGGGGGGGGGGACCGGTGCAGCGTGAAGCCCTGCTGCAGGCAGGCTGCGTCTGGAGGGGGCTGAACGCTGTCTGAGTAGTACCAGTGTTTAAGACCCTGTCCATTCAGGGATGAGGTTCTGGAATGCAGGTCTTCTTGTTATAGTTGGACTGCTAAGGCAATATTCAAAAAGAGGTAAATGTGCCTTACCTCCTTTCACCCTGCTGCACTAAACACTGGTTATTTTGTGCCCTATGTAATTATGTTCTGGCTCCAGTGAGCCACCAAGAGGGTACAGGTGCAATATTCTACAGAAACAGCAGAATGAACATAATGGAATTACATTTCTAAACATTTAGCTGAAGATCAAGTACCCTATTTCTAAGTGCATACCAAGGCCTCACTTCCTTCCTCTGAACCTGCTTTTTATTACACCTGAAATAATATCTTACTGGTCATCGATCACTCTTTTCCTTCCAGATATCAATACTTCTCTTTTCTTTGGAGGTAGAATGAGAGACCGTCCGCCATGCAGGCTGTTTGGTGGTAAAAAGCGTGGGTTTTTTAGGAAATTGTGACGCTTCTCTAGTTGTGCCAACTGAGCACGCTCAGCCTCTCTGTCCTCAGCATTCATCTCTTTCTTCTGTAATCTCTTTTTTGATAGTGCAGATTTCTAAAAGAATTCAACATAAGATACAAACAAGACAAGGTACATCAGCCACTAGAGCTGCACGATTCTGGCCAAAATGTGAATCACAATTTTTTTTGCTTAGAATAAAGATCACGATTCTTGCGTCGCAACATCATCTTTCACATTATACAAAAAAATTGGGCTAACTTTACTGTTTAGTTTTTTTATTAATTCATTAAAGTGTGTTTTTTCCAAAAAAATTGCATTTGAAAGACCGCTGTGCAAATACAGTGTGACAAAAAATATTGCAACAACCGCCATTTTATTTGCTAGGATCTCTGCTAAAAAGAAAAATATATAATGTTTGGTGGTTCTAAGTAATTTAGCTAAAAATCTAGCAAAAAATACTGGTTTTAACTTGTAGGCAACAAATATCAGAAAAAGGTTTATGCCGCGTACACACGGTCGGACTGTCCGACAGGAAATGTTGGATGTGAGCTTGTTGGCGGAAAGTCCGACCGTGTGTATGCTCCATCGAACATTTGTTGTCGGACTTTCCGCCAACAAATGTCTGCTAGCAGGTTCTCAAATTTTCTGCCAACAAAATTTTGTTGTCGGACTTTCTGATCGTGTGTACACAAGTCGTCGCACAAAAGTTCACTGCTCAGAAGCAGAAGTGGTCGGTCTTGTAAACTAGAGTTGGGAATGGAGAATTAACATTTGTGACGTGGAAAATTAGGAAATCTCCAAATGCAGCTCACATTCTCTTCTTCTTTAATGGGATAATAATGAAGCTGCTTTGCTGGTGATACTGATGGAGTTATTGCAAACGAATTTTCAAAGGATTTTTTTTTCAAGTGATATCAAGAATAATAATAATAATCATAATAATAATAATAATAGCACTAAATGAAAAACGCAAAAAGAAAAGTGCAAATCAACACTCACCAAACTTCTACTAACACAAAATTAGCAGAAGGAGCCCAAAGGGTGGCGCAAAAGAGCTGAAAAACCACGTAGTACGTCTAGTACGTCACTACAAATGTAATTGTTGGCCAATGTAATTTGTGTGACCGTGCATATGCAAGACAAGTTGGAGCCAACAACCTTCAAACAAAATTCCACGGTTTTGTTGTAGGAAAGTCCGATCGTGTGTACGGGGCATAAGTCTTTAAGTGGTTAAACTTCGCTCATTTACAGATGGAAGTGCATTCCTTTGATCTATAGACTAAGTGTTACAATGTTTCTCTTTATCTTCATCTAAGTGATGCTGTCATAAATTTGGCAGGCTGTCTGTTTTTTGTTTTTTTGACAGCTGTCAGCTGTGAGCAGAGAACTCTGCACTGAATCAGGAAAATGCTTTGTTAAGATCGCGAGGGGGGTAGAATTGCGATCTGATTCTTTAACGATTATTCGTGCAGCTCTACCAGCCACTAATATATATATACAAGATCTAAAAGCTGGGTTTCTGCATTGTATGGTTATGAGGGGAAACTTAGCGTGTAGGTGTAGAGTAGGTTTTTATTTTTTTTTTATTTTTTTTTTGTATGCTCTGTGAATGGGAACACAAATAGCATACATACATATACCCCGGTTGAAGTCCTTTAGGACAAAACGCGTTGGATTGCTGTCAGTTAGCTCTTTACATTGCGCTTGTTTTTTGGATTTCTTTGTGATCACATCAATTTTATCTGTACACATCATCAAGATGTCAGTACTTTTGTTTTAATAAACCCATCCATTTTTGATCTACACTATGTGAAGTCCTTTTTCTTTTTTGACCCAATTTTATGATCATCTGTTGGATGAGACATCCGTGTATGCCATCTGGAGTTCCGGTGATGGGCCGTCAGAGTTCCAGTTTCCACCTTAAGCGTGTTTGACTCACTGGCGCTGGAACATGAGTACACAGTCTTTGGTAAGAGTACCTACCCTCCTCCCTGGGTGGCAGATGCACAACCTTGGTGAACTTGTTACAGATGACTGTCCACTACTGTCTCCCTTGTATAGACTTTTTGTCCCCAGTCTTCTATCATCAGATTTGTTCAGCTTGCTATGTAAACATTTTTATGTGGATACAGGTGGACTTTTTATCAGCTGAACCTCAAAGTTGCTGCTTATGTTTCAACCCAGTATGACTTTTGGCAATTGATTTTGCATTCATGTAATTTTAGCATTTATGCACACCATTATCGGTATCTAACCGATTTATTGGTCCCTTATGTGTTTTACATCGTGGTGGTGTTACATATATTACCTTGTCTCACAGATACACTGTGGTTAGCTTACAATCGATTTTTCACATATGTTGTATTCAACACTTATTCACTTTATTGGTACATAACCAATCCTATCACGGCACTTACGTGCTCATATTATGTTGGTGTCACATATATACAATATTTTTTTCATACACACTTGTTTCTTAGCACTGCACTTTTTACTGTACACATAAACATATAGTCGGGTTTTCTCAATATTGACTGCAAAAGTGAGAATACACTTTAACTTTATTTTCTATATGAAAATCTCTGTTCAATCATTTAGTGAGGATCTATTGGTATATCTATATCCGCTAATAAAATTAAGAGAAATAGTTACCTTACTTGACTTCTTCCGACTTTGTTCTTCAGAATCACAGGTAGATGATAATGTCAAACTAGAGGAAGAAGCTTCAAGAAAGCCCCTTAATCCTGTTTCTGGAGCTGATGGGTCACAGTAACCATCATCTACAGGGCTTCTGGATACGTGTTGATGGAAACTGACGGTCTCTTTGTAAAATGAGGGATCTGAAAATCCTGAAATATGAAAAATAAATAATAATACTTATCAATAACTCCTACTAAATCCTATGGAATTTAAAACACAAGTCATCATAGCTATGGGGGGAAATTATTAAATGTGCTTGAAGCAAACCTGACAGAATACAAAAAATCCAAATTCGCCCCTCTACCTTATCCCTCCAAAGCTTATACTTTTTATCTTTATCGCCGCTCAGATTGCTTCCATCTCTCTCTGATTGTAGCAGCTGGTGACTTTGTAAGAAAGGCATTGATTCAAGCAGTGGAAAAAGTATGTAAAGGTACTGTTATAGTCTAATAAATTGTATATCATTAGATTACACAACAAATGAGTAACTTAGTAGTAGGGTATAAAAAACACTGAAAATGGCAATTATACAGCGGGCTAGATACCAGATATGGGGATGAATCTTAACTATGCACGCTTGTGATTTCCCTCAGACACTAACACTGATTGAAAGCAATGTGAAATAAACAGAATCGCTCAGACATACTATCATCACAACGTACAGTCTTTAAAATTATCCTACCAAAAATGTCACCTCTTTGTACTTGACAAAGTAGAAACATGACCTACAGCTCCAACTAACCAGCTGAAAAAGAAAAAGCAAATCTTTTATACCAGAGCTCCCAACTGTCCCTGATTTCGAGGGATTGTCCCTGATTTGGAACAAAGTCCCTCTATCCTCCTCAAATGTGCACTTTTTATCTTTCATAAAGTGTTTCCAACTGCTGCAACCTTCATCCATTTTCTAAATTGCTGCATTTGTAAATTTCAAAAGCCAGTATAATAAATGAATAGAAGTGGTAAAAAAGCACTTGTTGGTTTACAGTAACTAATTTTTTTTTTTTTTGTAAAATTCTCCTTTAAGGGGCGTGGTAGGGGGTGTGTCCTATGCCTACATATCCTTGCTAATAGGTGTTCCTCGTTTCCATCTCAAAAAGTTGGGAGGTATGATTATACACTTAAAACTTTGACATTTACAAAGTACCAAGAATCAGGCTCAAGAATCGAAGATTTTTACCTGCTGGTACTGAAGAAACCCAAGTACCCCATTACTTGTTCCCATCAATACTGAACATGTGCCTGAGATTTGGACAAGACAACAGAGACATTCTACACATGTTCTGTTGCAACTTCCTGAAACTATTCTAGAAGGAGGTCATGTGTCTCCCAAAAATGTACGGACTATTCAAAACCCCTAGACCTGGCCTTTTTTCTTTGCACCGCACCACTATACTGAGAAATTTATATTAGATCTGTCCTCCCACACACTTGATCATTGCAGTCAGAAACTCCCTACCTGAGCTATGGAAACCATCCCAGGTAACATCTATTACACTATGAATAAAATATACAAGATGGAATTTATGGAGGACCTTACTTCATCCGGCAGGGGAGCGCATGAAAATGTAGTTAGGCCCAGTTTTATTGAAATGATTTCACCTCTACCTTAGTATAAAGATCTCTTGCACAATGACCTTTCATAATCAGTTTTATGATATACATTTGATACAGTGCTGCAAACAGATTGTTGGCCCTGGATGGGGGAGAGGTTCTTCTCCCCACTCATTCCTACTTCTGATCCTCCTCTTCCCTCTGATGTCCAGGTTTTCACCCTCTTATCCCTCAGATTCTCCCTTTCAGGACATATCCCAAAACACAGGACACTTCCAGAAACAAAGAGGAAAGCAACATTTTTTTAAGGTTTTTAAATGTTTTGATTGCCAAATTAATGGAACATGAATAATTGGACACATTGCCCAAAGCTGTACTGTATGATCTGAGGTTCTATGGAAATACTTTTTCAAATATTTGTCAAAGTGTTTCCAGTTTATGCTCTTAAATCTTGCAAATAAACAATATAGCAACATAGGGGTTGCCCTACTAAACTTTCCAAAATCTGGGATGCTTGGCTGGCAATTCCTAGCCTAGCCCCTCTGGACAGGTTACTAGGGTGGCCCTTACTTTTTTTCGGATCGGGGTCATGCAATATGCAGATAATTGTACTTATATCTGTTTTGTCTCATTTTGCTTGGGAGTACTAATCCTTAGACTGCTGTTACATGTTATGGGATGTTTTTCCAAAACCCCTATTGTAACCGATTGTAATAGCTGTGATGATGGTTGCTGCCGTTTGCCGCGTACACACAACCGACTTTGCCGTTGGAATAAACTCCAAAGGTTTCTCCGACGGAACTCCGATGGAATTCCATTCAAGCGGTCTTGCCTACACAGGGTCAAACCAAAGTCCGACCAAAGTCCGACCGTCCATAACGCGGTGACGTACAGCACGTACAACGGGACTAGATAAAGGAAGTTCAATAGCCAGTAGCCAATAGCTTCCGTCTTGTACTTGCTTCAGAGCATGCATCGTTTTTGGTCCGTCGGAACAGCATACAGACAAGTGGTTTTCCCGATAGGAATTGGTTACGTTGGAAATATTTAAAACATGTTCCATTTCTAGGTCCGTCAGAATTTTCGAAAAAAAGAGTCCGATGCGGCATACACACGATCGGAATAGACGATGAAAAGCTTCCGTCGGACATTCCGCTCCTGTGTACGCGGCTTAAGATGCCTTACTGCTGGAGAGTTTGATGGATATGTCAAAGGGGTAATACATCTTCTATAACTAATTGAGTCTCACTGTACACATCATATGTGACGTATATTGTCACATATGATGTGTCACATATATTGTTATGTATGGAGCACTCCTTCACAGTTGTTTTGCTCTATCTGTAATGTGGTTGTACTTTGAACTCCTGCCCCTTTTCTCTATTACTGTACATGGTTTTTTGCTTTTTTATAAAAAAAAAGTTTCCGCACTATTTTTTTTATAACTTTCGCAGCCATCTTCAACACAGCATGACAACTCTTATGCCGCATACACATGGTCAGATTTTCCGACGGGAAATGTTGGATGTGAGCTTGTTGTCAGAAAGTCCGAACGTGCGTATGCTCCATCGCACATTTGCTGTCCGACTTTGCGGCAACAAATGTTTGCTAGCAGGTTGTCAAATTTTCCACCAACAAAACGTTGTTGTCGGAAAGTCAGATCGTGTGTACACAACTCCGTCGCACAAAAGTTCACGCATTCTCAGAATCGAGCAGAAGGAGCCGCACTGGCTATTGAACTTCCTTTTTCTCGGCTCATCATATGTCTTGTACGTCACTGCGTTCCCACGTTCGTAATTGTTGACCAACATTTGTAGTTTGAGCCAACAACCTTCGACCAAAAATCCACGGTTTTGTTGGCGGAAAGTCCGATCGTGTGTACGGGGCATTGTACTAAACTGCAAGGTCAGATGGCTTGCCAGACAGACTAGTCACATGACACTCTCAAACACAACCAAATACTACTTCTCCCACCCTCACTATTTCCAATGAAAATATATAAGTGCGGAAACTTGAAGACCCCTTGTACAAAAAAAAAAGTGAAAGAAGTATCTAAAGTGCGCACAAAAAAAGCTTAATGTGCTTATGATGCTTATACCATGCACCATCTGGTGCCTCCTCAGTACCAAAACTTTAAAAAAATTAAGAATGCTGACAGGTTGCAATAAAAAAAAAAAATCACACATACCAAAAGTTTCTGGGCAAATGTGTTCACTAAAAAGTAACCACAATAAGTAATCTGTGACAACAATACTGCTCAGACTTAAAAAGCCTGTAGTAGATACAAACACTTCTATTGTAACTGTGACATCCTTGCAATACACCTTATGCAGTACATACCTTTAGGAGCCTTGCTTTTAGGAAGCACATCGGTGATGTAGTCTTCAGGAGAGATGAGCTTATGTTTTTTGAGCAGATCATTATCAACACACCATCTGAAATATGACTCAACTGTAAAGCAAACAGACACTTATATGGGCTAGTTCTAGATATGCATAACAAGTATACATATTGTAAAAGGAATGGGGTGTTATAAATGATTTAAGAAACATTTGATCCAAAAAATATGACTGCAGTTCCTTGCATCGGTACAAATGTAGTTGATTTCCTGCGGCCCTAGTGCTAGAACCAGATCCAAGAACAGTGTGTGGTCTGCTCTACCATTATGGTGACTTTGGGAATCTGAACAATTAACAGAATAATGTCATCAGTGCCAGATTTATAGACCTTGGGGGGCTCTAAGTACTTCATGTTCAGGGGTGCCTCGACATAGAAACTAAATTATATGACAAATACAAAAGTAAGGGTTCATGTACACAGGATGTTTGAAAACCTTTTCTGAATGTTGGAAACTTGACAGCTAGTAACTGAGGTTTAAAAACATCAGTTTTGCCGCTTTTATGCGCATTTCTGAGCGTTTGCGTTTGGAAGCAATTTTTAAAGATAACCTCAGGAGACCCTCCCAAATGCCCACGATGCATGGAAAACAAGTATTATTAACTATTTCAGCCATTCTGTGAGAGAAGAGAGAGCAGTGCGCTTTAACTATGGATCCAATCTCTCTTTCTCTCACTCTCTCTCTCTTTCTCTCGCTCTCTCTCCCTATCTCTCCTTCTCACTCCCTCTCTCACCCCCTCCCCGATAGCACACGATAACCAATTGAAAAATCAGTTTGGGTGAGGACACCGCTGGATTCCTGGACAGGTAAGTGCCCTAATATTAAAATTCAGCAGCTACAGTATTTGTAGCTGCTGGTTTTTATTTTTTTTCTGAAGGAGCCTGGAGCTCCTCTTTAGGCACTGACAAAAAACTTGGAAGCTGATGGTTTCTATGTAGAGCTGCACCAGCTTTTGCACTTTCCAGTTTTAGTAAATCAGGGGTGTCCAATCTTTTTTCCAAGAGGGCCAGATTTGATGAATAGAACATGCTTGAGGGCCGACCATTTTGCCTGACATTCTTAAACCATTAAAATTTGGTCTAAGTGTGTCCATCCGAGCACTAATACACGGCCCAACAAGAATTCTCTTGCCTTTGTGCTGTGTGTGGTGAATAGATGAGCTTGGGCGTGTTATTTGGATATACCGGATTTAATCTGCTTATAACACGCACCTTCACTTTAAAAATGAAGTTTCAGGAAAAAAAATCTTAAATTTTAAATAAAGAACTGTGAAGCAAAATAAGGGTCAGTGCCCATCAATGCAGCCTAATCAGTGCCCATCTGCGGCCCCCACTCCATTGCCATGAATGTGGCCCCCACTGTATTGACATGAATGCAGCCCCCACTGTATTGACATGAATGCAGCCCCCACCGTATTGACATGAATGCAGCCCCCACCGTATTGACATGAATGCAGCCCCCACCGTATTGACATGAATGCAGCCCCCACCACATTAACATGAATGCAGCCCCCACCGTATTGACATGAATGCAGCCCCCACCGTATTGACATGAATGCAGCCCCCACCGTATTGACATGAATGCAGCCCCCACCGTATTGACATGAATGCAGCCCCCACCGTATTGACATGAATGCAGCCCCCACCGTATTGACATGAATGCAGCCCCCACCACATTCACATGAATGCAGCCCCCACCGTATTGACATGAATGCAGCCCCCACCGTATTGACATGAATGCAGCCCCCACCGTATTGACATGAATGCAGCCCCCACCGTATTGACATGAATGCAGCCCCCACCGTATTGACATGAATGCAGCCCCCACCGTATTGACATGAATGCAGCCCCCACCGTATTGACATGAATGCAGCCCCCACCGTATTGACATGAATGCAGCCCCCACCGTATTGACATGAATGCAGCCCCCACCGTATTGACATGAATGCAGCCCCCACCGTATTGACATGAATGCAGCCCCCACCACATTCACATGAATGCAGCCCCCACCGTATTGACATGAATGCAGCCCCCACCGTATTGACATGAATGCAGCCCCCACCGTATTGACATGAATGCAGCCCCCACCGTATTGACATGAATGCAGCCCCCACCGTATTGACATGAATGCAGCCCCCACCGTATTGACATGAATGCAGCCCCCACCGTATTGACATGAATGCAGCCCCCACCGTATTGACATGAATGCAGCCCCCACCGTATTGACATGAATGCAGCCCCCACCGTATTGACATGAATGCAGCCCCCACCACATTCACATGAATGCAGCCCCCACCGTATTGACATGAATGCAGCCCCCACCGTATTGACATGAATGCAGCCCCCACCGTATTGACATGAATGCAGCCCCCACCGTATTGACATGAATGCAGCCCCCACCGTATTGACATGAATGCAGCCCCCACCACATTGACATAAATACGGCAGCCCCCACCACATTGACATGAATGCAGACTCACCATTGCTGTCAGTGCAGCCTGATTCATGTCCATCTGCAGCCTTGAAGGAGACAGGGAGGGGGCGGGACGAGCGCCAACAGATATACAGGAGAAATTCCTGTTTACACGGCGGCCTCTTTAATTGAAAGTCCCGCCTCCTATGATGGACAAAACAATTGTCCAATGGCAGCGCAGGAGACGGGACTTCCTTTTACACAGGACGCCGTGTAAACAGGAAATTCTCCTGTATCCTGTACGGCGCTTGTCCCGCCCCCTCCAAGGCAGCCAGCATATCTATCTTTTATGGCCCCCGGCGCTCGGGGATTCGTTGGGGGCCACAAAAGATATATATGTCAAAATTACCAGGCGGGCCGTCCGAAACCGGTCCGCGGGCCGCGATTGGCCCGCGGGCCGGACTTTGGACATGCCTGTAGTAAATCAACCCCTATGATTTCCAGGCAGTGACTTTACCAGGTCTATAAGTTTTGCCCTTGCTTATTGTAGAAATGACAGTCCTGTTCCTCATAAGTTGACTCAGAGTGACTGACCAACCTGGCTTTAATCAGCACTGAAAAAGAATTCCTCCTAAAGTGTCTTCCTTTCTTACATTTCTGAGTACTAGGCCCTATACTTGAGTCTAAGGACTCATTCACGCCAAAACCCGGTGCGGGTAAAGCACGATCTGTGCGCATTTCTCACAGCACAGGCAAATGGACTGCCCCTGCAATCTGTATGTGGGTGCCAATGTATTTTTAATGGCACCCCAAACACAAATCACAAACAGACTGGTACCGCAGCCAAAGTACCATGTGGTTGGCTGCAGTACATTTTCAAAAAGTAGTGCTTGCACTGCTTTTTCTACGGTCCACTGCATTTTGTAGCCCATTCAAATGAATGAGCATTCAAAAAGCAATGCAGGGAATCGCACAGGAATGCAGGCTTTCCGGTGTGAACCAGGACTTGAGGGTCATACCATCAAGAAGTTGGCCCCAGGCATCACCAAACCTCTGCACACCACTGATATCACCATATGTGCCTATATACAGCTAACTGCCGGTTCACACAGGGGCAACACGACTTGCAGGCCAACTCACAGAGGCGACCTGCTCGTGACTTCAGCGGCGACTTGCAAAACGACTTCTATATAGAAGTCTGTATGCAAAAGTAGTACAGGAACCTTTTTCTAAGTTGGAGCGACTTGTGTCGCTCCTATTAGAACGGTCATGTAGTACAGAACGGGACACGACTTGTCGGGCGGCTAAGTCGCCTGACAAGTCGCCACTGTGTGAACCGGGGCTTAATGTCCCACTTTTGACATGGTAAACTTTGCACAGCTTGATAAATCAGGCCCAGAGTGTCAGCGGTGATCCTACCTGGAGGCAACCCTAGGTTTTGGTATGTATCTTCTGCTTCATTCTTCAGGCAGTGAAGCATTCGTTCCTCCTCTGCTGCAGCCCGTGCTCGTGCTTGGATGATGTGGCGCTCTACCATATTACACTCCTCCATTCTGCGATCATACTCTGTACGAACCTAAGGCATCAGCAACAACACAATAACCATATGGAAATGCTGCAGAAGGTCACAATGTATGTAATGGAACCTGTGCCATTGTACATTTTGTTCCAAGAACCAGGTACTTCTTTACATAAGAGTCTTAAACTGAAAGCATGTTTAAAAAGTGTCCTCCCAGAGCAGAGTGACAGTGTCTATAGACAGGCC
This sequence comes from Aquarana catesbeiana, assembly GCF_042186555.1. NCBI lineage: Eukaryota > Metazoa > Chordata > Amphibia > Anura > Ranidae > Aquarana > Aquarana catesbeiana. The sequence continues at coordinate 104,438,271 of NC_133328.1, forward strand.
ACGCTCACAGTTAGGTATAATCATCGACCCACACTTCCTCGCTGCCTCGGCATCAGGAGTCCACCCTGATAAAGCACCAGTGTCAGAGCTTAGCCCAATGGATGATCTCCCTGCACAGTGTTTAGGCCTGGAGATTGGCCACTCAGCGCTGTCACATGGGGGAGGTCACATACTTCTCCATACTGAAAAATGCTGAAAGAGCAAAGTTACAGTAAGCTGATACTTAGTTTAACACCACAATCACACTATGGGATCACATGCATTATATCTTTTAATAGCAGTACACCCCAACATACAGATGGTTCACATCAGTACATTACGGTGTGCTACAATGCTAGTGTGTTGTGCTGCGGTGCCTAGGTGTATTGGGGTGCCATTTGCACTAAAACGTAACCCTGAAATATGACCCTAGACTTTAACCCATAATTCAATCTAACATTGATTAAAACCTATTATCCTTAACCCCTGAACCTAACTGGCCATCTAACGTCTAACATTAAATCCTATTACTAAGCCGTTCGGCCAGATTCTGTTGAAGGGGCATGACTGAAAAAGGTCTGCTGATTGGTTCCCAATCAGTGCTCTCAGCCAATGGCTGACAGGAGTGTTCTGGCAGGGGGGCCATCCCCCTGTCAGGATACAATAGAACAGCAGAGGAGATTGCTGTACTAACATAGGATTGTTAGTACAGCAGCTCCGATGTGAGCTGTCAGGTTTTTTTTCGTTCAGCCTGCTGGGTTGAAAAAAAAAAAACTAGCAGTGTGTACTAGGCTTTATTCTTACTAAGTTAACTGATCCAGTGCTTCAAGACATGCCGCAGTCTTCCTCTTGATTTCACTTTTGGGGGATAAGCCAACAGCAATCCAAAGTGCTTGTTGCTGCACCTCTACTCAGCCAAACTGTTGCAAGCAGTGCTCAAAGTAGGCACATTGCTTTCTTTTATTGAGTCATGAATAGCCACCTAAACGTCTCCTTTATACACACACAAAGAGGTCAATGCCCAAAAAAAACAGTACCTACCTGCTGCAGCTCCTCCACAAACTTCTGATGATGAGGGTTGTCTCCTCCCTTAGACCGAATCAGATTAGCTCCTGTATCTTTACCAATTATTTCCCCAGTGTATACATTTTTGAAAAGGCTTGTCAACAAATGAGAAATATCCTGAAAATGATATAGAGATTTAATTACTAATAAAGACTACAAACATGAATTATAAAAGAAGTATAACACTAGGCTAAATTGTCATTTTAACAAAGAAGATACGGGCTGGACTTTCAGATTTTTTTTCTGGTATGTGTCCCCATTAAGGAGATTTCCCTTTACTTCCTCTCCTGGTGACACCTGTCTCCCAAGAAGTGAGGTCAAATCTCACTAATAGAAAAAGACAGTAATAAAACCTAGTAGAGGTTCCAACTCTTCAACACCCATCTTTTAAGAGAATAAAGGCACATCTAATATTTAGATTTTCTGATGCCTGTCTTTCAGACAGGTGCTTGTACGCGTTCTGCACCCAAACCGCCATCTGCACTCGCCCCAAGATGTTTGCAGGAAGCCTATAAAAGTAGATGCAGATGCAGCGGTTGCACAGACACAACCATGCTTCAAAGTTTGCTGTTCCTGCATGGCCTTGAACATATACTGCCTTCGTCGGGATGTGCAGCCTCTCCTGCATGGCTGTCAAATTTTGGCATGTGGCCGTGACTGTGCAGCCAGTTGCAGAGCAGATGCAAGTGTCATCACAGTGATCAGACGGCACAGAGCCATTCTGTGTATTTTTCCTGCGACCTGCACTGTCTAATGACAGCATAATTCACAGGCATTGTGGATGCTCCCAATACATGCACAACATTTAAAATGCGATCCAGAACACACCTTAAAATGTACAGCAGTAGTGAAGTGGTTAGCAACTTAAACCTTGTAATACACATGGACATCATTAGAGAAAATATTTTCTTGCATCTAGCATTAAAGTGAACCTCTGGCCTTTCCCCTGTAAAGCATTTACTTGCTGCATATAGTGTAGGCTTCCCCTGGTGTCTGTATGCACAGTTGCTTTTGCTGTAGAGCACCTCGTCTACCTCAAATGCATCTAAGCAAAACCAATCCTTAGATGTGGTGGCTGCATTTGTTTTCTTTTTCAGTATTTTTCTTTCTTTATCTTCACCTGCTAATCCTGCCAGCAACACATTTCCCGTCCTAGGGTGACAACACTCTTTCACTGTACTCAATCTAAGGAGGAGCAGCATTGTCACTCTAGAACTAGAACTGTGTTAGGTCTACAGAACAACTCCTCCTCTCCTCATCTCCATAACAAAGGGGGTGCTTTAATCCGCATAGAGAACTGGGAACTCAGCAGGGCCATAGAGCACAGCATTTATATGCTCACTGGATTCCTGGCAGGATAAATAGGTATTATTTTCTCACATTTATCACAAATATACAGTATAATAAAACACTTTCAACCTTAAACTTAACAGACCAAAAGGGATAAAATATGAGAATTTCGTCACCAGGGTTTACATACACTTTAACCTCTTTTGGACTGCCTACCCACATTGTATTGCGGATGGGCGGCTTCTACAGGCACAGCAACATGATCACTGTATTAGTGTCACTGGTGATGTCAGTGGCAATTAGTCAATTACCACCCATCGTCAGTTAGTGTCAGATTTCTTGCTGCACTATCACAGTCCCACTATAAGTTGCTGATCACCGATATTGCTAGTATAAAAAAATAAATAAAAAAATTCCAGTATCTATACCATAGTTTGTAGACACTATAACTTTCACACAAACCATCAATTTACACTTTTATGGGATTTTTTTTTACCCAAGACATGTAGCAGGATACATTTTGGCCTAAATTTATGAAGAAATTTTTTTTTTTATAGGCGAAACTAATAATAATTGTTTTTTTTTTTAAATTTTCAGTCTTGTTTCGTATATATAATAAAGAATAAAAAACCCAGTGGTGATCAAATACCACCAAAAAAAGCTTCATTTGTGTTAAAAAAATGACTCAAATTTCGTTTGGGTACAGTGTTGCATGACCGCGCAATTACCAGTTAAAATAGTGCAGTGCTAAATAGCTAAAAATAGAATGGTCATGAAGGGGGTAATACACCAAGCACTGTATTCAGGGAAATGTGACCAAGATAATACCGTAGTCTACCCCTTTCTCCTTTCCTCTTCTACCCACTGACTACAGAATATGACAGACATCCTTCCAGGCCAGTATTTAGGTTATGTTAAGACTAGATTCACATCACAGAGGTGAAAGGGCGCATACACGCATATTTTTGCATGTTTTCCATGCGTTCCCGCACGTCAAGTGAAGGACAGCCCATTCATTTCAATGGGTTGCCCTATGCGTGAGAAACGTGGAGCAAAGGTCCCTGACCCTTTTGCAAAATTGCATTGCACCGAACCACATTGTACAGCAGCACCATGCAGTTTGACATGCACAAAAACATACAGGTTAACAGATGTGTGGGGGAGCCATTAACAATTAATGGCACTGCCGTTTGTCTGCTAAAGGGCAGGGCATTTCTGTGCATGTTGGGAAAGCATGCAATTTTGCGCACGTTCCCGACACGCACAAGGTGTAAACCTAGCTTTAGTGGTTCTAGCATATCCTCATATTTATACAATACTCTTCCTTTACAATAGACCAGCTTACTTGTGTCTTTTCAGAGGATGGTCTTGGCCTATACATAGCAGGGTCTGGAGACAGGGTGACATTGGAGAGAAAGTCTTCTCTAGACATTTTGTATTTGTGTCCGGCACCTGTAAGTTTCATAGAACAAAAGCTGATTAATAGAAATAATGCATACTATAAATCTGTTTTGTGAGGAGTAAAGTTGAGCTGCTAACTACCCCTAAAGAGAAGCCAGTGTGACCCCCCAAATTGACTCTGTGTTGAGATGGGGCGCAGTGCGTTGTACAAAAATACAAACATGCTGCAGTTTTCTGCGATGTTCCGCAGCTCACCTGAACTCAACGTCAATCACTGTACTGCAGCAAAACCATGGTGCAAAGGAATGAATGAAATAACATTTGTGATGTTGCAGTAAAACAATGAGAAAATGTAGCAGGATTGGGACTTTTTCTCCAGCCTTCCTTCATTTTGCCATTGTCTTACCCCTGCTTTACACCTGTGTGGGTTTACGGCCCACGTTTGTACGGACATGGCAGCCCATTCAGTTGAATGGGCAGTCCGTGCCTGCGTTTTCTACAAAAAAAGGTGCTGTCCATCCCGACCTGACTACCCTCCAATCTGATCCACGCAAATGGAAGAGGAAGGATCGTCTTCTGTTTATTTTATTTTTTAGCAGACCAGTTCGGACCTGGAGGTAGGTGGGTGTAAACAGACACAAGTTTACATCAACCTGTCTATAGGGCTGCATGGACCTTCTGATCAGGTCCATCTGAAAAACTGACAGACACTTGATCGGATCGCTTGTGTGAAAGGGGCTTAAGGCTGGCCATATATGTTCAATCCACTTGTACAATTTTCCTTTAAAATTTACCAAAAACCATATAAAATGAGGTCAAAACGAAACAACTTTCAACTGTATCCAATTAGGCAGGCCCTTTCACTACATTGTTTAAAGGATCACTAAAGATGCATTTAAAAAAACAAAAAAAAAAACAAACATGTTATACTTACCTCCACAGTGCAGCTCGTTTTGCACAGAGTGGCCCCAAACCTGGTCTTCTGGGGTACCTCGGCGGCTGTCTCGGCTCACCCCCCCCCCCTTAAGAACTCAACACTTTCATGCGAGCTCCCTCGCATGGTGATGAGTGCTTGCGGGCGCGCTCCAGGCATACAGCCGATGGCCATAGCCGCTCACTGTATCACTTGGCCCTGCCCCCCAGCGCGCCGCATCATTGGATGTGATTAACAGCAGCGCGAGCCAATGGCTGCGCTGCTTTCAATCCATCCACTCTAGCCAATCAACGGCCAGGCTGAATGACGAAGAGGATGTCGGGGGCGAGCGCTGGACTTTCGAGGGGTCAGGTAAGTAAAACGGGGGGTCTGGGGGGGGCCGGTATTGTCAGATGTTTTTTCACCTTAATGTATAGAATGCATTAAGGTGAAAAAACTTTTACCTTTACAACCCCTTTAAGGTAAATCTAAAGGATAATTATACAAGATTATTGAACATGTATGGCCTAAAGCCTCGTATACACAGTACAATTGTTGGCCAACCGATACACAACTGTTGTGCCACAAACACAAACGTAGTGACATACTACGAGGAATTTCAGCTCTTGAGCACCAGCCTTTGGGCCCCTTCTGCTAATTTCGTGTTTGGTGAGCATTGATTCCGAGCATGTGTGTTTGTACTTTCGACTTTTGTGTGACGGATTTGTGTACTGACGATACGAAAATCTGACATCAAACCGTTGTCCGCGGAAAATTTACTAACCTGTCATCCGTTTGTTGGCGGAAAATTGGACAGCAATTGTCAAAAGGAGCGTCTTAACAGTAAGATGTTAGGATAACAGTCTGTCAACAGACAGTCCTCTGCCAACAATGGAACCGTGTGTACAAGGCTTAAGGCTAGGTTCACAACTGACCGCACTTGAGCGGGGGTGGGAATCACAGCTGTTCTCGCACTCACACCCACCCGCAGCCAAATCATGCTGCTCCGTAGAGACACGCGGGGCTGCCATTCATTCTTAATGGTACCCCCACGCATCTCAACCGGCAGTGCGTTTGCGGGTGCAGGAACCGCAGGGAAATCGCACAGTGTTTTTTCCTGCGGCCATGGTTCTAAAAAAGGTGCAAGGGCTTTTATTGGGTGGAAAACGCAGGCATGGCAGCCCTTTAAAATGAATGGGCTGCCGTGTCCATGCAAACGTAAACCCGCACAGGTGTGAAGCAGGGGTAAAACAATGACAAAATGTAGGAAGGCTGGAGAAAAAGTCCCAATATTGCTACATTTTGTCATTGTTTTAATGCAACGTCGCAAAGATATTTCATTCCTATGCACACGGCTTTGCTGCAGTACAGCGACTGACATTGACGTCAGGTGAGCTGCAGAACATCGCACAAAACTGCAGCATGTTTGCATTTTTGCACAATGCACTGCGACCCATCTCAACGCAGAGTTGTGGCAGCAACAAGGCAATTTGAAAGCAATTATTTCCGGTGTGCCCTGGCAGGGAACCCACATGTATCTGTGCATAATAAAGCGGACCTTCACCCTAAATTTCCTGTTGTGCTGCCCTGCCTCCTCACCATTTCCTTTCTTACGAATGGACTTTATTTTTATTTGAAAACATTTTTACAAAGTATTTTGTTCTGCAAAGCATCACTTCCGTGTTTTTAGCCTACGCCTGCAGTTCTCCCCGCCCCCTGCACATTCACAGCTGTGCCGCAGCGATCTGCCCTGAGAGAGCAACGCAGCATATATGTGCATGCCCTGCTTTCCCCGACCATCCGCGCATGCGTAGGGTTTCCCCGCACATGCAAAGACGACTGCTACCAGGAAAGTCCAATGCCCTCGCTGTCTTTGCGCATGTGAGCATAAAATCCCTTGCACAGTGCAGATTTGCAGACGAGGTCTCCCAGGACCCGAAGGCTGGGCACAGCCCCTGGGTATATCTGTGCATGTGTCATAATGGTGGCATCTGGGGGGGCGGAGACACCTTGGGAGGTGGACTGAGGTTTCCCTTTAGGGTCTCATGCACACAAATGCTTTTTAATATGCAAGGTAGATCGCAGGCGTATTTCCACACCTGGTATAGACAGCTACTGCATAGTAATGAATGGCTGTACGAGGCTGTACATGGGTTTACGCCGCTAATCGCATAAATGTGCGCATGCGTGGAGGAGCGTAGGGCTTTATGTATGCACTATTCTATGCAGGTAGAAGCGTAAACCTGCGTACAGACAGCCACATACAGCCATCCCTTACTATGGTCAGCTGTATGCAGCAGCTGTGTATATCGGGTGCGGAAATACCACCGCAAGTCACAATGGATGCCAAAAAGCGCCCGTGTGCATGAGACTGTACACAAAACACTGCACATGGGGTGATCCAGCTATACAGTGCACAGCACACATCATATACACAGAGAAGAGGGAGGAAAGACCACCATGCAGATGGGAATAAGTTACTGACATCCCAGGGACTCCACTCACCTCACCAGTGAAGATCTCTGTACACAGGAACACATATAACAATAAGAGCAGTCCTCTATCGCGTCCATGTGGTTACCATAACAACACGGGGCGGGGTATGATGATCAGAGCTGCCATTGACAAGCTTAGGACTTACGCCATGAGGAGTCAGCGTCCCCTAGTGGATATTTTATATACTGCTTGTACAGTAACTTTCTCATCTAGTGCTGCTGAGAGAAAGGAATTGCTAGTTGTCCACAAGAGATTTGGATGCACTGGCTGACACCGGGCTGGTTTGCATTAGCAAGTTTCACTCTACGCTGTCTTTTTACAGGTTGAAATGAACATTAAAAAGCTATTTGCTAACGCACACGTAAGATGGAATTCCAGGCTAAGCCTACTAATCTTAAGCCTCGTACACACTGTAAGATTGTTGGCCAACCGAGTGTCTGATTTTTGTCAGAAGGGTGTGTGCCAGGATCTTGTCTTGCACACTAACGGTACATAATTGTTGTGCCACAAACGTAGTGACGTGCTAAGAGGAATTTCAGCTCTTGAGTGCCCCCCTTTGGGCCCCTTCTGTTATTTTGTGTTTGGTGAGCATTGATTCCGAGCATGCGTGTTTGTACTTTCGACTTTTGTGACAGATATGTGTACTGACATACGAAAATCAAACTGATGTCCGCCAAAAATTTACTAGCCTGTCATCCAACATTTGTTGGCGGAAAATTGGACAACAATTGTCAAAAGGAGCGTCTTAACGGTAAGATTTTAGGACAACAGTCTGTCAACAGACAATCCCCTTCCAACAATTGTACCGTGTGTACGAGGCTTTAGGCTGCTTTCACACTGCAGCCACCCGAGTGTTAGCAGTAAAGCACCACTCGTTTTAGCTGTGTTTTACCGCTGTTATAGTGGCGCTTTGGCGCTACTATTTGGTAGTGGAGTGCTTTTAACGCCCAAGAAGGGGTTAAAGGGGGTCAAAAGCACCCATGTTGCAGCACTTTTTTGAAGGTCACGTGACTCAAAAGAATCATTTTGAGATGCTTTTGAAGCACTTTTTGGGCCCATTTCAGGCACTGCCCATTCATTTCAATGGAGAGGGGCGCTTTTGAAGCACTTTTTTTAGCTCTTCAAACATGCTCCAAAGATGCTGCTTGCAGGAGTTTTTTCACCGCCCCAGTGTGAAAGCATCCATAAATTTTAATGGAAATAGTTTTTCGGGGGCTTTTCAGGAGCTTTTTTTAGCACAAAAGTGCCTGAAAAGCACCTCAGTGTGAAAGGGGTCTAAGATCATAGCTCCAAAGCTGGCATTAGATGAGAAGTCTGAACATCCACCTGGCAGAACTTAGACCCCTTTCTCACGGAGCCACAGCCGCATTAGCACTAAAGTGCCCGTGTTGAAGCGCTTCCGAAACGCTTTACAGGCACTTTGGAAGTGCTGCCCATTCATTCCAATAGGCAGGGGCGGTCTGGGAACACTGTATACAGCGCTTCCAAACCGCCCCAAAGATGCTGCTTGCAGGACTTTTTCTAATGTCCTGCAAGTGCCCTGCCCCAGTGTGAAAGAACTCAGGCTTTCACACTGGGGTGGCAGAGGAGGGAGTTTTCAGGCGCTATTTCTAGCGCTAAAACGCCTGAAAACTGCCCCAGTGTGAAAGGGGCCTTAGATTTACCAAAACCATATAATATGAGGTCAAACATAAACACTTTCAATTTTTATGAAGTCAAGCAGGCCTGTGCACTACATACTTAAAAGGTAAATAGAAAGGAAATTGAACTAGAAAATTGTACAATCTTAAAGTGTACCTAAAGGGAAACCTTTGGAGTAAAAGGGGGCAATAGTCTCTGTCAGTTTTTTTTTTGCCATCTGTGTCTCATTGGTGAGGTTTCTCTTCATTTCCTGTCTCAAAGGAAGTGAGAAGAAATCCTTCGAAAGTATGGGAATCCCAGGGTGTCACCAAAACTAGTGTCCCTATTGGAAGATCCCCCCCCAAAATATTATTTGTTCTGATGTCAACACAAAATTGGGATTTTCTTTTACTTTCACTTTCAGTGATAATGGTAAGCAGGACAAGAGAGAGGGTAAATCTCCCTAATGGGGACACAGACAGCAATACAAACTGTTCTATATGTAGCACTAACCCCTGAAGGAGCTGCTGATTTTTATTGGGCTGTTACTGTCACCTCTTTACCTGTAGACCTGTAGTTTCACCAATACTAGAACTTAGAGTCCATGTTGAGCTTTGTATCCGACAATGTAGGCACCAGTCACTTAGTACTTTTTCAATGCTTTAATAGGGAATAACTTTAAGAAGTAGCAGGAAAGAGGTAGAAGAAGAGTTGCAGGAAAGTTCAAATACCTTTTCTTAAGATCTCTGAGGACTTAAATTCTCATGGACGAAAGTATCTTCAATACAGGGTTTAATCTTTGCCCACCCGGATAGGTCTCTCTCACTGACCTAGCAGCCGGAGTGTAACACGAACAAAAAGAAAAGTCTCTGCCACAGACTTTAGAAGAGCGATGTAACTGTACAGTCCTCTGCCACAGGACGTAGTAGTTTTAGATGAACAGCAACACAGTACCAGAACCTTTTAAGCCGACCCGGCAGTACTTGTGTGGTAGGTTAGATATAAGATGCGTCCTCCAATCGAGTCACCAGGCCCCTCTTAAGACCAGGCTTCCGCATGGTCCCTTCCAAGATGGGTCCTCCCCTGGGTCTTGTCAATTGTTCGGCTTCTTCCCGCAGGACAGACAGCACAGGACCATCCCAGCAGTAGTAGGCCTCAGACAGGCTTCTGGGCCTACTTGCACGGCTGCAGAGTCGCAGCCCTCCGGCCTGGAGGGCCACAAGGTAGAACTGAACTCCTTAGCACATCGCGTCTGGCCATAAATACCCTCTCCCAGAATGCACGGCAGCGGACCACCTCTGCCGAGCTGCCTCCGAGAAAGAAGGGCACTCAATATACTTCAGCTTGTTGCTTTCCAACACTGACCTATGGTGATAACGACACCTACAGACAACAGTGTGGAACTGCATGCAACACAGCCAATGCTGGAACAGAGGCTAATTTGGCAATAGATTAAATTTGAACTACGTACAGAACAGATGGCCCGCTAAATTTACATATAAGTGGTAGATTAGAAATCTACCAGCGCTACATATATATACAGTATCTGACAAAAGTGAGTACACTTGAATCACATCAAAGTGGGACCAGAGTAGTGCAGGGACTGCTTTGAAGTTGCTGCAACTTGAAGTTGCACAGATGTGAATGGTGCTCATTGGAAGTCATGGGGAATGACTTGTCGTGTGACTTTGCAGTCCCAAGTCGCATGATAGGTTGCACTAGTGGAAGCCGAGTTTTAGTTTGATTTTTTAGCCTTTTTTAGCTCAATATGTGCTCTGTTTTGCATCAGCTGTCAACCTTTGTAAACCCAACTATTTATAATCTACTATTTTTCTGAAATTCCTTCATCCCATTGCCTCTGGTCCGCTGACCGTTGTAGTTCTATGGCTGTGGACGTCATGCCCAGGAGGGTGTATTTAATGATGCTCTCTTCCAGAAGGAGCTGTGAGCTCCGAGCGCGTAGCCTTTCATTCCACAGAGACAGTCCCAGGGCCGATCCCAGGGGGGTGCTCGGGGTGCAGTGCACCCGGGCGCCAGAGAGGTGGGGACACTGAAGCGCCAGAGTGCTCCCTTCCCTCCTCCTCCTCCTCTTGTTCGTGTCCAGAGGCGGCTCTCTCCACGGGTGTTCTGATGAGAAAGGTGCCGCAGTGTTTCCTGCTCAAGCCCCTCCCCCTCCCTCCTTCTGTGAGAGAAGGAGAGCAGCCGGAGATGAGATTGGAGGCGGAGCGGCTGGTCTCTGTGTGGAAAGAGACCAGCTGTGCAGTGACGTCGCTGGGGGGGTGGTCTGTGCCTGACACATTCTCCTCCTCCTCCTCTCTGTGTCTGTCACTCCTGCCTGCTGTGAACTGTTCTCCACTGGTTGGCGCAGCTGCACACTGTCCTCTCCTCTCCAGCTGCCGCCCGGGTGTTTTTATGTACCATAATGGAGGGGGGGTCTGTCCTGGGGGTCTGTACTAGTGGAGGGGGGGGTCTTCCTGGGGGGTCTGTACTAATGGAGGGGGGTTCTGTACTATTGGAGGGGGTGTCTGTCCTAGGCGCGGTCTACTAATGGAGGGGGGTCTGTACTAATGGAGGGGGGTCTGTCCTGGGGGGGGTCTGTACTAATGGAGGGGGATCTGTCCTGGGGGGTCTGTACTAATGGAGGGGGGGTCTGTACTAATGGAGGGGGGTCTGTACTAATGGAGGGGGGTCTGTCTTGGGGGGTCTGTACTAATGGAGGGGGGGTCTGTACTAATGGAGGGTGGTTTGTCCTGGGGGGTCTGTACTAATGGGGGGTCTGTCCTGGGGGGTCTGTACTAATGTAGGGGGTCTCTCCTGGGGGGTCTGTACTAATGGAGGGTGGTTTGTCCTGCGGGGTCTGTACTAATGGAGGGGGAGGTCTGTCCTGGGGGGGTCTGTACTAATGTAGGGGGGTCTCTCCTGGGGGGGTCTGTACTAATGGAGGGTGGTTTGTCCTGGGGGCTCTGTACTAATGGAGGGGGAGGTCTGTCCTGGGGGGGTCTGTACTAATGGAGGGGGGTGGTTTGTCCTGGGGGGTTTGTACTAATGCAGGCAAGGTCTGTACTAATGGAGGGGGGTTTCCTGGGGGGGGTTTGTACTAATGGAGGGGGGTGGTTTGTCCTGGGGGGCCTATACTGATGGAGGGGGGTCTGTACTAAGGAAGGACTTTACTGAGGGAGGGGTTTATACTTAGTGCGGGTTCTGCACTGATGGAGGGGGGTCTATACTTAGTGGAGGGGGGTCTGTTCTGAGGGGCGACTATAGTTGGTGGAAGGGGGAGTGACCCCAACCCTAGTGACGCCAATGCAGCTGTGGGCTCTTCTTTCCCCCCTCCCTCTCCTCCTCGCTCGTGCTGCTGTACTAGTGAGTGGCGCTTGCCAGCACAGCTGCCCACTATGTTTCTTCCCCTGCCTTCATATCAGCCAGGGAAGAAATAGAATAGATAAAGGAGCAGAGAAGAGGATTGTGGGACATATAGTCCCGAGGACTGGCAGCCCCACTGTAACATGGAAACTGCAGCCCACACAGCATGCTCAGCTGAATGGGAGAGGGAGAGAAACAGGAGCCTGGGGAAGCTTTCAGAGAAGTACACCCAGTACTCCAGAGGGAGAGGACAGTGCTGAGAGAACTCCATCAGAGAGAGAACCCCATCAGAGAGAGAACCCCGCTGCCCTGTGCCACAAGAGGGAAAGCCACACAGCCTAGCGCCATCCCTGGCAGAGAAAGTAATGGAGTAATTGCCAGAATACAGATCTGGGTGCTACCCAGCGGAGTCGCCATGGGCAATTCAGCGTGAGCTGACTCCTGATCAGAGGAGCCATTGCTGTATCGCTGGGTCAGGTGAGAGGGCCGATCGACCATTATCTACTAACGTCCATAGGAACTGCAGTCTCTGACCATCTCCTGTACTATGTCTGCAGTCTCTGACCATCTCCTTTACTATGTCTGCAGTCTCTGACCATCTCCTTTACTATGTCTGCAGTCTCTGACCATCTCCTGTACTATGTCTGCAGTCTCTGACCATCTCCTGTACTATGTCTGCAGTCTCTGACTGTCTCCTGTAGTATATCTGTAGTTTCTGACTGTCTCCTGCAGTATGTCTGCAGTCTCTGACTGTCTCCTGTAGTATCTCTGCAGTCTCTGACCGTCTCCTGTACTATATCTTCAGTCTCTGATCATCTCCTGTAGTATGTCTGCAGTCTCTGACTGTCTCCTGTACTATGTCTGCAGTCTCTGACCATCTCCTGTACTATGATTGCAGTCTCTGACCGTCTCTTGTATCATAACTACAGTCTCTGACCATCTCTTGTATCATGTCTGCAGTCTTTGACCATCTCCTGTACTATGTCTGCAGTCTCTGACCATTTCCTGTACTATGTCTGCAGTCCCTGACTGTCTCCTGTATTAAATCTGCAGTCTCTGACCGTCTCCTGGACTACGATTGCAATCTCTGACCGTCTCTTGTATCATAACTACAGTCTCTGACCATCTCGTGTATCATGTCTGCAGTCTCTGATCATCTCCTGTACTATGTCTGCAGTCTCTGACCATCTCCTGTACTATGTCTGCAGTCTCTGACAATCTCCTGTCCTATGTCTGCAGTCTCTGACCATCTCCTGTACTATGTCTGCAGTCTCTGACAATCTCCTGTACTATGTCTGCAGTCTCTGACCATCTTCTGTACTATGTCTGCAGTCTCTGACCATCTCCTGTACTATGTCTGCAGTCTCTGACCATCTCCTGTATCATAACTACAGTCTCTGACCATCTCTTGTATCATGTCTGCAGTCTCTGACCATCTCTTGTATCATGTCTGCAGTCTCTGACCATCGCTTGTATCATGTCTGCAGTCTCTTGTATCATGTCTGCAGTCTCTGACCGTCTCCTGTACTATGTCTGGGGGCTCTTTCTAACAGACTCTCAAACAGAAGCCCTCTCTGTGTGCATCAGGGAGACTCCCCTCCAGGTCTCATTAGTTTACGCTCTTCCTGTATTTACTTAATGCCCTGTACACACGATCGGACATTGATCGGACATTCCGACAACAAAATCCATGGATTTTTTCCGACGGATGTTGGCTCAAACTTGTCTTGCATACACACGGTCGCACAAAGTTGTCGGAAAATCCAATTGTTCTGAACGCGGTGACGTAAAACACGTACGTCGGGACTATAAATGGGGCAGTAGCCAATAGCTTTCGTCTCTTCATTTATTATGAGCATGCGTGGCACTTTGTGCGTCGGATTTGTGTACACACGATCGGAATTTACATGAACGGATTTTGTTGTCGGAAAATTTTATGTCCTGCTCTCAGACTTTGTGCGATGTCCGATGGAGCCCACACACGATCGGAATTTCCGACAACACAATCCGATCGCACTTTTTCCGTCGGAAAATCCGACCATGTGTACAGGGCATTATTGTTAAGAGATCATGGGAGGATCCCAGGGTAACGAAGACTTCTTAGAGGACCATCTCTGTGTTTGAGTTGTTGCCATAGAAACATTTGAAAAGGGGAGGAGTTGGTAAGATGACCACGCCCATGTGGGGGCACCAGAAATATTTCTGAACCCAGGCGTCCGTGACCCTAGGATCAGCCCTGGACAGTCCTGACCCTTTCCTTCCACCCAGGGGCGTTGCTACGTGGCAAAAAGTCCAAGGCCGGCACGGGGGGGAGGGGGCGGTAGTGACACAGGGTTTTTTGGATGGGCGATGGGGTTGTGTGGCGGGGGGGTAAGCTCACTTGCTGCCTGACCTACCTGACATACACAGACTGACCTATCTACCTGACACATACACTGACCTACCTGACACATACACTGACCTACCTACCGGACATACACTGACCTACCTACCTGACTTACACTGACCTACCTGCCATGCACGCACTGACTTACCTACCTGACATGCACTGACCTACCTGACATACACTGACCTACCTACCTGACATACACTGACCTACCTGACATGCACTGACCTACCTACCTGACATACACTGACCCACCTGACATACACACATTGACCTACCTGACCAGGAGACAGACTTCACGTGTCCTGCAGCAGCTCAGCTCAGCCATGGTGTGTGAGGCAGCCAGAGAAGAGGAGGAGAGCCGGCTGAGCACCGAGTGGGGATCGATGTGGCGCAGCGGTCGCATTGTAATTTCCACCTTCTGGAGCCTGCAGCACCTATGATGGACATCACACATCCCACGGTCCCGCTATTGGACCAGTGGGACGTCCATCATAGGTGCTGCAGGCTCCAGAAGGCGGAACCTGCTATGCGACTCGGTGGCGCTCGGGATTAGATCGATCCCCGCTCGGCAGCAGGCAGCGGCGCTTGGGGCTAACAATAGAACCGTGCCCACCCGGGGTCCCACTCGGGGCTTCAGCCCCCCCTGCCGACACCGCTGCTCCCGCCCCCTGCTGGTGACATCATTTCCTCTTCCGGTTCTAGCTGGACAGCATGGAGCTGACTATTTCCTGGTTTTCCTCAATGTACAGCTATTCAGCACAACATCACACCAGAACCTTTCCCAGCTACCCGGATCGTGCAAGGAGCCCATGGGACGCAGTAGAACTGCCAGGACTACATATTTATGATGAGCATGACTCCCACTTATATCTTGTAAGTGTTTTTAACCACTTAACATATTTTTTATTTTTACACTGTTCTTTAAAAAAAAATGTGTCACTTTTATTTCTATTAGAAGGAATGTAAACATCCCTTCTAATAGAAAAAAAGCATGACAGGACCTCTTAAATATGAGATCTGGGACAAAAAGACCCCAGATCTCATATTTACACTAAAATGCAATAAAAAAAAAAATGCAATGCCACATACCACAGGGGAGAAAGGATCCGAACGCCTCCACCGCTGGCGATGGCTCTGGTAAGGATTAACTACTTTATTTTAATGCCATTGATCATGAAGTTTCATGGTGTCGTTTGCTGGCCCTGTATACACAGCCTATTTGAAGAGTAAATCTTCACATTCTTGTGTCAGAAATGTCTGTTTTTAAAAAAAAATGAGGCATTGGGCATGGCACTGCCCCGGTAATGCACATTCTCTGTCTGTAGTCTAAGAACTGACACTTCCTGTGAGGAAACTACATATCCCACAATCCCTGGGTCTCTCAGTCAGGTGCCCTGCAGATGAGAGCGATTAACAGAGTTTACTATGCTGGAAAAAAATGTGTTTGCTTCAGAAAACGTTTGAGATACAACACAGAGGAATGGCAAGGCATGTATGTGAAGAAGAAGTTACTTATCCAGTTGATGAATAAGGACGTGTCTTTAACATTTAATGCAAAGTGCCCTTTGTGCTGGTGACAGTTGTCATAGGGAAATCCAGAGTCCTCTGGCCCCCTCCTATACCCCTCAGACATAATCTTCCAGTGCTGCGGGGTTTAATAGAGCTGAGTGACCTGTCACAGGCACTCATCTTGCATGCCAGCTATGCCCACCTTTTCCTCCCCCACCTCTATTCATAGACGCTGTACTAGTTTGAATTCATGGAAACTATAGTACATTTTGCATGAATGGAGGCTAGGGGCGGAAAGGCAGGGCATAGTCATCAGTCTTGATAAATGCGCTGGTATTAACCCCCGTGGCACTGGAAGATTACAGCTATACGGTATGGGAGGGGCACAGAGAACTTCATATTTCCGCTATGACAGCTGGCACCAGCCCAAGGGACACTCTACAATAAATGTAGGTAACATCCCTTGTGCTGATTTTTTTTTTTTGCTCAATCATTTTTATTGAATTTGTTTTCAAGGGTTTTAAATAGAACACAATTCCAAAAAAGCATAAAAAGATGGGTTTGACATACAGAACATCATGTAGTTTAACATTACAGGTGCATCGGATACCTCAAAATTGCTTTTGTATATAAAAATAATATTGGCTTGGCAGTATACAAAAAAGTGGGTGAGTTAGGAGTTATAATTATAATGGATCATCAGAGAGAAACCAGAGAGGGGGTCTTATAAAGTTCTATGGGCAGGTATTTGCAGAATCAAGGCATACATGGGTGGGAAAAGTTGGGGGTCAAGTAGATAGGGATCTAGGGAGGGCAAGGATAGGAATTGGAAGAGTAATAGTGTAATCAGTGAACACACTTTCCCCTAGTGAGCCAGGAGGTCTTGGTCAAATGAAAACGGGAGGTGCAGGGATGCAAGATAGACATATACAGTATTTTTCCATTTTGGCAGCAAATTTTGCTTCTATCTTTTGGTGTAACATAACTGAGCTCATTATAGATTGGGTTTCAGCCAGACAGAGAGTAGGTGTTATCAAGGCTTATAAGATTGCCTGTTTGGCTTCTGTTAAAACATGTAATAGCAATTTGAAGCTTTTTTAGGCCTGGAGCATATTGCATATTGGGCTAGGAGGGGAACTGGGGAGCCCACGCTAGGGCATGCATCCCCATCTACTGGGAACAACTTGCTGTACCCACGACTCTCTGGTTTTCCTAAATTAACAAAATCTCTAAAAATGGGGGACCTCATGACTGCCTTCTATATTAAAATTGAAAAATTCTGCCACATGTGGTTCCCATGGATTGACTTTGCATGTTCCTCTGATTATAGAAAAATGCTGATCACAGTGTATTCTGCCTCTCAGACATAGCCAGAATAGCCCTCTCCTGGGTAAACCTTTACATATCCACTATCTTAATATACCTGTCTGTCCTCTCAAATGGGACCTACCATATGGGGTCACCTATACTTTGGAAACATTTTTTCACCTTACTTCGGGAAACCATAATTCTTGAGCTCCCCCTTTCCTCTTCCGGTCTCCAGCGGAAAGCAGGAGGATGGGAAGTCACTTGCCAGAAACTCACAAGAAAGCAATGGGCTGGAACTCAAGCCAAACACAATGACATGCCATCTCCATGACCATGCATTTCAGAGTGTGGCCCCTTCTTTAGGTCAGACAATATCCCCATATACCCAAAAAATGTTTGGTTTATAAAAAAAAAAAAAAAAGGATTGACTTTATCAGTAACATCTGCAGTGGGCTTGGTAGCATATACTGTGGTCCAGGTCTGATTCATTTTATTAAAAGTCAGCTTCTTAGTAATATATTTTCTCCCACTGTGATGAAGGCTCTCTCTGACATGACACATATAGCAGGGCAGACTAGTACCTCAAGTGCATATTGGGCCACTACCAGCCAGTGGTAAATCATTAACACACAAAGGCTAATATAGACTAAGAAGGATTTAAATGAGCTTCCAACCAAGTAAGGCGGCCCATGTAAATTTCAATTGGGCCCCAACTGCCATTATTTTTACCCATACATTGACATTTCTGTTTGTGTTTCCTTGACCAGGGCAGGGACAGCCTTACAGTGAAAAAAAAAAAAATATTTATGAAAAAAATCTGCAAGTAATTTTTAACAAAAATGAAAATACCTAAAAATAATTGTGATGGTGGGTAGAAATATGCAGCTACCCATATTCACCTGTGAAATCTCTCTCTAAGCACTTTATAAACTGTCCTAAACCCATTAGAGGCAAAGTTGGTATTGCTTGCAGCCATCACCTCTGCGAGGCGCGTGTCTGAGTGGTGGCCTTATTTTGGGAAAAACCCTTTCTGGTTTTGCATATATAGCAAGGTCCCAGGCCTCCTTTGGTCTCCTCCAGGGTCAGAGATAGCTGACATCCTTCAATATATGGTGGGTTGTATAGCATAGTGGGTGTAATGCAAGGTAGATTGATTGGGCGCCAGACACTTCTTGAATGCAAAAGAGAAGAGAGATTACTTGGCAGACTCCGAGACTTCAACAGGAGGACAGCCATGCATGGAAAGGCATCCAGCAAGACACCCCATCTGCATGTATGGGAATGCTGTCTCCTATGGCAACAGTCTTTAACAGTTCCTAACACAAGTTGTAACAGTTCCTTCGCTTCCACTACAATCACTTCTTGTAGTTCTTCAGCCAACTGAGCTCCCAGTCTCTCACTAGACTAGATGAGTCACTGTCATTGAATCCCTTGAGCTCCTCCAATCTTCACAGTAGTATCTCCCTCAAGCGTCACCCCCGCCTCTCTGCTGGGTCCCTAGCTTGGCACTCAAGATACTTCTCAAGCTTCACCCCAATGGCCTGCTCGGTCCCTGGCTTGACACACAAGGCTGTTCTGCAAGCGTCACCTTCGCTGGCTAGGTCCCTGGCTTGATACCCACTGAAGTTTCCCGATTCTTCACCATCCCCATTTGGTGAGAATACTGCTCCAGTACTTGCTTCAGCTACTCACTGTGGTCCCTGGTAATAAGGTGGATGGTTCCTTAGTGCTTCCCCTCTAACTCCGACCATGACAGATTCTCCGGCCGGCAGAACCGTCACTTCTGGTTGGACTGCAAGCTGCAAACCCAACCCTGCGCTGTTCTCTTGCTTCTGGATAGGCCCTCAGACAGCCCAGCAGCCGGATGTGCCCGGGATAGGCCCAAACTCCGGCCTAGCAGCCCGGGCAATACAACACATGTTCACCCAGACAGCTGTCCAGGTGGCACAGATCCCCGATCACCTGACTCCACCCAAATATATAGGTTTTCCCAGCAGGCCAAGAGATTTAAGAAAACCCCTGCCCATTGGCTGAGATACCCTATATACCTATAATCTGACCTTGCAGTGCCCTTCTCATTTCTAATACCACCAAGTACCTGGCCACCTAGCGGCGGAAGAGAAAAGTGCAGCAAGTACAGACTTAGAGTGAAATCAATTGATCCCTAACAATAGACTAAGGTAGCTATACCTGGCAGGTACATTTAGGAGCCACCCTGCCTAAACGCCAGAGTGCTACACAATTAGAATGATCATAAATATTTAGTATTAAAACAAAAAAATTAAATTGTAAATCTGTGTAGTGCACCCCCTTAGGAACCGCAAGTGTAAAGTTATCCCCCACCCTGCACAGCCAGGCACACCGCACTTTCACAGCAAACTTGAGGCAAGGAACAGTCCAGTGCTTTGTTTTGTATTTTTATTACGGGGTTTAACCCGAATGGGGAAAAGGGTAATTTGGAATGCCCACTTGACAAAACTTTTCAGGGACAACTTCTTCTGTACAGTCTATTTACACTCAGCTTCCTCCAGCACAACACTTGCTTGCAGGGGGGTGCGGGCCGCACCCGGGTGACCCCCGCCAGAGGGTGACACCAAGCTCAGACTGATCTGAATGCCACAGTCGCCGCAGCTCCCTCCTTCCCTTCCGGGATCTCCTCAGCTGCACGCAATGTGCAGGGAGAGTGGGGGAGGAGGGAGTGAGGCAGAGACAGAGGTGCCCAGGGTCCGACCGACTGTCACACATGCTGCAATCATATGTCTCTCCCCGCTGGATGCACCCGCCTCCTCCTCGGCTCGGAAGTTTCAAGTACACAGGCCAGGAGGAGGAGATGAGGAGGGAGAAGAGCAATACCGCGCTACAGCAACTTCCCGGGGCCAAGGTATGAAATAGTATTGCAGAGGAGGATATGGGGATTGGGGGAGGGGGGGGGGCATTGGCAGGTAACATCTATGCTGCCAGCAGTAATATTAGGGAGGGGGTTGAGGATATGCACTAGGGGGTGCTTTGTTTTGGGTTAGCAATGACTTGTGCTAGAAGTAGAAGGAGGGGGGCATATTTAAAGTTTAACCCCCCCAGCACAATTCCTCTAACCAATCCCCCCACCTCCCCAAATCAAAGATCCCTTCTCAGCTCCATCCATCTCCCAATCCCATCCCGGGTCCATTCACCCCCAAACCCGATCCCATCCCAGCTCCATCCACCACCCTGATCCCATCCAGGCTCCATCCAACACCCAGGTCCCATTCGGGCTCCATCCACCACCCCGATCCCATCCAGGCTCCATCCAACACCCAGATCCCATTCGGGCTCCATCCACCACCCCAATCCCATCCAAGCTCCATCCAACACCCAAATCCCATTCGGGCTCCATCTACCACCCCAATCCCATCCAGGCTCCATCCACCACCCCAATCCCATTCGGGCTCCATCCACCACCCCGATCCCATTCGGGCCCCAACCACCACCCCGATCCCATTCGGGCTCCATCAACCACCCTGATCCCATCCAGGCTCCATCCACCACCCTGATCCCATCCAGGCTCCATCTGCCACCCTGATTCCATCCGGGCTCCATCCACCACCCTGATCCCATCCGGGCTCCATCCATTGTGGCAGGTTGAAGGGGGGGAGAGCCACACTGATGTACTAGCCTGCTTAGTTCGGGGGGGGGGGGTGACACCATGTTTTACTGCACCAGGTGACACCAACCCTAGTGACGCCACTGGCTTGAAGCACTACAACTCCCAGGACCAGCTGGCACATGTAAGGTGATCTGGCAACAAGGCTCAGTCAGTTTAGTAACAAATGCTCTTTACAGGCAGGGACTGCAGGCCCCTTGGTTGTGTAGCAAAGTCCTCATGCCCAGCTGTTCTTCTGTGGCTACTGATCCCAGCACTACCTCTTCAGGTACTGCCAGCACACCTGGCTACAGCTGCTGCTTTCACTAGTCCTCAAGGCTACTCTTCCACAGTCCTCCCAGACTGACTCTGCATCCAGCCCAGACTGCTCTCACCCAGTCCTCTCAGGCTGCCTTTCAGTCCTCCCGACTGTAACACTCGCCAGCCAGCAAGCTAGCTGTCTTCCACCTTGGAGATTTGCCCAGCAGTGTTCTCCTGCTGTCCTCACACCTGCTCCCGTGCCACTGGTCAGGACACCTCTGTGCGTCATGAAGAGGGTCCCTTCCGGACCTGAACTCCCAGGTCACTCCCCCACCCAGACTAAAAGGCTACCCTCAAGGGTCTCTGACAGCCTCTTAACACTCCATATCCATCTTCCACCTGAACTCCACTACTCTGGCTGGGCTAACCATGAGTATTTGAGGGGGCCTGCCTCCTGCCAATCCAACTGTTGGGGATTGGTCAGGGCTCTCATGAATACTCAAGGCAGCTCCTCACCTCCACTCCCATTCTTCTAGTATCTTCTCCAAGTTTCCAGAAGTAGGGGGAGGTATCAGAGGTGCTGTATGTGAGTCATCCAGCCCTCCCTGAGTCTCTGCCCAGACCCAGATAAAAAAAAACAGGGTTGTCCGCCAGATTCTAGAAGAAAGGGAAAGACAGGCAGCAGGAAAAATGTAAGCATAGAACTTTTCGGCCAAGGCTGCTGTCCCTTCCACAAATCTTTCTTCAGTGGTCAAACTCAGCAAAGAACTGCTGCAAAAAGTCTACCACAAAGGTTTTGATTTGATCATTCAAGAAAACATTCACTGCAACTTTTCCCTTATTTCACGTAAAGCTTCTGGTTTGCAGCCCCCACACAAATTTTTTTACCCATTTTAATATTTCCATATGTAGCACCCCCTAGCTAGTGTGCTAGAGTATTAGATTTTTGTTGTTAGTGTAGGTAAACTAAGATAATCAAAAACACTTTTTTTATACTTCCTTCAAAGTGCTGTGTAAAATGACTTGTGAGTTAATTTCCATTGATGGTAATTTTTGGAAAATGAATGTATTATTAGCTTGGTGCATACAGACATTCCATTGCTATACAAAAAATGTGTACCAAAAAAATGGCGCCTTGTGGGGATGAGAACATATAAACAAACAGCTGCCCCCTTTAAAGTGAACTAATCACTGGAACTGTGCGAAATTATAAAATAAAGAATAAGGCGCTATACATGTTCATATAAAAAACTGTCACAAAGAAAACCACTGCATTAAACTCAGATGTGCACATTAATGAGAAAATAAGCAAACATAAAGTCCATAAGTGAATAAATCCCAACACCAAAAGGGGATGTTCTGAGATAATACTTCTAGATCTTCCACCACGAGTGATCAGTATGAAGATGGCCACTCACCAAAGCTGTTTGACCCTTTTTTACAGGATGGTCAAGAAACACTTTGGGAACCCCAAATTGGTTCCACTAATGGCATGAATCCACTCCAGTGGCCACTCAGGAAGGAGCTAGAATGTAAAAAATGACTCCACAGGAGACACAGCTGAAAGTCTTATAGTGTAGTAATTTTTAATAAAGTAAAAACAGCAGCAATAATAGCAATTAAACTCACATGTGATAGTGCCTGGCCTGGCACTAGGTGTAAACAGCGTGTGTGAGTGAACTGATCCCTGGGGGTAAGGTGCATTCCACATATCACTCTGAAACACCACACCAGGCTTTGCACCTTCGGAGTGTTACGTGGAATGCACGTTACCCCCAGGGATCAGTTGACTCATACACGCTGTTTACACTTCTGTTTATGGGATCATTGAAGAAGCATAACATCTCTTATAATCCAAACTAGCCCAGCCCATCCAGGCATTCAACCACCACCTTGGATTAGTGTAAGAGATGTGTTTTTTCAAAATCTTACTGTGATGCTAACTCATAAGGCCACTGCCCCTCATACAGAGACTGTACAATCAGCTTGATGTTGGTTGATAATTCAGCCTGCCCCTGTGTGCACACCAGAGCCCATGGCATATTTTTGCCCTGTATCACCACACTATCTACCAACCTCTTAAAATGGTGGATAAAATCTTGAGCCACTTTAACCTGGGTATTTATGTGATTTTGTTGAATGTTATCTAGAATGTCATTTAATATCTGAGTAAGAAAGCCCTGCTTACTGTCTGCAGCTATGGCTGAGAGCTTGTTCCTCAGAAGACCGATGTCCACTCCATTAACAACACCCATCCCAGCTCCTATCCCCCCCCCCCAATATAGTGCAGAATATATCCCCCCTCTTTCTGTTACTCCTCAGAAATAAGCATCCTGCATGAACTTCATTCTGTGTTCGCCCATCTCTGGGAGTAAGCCACTGGTACCATGACCGCACTTGGTTCAGTGTATATTCAGCACATACAGGGTAATAGGATTTTATCAACCACTGTGAGACATTGAAGTGCCATGTGATGAAGGCATACTGTACCCTGGTAGCCAGCGTTTGGGAAGAGCTTAGATCTATTTGTAGTGGTTCCCCTTTCTCTAATGGAGCATGCCCCTGTGTGTAGTCACTGGCATTACCTGTGCAGGGTTTCAACCTCTTAGGTGAGACATTAACCAGGCGTATCTCCCCCATGTCCATTTCTGGTGTCCCACATGTCCAGTAACCGAGAGCCTCTCCATAGGACTGATAAGACTGAGATACCGCCCCCACAAGGAAATTTTTACCCCGTTGATGTGTCAACTGGAACTCCCTAGTTTGGCCAACAGACACCTTACTATGCCTAAGTGTCAGCCTCCTGGGCATCTGCATCATATCAATTTGGTTATGCCAATATATGCCACACACAAAAAAATATTTCCCTTCTTTTAATTCCTCACCAAAAAACCCATATCCTACGTCCCTTGCTTCCAAAGGTTTGGATAGATTGGAATTTTTCCCTAACAAATAACCCGTTTCATTCATATATATAGTTACGACTGGAGGGATTCGGGTATGATATTTTGCAAGTCTTGTTTATACACAAGTCCTCAAGATGTTGAGTTAGCATTAAATTGTCCAAAATCAAAAGAAACTTTTTTATTGCAAATTGCCACAGGGACCCCATTGGTAAGTCTCTGGCAACTTAGGTCTCTTTGATATAATCCAAACCTTTCTCCTTCTCTCAACTCCTCCATGCCTCCCCTTCTGGCCTAACAAGTCCAACATTGATGGCACAACAGAAGTGGATGCATAGTTTTCCTCAGTATTTTCCCTTTCCACATCATCCCCTGAATGTTCGTCTGAATAAATTTGGGATGTTACATGGCTCAGATGGATCGCCAACACAGTTATGATCCTTCCATCCATTCTCCAGAGAACTTGCCAATCTTTGCTTCACCAGGACTCTGGAAAAACAAGAACAAGAGCGGAATCACCTCTTATCAGCAGTACCTTTTACATTGATCGGCATGAACCCACTACTCTTTCTCCCTCCTTTTCATGCCTTTTGCACCCTTGTTGTTCATGAGCCGCTTCACTTTGACCACCTGATCACTAATGGTCATAGTGACTGTGAAAGGTCCGGTTCAGTTTGCATCTCATGAAGACTTGGAAACAAAGTTCTTCACCATAACCCTGTCTCCAATCTTCAAGCTAACGGGAGGTCTTTCAGGCCGCTCCTTCTCTTTAGGTGCCATGTTACTTGCAGTGAATTGCAAATACCCCTGTTACCAGTTCTTGCAGCTGGACCAAAAATTTGTCCCTTTCAGCACTCTCTCTCAGGGGGTACTAAGTATTGGGTCTGCTGGATGGCTGAGGTTCATCATTCTTCCCGTCATTAACTGATATGGGGTTAATGATGATGTATCTTTCGCTGCAGACCCTCATACGGCCATCAAGATTGAAGGCAGATGGACCAGCCAGTTCTTTCCTGATTGCAGTACCATCTTCTTTATTTTTTTTATTAAAGGTTTCCCACAATACATTGTACAAAATACAGGTAGCAAAAAAATTATAAAGGTATATATTCATAAAGAATATATTAGTAAAGTTATCCTCATAAGGCAGAAATACATAAGTAATTCAACAGTTCACAGTTTACCTACATCTAGCACTGGATAATTGTAGAGGATGTATCAAACTGAGAGAGGGAAACCAGTGATAAGAGAGAGAATCTATGGTTGAGAGTACTAATCACAGATTAGCCAGGACAAAAAACTAGTGAAAGAAAATAAAATCAAAAAGGAACATAAATTGGGATTTAAACAAAATTAACAGTAAAATAAACTTTGGTCTGATTTCTACTTGAGCAGAGAAGAATAGATGATGGTGAGAATTATTTATACCAGAGAAGGAGCTATCCATTCGGTTTAAACCATTCTATCCAAATTTTCCATTGCATATCAAACTTTTTACAGTAACCCCATCTAGCTAGTAAGGATTCATATATGTAATGGGATTGGGTAGTTTTGAAGACTTCAGAAGCGTTGGGGGCTTTGTCAGATTCCCAGTGTTTCGCTATCAATGTTCTAGCAACCAAGAGAATATGTGTAACCACAACTCGAAAGTTAGGAGGGAAATTTTTGATGCCTATATTTAATATTGCTAAACTTGGATCGGGGGATGTCAGGATTCCTGTGATATTTGAGATGGATCGGAATATGCTGTGCCAAAAGCTGGTCAAGTGTTTACAGGTCCAGAACATATGAAAAAGGTTGCCTACCGTACTGCATTGCCTCCAACACAGTGGGGAGTTGGATTGGCAGAATTTGGACAGCCTGTATGGCAGGGATGTTCAAACTATGGCCCTCCAGTTGTTCAGAAACTGCAATTCCCATCATGCCTAGTAATGTCTGTGAATGTCAGACACAATGCCTCATGGGATGTGTAGTTCCGCAACAGCTGGAGGGCCGCAGTTTGAGGATCCCTGCTGTATGGTGTAAGGTACCACCTTAGGGCTATTTTTTGTGAAAGTTCCCAATGGCTTACGCATTTAGAGGCCTTATAGACTGTTTTGAATGCGCATTGCCATTGTGAAGTAGTGATAGGTTTACCTAAATCTGATTCCCATTTTTGGTACGGTTGGGATTTGGTGAAGGAGAGTTTTTGCTGAAAGAAATTGTAGAAGAAGGATATTCCTTTTGTTGGCATAGGAGTTTTAGTATAGAATCCCCATATTGTATCTGGGAGATATATATGGTGAGTTTTAATGGATTTCAGAAGGTGGGATACTTGGTTGTATGTATAGCAGTCTATAGGCGTTAAGTTGAATTGTTTTTGAAGCTGTGCACAAGGGGATGAGTAGAGAGCTAGAATGGCAGATAGTATGGGTCCCGTGAAACAAAATTTTTGAAGGGTATGTGTCATGTAACTCCAGTGTATTCTGTTGAATGCCTTCTCCACATCCAAAGATAGGAGCAGAGAAGGGATCCGACAGGACCTAGCATACTGAATTATATTGATGACTCTTCTAGTGGCATTAGATGCTTGTCTACCCACAGTAAAAACAGTTTGATCAGGCTTGATAAGAGTAGGTAAGATGGGGAGAAGTCTGTGAGCCAAGATTTAAGCATAGTTTAACATCTGTATTGAGTAGCGTGATAGGTCTGAAATTTGCAGGGACATTGGGATCCTTACCCGGTTTGGGAATGGTGGTAAGATATGCTTTGAGCATTTCGGAGGGAAATGAGGTAGAGGACATTGCATCAACAAAGACCGACTTTAATGTTGGGGAAAGCATGTTTTGGAAGAGTTTATAATAGTTGTTCGTTAGACCATCTGGTCCTGGTGATTTGCCGGAGGGTAAGGTTTTAATTGCTTTCATGATCTCAGGTTCAGTTATGGGAGCATTGAGAGAAGTTAGTTGCAACTGTGAGAGAGAGGGGAGGTTGATGCTTGTTAGAAATGCTTGTATGGATTCTTCAGTAGGTTGTGGGGTATTAGGGTCATTTTTAAGGTTATATAGTGAGGAGTAGTATTCGGTAAAGGAGTTTGCTATATCCTACGGATTAAAGATTCCTTTTTTTTTTGTCTAAGGGATGAATTCAGTATGGGATTTTTGTTTTGGATCTATGTTCTTTAAGCCTTTGGGCAAGAAATTTACCTGCTCGATTACCTGATGAGTAATTAGATAATTAAAGGGAGTTGATATGTCTATCGTATTGTTCAATGAGCAAGAGCCTGAGATCAGAGCGCAACTTGGAAAGTTTATTTGCTATGAGTTTATCAGCTTTATTTTTGTTCAGGGATTCTAAAGTCTTAATCTCCCCAAGGAGTCGGTTAATTTTTTTGTGTCCTTTGCCTTTTCTCCCATGAGCACAGTTGTAAAATTATTCCTCTAATAAATGCCTTATGGGTGCACCACAGTATGGCAGAGTTAGATACAGATTGAGAGTTTAATGAAAAAAATTCCTTCAAATTTGTAGTAATGGTAGTTAGCACACCATACATATGCAGGACTCGAAGTGTGCCCCTCCACCACTACGATTGAGACCGGTGCGTGGTCAGATGACCAGAGATGTCATGTATGGAGGAGGAGGAAACTGCTTGTAATAACAACATTTTGTGAACTAGAATTCGATCGATTTCGATTAGGTCGATTCTTGAGTACGAGTTATGTCAAGATGAATGGAAAGTGTAGTCTTGTTCGTTGGAGTGTTGGCACCTCCAAGCACAGTAGACATCCTCAACATGGAGTAGCAGTGAGAGAAATGTGTCTCCTGTATGCACAGTACATCAGCTTGGAGATTAAGGGCTTCTTTCCAGGCTGAGGTTCTCTTAGCTGGGTGGTTTAGTCCGTTTACATTGAAGGATACTATTTTAAGTAACCTAGATAGGAGGTAAATAGAAAAGATGGCAGTACCTTGGTTAAGGGTGAAAGCAGGAATGAAAAGATCATTCCTGGTAGAGTTAAAGTTCATCTCAGGTAGGTCAGACCGGTGATAAGTAAAAGGAAAAAAAACAAAAAAGAAAAAGATAACAAAATCAAGTAACATGACATTAAACAGTTCCGTAAAAAGGTAGATTCAAATGTGAATCTGGAGGCAGAGTGACTGCCCATTACTTAGGAGGGGAGAAATTTGTGCGCTATGGTCTCCATAGTGCTTCGTAGGGCTGAAACAACTAATCGATTAATCGACAACTAATCGATTATGAAATTAATCGATTACTATTTTCATAATCGATTAATCAGCCAGTAACATAATGGGATTAAAAATAATAAAATTAGCCCTTTATAGTACAAAAAGAGCAAATAATTGCTACTGTAAATATTACTTTCACAATTCTACAGTAAAAAAATGAACCCCTTACAGTAGCGATTATTTGCTTTTTTTTTGTACTATAAAGGGCTCATTTTAGGTTTTTTTTAACTCCATTATGTTACTAAACGTCTTAGACCTGGTTCACATCTTTGTGTTTTTTGGTGCTTTTTGCAGAAATATACTACAGTTCATTTAACATGGTTTTCTATGGGACACTTTCAACATCTATGCTTTTTTTTCAGCCGCTGCATATTTGGAAAGGGTCAAGGACTTTTTTTTTTTTTTTAAACGCAAAACGGTGCTTTTTTGGTTGAATATACTTCAATGGAGGAGCTGCAGAAAAGCATGTAATGCTTTTTTGCAGCAATTTGTATTTTTTAATCTGCCCAACAACAAATTGGCCAAAAAACTGTATTTCTCTTCTAATAGTGTATACAGTATGTCTCCTCTAATAGTGTATATACAATATATATCTTCTGTCTGTTATTCTCAGTGGATTCAATATTTTGCTCCCTAACCATATAGTTGGTTGTTTATATTTACCACTGCATAGAGATATTTAAGAATAAATTGCTTTTTTTTTTAAAACTTTACATATTAACTAAATTATACACCACACTTTTCTTTTTTAAGGTTATTAACCGATTAATCGATTAATCGAAACAATAATCGACCAACTAATCGATTATGAAAATAATCGTTAGTTGCACCCCTAGTGCTTCGGGAATCAAGTAGGTTGAGAATTTTTTTTATGTGAGGGGTATTCATTTATTGTGCTTCTTGTTCTTTTTCTTATGCACCACCAGTTTCCAGTTATCCTGGGTGCTTAGTCTGGCAGGGGGGGAGGAGCTTTGTCCGGTATAACGTCCCAGAAGCAGAGCAACTCCAAACCATCCTCTAGGTTTGTAATCACTGAGGTGTTTCCGTCTCAAGTGACAGTCAGTTTTGTTGGATAGCCCCAGGGGTAAACAATATTGTGGTTGGGTAATGCCTTTGTTATAGGCAGTAGCGATTTGCGTTTTTGCATCATATATTGCGAGATGTCCACATATAGCTAAATGTTTGATAATTTTTCAGGAGGTTGAGAATTTTTGTGAAAGGCTATCATAAGCTGTTCCTTTGCATAATAAAAATGCACCTGCATCAGAACATCTCGCGGTATGTTATCTGGGAGATGGGATGGTTTTGGTAGCCAATGGATTCTATCAACAATCAAATCCGACTCAGACGCAGAAGCTTTCATGAGGTCCCGGGTGTATTGCTGTAGTTGCGCTGGTTGAACAGCTTTTTGGGACCCCACGTATCTTGACATTGTTCCTTCTTGACCTATCCTTGAGGTCAGCTACTTTGGCTTTAAGCCATGTTATGTCATCAGATTGGTCGTTGTGGGCATCGATCAGAGAGTTATGAGAGGAAGCAAATTCACTTGTTTTCTTTTCAATATGGTCAATTCTGCCTCCCAGCTCCCCCACTTCAGCTTTAAAGTTGCTCATGCATTCCATTGTGTCTGCGTGAAGGGAGCTGTGGAGGCAGGCCAGCATGTCCTTCAAAGTGATATCAAGAATGGGCTGGTTGGTAGTAGGGAAGGCATTTATGGAATCTATAAGCTCTCTCGTGTCCTCTATGGACTCCTGACATGTGCTCACCTTGTTCTGCTGGGTGTCTGCAGCCATCCGTGGTTTTGATTTTGCTGGACTGCAGGAGAGCAGTGTAGAGGCTCCAGGAGAGTGTTGGGTGGATCCGACCTTGTGAGCTCGGGCTCGGCATGTCTGAGAGGGAGTTGCTGGAGGAGGCTGGGGATCCGTCTCCGGCGCCAGCGCCATTTTGGCTCATGCTGCGGGCCACCAGTGGGAAGAAATCCTGTAATTTCTTCAGCTGGGATGCTCTTTTTCACTTTTGGGTCATCTCTAAAGGCAGGCTGACCTCTTAGGCAGGTGTGAGTAGGTGTAGGGTTTGTTGGAAGTACCCCAATTTACGAGGATTCCCATCGCTGGAGCAGAGCAATGGGCTTAAGCGTCCATTCAGTAGCGCACCCCACAGTAACACCTTCTTAGGCCTCTCTTTCAGCGTTCGATTAATTCTCTCAACCATCCCCGCAGACTGTGGATGGTATGGTACATAGAATCTCTGTACTACTCCCAGCAGCTCACAAATATTTTTCATGACTCTGCCGGTAAAGTGAGTCCCCCTATTTGATTCCAGGACTTTGGGAAACCCCCATTATGAAAATACTTTGGTCCACAGAGCTCCAGCTGTGGCAGTGGCAGAGTCCTATCTCAGGGGTAGAGCCTCCACCCACTTTGAAAAGATATCCACAACTACCAGCAGATATCTGTATCCTCCAGGGGCACTTGGTAATGGACCAACAAAGTCAATCTGCAGGTTTTCCCAGGGTCCCTTAGCTACCGGTACCCTTGCTAATACTGGTTTCTTTCCCTTTCACCTAGGGTTCATTTGGACATAGATCAAACATTCCTGCCCTACCTGTGAGACTGTGTTACCCATTGTCTCCCACCAGTATCTAGCTTGCACAAATTTCAAAGGTACCCTGAACACCCATGTGGCCTGTTAACCTGTGATTTTCACGGGCTAAATCCTTTTGATGCTGGGAGGGCACTACAAACCTTCATCCTTCTGAAGTCTCTCTTAACAGTAGATAGTCTTGTAATACATAATTTTGGGGCGCATCTGCCGCTTTTACTCTAAGTTGCTTTTTGATTGAGCTCAAGGCCTCATCCTTATTTTGCTTATCCACTAAGCACAGGGTAGGCGTCCTTAGCACCGGCAAGAGTTCATGTGAACCTGTTTCCACCTCCTGCTCCTCAAAATTATGCTCCTCCCAGGCTTGCCTCCCTTCAGCATCATAGGGTGTCCAATTGACTCCTATCACGGCCGCCTATTTTGCCAGCTCATCTGCTTTGTTGTTGCCCACGGTAACCTCCTCTCCACCCCTTTGGTGAGCATTCACCGTAATTAAGCCAACCGAACTATGTACCAAGTCTTTCCCAGAGGCATCACTGAAGCCCCTTGATTGCCACAAAGGCATGTATTCGGTCAATGACCTTGTGACATAGGCGCTGTCAGAGAATATGGTTATGGGACCTGAACTGAAATGCATGATGGCCTCTCTCACTGCCTCCAGTTCAGCTCTTTGGGCAGAAAAGCTTCAAGGGCATTTGGTCATGATTTTCTCATTGGTCTGGGGGCACCACAGGGCATACCCTGTGTGAAAACTTCCTCCATCCCAGTACCTTGATCTATCCACCCAGATTTTAAGGTATTCATTACTAGGGATGAGCCCGATGTTTGAGTCGAATGTAAGTTCGACTCGAACATCGGGTGTTCGCCTGTTCAACGAACAGCGAACAATATGCAGTGTTCATGGCAAATTCGAAAGCTGCTGGAACACCATTAAAGTCTACGGGACACTAACATGAAAAATCAAAAGTGCTAATTTTAAAGGCTTATATGTAAGTTATTATCATAAAAAGTGTTTGGGGACCCGGGTCTTGCCCCAGGGGACATGTATCCATGCAAAAAAATTTTTAAAAACGTTCGTTTTTTTAGGGAGCAGTGATTTCTTTAATGCTTAAAGTGAAACATTAAAAATGAAATATTCCTTTAAATATTGTGCCTGGGGGGTGTCTTTAGTATGCCTGTAAAGTGGCGCATTTTTCCCTTGTTTAGAACAGTACCGCAGCAAATTAGCATTTCTAAAGGAAAAATTGTCATTTAAAACTGATCGCGGCTGTAATGAATTGTTGGGTCTCGGCAATATAGATAAAACTCATTGAAAAAAAAAGCATGGTATCCCCCCAGTCCATTACCAGGCCCTTTGGGTCTGGTATGAATGTTAAGGGTAACCCTGAACCAAATTTTTTTTTTTAATTGCGTGGGGATCCCCCTAAAATCCATACCAGGCCCTTCGGGTCTGATATGGAAATTAAGGGGAACCCTGTGCCAATTTAAAAAAAAAATGGCATAGGGGTCCCCCCAAAATCCATACCAGACCTTTATCCGAGCACACAACCTAGCAGACCGCAGGAAAAGAGATCCATAGGCGTGATAGAAGAAGATGAATGGACATCGTGGGACATTTTTATTTTTTTATTTTTTAATAAAGGACTTGTCCCAAGCTGTGTCTTGTCTTTTTTAACATCTTGACACTTTTTTTAATGAAATGGTAGGGGTACTTGTACCCCATTTCCATATCACACAGGGAGAGGCTGGGATCTGGGGGTCCCCTTGTTAAAGGGGGCTTCCAGATTCCGATACGCCCTCCGCCTGCAGACCCCCACAACCACCGGGCAAGGGTTGTGGGGATGAGGTCTTTGTCCATATCAACATTGGGACAAAGTGCTTTGGGGGGCTACCCCAAAGCACCCTCCCCATGTTGAGGGCATGTGGCCTGGTACGGTTCAGGAGGGGAGGGGCGCTCTCTCTTCCCCCCCCTCTTTTCCTGCAGCCCGCCAGGCTATGTGCTCGGATAAGGGTCTGGTATGGATTTTGGGGGGGGACCTTTAGAAATGTCATTTTGTTGTGGTACTGTTCTAAACACGGGAAAAATACTATAGACACCCCCCAGACACAATATTTAAAGGAATATTTCATTTTTATTGTTTCACTTTAGGCATTAAAAAAATCACTGCTCCCAAAAAAACGGATGTTTTTAAAAATTTTTTTTTAATTGATGCATGTCCCCTGGGGGGAAAGCTTGGTGAAAGCTTGCTCATGCTCTCCCAACCAGTCTAAAGGGTCTGTTTCCTTCTTGTGTCCTTTGAGAAAATCATACAGGGGTCTTGCCTTTTCAGCAAAGCCTTCAATGAAGTCTCTGCAGAAACCGACTATCCCCAGGAATTGTCTCAGCGCAGTCTCAGTGCTTGGGATTTGTAATTTCCTGATAGTTTCACATTTGTTTGGGTCTGGAGTCCTTCCCCCCTGTGAAACTATCACACCCAAGAAACATAGTGAATCCTTCATCAATTGTGTCTTTTTGGGGTTTAATTTCAGACCTGCATTCTCAATTAGTGTCAGGAGCTCCTCCAGCAGAGCATAATGCTGCTCTTTTGTCTCTGTTTGAAGCAAGATGTCGTCCACATACTGAAAGATGCATTCTGGCTCAGAAAATGTCTTCAGAATGTCCACCATACAGATGTGGAAGTATGTAGAGCTGGATTTGAACCCCTGAGCTAATCAAAAGAGTGCATAGTTTTTCCCCTGAAATGTAAAGACAAGTTTGTATTGGCTATGCTCATGTACGGGAATTGAAAAATAGCCATTTGATATGTCAATTGATGAGTACACCTTTGCTGAAGGTTTCAGTGCTGTCATCATGTCTGGCATCTTAGCAACTACATTTGTAATAGATGGGGTGCATCTGTTTAGCGCACGGAAATCTACAGTGGGCCTCCACCCCCCCTCCTTCTTTACTGGCCAGAGGGCTGCATTTGTTTTAGATTGGCACTCACATTTTGTGCCAACAAATCCCTCACTGTGCTCTCTATGTATGGGATAGATTCAGGTGGACTTTTGTAGTGACGCTGAGGTGGCGGATCAAGGCCCTCAATTTTAACAATCATGTTTTAAACTCTACCACATTGCGCTTTAGACGTTGCCCACACTTTGTTATGTTGCTAAAAGATTTTAGCCAATATTTGGTCCTCTGTTTTCAGAAGTACCTGTGGGTCAAAGATTTAATTTGTTTTAACTGATGTAACCTCACAGCTGTCCATGACCATATGCACCTTGCCTTTGTATCTAGACCCTTTCCACAGTACCCAATTACATAGATCAAGAATCAGTCCATGAGCCCCATAACATCAGAGTCCAAAATAGTGCCCTCATGTCTTGGGGAAAGAAACAAACTGTGTTCTACACATGTAAAAAAGAAAAACACCTATGGGAGAGAAGAAAATAGCAGCACACCCCGGAAATTGTCAGAAAAAAGGGAATGTCCCCCATAGGAGTTTTTTAGCAGCAAAGAGTTAGAGGAATACATGGAATATACAGTGGGGACAGAAAGTATTGAGACCCCCTTAAATTTTTCCCTCTTTGTTATATTGCAGCCATTTGCTAAAATCATTTAAGTTCATTTTTCCTCATTAATGTATACATAGCACCCCATATTGACAGAAAAACACAGAATTGTTGACATTTTGCAGATTTATTAAAAAAGAAAACTGAAATATCACATGGTCCTAAGTATTCAGACCCTTAGCTGTGACACTCATATATTTAACTCAGGTGCTGTCCTTTTCTTCTGATCATCCTTGAGATGGTTCTACACCTTCATTTGAGTCCAGCTGTGTTTTATTATACTAATTGGACTTGATTAGGAAAACCACACACTTTGCTCAGTATTTAGTAGAAGCACCCTTTTGATCTAATACAGCCATGAGTCTTTTTGGGAAAGATGCAACACGTTTTTTCACACCTGGATTTGGTGATGCTCTGCCATTTCTCCTTGCAGATCCTCTCCAGTTCTGTCAGATTGGATGGTAAACGTTGGTGGACAGCCATTTTTAGGTCTCTCCAGAGATGCTCAATTGGGTTTAAGTCAGGGCTCTGGCTGGGCCATTCAAACACAGTCACAGAGTTGTTGTGAAGCCACTCCTTTGTTATTTTAGCTGTGTGCTTAGGGTCATTGTCTTGTTGGAAGGTAAACCTTCGGCCCAGTCTGAGGTCCTGAGCACTCTGGAGAAGGTTTTCGTCCAGGATATCCCTGTACTTGGCCGCATTCATCTTTCCCTCGATTGCAACCAGTTGCCCTGTCCCTGCAGTTGAAAAACACCCCCACAGCATGATGCTGCCACCACCATGCTTCACTGTTGGGACTGTACTGGACAGGTGATCAGCAGTGCCTGGTTTTCTCCACACATACCATTTAGAATTAAGGCCAAAAAGTTCTATCTTGGTCTCATCAGACCAAAGAATCTTATTTCTTACCATCTTGGAGTCCTTCAGGTGTTTTTTAGAAAACTCCATGCGGGCTTTCATGTGTCTTGCACTGAGGAGAGGCTTCGGTCGGGCCACTCTGCCATAAAGCCCCGACTGGTGGAGGGCTGCAGTGATGGTTGACTTTCTACAACTTTTTCCCTTCTCCCGACTGCATCTCTGGAGCTCAGTCACAGTGATCTTTGGGTTCTTCTTTACCTCTCTCACCAAGGCTCTTTTCCCCCAATAGCTCAGTTTGGCCGGACGGCCAGCTCTAGGAACGCTTCTGGTCGTCCCAAACGTCTCATATTTAAGGATTATGGAGGCCACTGTGCTCTTAGAAACCTTAAGTGCAGCAGAATTTTTTTTGTAACCTTGGCCAGATCTGTGCCTTGCCACAATTCTGTCTCTGAGCTCTTCAGGCAGTTCCTTTGACCTCATGATTCTCATTTGCTCTGACATGCACTGTGAGCTGTAAGGTCTTATATAGACAGGTGTGTGGCATTCCTAATCAAGTCCAATTAGTATAACCAAACACAGCTGGACTCAAATGAAGGTGTAGAACCATCTGAAGGATGATCAGAAGAAATGGACAGCACCTGAGTTAAATATATGGCACAGCTAAGGGTCTGAATACTTAGGACTATGTGATATTTCAGTTTTTCTTTTTTAATAAATCTGCAAAAATGTCAACAATTCTGTGTTTTTCTGTCAATATGGGGTGCTGTGTGTACATTAATGAGGAAAAAAAATGAACTTAAATGATTTTAGCAAATGGCTGCAATATAACAAAGAGGGAAAAATTTAAGGGGGTCTGAATACTTTCCGTCCCCAATGTAAATGATTTTGTTAGGACGTAGTATCAAAAATTTGACAAAAATGGTCAAAACATGTTTTGGTACAAAAGATAAAAACAACAACATCACTAGTGTAGCTATACACAATAATACACAGTGCTCAAACATTAGCGTAGACCAACGTGGAACGCACAACTCACTGGAGACTAAGCAGTGGAAATGACATGTGGACGTGTCAGATGACGCTTTTCAATCCGCATTTTTTTCAGATCTGAGAGATGAGTTGCGTTCACGTTGGTCTGTGTCCGGTTCCGGTTTGCGGGATTTTTGATATGGACGGCGCGCAGGCTTGCTGACACCCAGGTCCCTCTGCACCCCCAATGTCTACGCCCTCAGCGAAAGATCACAGACCGCCCCAAACTTTTTTCCATCATCATCTGGACAGCCCTCCTTAACATCGCTGGGACGCTCCACTGTGAACAGCAGTGGACTTCCATATTGGACAATACACATCTGTCTACATGCCTATTTTTATTGAGAAATTTTGAGTAGCCATTTGGCCACTTTTTAAATATATTCCCATTAAAGTTGCTTATGATACTGCACTGAGATTGGCGCACCTTGTCTCCTTCTCCATTTATCTTCCAGAGTAATTGCTTCTACTCCCAAGGGAGCTGCCGCTGGTGCTTATCATCAATTTCTTTCATCTTCACCATTCATCATTATTTTTCATCAATTATATTGCTGGGACTCTTTCTTTTCATGTGTATATGTGTATGGTTATAGATGCACTAGACATATATATATATATATATATATATATATATATATATATATATATATATATATATATATATATATATATATATATATCACAATCTGTGTGTATATATAGATATTTATTGTATAAGACATCATCATATAATCTTATATATATATATATATATATATATATATATATATATATATATATATATATATATAAATTTCTTTCTGATTTTTGCTCTATATGTCTGCTTGGTCTTTGCGCCATTTTCTCTTTTCCTTATTAGAGAGCTATTTCACTCTCACGTGGGGGAAAAAAATAAATAAAATAAAATAAAATAAAACATAATACTAAAAAAAATTCAAAAAAATTAAATATATATAATCTATATTTCTCCCACTTTCATCTCAAAGAGTTCTGGTTTATCCTGTCAATCTGCAGGCTATATCAGTTACCCAAGGGTGATCAGTCCCCCACTCGCCGACACACTTAACCAGCTACACAGGCGTAAAACACTTTGCATTAGCAATACAATAAACATTACCACATATACCAGCCAAAAATCTCACCAGGTTTTGCGCGTCAGCTTCACTGATGAAATATTTCATAGAACCAGCACGTATCTTGTCCACAGTAGAAAAGGCTTTCAGTTCTAGTTGAGGATTCCTTAGCTTATAGGGTCTCAAGACAAAAATACATTAGGGTTTGGATTCTGTGCAGAAATAAATTCCACATGCCTTCTGGGGTGCCAATTGAAATAAATGCTAAAATAAATATTACTTGGATGGATATGGATATTCCGCCTATTTATTCCATATACATATTAACTTGTCTATTCCCATAGTTAGCTAGTCTATTAAAACTCTGATAATGTTACTGTTGATAGTACAATGATATAAGGATAGCTATGAAAACAAACACGCTGCTTAGTAAAACAACATCTTATTTATTTCCCAAGAAAATAGTGAATGCTAACATAAAAAAACACTACAGGAAAATTACAGAGCATATAACAAAAGAACATCAGATACTTAACGCAGGGCTGTCCTCTAGATATTGTCACGTCAGCTGGGCTCAAAATGGTAACAGAGAGCGCTCTCCCTCTCGGTCAGCACTTATTAAACTTCATTTATACACTGTCCAGACCCAACCCCATTGCCAGCTCATCTAGGTTTTTGACGAATCAAAGTATTTCTGTCCGTCCTGTTGTATTGGCCTCTAGGGGCAGTATTCGTCCATGTATCATCGCTATGTGACCAGGTCATCTTCATTGACTGTTGGTCCTTTGATCTTCTGTAACTCAACTTCATCCATTATCTCTCTTTGAAGCTTGCTTCCAGAGTGCTAATCAAGGATTTCCATCTTATCACACCAGTTGGTCAGGAGACAAGGTTTTGTTCTACAAAGCTTTGATGTGCAACTTGTTACATTCCAACTTAGGCCACCTGGCTGTATCAACCAGGAAGTTAAACTCCAGAAATATAATGATAAACCATGTTGCCTTCCAACAGCTATCTTGGCTAATTGTTGAGGGACAATTGATTTCACTCAAGTCTGTAATTGCTGCACTTCTCTCTTTTGCCAATAGGTGGCCGGGTACTTGGTGGCATTAGATATGAGAAGGGAAATGCAAGGTCAGATTATGGGTATATGGGGTATTCCAGCCAATGGGCAGGAGTTTTCTTAAATCCCTTGGCCTGCTGGGAGAACCTATATATTTGGGTGGAGTCAGGTGATCAGGGTTCTGTGCCATCTGGACGGCTGTCTGGGTGGACGTGTGTTGTATTGCCTGGGCTGCTAGGCCGGAGTTTGGGCAAGTTTGGGCCTATCCCAGGCACATCTGGCTGCTAGGCTGTCTAAGGGCCTATCCAGAAGCAAGAGAGGAGCATAGGGTTGGGATTACAGCTTGCAGTCCAACCAGAAGTGATGGTTCTGCCAGCTGGAGAACCTGTCGTGGTCAGAGGTAGAGGGGAAGCTGTCGCAACTAAGGGACCCTCCACCTTGTTACCAGGGACCACAGTGAGTAGCTGAAGCAAGTACAGGAGCAGTATTCTCACCAACCGGGGACGGTGAAGAATCGTGAAACTTCAGTGGGTATCAAGCCAGGGACCCAGCCAGCAGAGGTGAAGCTTGCAAAGCAGCATTGTGTGTCAAGCCAGGGACCAAGCAGGTCAGTGGGGTGAAGCTTGAGAAGTATCTTGAGTGCCAAGCTAGGGATCCAGCAGAGAGGCGGCGGTGACGCTTGAGGAAGATACTACTGTGAAGATTGGAGGAGCTCAAGGGATTCAGTGGCAGTGAATCATCTAGTCTAGTGAGAGACTGGAAGCTCAGTGGGCTGAAGAACTACAAGAAGTGATTGCAGTGGATGCAAAGGAACTGTTACATTTTGTGTTAGGAACTGTTAAAGACTGTTGCCATAGGAGACAGCATTCCCATACACGCAGATGTGATGTCTTGCTGGATGCCTTTCCCTGCATGGCTATCCTCCTGTTGAAGACTCAGAGTCTGCCAATTGATCTTGCAACTACCTAAGGGTGTCCTGGCTCTAACCCTTTCTCCCAAAGTTCTGTTAAGGGAATCAAAATCTATTTTGCATCCAAGAAGTATCCGGCGCCCAATCAATCTACCTTGCATTACACCCACTATGCCATGCAACCCACCATATACAGAAGGATGTCAGCTATCTCTGACCCTGGAGGTTCTCATTAGACCAAAGGAGGCCTGGGACCTTGCTACATTGGGTTTATCAAGATTGCTTTATGGGACATTTGGATTGCACTTGATATTATCACTTGGACGTTCTTTATTTACATTGTACTCTATGGTATATGTTTATTCACATGTTGATTTTGTATTTTTAATTGAATAGGTAGCACAGCATTTAGACAAAATAATCTTTCCGACTAATGCCGCGTACACATGAGCGGTTTTGCCGTCAGAATAAACTCTTAAGGTTTCTCCAACGGAATTCCGACAGAATTCAGCTCAAGCGGTCTTGCCTACACACGGTCCGACCGTCCAGAACGCGGGGACGTACAACACGTACAACAGGACTAGGAAAGGGAAGTGCATTAGCCAGTGCGCCACCCTTTGGGCTGCTAGTCTCGTGTTTATCTCATGTTAGTAGAAGTTTGGTGTGAGACGATTCGCCCTTTTCAGCTTTTGTGCTTTTCAGTCCATTACTGCTCGTCGGTTTGTATCTGCTTTTCAGAGCGTGTAGACAGTTCGCATCTTTTTTTTAGTGTGTTCTTGTCTGCTCATTTTTGATTTTTAGCTCGCTCTTCACAGGCCTTGCTGTTCTTCAGTGCGTTCTGTTAGTTCATTCTGACCAGCCGACCGTTTTGAAGCCATGTTGCGGGGACGTACTCTTCGTAGAGTTCGTGCTGTGTGGGGGCTTGGTGTTGGGGTTCATTCTTTGACCCAAGCCCAGTCCATGAACAGGGTGGGGAGGAGTTCATGGACCAAGAATTGGTTGCTCCAGCGTGACCAATTCTCTCATATGCCTTTGCTTCGTGAGATCCAGGAGAATAATCCTGATGATTTCAGGAATTTTCTCCGGTTAACGGACCCCGTTTTTCACCGTCTTTTGGCTTTGCTGACCCCTTATATTAGCAGGCAGGATACCTGCATTCGGCAAGCCATCACTCCGGAGTAGAGGCTAGTTGCCACATTGCGGTACTTGGCGACTGGGAGAAGTCTACAGAACCTCAAGTTCTCGACAGGCTTCTCCCCCAAGGCTCTGGGGATCATTATCCCAGTGACCTGTTCTGCTATTATTCAGGTCCTGCAGAAGGACTATATTAAGGTAAGTTTTCTCCTTTAACATCACATTCTATTGTATTTAATGTTTGCTAATGTATTGTATTTCTTTCATGATTCCCTAATTACCATGATTGTAATATGCTGTGAATGTCCCCTTTGTCCTCATGCATGCTGGAAGTTTTTAATGCTCTTTTTTTGTCCTTCATGCAGATTTGCCTTCACTAACCTCCCCAGCATGCTATTCTGGGCCCATATCCGCCTAGTCTACTCAATTAACAATGTATTTTGTCAGCTCCATTGTAGTGCGTTACCCAAAACACCCCCTAAAATGTGTACAAATGTTATTGTTGTCCTTAAATTCAGGGAGAGTGCCAGAGGATTTTGTTTGGGGGTCCCAAACTCAGCTCAAACCCCCCCAAAAAATATTTTTACAATGAGCCATCGGGGGGGGATCTGATAAGTAGGCCTTATGTTTTTGTCTTTAAATACTCCTTAAAATAAAGGTTATGCTGATTTCGGCCAAGAATGTTTGTGTCTAATCTGCTTGCAATGTTATGTGCAAAAGTACTAATATTTTTTTTTCTGGTTTGACTCTACAGTTTCCTTCAACGCCTCAGGAATGGCAGACTGTGGCATCCCATTTTGCCCACCGTTGGGACTTTTCCAATGGTGGAGGGGCTATAGATGGGAAGCACGTCCACATCGTGCCACCACCCCATCCGGGGTCTTACTATTATAACTATAAGGGGTTTAATAATATAGTGTCGATGGCGGTGGTGTTGGCACAATATGAGTTCCTCTATGTGGACGTGGGGAAGAATGGCCGGATGTCGGATGGAGGAGTCTTCGCCCAGACTGAGTTTTACCAATGTCTCCAGACTGGTGGCCTGGGATTGCCACCTGATGTGGACAACGTTGAAGGACTCCCGTTCGTCTTTCTTGCTGATGAAGCATTCGTTCTGGGCAAGCACCTGATGAGGCCATTCCCCCAGAGGACCCTCACTCCAGAGAGGAGGGTTTTTAACTACCGGCTGGCCAGAGCCAGAAGAGTCATTGAGAATGCCTTCGGGATAATGGCCAGCTGGTTCCGCCTGTTTCTGACAGCCATACACATGGCGGACTACAAAATCAACCACATCATCTTATCCTGCTGCATATTGCACAATTTTTTTAAGAAAAAATGCCCACAATTATATAGCCTCAGTTGGGCCTGAGCCCGGACTTCCTGCAAATCCTCTGACTGGCCTGGATACTGGCCATCCTGGCCTGGCACCCCAAATCGCCCGTGAAGTTCGAGAGAAATATGTAAATTATTTTACGGGTAGGGGGGTCATTGCAATGCCAGACAATGTGTAAATATTTTTTTAATTAAAAAAAAAAAAAAAAAAGATCTGATAAAACGTTGAATGTTCTTTATTGCTTGTGTTTCTTTTTGGCTGTCTCCTAGGTTCTCCTATAGTGCACTTGTAGTGCTAAGTGGATTTTCCTTTAGTAATTAAGCCCCATTGTCACTGTAAACACCAAATTACTTCAAAAACTGGTATAGAGCATTAAAAGAAGAAGCCACACATTGTTGATTAGCAAACTTTTTACTCTGTGCACATTCACATGTGCGTTTTAAAATGTTGCTGTAAATTTTTTTTTTCCACATTTTTTTTACATTTGGTTATAAACACGCATGTTTCTAAACATAACATACACAACTCTGGAACTTACAAAGTTCAACATCGAAAAAATTAAGGCAATATCAGTGTCAAAAATGTCTTGATATTGCCTTCATCAGATGGGATGATGTCACCCCTGTAAAAAGCCAAATTTTGAAGATGCACACAATTTGGCAGTCAAAATGGGTATTTCCCTCCTGATTCCATGCCTAATGTCAACATGTGCTGTCTCCCATCATGGGGGATCAATGGACGTGTTTTTGGGGTGCAACCCCTTCCTCTCACCTACTACAGTTATGAGGAAGGGTTTGCACCCACAAAACGTGTACATTGATATCCCCTGATGGCAGATAGCACATGTTGACACACACCGTGTGCATCTTCAAAATTTGGCTTTTAAAATGTCAAAAAAAAGTTTGGGTTTAGTCCAACAAATGGTAAAATGGTGGCATTTTGAAGAAATTCGGATTCTCCCCAATACATCAGTCATGTTCTTCATTTGTTGTTTCATAACATTGAGTTTCTTCCTTATGATGTCAAGTTCACCATTCCACACCATGATGTCTTGTATTAGACTTTGTGCACTGTCACTTGTGAAATGTTCAGCTTGCTCTTCAACAATCAGCACATCACCTAAAAATTTGCGTAAAAACACGTATTATAAATATGCAGGCATACATATATTACCTGAAGCTGGGGTGTCAGACACTCACCTGTTGTGGTGACAATCTCACCGACTTCCTCCACCTCTCCTTCCTCCAGATCCTCGGGGTGTGGTCTTGTTCTGAGTTCTCCTTCTTTCTCAGGTG
Source organism: Aquarana catesbeiana (assembly GCF_042186555.1). Classification (NCBI taxonomy): domain Eukaryota; kingdom Metazoa; phylum Chordata; class Amphibia; order Anura; family Ranidae; genus Aquarana; species Aquarana catesbeiana. Next base: position 104,481,462 of record NC_133328.1, read on the forward strand.
GGGGGTTCCTGGTGTCCACTGAGTGGTGTCCTCCAAGGCTTTTCTCCCCTATGAGAATGAAACAAAAGGTATACTTAGCACAAAGATATTTGAGTCCAGAAATATGAATATGAAACATTGCTGGGAAGTGGGGTACAATTGTCTGTTTTGGCAGAGTTCCAAGCTGAAGACATGATTTTTAATCTCACCATAGCTGGAATACGTACCTTTTTGTGATCATTTTCACACATGGAGACACCCCAAGTATCCACTGGAGCACGTGTGTGGGACACCTTAAAAAGTTTGTTCTTGTGTCCCACACTAGTGCTCCTGAGTCCAGATGTGTAAACAGCTGCTGAGTGTCCTCTCCTTACATTACACTGAATCAAGCTTGCATTTCATTCTAGTTACAAACACATCTAGACAGCAATGTACAAAACTTATTTTTAGACAAATAGGCATGACCAAATGTATTTAACCTGTATCTGCCCAAAACATTTTATTAAATGAGCGAACGATGTTTCCTACAACCGATTACTGTGCCCACGAACATGAAAGTCGCCATTTTAAACTGTACAACAGTAAAGAAAAGCACATGGTGCAGCATGCAAGTAATAATAATAGGGGCACATGACAACTACTTACTTTTTAGAAGAACTCTCTTGATTCTTCTATACTGATCCTGCTCCCTCAATTGCCCCTTGGATCGTCGTACCCCAAAATTTCTGTGCAGACTCTTCACAACTTTAGTCATGATCTTGGCTTTTCTCACATTTGGGTTTAGGTACGGTCCATGCTTCCCATCATAGTCGTTCCTCCTCAATATGTCCACCATCTCTACAAAGGCCATATATGAGGCCTTAAATCTTCTCCTCCAGGATCGGGGTCATTTCTGGCTCCGAGCTTTCCTCCTCCTCGTTACTAGAATTAACACACACCTGCTCTGTCTCCGCCATGTCGCTCCTACTGCGCGCCTAAAGAGACAGGGTGGGGAATAGACTAGAAAGAACATCAGGGGCGGGCAATGTGGGCAGAGTTTCACGCATGCGCAGTGTATATCAGGCTAACACGCATGTGTCGTACATACAATCTGTGTGCGGAGGAAGGAGGAACGGAAGTGGCGAGCGTCCTAAACAAAGGTAAAATTTTAACTTGGCCCATCAGTGGCCTATACTGCTTCAAGATTGAGGCCTATATTGGGATAAGATTATGAGAGTTTTGGCTGACATTAGTGTTTTTGTCTTGTGTATTGTCTTACAGCAAAGATGAATCACTTTAAGGACCCAAAATTCATGGCCAGTTTCATAGACAGATACAGGGAGATGAGGAATTTGTGGGAGATGAAACACAGCTTATATTATAATAAACAAGCTAGGAGGTCAACGCTGGAGAAACTTCTGGAATTTGTGAAGACTCGGGTCCCCGATGCAACCATCCAGTTCTTGGAAAAGAAAATTGGGATGTTGAGGAACATGTATAAGAAGGAGCATAATAAGATCCAGAAATCACTCAGATCAGGAGCAGCAGCAGCGCAAGTGTATGTACCCAGGCCGTGGTACTTCAACAAACTGTAGTTTCTGGACGACCAGACTGAAGCCAGGGAATCACTTTCTACCCTTCCCTGCAGCCTTCCCTCCACCCTTCCCTCAACCCTAGCAGAGGCTGACGAGGAACAACCTGGGCCTTCCAACCTGGAAGAAGTAGATGCGCCCAGCTGGAGTCAGGTATATTATTTTTTGAGATATTTATTGTCTCAATAGTAATGATGTTAACTAGATGTTATAATAGATAACAAATTAATGTTACTATACACGCATTGCACCCTTTTAAGTTTGTCCTAAAGTGACTTCAGACCAGCCAAGTTGAATAACAATAAACATTCTTTACTGAAGTTGTTTAAATGTAATGAATGAACAGTTCAACAAGTTGTCTTCACTACACATTCCTTTACATATTCTTCTAAGTGCCCTTAGCTGTTCTCCCAGTGCCCCTGATTTGCCCCATGAGGTAGTCATACCTTAATTAGTGAGAAAAATCCTTTGAATCCTTTGGTAAAGCATGAGTCCATACCACTGGAACCCCAACTGGGCTTCCACAAGGGGTGGTCAAGTTCAAAGTAGTAGATTACATCTTTAGCAGCATCTTGCTTCTAGAATGAGGAGACCTGGAACTGTATCTCCAGCTGTCTTGCTAACTGCGGTTCCCCCGAGAGGTGGTACCATTCCCTTTTATGCATTTGCCCCAGAAGAGGGCAGTAATTCCCTAGAAAGCCAGGAAAAACCCGGCCAGCAATGTTAACTCTTACCTTCCAAGGAGTACCACCTCAGCAGGGGACACACAACTAAGCAGTGCAATACTCTAACGCACACATCTAACTGTAGACATCACTGAAAAACAGTAAAACATAAAAAAAAACATAAATATTTACCATCACATGCTGTAATATAGGGAACATCAAGAAATGTTAATTATACCTGAGCAGTACTGTTGTGTAGTGGGGATACACACAGGCAAGTTAACTCTGGTTTTTAGCATGGGGTCTTCCAAAGACTTCTTAATTAACGGGGCAGAAACATACTTACTTCACCCCTGGGAGTCTTGGGAGAGGTCCAGCCTGAACTGACTGGAACTAACGCCTTATTCCTCAATCTTGCTTTAGTCCATACAGTCCATGTGGTCCATGCTTTAGTCCATACAGCCCGGCCGTAATCATCCATTGAGTCCACACTAGACTCCTCTGAAAGGGCCAACTTTATTGTTGAACAATAACAGATTAACAGTCGTACAAATTGATGATGACAAAAGCCGAACAAGTTACAAATGTTGTGGCGGAACTAGAGAGAGAGAGAGGAAGACCTGCACCCACATCACTGGTGTGACAATGTCCTGGCATTCCTCCCAGTGAGGGATAGTAATGATCTTACCACAAATCAGGGAGTAGTCCAAATGCTACTGGGGGAGGGAGGGGTGGATTAAAGCAAGGTGATCCACTGCTACATTGACTTTTATGGAAATGGCCCAGCAGAGAGGAAAAAGAATAACAAAGCTCTTTCCAATACACAGGAGGTTTCTTGAACCTTCTAAGACTGACACCCATGGGACAGGGAGCTAAATGTGCAGGCAGGTTTCCCCAACCCAAAAAAGGGCCCACTACTTCATCACAGTACCCTGAAACATTTACACTTTATATTGAATTCACTATGAAAAATAGTAGTGCACTTCCTGTGTCCAAATCCTCATAGCTGTACATTTGCAGTGTGAGATCATCTGAGGCACTTCTTCTTCTAACTGCTAGTCTCACCAGATATAGAATGAGATTTGGTGATGTCACATTCATGCTGCTCACTATTCTCCTTGCTGGAGAGGAAGCTGTATCTGAAGACTCGCAGACAAGCATTCCACTTCTTCTGCTTCATTCATGCTGTGGATTTGCACTTTCTTAACCTTTCCAACTGTTGCTCAATTATTCGTCAAACAATCATCAGACCACCAGTCATCAGTGGGGCAGCTCTAAAATGAAGAAGCAAAACCCTATCTCTACAAAGATGCTCATCTTCACACAGCGACACAGTTTACAACAAGGTATGGTAAGTAAAGACTGGGGAAAAGATCAGCTGCATTATGTGTGTGCCGAACATGATTTTCACACCTTTTCTTCATGGTAAGAATAACCTTGGAAAAACAGTTCTATAGTATTTGTAGCATATGTCAAAAAATCTGCTTTTATCCCTCCCTACTCCTCTACTGGAGAAACTTTATAAACAGGATATATGTGTGATAAGTACATCGGAAAGTTCTGAGCCCTATCATTCCAGATCAGGGAGCAGACTTCCCCCTGGAACTCTTGGGACAGATGATTACAAACACTTTCATGTTTTTTATTTGTAAACTGTGAGAATACTTTCAAAGAGAGACTTACTAGACATTATGTGATTTCCTGAAAGTGTAAAAATAGCTTATTACCGCTAGGAAGCATGGAAGCAAAGGGCCTGTGAAATTACTAGTACCGTACTTTTGTTTTATTAAAAAAAAAAAAAAAAAAAAAAAAAAAGCCCCTAACCTATATCCAATGCTTTAGTTGACCCTTAGGACTCGTTTACACCTTCTTTGTCTCTGAAGAGCAATCAAGCTCAGACCACTCTTCAGAGAGCATTTGACAGACGGTGATGTATCGCCTTCACTGTTTTTAACCCCCTAACTGCTGGACTACCGCAGTGCAACTATATGCATTTTGCGCAGTTGCATGGTGGTTGAAGCGTGGCCTTATTCACTACTGCCTACCTAGCGCAATAGGGAGTACATCTCCTGCAACAGCATGTGTACATCCCTAGACACTGCCTCTGCAGCTAAAAGGGAAGCAGTTGAGGGGCAGTAAAAATGCATTCAACCTTGGGGTTTATGGGCCCTCCAACCACAAGTGTAAATTAGACCCTTAAACCTCATCTCTAGCCTAAAACTTAAAGCGGTTTTAAAGGATGAATGTTTTTTTCCCTTAATGCAATCTCATCGCTACAACTTTGCATGCAATTAATATATGTACTATATTTTTCTAGCACCAGCCCCGAAGTAGTCACATGGTAATTAGAGTTCTCTTTTCAGCTTCTTGACTTTAAGAACAACCTCAGCACCTCTGTCACACGCTGTTGAGTAAAAGTTACTGCACGCACTTATAGGAACACAAGCATGGATACCGTTAACTCAACTGTGAATTCGTTTTAGGAAATAGACGCAAGACCATTTAGTAGTTAATGCACTCAATGTATTGGTATGGGTTAGTGTAAATGGCGGTGTGAGCATACAGAAGTTAGTTTCACACACAGTCTGCTAGACAGTATAAACACTATGCCAAAGTATCTCATAATAGTTATCTACCACTAGACTGGAATCAACACATAAATCAGCAAAGTCATCAATAAATAGTGCATACCGTGAGCAATTTGGCTTGATATAACTGTATCAATGGCTGTCATGGTGCCGAGCTTTAGCTGTAACGTCTTGGTGCTTGCACTTAGCTTAGATACCAGGTCTGCCAAAATAAAGGTTGAATCACAGTGTGCGTGTCAAGTAAGGCATAAGTGAGGATTTCTCTCTGAGGCTCCGCCACAGCTGACAACAGAACTGGAACAATGCAGGATGTGGCGAGAGCATACCTTGTCAATGTATGGGACATAACTTTGGGAACATTATCGTTTACCTTATCTCCCGTAGCTACAGATTCATCGTTTGGTGTTTTTTTTTGTTGTAAATTCTTTATTTGCAAAGAAATAAGATAAAAACAGTAAACATGCATTGGTACAGAGGACACAGGAATTTTGTTAGTGCTGTAGATACAGCTCGACTGGTCAGACCATGAAAATCAAACAATAAGGCATGCCTGTTTGTATGAACCTATACAATCATGGCCTGGGTAGCCGATCACTAGGTTAAGAAGCTCACTGTGTCCCGTGTATGATAAAATTTCACTTTGTAAATAATTAATGTGAGGGAGAATACGACCTGTGGGTCGTCAGTCCTATCGAAAAGTTGAGAGAGAATATTAGACAAAATGAGAATAAAAAAGCTAAAGAAGAGAGAAGAAAAGGGAAAGAAAAATAATAAGAGGGGAAAAAAAAGGGGGGGAGGGAAGGGTTAGGGAGGAAAGGGCTGAGGAGGGGGAGGGGGCCCTTCCTCCAGCCACTCCATCAGTTTCTCAGTGTCCATCTTGGATTTCTTACTCACTAGATACTTATGCCATCAGCCTTGCATACTCATCAGAATAGAAAAATTCGAGCCAATAGAACCACTTCTTGAGGAACTGTTCTCTGAGTCCCCTGTCGGTTGCTACAAGGTCCTCCATTTTATGTATATCAGCTATCCTCCTCAACCACACTGCCACTCCCGGGGGCTCCATTCTCTTACAAAACAGGGGGATACAACTTTTCGCTGCCGTGACCAGCAGGGGCAGGATTAATTTCCTGTATGCCTTGCTCGGTATTTCATGGTGGTGTATCAAAAAGAACTCAGGACTCCTGGGCAGCTCTCGGTCTGTGAACTTCTGTGTGATGCGATGGACCTCTGTCCAAAAGGGTGTCAGGAGCCTACAAGACCAGAAGATATGAAGAAGAGTGCCCGTCTCCCCTCCACATCTCCAACAGAGGTCTGAACTCTGAGGGAACATCTGGTGCAACCTAACTGGGGTATAGTACCATTGTGACAACACTTTAAACCCTGCCTCCTGCTGGTTGGCACATATGGATGTTTTATACGTGAAGAGAATTATTCTCTCCACCTGTCTCTTGGATAGCAGTATTCCCAGATCCCGTTCCCACTTGGCTATATAAGGAGGTCTGTACCCCTTGGGGGGGTGTGATCAGGAGTTGGTATGATAACAAGATGTAAATTTATATAAAAAATTTTTGCGCCAACTCCTACAAAGTGCAGCAGCCAACACAACAACCTGACTCGTGTAAATATGTAAGAAAATAATAAAGTGTGGCGCTAAAAGGTGATATGATGTAGAAGGTATTAATACCAAAAGTGATTAAGTAGATGAACAGGGGTTTCATCAGCAACCGTTACCATGTGGATGGGCAAAAAGAAGGAAAAAACTTCCACATAGTGTAAGACTTTCTCAAACGTAACAATGTTTATTAAAAAAGAAGAAACTTTTGCAATCAATACAAAAATTGATGGATCTTATGCATTTACCCCTACCATCACCTACTGCGCAATATTTTAAAATTTTGGTATTTTTGATACTACTTTGAGCCGAGTTTTTACCGCCCAATTTTTGTATTGATTGCAAAAGTTTCTTCTTTTTTAATAAACGTTGTTACGTTTGAGAAAGATTTACACTATGTGGAAGTTTTTTCCTTCTTTTTGCCCATCCACATGGTAACGGTTGCTGATGAAACCTCTTTCACCGTCTGAGGATTGAGATCAACCCGGGATCCCAGCTGAGTCTTGCCGAGGAGATACCACTAGATGACATCTGTCGAGCTCTATTGGGCTGGAGGCGTGCCATCCTGCGATACCAGGGGAGATCCTGAGACCATCCCACGGGTTTACAGCCCCACACCGCTTGACGGTACAAGCTCGTTTGACTCACCGCCACGGGCCTGTGAGTCCACCTTGTCTGGTAAGGGCATTGTACACCTATTTCTTTGAGCCAATATCACCATATTAGGGGAAGAATTGACCTATGTGCAAGGATACGGCCAACAGTTCCTGCTTTGTCACACTTAAAAGGACTGTCTGCACCTAGAGTGATATGAAACAATCCAGAATCATCCCATCATATTTATTACCCTGATGGACTTTTAATTTCATATATTTTGGTCTATTTGTAGGGTTGTAGGTTACTTAATACACATCACTGTGTTACTTCCAATTTTTCTATACATTTTGTTTTTTTAACACTCAGGTAAAAGTTGAGTTATCCTATCCAATATTGATTTATTGGATATCACTCCACTTTTTTTACTCATTGTTGATATATAGATTGAGTTATATCATTGCACATGTAATTTTACCATTGCTGATTTTTGTTTATAAGATACTCTGGGTGGAGAAGACACCATCCTTTCATACACTCCTAGGATCATCACTAGTATATTTGGTATATCTATGAGGATTATCACTTCCTAATACTCACTTCACCAAACTTTTCTTTGCACATACCCTGGGACTGTGTTCATCTACTTATCACTTTTGGTAATAATACCTTCTACATCATATCACCTTTTAGCGCCACACTTTATTATTTTCTATGATAACAAGATGGTATGACGCATTGGCTCTTGCTCTGAGCAGAGAAGCTCAAAAGATGTCAAGGCTCTTAAAAAAGGCGCCGGAGGGGGCTGTGAGCTAATTGAAGCTTTTTGCCAGAAGGAGAGGCTCACTAAGAGAGGATCATCCATGATGTTTTCCCTGGACATCCACTTTCCATTGCTGGTGAAGTGGCGGAGTTGACATCTGTCATTCCCTTTCAGCTCTTGAAATCTGGGATTACTCAGTCCGGGTTAAAATCAAGATTCCCAATTACCGGGGTAAGAGGGGAGGAGGTGGGCGCGATTGAGTGTTCGCGAAAGGTTTTCTGGGCCATTTGCCACGTCTCTCCTACCGTGGGGTGGTCTATTACATGGTCTGGTAAGTTCTTCTGACACCAAGGCAGTCCTTCTAAATCCGCCCCCGACAAAAGCCACTCTATTTGGATCCATTGTTTTGCTGTCCCATGGCGACACCAATCAATGAGTCTTGTCAAGTGGCATGCCGCGTGGTACAGGGTCACATCCAGGAGAGCCATTCCTCCTAGTGTTTTAGGCAAACGTAAAATTGACTGAGGCAGCCGCAAGGGTTTCCCAGCACAGATGAACATGACCAGTGCTCAGTTCGCTGCTCTAAGGAAAGCATTCGGGATCCTAACGGGGAGGGTCTGAAAGTGGTATAATAGTTGGGGCATAATGTTCATTTTTATTATGCTACACCGTCCAAACTAAGAGAACATGCCCGTCTGCCACTTCTGTAAGTCTTTTTTGATGTCCGTCAGAAGGGGGGAGGGGAAGGAGGGAAAAGATATCCTCCGCCTTACTAGGCAGGCGAATGCCCAAATATTTAATGAACCCGCCCATTTAAAGCGGAAATCTGCTCGTAGCAGGTTGTTCAAGGGGGCCGACATGGATACATTTAAAGCTTCCGATTTCTGGAAATTAACTTTGAAGAAAGACAGTGTTCCGTATTTCTGCAATTCCGACATCAGGTTTGGTATAGAAACCAGGGGGTTAGATATGAAAAAAAAGTAGGTCATCAGCAAAAGCTGCTATTTTAGGGGACAGGGAATCACTTAAATGGATTCCCGATATGTTAGGGTTGTCTCTCACCAAATGGAGGAAGGGTTCCAGGGACAAGATGAATATCAATGGGGATAAGGGGCAACCCTGCCTCGTCCTGTTGGTAATACCAAAGGGGGAGGAGAGCTGGCCATTTACTTTTACTTGGGCTGTGGGCCTGGAATAGATAGCTTGTATCCAGTTCATCATCCGCTCACCCAAGCCTACATGATGGAGGGTCTCAACCAGAAAGGGCCAGTTCACCCTATCGAATGCCTTTTTGGCGTCGGTTGAGAGAAGCAACATCGGGGTTCTCCGTGTTTTGGCAGCATGGATAAGGTTAATTGCCTTTGTGGTGTTGTCCCTTGCCTCCCTCGAGGGCACAAAACCAACCTAGTCTGAATGGACCAGCGATGGAATCCACTCCGACAACCGCATTGAAAGTACCTTGGTAAAGATCTTTAGGTCAAAGTTGATGAGTGATTTTGGCCTGTAGTTTTGACAGAGTAAGGGGTCCCTGTCCTCCTTGGGAATCACTGAGATAAAGGCTCGTAGTGAGTCCTCTGGGGGAATCGCCCCCTCTCCAGCGTCTTTATAGACCGCTAGGAAGTGTGGCATCAAAAGATCGCCAAAAATCTTGTAATATGTTAACGAGTACCCATCGGGGCCCGGGGCTTTGCCATTTTGCACACGAGCTATGGCCAGCGTCACCTCCTCTCCTGATAACGGCTCTTACAAAAACCTTCAAAGCCTTGTCAGGCAGCCGAGGAAGGCCAGATCTCTTCCTGATGATGGATGCGGAAGATTGTACAATGAGGTATAGTACTTGCAGAACTGGTCCGCAATCTCCTCAGTGGTATGCACCTTAGAGCCACCTTTCCCCATAAGCTCAGGAATAAAGGCTTGCGCCCATTGGGCTCTTAAGGCCCGTGCTAACAATTTACCACACTTGTTACTATGTTCATAGAAAGTACGTTTACATTTTGCAATAACTGCCTTGGCCCTGACCAAAGCCAGGGATCTCAGTTGATTTCTCAGGGTAGTGAGGTCCAGCAGCGCCCGGGTGGCTAGAGATTGTTTATGAGTGGACTCTAGGGCCCTAATCTTTCCTAAAAGGTCAAGAGTTTGCTGAGCCCTTGCCTTCTGAGGCGAGTACCAATTTTTATTAAGATTCCTCTAATAGTACACTTATGGGCTGCCCAAATCCACATTAGAGGAGAAAAATTCCTCAATTCCCTAGAAACCACCTCCACCACCTCAGAGATTTGGATCAAGGTATCATTAAGCTTACACTGCCATTGTTTAGGTGCAGGGGGCAAAATATCTATGTCTACGAAGACCGGGGCATGGTCCGAAAAGGTGATGGACCCTATCCCTATAGAGGCAGATCGCACCCTAGAAAGTAGAGATTGGGGCAACATAAAAAGATCGATTCTAGTGCAAGAATCATGAGGGTGTGAATAGAACGTATAGTCCCTCTGGGTCGGGTTCAAGACCCTCCAGAAGTCCACCAGGTGGAAAGCATAGAGGTTCTTTTTTAGTAGTTTGAGTGCAGCATATAAGACCTGGGAAGTTTGCCTGGATGTGTCTAAGGAGGGGTCCATGGTAAAGTTGAGATCACCTCCTAGGATCACTGCCCCCTCGGCAAAATCTAGCAATTTTGTCAGAGTAGATTCAAGGAATCCAATCTGGCCAGTGTTAGGGAGGTACAGGTTCACCAGGGTCACCAAGGAGCTACCCAGAATCCCTTTTACAAACAGAGCCCGTCCCTCATTGTCACTCCACCTGTCACGTAGCATCCACGGCGTTGCAGTATGCTAACCCCCTTGGACTTAGACTCGGAGGAACACCCATGATAGGCAGTCGAGAAGCAGCAATCATGGAGTTTCGGTGTTCTATCGGCTCGAAAATTAGTCTCCTGGAGGAAGCATATGTGGGCTTTCGCATGTCTCAAGTTAGATAACACCATGAACCGTTTCTCAGGGGTATTAAGTCCCTTCACATTAATAGACATCAGTCTAAGAGTTTCCGTTGGGCTCATGGTCCAAGCCAGGCTGAAGGAAGGTGGTAGGGAAAAAAGGGGGGGTAAAGAGGAGAAGAGGAGGAAAGTGAAAAAGGACGCAGAAAGAAGGTAGAAGGGGAATACGAGAGAATAGGGCAGAAAATAAGACAGCGGGTCACTGATATGTCAGTAAACCCGTATAGCTAAAGGCGTTTGAGAGACTTGGTCTTAATACACCCTTAGGACTACAACTCTGAGCCCCAGGGGGGTGTTATCCTATGTGGGGTAGTGGCTAGACACAACGGGGCCAGGAGCTCCCTATCCAGACTCAAACCTTTAAAATAAAAGCAGAAGCAACCAATACATAAACCAAAACAACTGTAAGGCAAATCAGTAATTGTGTAATAAGAAATTCGTGAAGGACCCACTTCCCCCGCCAGACACAACATTACGCGTACGGATGATCACGATCCGGGGGGGTCCCAATGGGAGTCCCCAGTGTCTGTCTAAAAAGTGGGTGTGTAGCAGACAGTTTGTGTTTGTGTTGTGTTTGAACGTTGGTGGAGCAAAACACTGCAACAGCAAGCATGACTACGGGGATTTCTGTGCATTACGGACCAGAGATCTAATTCAGCAACAACCTTACCCGCCCCCCAGAACTCCATCTTCTTATAACATTCTTGGGGATGATGTCCTGCCGTACAGCCCAGCAACGGCTACCCCCCCTCAGATGCGCTCCACCTTTCTGGGTGGGTTCCCGCTGGGGAGCCCGTCTACAATATCAGTGGGGATGCGGAGACCACCCCGATTACAGGACGGCCCCCCAAGCCCCATCTACAGTGCTCTGGGAGCCATAGTGCCGGGCTGCACAGCCATAATGTAAGAACACATGTTAGTCCCATCACCCTCACATGCCTTACCATCCCCCGCTCCTAGCCCACATCCCACCCGCAGCCACCCCAAGACACAATGTGCTAACAATAATAAAACAATAAAACAATCACAATCCTGTAGTTTTTGGGACCATTGACATTCATACAGCGATCAGTGCTATAAAAATGCACTGATTACTGTGTAAATGTCACTGGTAGGGGTTAACACTAGGGGGCGATCAAGGGGTTAAATGTGTGTTCTCTCAGTGTGTGCTAACTTTATGGGGATAGGACTGAGTAGAAGAGGAGACATATCGATGTTCCTACTTACTAGGAACAAACGACATGTCTCCTCTCCTCTGACAGCACAGGGATTTGTGTGTTCACACACACACAAATCCCCATGCTGGCACCCGTGCATGCATCCGCGTGTGGCCGGCGGCGATTGCTACTGACGGCCACGTGTATCGGGTCCCCCGCCCTGCAGCGGGTGCTCACGCCCCTCTGCCGGCACGCGCACACCCTCTGGTGGCTCTTAAAGGAACCCTGCACCCGTACGGGGTTTTGTGCAGGGGAGCCATTCTGCCCCCGTAAATACACATGAGCCGGTCAGGAGCCGGTTAAAGGATCACCTGTAAATACAGTTGGTTCAGGTATAGGGAGACGACGGTTGGAGAGGAGCAGACTTGCAAGTCCTGGAATTAGACTACCTTCTTCTTGTGGTCTTGACACCTCAAGTGGTGTATTTGAAGGTTGAAATGGCACAGCTTTCGGATTCAATGAGGTTTGTGGTTCATTTTTTTTTTTTGCAAAGGTTTTGCACCTTGTGGTCTGTCTACTGTTCACAATATTCAAAACTATCATAGGCGTTGTAAGCTTTTACTCTTGCTGCAGCTACCTTGACTTCATTTTCTGCTTGTAGCTGTTGCAGTCTTGTCTTTTCCTCATCTAATTTAAGTTTAATTTCTGCCTCCATTTTGCTCAGCTTAGCTTGTTGCTCACGCATCTGTTGCATCGCCTTTGCCTGTTCTATCTTGGCTGTAAGGTCAGCTTCTGCATATTTGCAAGAAGATCTGGAAGTGGCTCTGGAGCTTGAACTAGAGTCTGGTAATGACTCTAAGAGGGCAGTTTCTGTTTCTGTGTTTCCAAAGACTGACTTGTGCTCTTCTTTACTAATTACCATCCTCACTCTTTCCCTCTCAAGTGATCATTGAAAGTTTCCTCTACATTATTTAGCCGTTTGCTGGTGAAGTTGCAGATTTCAGCTGTTAACGTGGTGCATGCATCCATTCTTTTAACAACGTATGAGGTAGTGGAATGTTTACGGCAAATGGACTCATACTGTTGGTGTACAAACACTTCTTTGGCTTTAATCCTCTTCATGCTTGTATCAAGGTCTTCGGTAGGGATGAGCCGAACACCCCCCGGTTCGGTTCGCTCCAAAACCTGCGAACGGACCGAAAATTTGCACGAACGTTAGAACCCCATTGACGTCTATTGGAATCGAACATTCGAAATCAAAAGTGCTAATTTTAAAGACTAATTTGCATGGTATTGCCCTAAAAAGGGTTTGGGGACCCGGGTCCTGTCCCAGGGGACAAGTATCAATGCAAAAAAAACTTTTAAAAACGGCCATTTTTTCGGGAGCAGTGATTTTAATGATGCTTAAAGTAAAAAAAAAAAAAAAAAGTGAAATATTCCTGGGGGGTGTCTATAGTATGCCTGTAAAGTGGCGCGTGTTTCCCGTGCTTAGAACAGTCCCTGCACAAAATGTCATTTTTAAAGGAAAAAAAGTCATTTAAAACTGCTTGCGGCTTTAATGTAATGTCGGGTCCTGGCAATATGGATGAAAATCAGTGAGACAAATGGCAGTCCATTACCAGACCCTTTGGGTCTGGTATGGATATTAAGGGGAACCCCGCACCCAAATTAAAAAAGGAAACAGCAGTATACAGGCTCTGTACTCTGAACAGCAGTATACAGGCGGTGCAAACAAGATAGGGACTGTAGGTTTGTTGTTAAGTAGAATCTGTTTGTAATTTTGAACTGGTACATTTTTAACGTGTTTAGCTCCAGCCAAAAAATCTATTTTGAGCTTTTTGGAAAACATAGGGAAGGGTTATCACCCCTGTGACATTTGTTTTGCTGCCTGTGCTCCTCCTCAGAAGATTTCACCTCACTTTTTGTCCCAATGACAAATGTTTTTTGAAAATTTTGTGAAACAAGGATTGGTGATAAAGCATCAGTGGAAAGGAGAAATGTTTTTCCCATATTAACTCTTACAGGAGAGAATTTCCCTTCCTAGGGGTAGATTTCATCTCACTTCCTGTTGTCTCCTTCTGTTTGCAAGTAGGAGTCATTTGTAAGTTGGATGTTTGAAAGTAGGGGCCTGCCCTATATACTCAGCAGAAATTTGGGCCTTAGGTGTTGTTGTGGCCACAACACTGTAAGCCCTCACAGGGCCCTGCTGTGAAATATTAGATCAAGAATTGTAATTACATGCCCAACAGGAGCAGAAAAATTGGGCCTTTGGTGGTGGTGCTGGTGCCACAACACTGTAAGTCCTCACTCGCTCTTGGTGGGCGCAGAAACGAGCCCTGCTGCAAAGTATTGCATCAAAAATTGTAATTACATGCCCCTGTAAGACAGGGGCTGAAAAATTGGGCCTTAGGTACTGGTGCTGGTGCCACAACACTGCAACCCCTCACAGATACTCTAGTTGGAATGCAGGAACGAGTCCTGCTGCAAAGTATTGCATCAAAAATTGTAATTACACGCCCCTGTTAAACAGGGGCTGAAAAATTGGGCCTTAGGCACTGGTGCTGGTGCCACAACACTTTAACCCCTCACAGATACTCTAGTTGGAACGCAGGAACGAGCCCTGCTGCAAAGTATTGCATCAAAAATTGTAATTACATGCCCCTGTTAGACAGGGGCTGAAAAATTGGGCCTTAGGCACTGGTGCTGGTGCCACAGCACTGCAACCCCTCACAGATACTCTAGTTGGAACACAGGAACGAGCCCTGCTGCAAAGTATTGCATCAAAAATTGTAATTACACGACCCTGTTAAACAGGGGCTGAAAAATTGGGCCTTAGGCACTGGTGGCGGCGCCCAGAACCAAAAGTGTTCTTACAAGCTATCAGCGTGATCATTGAGGAGGAAGAGGATAATTACTCAGGATAGTCACTCAGCATCAGCAAAGGCAGTCTTTGAAGGGATCTGAGATTTCAAAAAAAAATATTCGGTTACATCAGCATCAGGTGCTTGGTAGCTGGTGGTGATCCAAGAATGATTCATTTTTATGAAGGTCAGTCGATCAACCGAGTTGGTGGACAGACGCACCCTGTGATCGGTTACAAAGCCTCCAGCAGCACTGAATGTGCGTTCCGAAAGAACGCTGGATGCAGGACAGGCCAGTAGCTCAATTGCATACTGTGCAAGCTCTGGCCAGTGATCCATCCTCAAGACCCAGTAACCTAGAGGATTTTCAGTGGGAAAGGTGTCCAAGTCAGATCTTGCCCCTAGGTATTCCTGCACCATGTAAAACAGACGCTGGCGATGGTTGCTGGAACCGATCATACCTTGGGGCTGCGGACTAAAAAATTGTCGAACGCATCGGTCAGACGGCCACCTTCTCCACCGCTCCTTTGACTGACCGAAGCCTCAGCAACACGTTGTCCAAAAACAGACCTTTCTGCAAGGCCTCCCGAAGATGTTTCATCCTCTGCTCCCTCTGCGATGGCAAGATAAGGTCCACAACCTTACCCTTGTAACATGGATCAAGGAGGGTTGCCAGCCAGTATTGGTACTTCTCCTTGATACCACGAATACGAGGATCCTTACGCAGGCTTTGCAGGATCAGGGAGGCCATGCAGTGTAGGTTTGCTGAGGCATTCGGTCCGGAGTCCTCTGGGTCACTAAGGACGACATGGTCCGCAGCCACCTCCTCCCAGCCACGTACAAGTCCATGTGTTTCTTGGGACTGATCCCTTAAAGACTGCTGCTGATGCTGAGTGCCAGGCTCCACCTCCATACTGACACAATCCTCCTCCTCCTCGTCCTCTTCCTGTGTGATCGGCGGGCACGCAGGAACACTGTCTGGATAAAGGGGGCCTTGAGAGCTAAGGAAGTCCTCCTCTTCCTGCCTTTGTTCTGCCACAAGTGCCCTGTCCATTATTCCACGCAGCGTGTGCTCCAACAGGTGGACAAGGGGGACAGTGTCACTGATGCATGCACTGTCACTGCTCACCATCCTCGTGGCCTCCTCAAATGGTGACAGGACAGTGCATGCATCCCTGATCATGGCCCACTGGCGTGGGGAAAAAAAACAAGCTCCCCTGACCCTGTCCTGGTGCCATAGTCGCACAGGTACTCATTGATGGCCCTCTGCTGCGTGTGCAGCCGCTGCAGCATGGCCAATGTTGAGTTCCACCTGGTGGGCATGTCACAGATTAGGCGGTTCTTGGGCAGGTTAAACTCCTGTTGGAGGTCTGCCAGCCGAGCACTGACATTATATGACCGGCGGAAATGCACACAGACTTTTCTGGCCTGCCTCAGGACATCCTGTAAGTCCCGGTACCTGTAAGAACCGCTGCACCACCAAGTTAAGGACGTGAGCCAAACAGGGCACATGGGTCATTTGTCCCTGTCGGAGGGCAGAGAGGAGGTTGGTGCCATTGTCGCAAGCCACCATTCCTGTCTTAAGTTGGCGTGGCGTCAACTACCTCTGAACCTGCCCCTGCAGAGCTGACAGAACCTCTGCCCCAGTGTGGCTCCTGTCCCCCAAGCACACCAGCTCAAATACCGCATGGCATCTTTTAGCCTGCATACTTGCATAGCCCCTTGAAGGGCTACGGAGCACCGCTGGTTCCGAGGACAAAGCACAGGAAGAGGCCATGGAGGAAGAAGAAGAGGAGGGGGTGGAGGAGAGAAGTGTGTCACAATCATTAGTAGTGGCATTTTGGAGGCGTGGTGGCGGAACAACCTCCAACACTACTGCACCTTGTCCTGCATCCTTCCCAGCTGCCAGCAGAGTCACTCAATGCACGGTGAAACTTAGGTAACGTCCCTGTCCATGCCTGCTGGACCATGAGTCAGCGGTAATATGCACCTTACCGCTGACCGCTCTGTCCAGCGAGGCATGGACATTGCCTTCCACATGCCGGTAGAGAGCCGGAATCGCCTTCCGTGAGAAAAAGTGGTGTTTGGGTACCTGCCACTGAGGAACCACACATTCTACAAACTCACGGAAGGGGACAGAGTCTACCAACTGAAAAGGCAGCAGTTGAAGTGCTAGCAATTTTGCCAAGCTAGCATTCAACCGCTGGGCATGTGGATGGCTGGGAGCGAATTTCTTTCGGCGGTGCAGCAGCTGGGGCAGGGAAATTTGCCTGGTACAGTCTGACGTCAGTGTACCGAAAGCAGATTGCCCACAAGTACTTGGCTATGACACACCTAATTCTACACCTTCATTCCTCTCATTCCTCTTCCTCTGTGATGCAGTCAGTGTGCTGGCCTTAGGCTGGCCCCTGGAGGGCATCCTGCCTCATTGGTGATGTGCCTCCTCCTCCGCCTCTCTCCTATCAGGCACCCATGTTGAGTCAGTGACCTCATCATCCCCTCCCTCCTCATCACTGGTGCAAACCTAGCAGTATGCTGCAGCAGGGGGAGCATGACTGCCAGATTGCTGTCCTTCTTGGGCACCCCCTCTGTCCGTGCTCACGTTACTGCCTTCATCTAGCTCAGTATCATCATCAGAGCCTTCTAAACGCTGGGCATCCTCCAGGAGCATATACCCAACACTGCGGTCAAACAGTTCGAGGGACTCCTCAGGAGGACATGGTGGGGCTAGGGAAGGAGTCACTGAAGCCATTGAGCCGAGGGAAGAGGCCGCGTTGGCAGCTGCTTTGCCAGACAAAGTACCCTAAGCATGGGTGAGAGAGGATGAGGAGGATGAGGACGGCTTGGTCATCCACTCGACCAAGTCTTCTGCATGTTGCAGCTCAACACGGCCAGCTGCCGAAAAAAAGGGCAAGCGTGTCCCACGGCCAAGTGCTGATGAGGATGCACCGTCTCCACGACCAGCACTGTTGCCTCTAGACACAGAGCCTTCCAGACATACTAATGGCCTGTAGCTGCACTAAGCTGGGATATATATATATATATATATATATATATATATATATATATATACTGATACTGCAGCTAGCAAAATCAACTGCCTGCCTGTAGTATGAGAACACCACCAACCTTCTACAGGTAGCTTTAGCTGAACACTGTGCAGAGCTTGCAAAAAACTAACTTGTAGCTTATTTAGCTGCCTGCGGTAGTGATAGGATCAGGAAAACACCACCAACCTTCTACAGGTAGCTTTAGCTAAACACTGTGCAGAGCTAGCAAAAAAATAACTTGTAGCTTATTTAGCTGTCTGCGGTAGTGATAGGATCAGGAAAACACCACCAACCTTCTACAGGTAGCTTTAGGTGAACACTGTGCAGAGCTCGCAAAAAACTAACTTGTAGCTTATTTAGCTGCCTGCGGTAGTGATAGGATCAGGAAAACACCACCAACCTTCTACAGGTAGCTTTAGCTGAACACTGTGCAGAGCTCGCACTACACTAACTTGTAGTTTTAGCTGAACACTGTGCAGAGCTCGCAAAAAACAAACTTGTAGCTTATTTAGCTGCCTGCGGTAGTGATAGAATCAGGAAAACACCACCAACCTTCTACAGGTAGCTTTAGGTGAACACTGTGCAGAGCTCGCAAAAAAATAACTTGTAGCTTATTTAGCTGCCTGCAGTAGTGATAGGATCTGGAAAACACCACCAACCTTCTACAGGTAGCTTTAGCTGAACACTGTGCAGAGCTCGCAAAAAACTAACTTGTAGCTTATTTAGCTGTCTGCGGTAGTGATAGGATCAGGAAAACACCACCAACCTTCTACAGGTAGCTTTAAGTGAACACTGTGCAGAGCTCGCAAAAAACTAACTTGTAGCTTATTTAGCTGCCTGCGGTAGTGATAGGATCAGGAAAACACCACCAACCTTCTACAGGTAGCTTTAGCTGAACACTGTGCAGAGCTCGCAAAAAACTAACTTGTAGCTTATTTAGCTGTCTGCGGTAGTGATAGGATCAGGAAAACACCACCAACCTTCTACAGGTAGCTTTAGGTGAACACTGTGCAGAGCTCGCAAAAAACTAACTTGTAGCTTATTTAGCTGCCTGCGGTAGTGATAGGATCAGGAAAACACCACCAACCTTCTACAGGTAGCTTTAGCTGAACACTGTGCAGAGCTCGCACTACACTAACTTGTAGTTTTAGCTGAACACTGTGCAGAGCTCGCAAAAAACAAACTTGTAGCTTATTTAGCTGCCTGCGGTAGTGATAGAATCAGGAAAACACCACCAACCTTCTACAGGTAGCTTTAGGTGAACACTGTGCAGAGCTCGCAAAAAAATAACTTGTAGCTTATTTAGCTGCCTGCAGTAGTGATAGGATCAGGAAAACACCACCAACCTTCTACAGGTAGCTTTAGCTGAACACTGTGCAGAGCTCGCAAAAAACTAACTTGTAGTTTTAGCTGAACACTATGAGGAGGATGCACTACACTAACTTGTAGCTTTAGCTGAACACTGTTCAGAGGACACACTACACTAACTTGTAGCTTTAGCTAAACACTGTGCAGAAGTCACACTACACTAACTTGTAGTTTTAGCTGAACACTGTTTAGAGGACGCATTACACTAACTTGTAGTTTTAGCTGAACACTGTTCAGAGGACGCACTACACTAACTTGTAGCTTTAGCTAAACACTGTGCAGAAGTCACACTACACTAACTTGTAGTTTTAGCTGAACACTGTTTAGAGGACGCATTACACTAACTTGTAGCTTTAGCTGAACACTGTGCAGAGGTCGCACTACACTAACTTGTAGTTTTAGCTGAACACTGTGAGGAGGACGCACTACACTAACTTGTAGCTTTAGCCGAACACTGTGCAGAGGTCGCACTACACTAACTTGTAGTTTTAGCTGAACACTGTTCAGAGGACGCACTACACTAACTTGTAGCTTTAACTGAACACTGTGAGGAGGACGCACTACCCTAACTTGTAGCTTTAGCTGAACACTGTGCAGAGGTCACACTAAACTAACTTGTAGCTTTAGCTGAACACTGTGAGGAGGACGCACTACACTAACTTGTAGCTTTAGCTGAACACTGTGCAGAGGTCGCACTACACTAACTTGTAGTTTTAGCTGAACACTGTGAGGAGGACGCACTATACTAACTTGTAGCTTTAGCTGAACACTGTGCAGAGGTCGGACTACACTAACTTGTAGCTTTAACTGAACACTGTGAGGAGGACGCACTACACTAACTGTAAATAGTATACCTGCATGACTGTGGCACTAATAAGATCAAAAGAACACCAGCTGTAAATACTGTAACAAGACAAGCCTGCCTGTCAGTAGGAAGATAACAGGAACGGATCTAGCTAAACTGAATACAGTGTATATATATATATATATATATATATATATATATATATATATATATATATATATATATATACACACACAACACCTGGGATGCATATATATATACACAATACACTGTAAGTGCAGCTAACTCACTGACTGTCCTGCCTAATCTAGCTAACTCAAATGAAATGACACTGTCTCTCTCTCGCTCTAAGCACGCCGGAACACACTACACAGGGCCGCCGTGCAGGCGGCCTTATATAGTGTGGGGCGTGTTCTAAACCCCCTGAGCCATAATTGGCCAAAGCCACCCTGGCTTTGGCCAATTACAGCTCTCTCTACTGACGGCTCTGTGATTGGCCAAGCATGCGGGTCATAGTGCATGCTTGGCCAATCATCAGCCAGCAATGCACTGCGATGCCGCCGTGAATTATGACGCGCCACACGAATTTGGCGCGAACGGCCCATATCGTTTGCAATTTAGCGAACGATCGAACAGACGATGTTCGAGTCGAACATGGGTTCGACTCGAACGCGAAGCTCATCCCTAGTCTTCGGCTAGGCACAAGTTCTTTAACTTCATCCTAATTTCTTTTGCTAGCTCCTTCCAAGAGTTGTATGCCTTGTTGAATGCTATTTCATTTTTCTTAACTGTTTCTTTGTGCATTTCTTGGCCCTTTTCTGTTAAGCTTCGATCTCTGGAGCTGGACCGCACTTGTGACTTGTGGGTTTGTCTGTTTCTTTAGTGGGTGACAACATTTTGTTCTAGTGTGTCTTTGTCTTTCAAGTGTGTGTGTGCCTGAAACCTAATTTGAATGAGAGCTGGCTCAAACTTGCTACTAAGGGGCTACGAAAGAAAATAGGCATTTACACTTGTAACTTATAAAGATTAGCAAACAATGCATACCATATGACAAAATGTTTTTAAACGAATATACTGCTGATATTTTTTAACCAGCTTTATCCTTTACGTAATTAACAACAGTTTAGTGGATTAGGAACTTAGGAGATAGTGTTGCTTACAATTTGACACTAGGCCTCTAAACACTTGGGCACTCATATCACAAATATAATACCTTAATCATTGCTTTAGTAAAATATTAATTATTTGGTTGGTATACTAATTAAGGGTGATTTCCGGACCGCGTATAGAACAGCCCACTTATATTTAAATGTCCACGGGACGCGTTTACTTTACGGCCTATTCTCTGTTGCTAAGATGGCGTCCACACGTGTCCTTGCGAGGCGTTGGGAAGCCTTTACAGTTTGATGATGACAGTAATGCAGCCGGTGATGACAGAGATGCGGCGTCGAGTCTCTACCGCAGCGAAAAGTTTTCACTGTAGCGGCCAAATTGGATATGAGTAAATAAGGAGAGGAGAGCTTGCGATGGGTGCAGTTCTTTTATTTTTTTTGCCTCAAAGGTGTGCAGTAGTGTTGAACACCACAGAGGTTAATCCTTTTAACTCCTTAAACACTGTGAAAACTGTAAAATGACATGTAATACATTAGTTTACAGAAATCACCAACAGAATTACAAATGTGGAGTTACAAGGTGGAGTTCTGTTATCTACACACAACACATAACAATAAACATCTAAGGAAACATGACTATATGTTCAAGGATTTGGATTTTTACAGCATACCTTTTAACTAACAGCATGTACTTTTTAAATGACTCAATTTATGCCTAAAAACATATATACTTTTATAGACAATGCACCTTTACTGCATACCTTGCTCCACTTGCCAAGGGGTGCAACTTTAAACTTTGGAAAACTTCAATAAACAATCGCCTTCCCAGGAGGTACTGCTGACTTGCTTTGCCTCTGAATACTGAATCACGAGAACGGTAGTGGCTAGTTCCCATCCTGCAGATTAACCTTGTGATGTCACAGAAAACATATGACCAGGAAGCAGGAAATCGAGGGGCGGGAACGTGAAGTGAATAGAAGTGAATAGGAGGCTGCAAGCAGAGCAGAGCAGAGAACACGTTTTCACCTGGAAGGTCTCTCCCTCCCTCTGTCCATCCATCTATCTATCTTCTTTTATATTATATCTTCTCTGCATCTCCCTCTCTGTATATCTCCCTGTATACCTCTCCACCTCTCTCTGTATATCTCCCTGTATACCTCTCCACCTCTCTCTGTATATCACCCTGTATACCTCAGCCCGTTGCCCAGTCTGGCAGTTGATTGCAGATCTCACCGGAAAAAATCCAGGAAAAAAAAGACAACAAACAAAAAAATAACATTTGCCAGGACTAGAGATCCCAGCAGGGAACTAGGTCCTTACTCCTGACTAGGCAGAAAAAACTGAAGGCCTATAGCAGGGGGGGGGGGGGTGTATATCACCTAGGACTGTCTATGGGCTTAGCCAAGTTTTTTTTTCTGCCTAGTATCCTACTCTTGTAGGGGGCGATATAACCCTATGGTTCTGAATAAGGAAGGGCTGTGTCTGTCAATGAACGAATGAGAAAGGTCATTTAGCAGGATGGGAACTAGCTCCTTCATAGTGAACTGTCTAGTTCCCATCCCTCTATATGACCTGTGTGGTAATAATGAAGAAAGGTCATTTAGCAGGATGGGAACTAGCTCCTTCATAGTGAAGTGTCTAGTTCCCATCCCTCTATGATACCTGTATGGTAATAATGAAGAAAGGTCATTAAGCAGGATGGGAACTAGCTCCTTCATAGTGAACTGTCTAGTTCCCATCCTTCTACATGACCTGACCACTAGGGGCAAACAGGTTATTCTGTGGGATAGGAACTAGCCAGTTCACATTGAGCAAGCTAGATCCCATCCTCAAAATTGACTAGGTGAATCTGCAGGATGGGAACTAGCTCCTTCATAGTGAACTGTCTAGTTCCCATCCTTCTACATGACCTGACCACTAGGGGCAAACAGGTTATTCTGTGGGATAGGAACTAGCCAGTTCACATTGAGCAAGCTAGATCCCATCCTCAAAATTGACTAGGTGAATCTGCAGGATGGGAACTAGCTCCTTCATAGTGAACTGTCTAGTTCCCATCCTTCTACATGACCTGACCACTAGGGGCAAACAGGTTATTCTGTGGGATAGGAACTAGCCAGTTCACATTGAGCAAGCTAGTTCCCATCCTCAGAATTGACTAGGCGAATCTGTGGGATGGGAACTAGTCGCAACCTCACGAGAACCCCACTTTCTCCAAAACTAGAGGAAGTAGGAAGTGTCTTATGATCAAAACATTCCCCAGGGAAACAAGAGGAAGGCATAAAGGTTCCACCTGTCAGTCAGTGCTGAACAAAGGTTTAAAGTGACAAGCCGACAGTTACAACACCCATGCCCAGTCCCAAAACAGATCGTAAGCCGGAGGTAATCACTGGGTGTTCAGTCATGCGTGCCCCAGATGCACGTGTTCTACCTGGGTACGGAGACCCTAAGACCCTGCCGCGGCTGTCCAAAATACAGCGCATCATAATAGATGTAGCGCCCTGGGGTTTAGTTGGGGAGCTCCTCACCAAATTCCTTGTCAGGAGTAGCTACTGTAGTTATCTACTAGGGATCCATTGACTTCTCCCTAAGTTTGGCCTGGATGTACTTTCCTCTTCTACCACCAGGTGGCCAGGCACTTCTACTCAGCCCAGGCGGACTTGTCCCCTAAGGAACTAGAAGCGTTAGACGAACCAGGAGATACGGCAGTGGAAGCGTCAGTTCCCGCTACCAGTGTTTCCTCAAATGCATCTACAGTGACTGCTAGCTCAATACATTCTCTCATTACGAGTAAAGAGAGGCGGGCGGATCCCTCCTCGGCGATGTCTGAAGTCAGTAAGTATAAAAGGAAAGGGGGAAACCTATGATGATTAAAGTATCAGTGATACGTAGTTGCTATTATGTGCTGAACTTTAAAGACTGTATCTTGTAGTTTTCACTCCTAATGCCGGGGGGGGGGGGGGGGGGGGGATGTTCACTGCAGGTGAAGTTGCAAAAGTTTTAACATTTTAGGAATTGAGCAAGCAAGTGATTATTACCGATACATGGGATAGAAACCGGGGATCAAAGGCCCCACTGTCACTTGTTCAAAGTCTGTTCATTGACTTCAAGTTAATAATGTTAGTTTCACCAAGAGACTTTAATCGTTATCACTATGGTGAATATTACAAGAGGAACTTTGATTCTGCCCGACCTCGGGCTCCACTAACAATGTGTCATGGTTCTGCAGTAATGTTTGTCTGTCAGCTTACCTCTCCATGTGTTCAGCTTAAGAGGCCAGCCACTCTCACCTGGCTGCTTAAGTAATCTCTCCTCAAAGACTGGCTCCACCCAGCCCCTATCAGGGAACTCTATATTAACCTGTACACTGCAAGACAGCCCTGCTGATCAATATTGTGTGTTTGGCTTCTATGTGCTACTTGCTGTGTGTTCTACATCTGATTCCAGTTACCAATCTTGGCTTGTTCTTGACTATCCTTACCAGAGCAGGACTTAGGGTCGTGGTGGCCCCTGGGCTTGAGTTACTTTCGGGCCCTACCTTCTATACATTACCATATTTATCGGCGTATAACACGTGCCAACATATAACACGCACCCCTAGTTTAGGAGGGAATTTTAAAGAAAAACACTTTTTTTTTTAGGAGGGAAATTTAAGGAAAAAAATTAAATTTAAATGCCCATTAATGCAGCCTTGCACAGCGTACATCTGCAGCCTTGTCCAGTGTCATTGCAGCCTTGTCATTTGCAGCCTTGCCCCAGTGTCATTTACAGCTTTGTCATTGCAGTCTTGAAGTTTAAAAATGTCGCCGCCGAGATACAGAGTCCTGTGTATCTTGGCGGCTCTTGGGTCCTCTCAGCGGCTCTCGGGTCCTCTCGCAGTCCCGAGCGGAGCTGAGAGTAGCCGAGTGTTTGGGTACAGCATCACACAACTGCGCAATTGTCAGTTAAATCGACGCAGTGCCATATCACAAAAAAAAATGATTGAAGTGCAATATTGCTATTATTACATTGTTATATAGAATAAAATAGTTCAACTCACCATAAACAAAATCAGTCGGAGCCTGAGCGTGTCACTTGCCAACGTCACCTGCCTTCAGATGCGGATTGTCACTTGCCACACATTGCGGATTGTCACTTGCCACGTCACTTGTCAGCGGATGCAGGGTGTCACTTATCAGCGGATGCAGGTTGTCACTTGTCAGCGGATTCAGGGTGTCACTTGTCAGCGGATGCAGGGTGTCACTTGCCACATCACTTGTCAGCAATGCAGGGTGTCACTTGTCAGTGGATGCAGGGTGTCACTTGTCAGCGGATGCATGGTGTCACTTGTCACGTCACTTGTCAGCTGATGCAGGGTGTCACTTGTCACGTCACTTGTCAGGGATGCAGGGTGTCACTTGTCAGCGGATGCAGGGTGTCACTTGTCAGCGGAAGCAGGGTGTCACTTGTCACATCACTTGTCAATGGATGCAGGGTGTCACTTGTCACGTCACTTGTCAGCGATGCAGGGTGTCACTTGTCAGCGGATGCAGGGTGTCACTTGTCACGTCACTTGTCAGCAATGCAGGGTGTCACTTGTCAGCGGATGCAGGGTGTCACTTGTCAGCTGATGCAGGGTGTCACTTGCCACCAGGTTGAAGGGGGCCCCGTCAGGTAGGATGTACGGGGGCCCCATGATTTCTAACATTCAGGGGGACGGCAAATTCCCGCCCGTTAGCAAGCCCGTTTCACCGGCACCGCTGCTTATTTCACGGCGACCGATCGGGCTTGTGTACTCCCACTTCCTGGTAGAGGTGGAACGCACCATAGGGTGGACGTGATGTAAATGACGGAAATTATGCAAGACATGGGAGGCAACGCGGCCATCATTTCTGGCTGATTACATCACGTCCGCCCTAAAGTGCGTTCCACTGCTACCAGGAAGTGGGAGTAAACACAAGCCTGATTGGTCGCCGTGAAATAAGCAGCGGTACTGACTAAACGGGCTGGCTAGCGGGTGGGTGTTTTCCGTGGATCCGGCCCTGCCCCGGGGCCCCCTATTGGACGGGGCCCATGGGCTTGAGCCCAGTCAAGCCCAATTGTAAGTCCGGCCCTACTTATAAGGCACATTAAAAACACACCCCAAATGCCCTCCAAGTGATTTTTTCCATCGGATGCAGGGTGTCACTTGTCACGTCACTTGTCAGCGGATGCAGGGTGTCAATTGTCACGTCACTTGTCAGCGATGCAGGGTGTCACTTGTCAGCGGATGCAGGGTGTCACTTATCAGCGGATGCAGGGTGTCACTTGTCACGTCACTTGTCAGCGGATGCAGGGTGTCACTTGTCACGTCACTTGTCAGCGATGCAGGGTGTCACTTGTCAGCGGATGCAGGGCGTCACTTGTCACGTCACTTGTCAGCAATGCAGGGTGTCACTTGTCAGCGGATGCAGGGTGTCACTTGCCACCGTCGAAGGGGGCCCCGTCAGGTAGGATGTACGGGGGCCCCATGATTTCTAACAATCAGGGGGGCGGCAAACTCCCGCCCGCTAGCAAGCCCGTTTCACCGGCACCGCTGCTTATTTCACGGCGACCAATCAGGCTTGTGTTTACTCCCACTTCCTGGTAGCGGTGGAACGCACCATAGGGCAGACGTGATGTAATCAGCCGGAAATGATGCAAGACTTGGGAGGCAACGCAGCCATCATTTCTGGCTGATGACATCACGTCCGCCCTATGGTGCGTTCCACCGCTACCAGGAAGTGGGAGTAAACACAAGCCTGATTGGTCACCGTGAAATAAGCAGCGATACCAACGAAACAGGCTGCCTAGCGGGCGGGTGTTTACTGTGGATCCGGCCCTGCCCTCGGGGCCTCCTATTGCACGGGACCCATGGGCTTGAGCCCAGTCAAGCCCAATTGTAAGCCGGCCCTGCTTATAAGGCACATTAAAAACACACTCCAAATGCCCTCCAAGTGATTTTTTCCATCTCACTGATATTCCACCTTCAACCTCACCGATATCTGGTTAATGTTTGTCTAACGTGCTGTCATCACACTGCTACAGACGCGTTTACACCACGTTACCTCTGCTTTGAGTTAAAGGAGTTGACAATCTCCAATTCCTCCCAGACTTGACATGTTGCTTCATTTTTTGCCATACAGGGATGCAAAGTGACACAAAAGCTGCATATTTTTTAAATGTGAACAACACTGTCCGCTGGATTTGTGGTATCTTCGCATTCACAGAGGCATTTCATGTTTAATTGTCCCCAAGATCCTCCCTACTGGGGTCCATTTCCAGCCCCAGGTCCCATAGCAGCCAGGTGGGCAGCTAGTGTTACTCCACTGGGCAAGACGCTTTAGTTAAAGTGGAACTAAGATGTACAAAATGCAGACTCTGTGAGGTTGATTTACTAAAACTAGAGAGTTCAAATTTTTGGTGCGGCTGTGTATGGTAGCCAATCAGTTTCTAACTTCACCTTGTTCAGTTAAGCTTTAACAAATACAACCTGGAATCTGATTGGTATCTATGCAGAGCTGCACCTGATTCTGCACTCTCAGTTTTAGTAACCCCTGTATGTCTCCTCTTCCTCGCCTGCTAGCTAATTCTTCCTAACACTGAGCCAAACAGGTGCAGCTCAGCACAAAATCTCAGCCTGCTTTGGGTGTTGGGAAGAATTAACTCCCCTGTTGGCCAGACAAACAAGATGGCCAAAGTTGCCGAACCCAGAACAAGACTGGGCAAAGATGTCAGCAGAGGCAATGGAGCAATGAGGGAGATTGTATCACATTGTATCAATGGAGTAGATTCTATGGCAGGTGAGTGTACCTTATTGTACAAGTACACATGTGCACACTGGCACATTATGGTACGTGCCCACTTACCACAATGTGGACTTGAGTTCTGCTTTAACCACTTGCTGACCGGGCCATAGCTGAAAGACGGCTACAGCGCGGTCAGCTTATTCTGGTGGGGCGTCCATGAACATCCACCCAGAATGTTGCTCTCGTGCACCCCCCTGGGGCGCACTCCTGCAAACATCCGTGACCGCCAGGTTCGGAAGACCCGGCGCATCACGAATCGCAGTAAATGGCTGCTTGTAGCGGACGTTTACCACGTGATCGCACCCTCTCCTCTGTACGATCTGGTAGAGAGATCGTTTTTAGCAGCGCTGTGGGCTGGATCTGTAGTGCCCACAGCGCTGCTCTGTGTCCATACTGTGCAATACTCTGCAATAATGTGCAATACTCTCCAGTACTCTGCAATAATGTGCAATACTCTGCAGTACTCTGCAATAATGTGCAATACTCTGCCAATAATGTGCAATACTCTGCCAATAATGTACAATACTCTGCTAATACTCTGCAATACTGTGCAATACTGTGCAATACTCTGCCAATACTCTGCAATAATGTGCAATACTCTGCCAATAATCTGCCAATACTCTGCAGTAATGTGCAATACTCTGCCAATACTCTGCTTTACTGTGCAATACTCTGCCAATACCCTGCAATACTCTGCAATACTCTGCCAATACTCTGCCAATACTCGCCAATACTCTGCCAATACTCGCCAATACTCTGCCAATACTCTGCAAAAAAATTTTACAGAAACAAAGTTTTTCTTTGTTTTTTTTTTACCGAATTTTCAGTTTTTTTGATTTATAGCGCAAAAAATAAAAAACCCAGTGCTGATTAAATACCACCAAAAGAAAGCTCTATTTGTGTGAAAAAAAGGACAACAATTTCATATGGGTACAGTGTTGCATGTCTGAGTAATTGTCATTCAAAATGTGAGAGCACCGAAAGCTGAAAATTGGTCTGGTTAGGAAGGGGGTTTAAGTGCCCAGTGGTCAAGTGGTTAAGACACTGTGAAATTTAGTGAAGTAATGAAAATTGTTGTGGGAAGCAGGGTCATGAGAGGACTAGGAACATTTGACCTGAAATACAACCAAGTAATCCTTTCATGATAGGAAAAGTCTTCTGTCGGCTAAATAAAAGTGAATCATGGTACCATAGTGATTGGTGGATATGGTGAAGCTTTTGAAGGAAATTGTCTATTGGGACACTACCTTCATACCCGACAATGGTCATGGATTTGAAAACAAATTTGTTGAGTCCCATGGGTCCTGGTGCAGGATGCTTAAAGGTTGGATCTAGTAACCAGCACTCTCCTCAAAAAAAAACTCACTCAACATGCATGATGGTAAAAAACCTTCTGAGTGCAGAAGCCCCCCCAGCCCCCCCTAATACTTACCTGAGCCCCCTCTTGATCCAGCGATGTCCATGAGAGCCTTGCTTCTCCAGGGACTCGCACCCCTGATGTGCTTTTAGCATCAGAGGGAGCCATTGGCTCCCGCTGCTGTCAATTACAGCCAGTGAGTCAATCAGGAAACAGAGGGACGGGGCCAAGCCGTAGCTCCATGTGTGAATGGACTCACAGAGCCAGAGGTTGGGCAAGCTGCTTGCTGTGGGGGCACTTGGCAGGAGGGAGGAGCCAGGAGCGCTGGCAGGGGACCCGAGAAGAGGCGGCCCTGGGCCCGGAACGTGGATCATGCATTAGGTATGTTATTCTGCGCAGGAGAGCCGCCATGCCTTCAAAAATACAATACAAATTCACTACAACACATGACATCACTTCCGAATTTTGATTCTGTCGTACGAGAATTTTCATAACTTTAGTAAACTCTTCTTCATTTTCAATTTGAGACTAGCATGCAAAAAAAAAAAAAAATGGCCGATCATTTGTCCGATAATCTCATTGTGTGTACCAAGCATTAGGCCTCATGCAGGAAAAATGCCTCTAATTTTTCACTTACGTTTACATGCGTTTATAAGCATTTGTACATAAACTCATTCTAATAACATATTCATGTATTCTAGCCATTAGAATACATTTACATGCATAAGAATGTGTTTATGTGTGTATAGTCACATTTACATGGAAAAAAAATGGCAAGGCCTTTTTTTTCCGCCCCTGAACACTGTGCATAACAATGCGCTAAATCGTCCACACGTCCATGGGCACATTAGCTAATATAATAATGCTAACATAACCCTGATTATGTAAATTGTGACAAAATGCGTAGGGCAGAGCCACGTACACACACCACCACGCATGCGCAGTTGCACATCGGCTATCTTTGTTGTTGGAAAAAGCCCAATCTGCTGGCATTTGTCATGCCGGATTTATGCCTAATGTTGCCTGATGACATGTAAGTGCATCTTTGTTGTTTATAAGGCCTCATACACACTGGACATTAAAATAACGTTATAAAAACGCCAGTAGCTTTGCAGTGAGTTTTTCAAAGTTTTTGCAATAGCGTTTTTCCGCGTTAACGTTTTTTTGACGATTTTGTTTTTTGAAAAACATTTATCTTTTTATTTTTTTTTAAATTGATCAAAAATGTCAAAAAACGCTGGTGAGTCGCATTTTTGAACGTTTATCAGCGTTTTTTTGACATTAGAGCTTTTTACAGCTGAAAAACTCCACTCAGAACCCGCTAGTTTTGGGATTTTTTTGAAAGCCAAAAAACACCCCAGCCAAAATCTGCTGATAACAGCCTACGTGTGCATGGACACATAGGGTAACATGATGGGGAGTTTATTGACTGTAGAAAAAAACATCTGAAGCCAAAAACAGCTGCTGTAAAAACGTCCAGTGTGCATGAGGCCTTAAAGTAATATTAGTTCTGGCAATATTACACTATTGGAGTGTTTTCATTTTATATTCGGTTTGGTAGCGCTCTGGAACGGGTGTGTATGCTTTTATTGCTGCTGCCTGGGTGCTGGAGTTGTTTGATCGTCACTCTGAAATGGACCCTCCTGCCTGTGAGATGCTGAATTGGCTATGTTAAAAAGAGCACATGATGACCACTCTTATCAGGGGGTCACAATCTTTCCGGTAAGCAGAGCATGAGAGTAAAGGGTGTTTACTGGGCTTTCTTGGAGACTCTTATTTTCATCATTGCTCTGGGATCACTGAAGATTATGCTTTTTTTTTTGTTTTTTCTGGACTTTTTTTGGAACACTTGCCTTTTTCACTTTATGGACTATTGATGTGTAATTGCATGTACTATTTGAGCACTGGAGCGCTGCACTATTGTTTTATTATGTGTTTGGTATCAGGACCAGTGGCGGCCACTCATGCAGGTCGCAGGGGCGCTGCCCCCCCTAATTCATGTGCCCGGCCCCTAATCTACATGCAAGGCGCCAGACAGATGGATTCCAATGTTTTTGTTTTTCAGCACATAATTAGAGCCTGAGTCTCTAATTGGCTTCAAAAAGGGTGGGCTCGGAGCGCAGAGCACTGCACCCCAAGCCCACCCACTTATGTGACATTAGCAAATTAATATTTGCAAATGTCTTCCTACTTCGCCTCCTTGCCAACCAGGAAGTGGGTCCTGAGACCCGATTGGCCAAGAAGTCTTAGGACTCCCAGCCAATCGGGTCTCGGGACCCTCTTCCTGTTCAACCAGGAGGAGAAGCAACGGCCCCAGCTTTTCCCTCCGCAAGCTTCCAGGGGCCCTACCCTGGATCCAGAAGTGCACCAACACCACCTTGTCATCGTCCTCCTCCCCGCACTTCTACCGCAGCGAGAGGATGCCGCCCAGATTGACAGCTAAGGATTTTGCTCCATGGATCGCCGGGGGGCAGGGGTTAGTGCGAGTTTGCCACCCCTCCCCCCCAAAAAAATTGAGCACCAGCCGCCACTGATCAAGACACATTTCTCAGGACATTTTTGTGAATTTATCCTAGCGCAGGTTTTACACTTTTTTTGTACATTAGCTAACATGCAGGTGCCTTCAGAAGTGAAAAAATAAAAAATGACACCTTAGGCAAAACTGAGGAGAAAACTACAGTTTATGGGTTCCCCAAAGTTTCATTCCTGGCAGCATACCAATAATGGCGCCCCGTCGCTATTTCCACCCACAGGAACACTTTAATCTCCTGCAGACCGCTCACAGAAAATATAATGCGAGCGGGCTGCAGGTGCTGACTCTGCAACATACATGTACCTTGTCGGCTTGCTTCCAGGTTTAGGGCAGGGGCGGGTGAGCGCTCACCCCTGCCGACTTGTGCTGTGATTGGACACAGCATGAGTTTGGCAGCAGATTTCAACCAATGATTTCGGCTGAAACCTGCTGATCGACTGTGTCAAATCACACACAGAGTTCTATGTTTACAAACAAAACATGCAAATCTCTGTGTACAGAGAACAGCGATCTGACTGTTTCGTCTCCCTGAAAAGCAGGGGGAAAAACAGCCAGATTAGTAAGTAAAAGCAGCACATATTACACACCATTACACTTTTTAGGCACACCTTTGACCCCTTGATTGCCCCTAGATGTTAATCCCTTCGCAGCCAGTGTCATTAGTACAGTGTCAGTGTACAGTATTGTCATTGAACACTGTATTAGTGTCACTAGCAACATCAGTGTCAGTTAGTGACCCCCCAGCCAGTGTCTGTTAGCACCAGATTGCCCGCCACCCTATCACAGTAACACTAGAAGTCGCTGATCACCGCCATTACAGTATAGCGCCTATAGCTGCGTAAATTCCAATATACCATTGTATAGACGCTATCATTTTCATACAAACCAATTAATATACAATTGCTGAGATTTTTTTTTTACCAAAGACATTTTGGCCGAAATCTATGAAGAAATTAGATTTTTTAATTTTTTTATTGGTTATGTTCTAACAAGTAGAAAATATAGGGTTTTTTTTTCGTTTTATAAAATAAAAAAGCGCAGTGGTGATCAAATGCCACCAAAAGAAAGCTCTGTTTGTTTGAAAAAAATGATATAAATTTAATTGACGTATAGCGTTGCATGACCACACAACTGCCAGTTAAAGTAGCGCAGTGCTGAATAGCAAAAAATGCCCTGGTAATGAAAGGGATAAAGTCTTCCAGAGGTCAAGTGGTTAAAGTGTTACTAAACCCACAACAGTAAAATCAGTCTGCATGCGGCCCTAAACACGAATACCACTGAATGCAGTGCCCAATCACAGGGTATTTCAGCCTGCCATAGACAGTAGGCTGCAGACAGCAGGGCTGGATCCTGCACCTGTGCCTTGCGGGCACACAAAAATTCCAGGTTCTAAGAGCTGAGTGGGCATGAGGCCGTAGTGTACAGTGATTAGGAAAACCTTGCAGGTCACAGTCTTTAATTTCTGCCTGAAGAACCACTTTAACCACTTGCCGCCCGCCCTATTACAAAATGACGGCAGCAAAGTGGTTTGATATTCCTGACCGGGGGCGCGCATCGCGGAGATCGTTGTTGCGGGGTGTCAGTCTGACACCCTGCAACACCGATCTAGGTAAAGAGTCTCTGACGGAGACTCTTTATCACGTGATCAGCCGTGTCCAATCACGGCTGATCACGATGTAAATAGGAAGAGCCGGTGATCGGCTTTTCCTCACTTGCGTCTGACAGACGCGAGTAGAGGAGAGACGATCGGCTGCTCTCCTGACAGGGGGGGTCTGTGCTGATTGTTTATCAGCACACCCCCCCTCGGATCCTACCCAGGACCACCAGGGAAGCCACCCAGGACCACCAGGATGGCCACCACACTGAACCATAAGGTATGCCCCCTAGACCCCCAGGGAAATATCAATATGTGCCCAGGCAGCTGCCAATCTGTGCCCAGGCAGCTGCCAATCAGTGCCCACTCCAATGCCTGCCAGTGCTACCAGGGATGCCTATCAGTGCTGCATATCAGTGCCGCATATCAGTGCCCATCAGTGCCACATATCAGTGCCCAGCAGTGCCGCGTATCAGTGCCCAGCAGTGCCGCCTATCAGTGCCACCCTATCAGTGCCCAGCAGTGCCGCCTTTCAGTGCCCATCAGTGTCGCCTATCAGTGCCCATCAGTGCCAACCAGTGCCACCCAGTGAAACCCATGAGTGCCCATCAGTGCCGCCTATCAATGCCCATCAGTGCTGCATATCAGTGCCACCCATCAGTGCCACCTACCAGTGCCCATCAGTACCGCATATCAGTGCCCATCATTGCCCGCTCATTGGTGCCACCTCATCGGTGCCGCCGTATCAGTGCCTGTCAGTGCCACCTTATCAGTGCCCATCAGTGAAAGAGAAAACTTACTTATTTACAATTTTTTTTTAACAGAAACAAAACCTTTATTTTTTTCAAAATTTTCGGTCTTTTTTTATTTGTTTAGCAAAACATAAAAACCGCAGAGGTGATCAAATACCACCAAAAGAAAGCTCTATTTGTGGGAACAAAATGATAAAAATTTAGTTTGGGTACAGTGTTGCATGACCGCGCAATTGTCATTCAAGCTGCGGCAGCACTGAAAGCTGAAAATTGGTCTGGGCAGGAGGGTGTCTAAGTGCCCTGTATTGAAGTGGTTAAAATTAGTGCCAGTAAAAAGAGTCCTGACCACACTGGGCATGCGTAGACCCACCCCAGCAACAACCAGGATGGCTGATGAATGGGTGCTGTGCACTGTGATGGTGAAGCCGAACAGTAACAGCTGGGTCTCTCTTAGCAATATGCTTAGCAACATACTGCAAGTTTTCACGTCAGGCTTCATAAGGTACATAAGTGGCCTACAGCTATAGCAAGGGCATTATTCAATTTTGGTCAAAGCTGTACAGCTTGTTTTTATCTACAGACATCCTCTGCATAGGCAGTTTTTTGGTAAAGGTGAACTATGCCTTTAAAGTGTTACTAAACCCACAAGAGTAAAATCAGTGTGTATATGCAGTAAAGCATGCTTGTTATACGCACTGTGGAACCTAAGGGGTTAATCCTCTGCATTATGTAAAAGGGCTGTTTGCTCCTGTTTCCTCTGACCCTCCCCTCCCCAATCCATCTCTTGATAGTACAGAGCCTTGGGGGCACTCTCCACATGCTCAGTTTGTTGTGTATTGCTAGAGAGTTGGTTTTTTTTGGAGGGTGCATGTGATCAGCACAGGGCCAATCAGCACTGTTCAAACAAGGGGCCAGGGGTCCTGCAGCCTTATGGGACAATTAGGGGAGAATGAAAACTCCTCCTACAAGCTTTAACCAGACACTGATTGAAGTTACAGGACTGCTATATCCTGCTGATGAGGAAAAGTATTTACCAGTTTATATTTACTAAAATAATTGCATTTCTATGTTTTGTGAACTGTGGGAGACCAGATATAGTGAATGCAGGGTCCTGGGTTTAATGCCAATTTAAACTCCTGTAGAAGCAGTAAGCCCAGTGTACATGAACCCTAATGGCCAGTTCACACCAGGCCCGGAGAGGAATTGCGAATCGCACAGGAACAAGCTGTGCGTTCCTGTGCGATTCACATGTGATGTGCAGTGAAATTTAGGTCCATTCACCTTGAATGGGTAAAATCACACTGCACCCAAAGTAGTACATGCGCTACGTTTAGAAACAAAATGCAAGTGGAACGCATGGCACTTTTTTACTATGCAATCCAGTGTGGGCAAAATGCAACCTGCGTTTTGAGTGTCATTAACTTATTATTGACACCTGCTGTAGATGGCAAATAGACTGCGATTTAAATGCTGTGTGAATTGCACAGGAACGCACTGTGCATTTCTGTGCGATCCTGTGTGAGCATAATGTGAACAGACCCTTAAAGTATACAATGTATCAGTGTGGAAATGTTCTGCATTGAGCTCTGGAATGTAAATACATTTTAAACATTTCACCAGAGGTAGAATGTTCTGTGAATGAAAGATCACTAGAATGTTTTCAGTTTCTAATATTTCTGTGTGCATTTATTTAAAGAACCTCTCATGCAGTGTTAGCATGTAAAAAAAATGTGAAAAGACAATGCCTTGTAGCATGTAAAAACAAAAAAAAAGACTAAATTTAAGTGATAAATATCGCAGAATAAATTTTTAATGCATTTGGTAAATAACGCATTTTATTTTTAGTAATCTGACTGCATTTGAGAAAAATACCACATGAGGCATTTTATCACAAAAATATGCGGTATTTATCTTTTAGTGAATTGAGATATATATATATATTTATTTTTATTTAGATATTAGGTCCGGTTATGGGATCCCTAAGAAAACGTTGCTTAGCAACTAGCTGCACCTGGGGTGAGGTCATGTGACCTGAGCTCAGCTCCAACTGTCACTTCAGTCTGACTGCAGAGCTGGATGGTGATCGCATCGCTGTGTGACGAGAGAAGCTATCCGAATTGCTGAACAGGCTTACTATTTTATTGATTTTCAAGTTCTTTTTTCATAGTATTTCTTGAAATAGAAGTATTTATTGATATAAAACTTTAGATTTGGGGGTTTTGGGGAGTTTGGGGGTGGGGGACTAGCTGTATACAGCTGTGAGGGGGAGGAGGGGAGGGTATAACAGTTTGTATAAGGTTTTGTGTTAAATTTCTTCCATTTCTGATATATATAGTGATAATATATCTATAAAATAAGGTAGTTTTAACATTTAAGGTCATATTTTGTGGGGGGGTTCAATATTTGAACATACTTACAATCTCCTTGCAGCCACAACACACACCTCCTGTACATCCCCCAATTACAGACACCGTTCTCCCGAATAGGACAGGAAAGATGATGAAAAGAAAGACCAGACATCTCTCATCACCCGGACAGGAGGAGAGACCGGCAAAGAGAAGCAAAGAAGTCACCAATGGAGAATGTCCGCTCCTGCAAGCTCTTCTGCGGCTCCCAGAGACCTCCCCCCAGGATATAGAGGCTTTCTACAGGTTTACTGGTATGTCCTCACTTTTCCTTTATGATAGGAAACCTGCAATGATACATAGGCTGCCACTGCTGAAAATATAGCAAATATAACCCCTTTTTTATGTTAATTATATCTGTTCTACCCACCCAGCACCCCCCCCGGTCCCTAAACACTTACCTGCTTTTTGTCACCACTCCAGCTCTGTTCTGTCTGCAGCACGGCTCCTTTCAGTTCCTGACCTCACAGGAGACACTGAGGGCCATAGGTTCCTGTTGCTGTCAGTCAAACACCTGTGAGGAGGGAGCGGGGGCATGGCTTACTGGCACTGTGTGTGTCTATGGATGCATACAGCCCCACTCAGAAGCATGCCCGCATGGGTGCCCCCATAGTACACTATTTGCTAAGGGGGCACTCAGAGGAAAAAGGAGGGGACAGCGCCAGTGGGGGACTGCCAAAGAGGAGGTGGTAGGACCAAATATTGTTGCACAAAGCAGGTAAACATCTTTTTTTTTTTATTTAATTGTAAAAATTTGACTTTAATAGCATCTTAACCTCCCTGGCGGTATGATTATTTCGGATTTTAGGTGCTGAAAGCGGTACCATTATTTTGCATGGAAATTTGGCGTTTTATATTGTAGGCCTGTAATTCTTAACAATAACACACTTAAATTTGTCCACCAAGAGTCTAGTAGATATCCCGGGTATGATGAAGTTTGAAACACAAAAACATAAATTATAATAAATAAATATAAATAATTTTAAAAAATAATAAAATAATATTAATAAAATAAATTTCCCCACGATTCACTATCGCTCAATTCTGCAAGTGTTCTAATTTACTATCGCTGTTTTCTAGCTGGTCTAAAACCACTTTTGACATAAAGGGACAGTTTTTGGTTGCTATGGACAATCTCAAGTTTCCAGGCAGAAAGAACAGTATATATCATATAAAACTGCATGCAGGGCATTGGACAAAGCACTGGGGACAAAAGGGATGTGAAATGATTTCATACAGTACTGTAATCTGTAAAATTACAGTACTGTATGTGTTATGATTTTTACTTTTTTTTTAATTTGCCGCCAGGCTCCGCCCCGTGCGTCGCGACGCTCGCAGGGAACGGAGCCTGGCACAGAGAGGCTTCGGAGGATACAGAGCCCGCAGACACAGTAATGCAATGTAATCCCGAGTGTGGCTCGGGGTTACCGCTAATGGTGCTGAAATTTCACCCCGAGCCACACTCGGGAAAACCGTCAGGGAGGTTAGTGTTAAACTGATGACCTGTAGGGGCTTTTATAATACCATCTATGGAAAATTTAGGGTACTGAAGTGTGTTTTTATTTTGGAATTCTAATGTTTGACATATTGGGTATTATATTGTGTGCACCAATACTAAAATGGGATTTTTTATTTCAAGCCTCCTTCACGTAAAGGCAAAAAATCAACCAACAATGAGATTTCAAAGCCATTTCCACCTGAGATGAAGGACGAGATCTTTAGGCAGAAGATCCGCGCACAGATGGACAGAATCTGTGATTCCTTCATTGTCAGATCGGGAGGACCGAGATTTTTTGACAGAAGACACGATGAGCTCCAAACTGCAGAGGAACATGGCTATGTTCCAAGGTAAAAAACAGGACTTACATTTATTGACTGACACACACTGGTCAACATACATTGACTGACATACACTGACCTAAACTAACAGAGGACGTCCAGATGTACATAACTGACTGGTACATACGTTAGAGAGATGCACACAGACACACAACCAAATTAGGAGAGAGTAGAACGCACACACAGATTATAGGATGAGGCCTACTACAAACATACATCCAACATTAGAAAAACGATGACTAGCATCGAGTAGGGTAGCTTAGTGTAGTTTAGTGTAGGTCCTGCCCTAGAAGAGTCTACCTTGCCGTGGTGGGCAGGCTTGGAATCTCTTGGTCAAAAGTGTGTCAGTGAATGGAAGAGAGGATCATAAATCTTCACTTTTGGCCAATTGATTTCACTAAAGGACTCTTGGTTTTATTTAACCACCTCAATACAGGGCACTTTCACCCCCTTCCTGCCCAAGCCATTTTTCAGTTTTCAGCGCTGTCGCACTTTGAATGACAATTGCGCGGTCATGTTACACTGCACCCTAATGGAATTTTTATCATTTTTTCCCCACAAATAGAGCTTTCTTTTGGTGGTATTTGATCACCTCTGTGGTTTTTACTTTTTGCGCTATAAACAAAAGAAGAGGGACAATTTTGAAAAAACACAATATTTTTTACTTTTTGCTATAATAAATATCCAATTTTTTTTTTTTTTAACAAATTTTTTCCTCAGTTTAGGCCATTATGTATTCTTCTACATATTTTTGGTAAAAAAAAATTGCGATAAGCGTATATTGATTGGTTTGCGCAAAAGTTATAGCGTCTACAAAATAGGGGATAGATTTATAGCATTTTTATTATTTAAGAGTTTTTTTTGGGGGGGGGGGGGGTGATCGGTACAGGGTCAATCAGCACTGTCCAGAGAGAGGGTCAGGGGTCATGCAGCCTCGTAGGACAGTCAGAGGAGAATGGA
Source organism: Aquarana catesbeiana (assembly GCF_042186555.1). Classification (NCBI taxonomy): domain Eukaryota; kingdom Metazoa; phylum Chordata; class Amphibia; order Anura; family Ranidae; genus Aquarana; species Aquarana catesbeiana. The sequence continues at coordinate 104,520,822 of NC_133328.1, forward strand.
GACTCCTTCTGCAAGCTTTCACCAGTGTCATAGTCATAAAACTGCTATATACTGCCGATGAGTAAATGTATTTATCAGTTTATATTTTCTAAAATAATTGTATTTCCATATTCTATGTACTGTGGGAGACCAGACATAGTGAATGCAGGGTCCTGGGTTTAGTAACACTTTAAGTTATATTAAAGAAGTTCTATTGACACAGCATACATTTTCATTTTATGCAATTATACCATCAGCACTGTAACATCAATACAAATAATAGTTATTTTATACTGTAAACTTACTTGAAGAATCTTCTTTCATTTTGTGAGTCCTGCCTGTCTCCTAGCCATCTTTTTATTCAACATCCTGGATTCCCTGCATGCTTCACAGCTTCTCCTCTGCTGTTTATAAGAACTACATATCCCATGGTACCTTTCTACCTGCAATCAGTGATTCCTGTGCTGACTCCATCTCCTAAAACTCCTCCATTTAGCACCTCTGTAATTCAGAAGGCAGGCTCTGTGAAACGTGTGACACAGCAATGCCTATTGACAGGGTATAGTGATATGTGTCAAAGGAAGTAAATTTGTAGGGATCTTCAGTTTACATTCATCTTCTAAGTTTACAGACTTCAGGATTGTTTAGATTAATAGGAGTAGGCTAAAAATAATTCAAATACAATGTGGAAATGAATATGCGATTCTACATATTGACCATAAATATGATATGATAAGAGTAACTCCACTTACGTTGAGAAAAAAAAAACATTCTCCTCTGGGTGATCTATGTACAGTGCAAGGATTTTAACAAACTTTTTTTGAAGATTCCTACCTTTTGTTATTCTGAAGAAATCCCTGTGTGTTTGTCTGTGTCCATGTGGTAAGTGAATCTAATGGGAGCGGTTTCATATTTATCAACCAGCTGCTACACCTGCAGGGTTCTAATGAGGAAAACTACAATTTCTGCATCCCTTTAGACGTTATTTCATACTGAGAGTATCTTACCAAAAATGCCATTTTTGTTGCGGGGGATGCCTGAAATCTGACTTGTATCTTAGTGAAGACTTCTGGGAAAATCAGTGAGCCAATTACACAAGCAGGAAATTCAGTTTGGGGGGGGGGGGGGCTGAGGAAGCCATATTGCATTGCACTTTATAGAAAATTACAGTACTGCAGATTGAAAAGGATAGGTCATTTTTAATAACATTCAATTACAATATGACTTGTGTCGCAATTGTATATGCTGTATTATTTTTTTACCCATGAAAGTGAAGTTACCCTTTATGCTCTCCCACCGCTTTTTCCACCACAGCGAGCAAGTCCTAAATCCTCTATAATAATAATAATAATAATAATAAAAGAGGTAGTCAATTTAAAAAAAAGGTAAAATGAGATTTGTAGCAGTAATAATAATGACAATCACAATATTTTAAAATGTAATGAAATTGTAATTCTGCACATAATTACTTTATAACCCCAACACAAACTTCTTTAAACTTTGAGGTTTTTTTTTTGCAGGCCTACAAATGGCTGTCAGATTTTAGGTGAGGAGACACAATGTTTTTTGTAGCCTAGACTATAAAAATACCAACGCTGACAGTAATGCCTATAGTGCTCACACACTTATAAGCAGGGCAGGACTTAGGGTGGTGGGGGCCCCTGGGCTTGATTCACTTTCGGGCCCTACCTTCTATACATTACCATATTTATCGGCATATAACACGTGTCAGCGTATAACACGCACCTCTAGTTTAGGAGGGAATTTTAAGGAAAAACACTTTTTTTTAGGAGGGAAGTTTAAGGAAAAAAATTGTCAGTTAAATCGACGCAGTGCCGTATCGTAAAAAAAATGATTGAAGTGCAATATTTCTATTATTACATTGTTATATAAAATAAAATAGTTCAACTCACCATAAGCAGAATCAGTCGGAGCCTGAGTGTGTCACTTGCCAACATCACCTGCCTTCAGATGCGGATTGTCACTTGCCACACATTGCGGATTGTCACTTGCCACGTCACTTGTCAGTGGATGCAGGTTGTCACTTGTCAGCGGATGCAGGGTGTCACTTGGCACGTCACTTGTCAGCGGATGCAGGGTGTCAACTTGTCACGTCACTTGTCAGCAATGCAGGGTGTCACTTGTTAGTGGATGCAGGGTGTCACTTGTCAGCGGATGCAGGGTGTCACTTGTCACGTCACTTGTCAGCGGATGCAGGGTGTCAACTTGTCACATCACTTGTCAGCGATGCAGGGTGTCACTTGTCAGCGGATGCAGGGTATCACTTGTCACGTCACTTGTCAGCGATGCAAGGTGTCACTTGTCAGAGGATGCAGGGTGTCACTTGTCAGCGGATGCAGGGTGTCACTTGTCACGTCACTTGTCAGCGATGCAGGGTGTCATTTGTCAGCGGATGCAGAGTGTCACTTGTCAGCGGATGCAGGGTGTCACTTGTCACGTCACTTGTCAGCGATGCAGGGTGTCACTTGTCAGCTGATGCAGGGTGTCACTTGCCACCGGGTTGAAGGGGGCCCTGTCAGATAGGATGTACGGGGGCCCCATGATTTCTAACATTCAGGGGGGCAGCAAACTCCCGCCCGTTAGCAAGCCCGTTTCACCGGCACCGCTGCTTATTTCACGGCGACCGATCGGGCTTGTGTACTCCCACTTCCTGGTAGCGGTGGAATGCACCATAGGGCGGACGTGATGTAAATGACGGAAATGATGCAAGACATGGGAGGCAACGCGGCCATCATTTCTGGCTGATTACATCACGTCCGCCCTATAGTGCGTTCCACCGCTACCAGGAAGTGGGAGTAAACACAAGCCTGATTGGTCGCCGTGAAATAAGCAGCGGTACTGACTAAATGGGCTGGCTAGCGGGTGGGTGTTTTCCGTGGATCTAGCCCTGCCCTCAGGGCCCCCTATTGGACGGGGCCCATGGGCTTGAGCCCAGTCAAGCCCAATTGTAAGTCCGGCCCTACTTAAGGCACATTAAAAACACACCCCAAATGCCCTCCAAGTGATTTTTTCCATCTCACTGATATTCCACCATTTTTTGCCACACAGGGATGCAAAGTGACACAAAAGCTACATATTTTTTAAATGTGAACAACACTGTTCGCTGTCCATATTATCCATTGCAGGCTGGATTTGTGATATCTTCACATTCACAGAGGCATTTCATGTTTAATTGTCCCCAAGATCCTCCCTACTGGGGTCCATTTCCAGCCCCAGGTCCCATAGCAGCCAGGTGGGCAGCTAGTGTTACTCCACTGGGCAGGAGTGTTTTCATTTTATATTTGGTTTGATAGCGCTCTGGAACGGGTGTGTATGCTTTTATTGCTGCTGCCTGGGTGCTGGAGTTGTTTGATCGCCACTCTGAAATGGACCCTCCTGCCTGTGAGATGCTGAATTGGCTATGTTAAAAAGAGCACATGATGACCACTCTTATCAGGGGGTCACAATCTTTCCGGTAAGCAGAGCATGAGAGTAAAGGGTGTTTACCGGGCTTTCTTGGAGACTCTTATTTTCATCATTGCTCTGGGATCACTGAAGATTATGCTTTTTTTTTTGTTTTTTCTGGACTTTCTTTGGAACACTTGCCTTTTTCACTTTATGGACTATTGATGTGTAATTGCATGTACTATTTGAGCACTGGAGCTCTGCACTATTGTTTTATTATGTATTAAGTGTTTGGTATCAGGACCAGTGGCGGCCGCTCCTGCAGGTCGCAGGAGCGCCGCCTCCCTAATTCATGCACCCAGCCCCTAATCTACATGCAAGGCGCCAGACAGATGGATTCCAATGGGTTTTTTTTTTCAGCACATAATTAGAGCCTGAGGCTCTAATTGGCTTCAAAAAGGGTGGGCTTGGAGCGCAGAGCACTGCACCCCAAGCCCACCCACTTATGTGACATTAGCAAATTAATATTTGCTAATGTCTTCCTGCTTCGCCTCCTTGCCAATCAGGAAGTGGGTCCTGAGACCTGATTGGCCAAGCAGTCTTAGGACTCCCTCTTCCTGTTCGACCAGGAGGAGAAGCAACGGCCCCAGCTTTTCCCTCCGCAAGCTTCCAGGGGCCCTACCCTGGATCCAGAAGTGCACCTACACCACCACCTCGTCATCGTCCTCCTCCCCGCACCTCTACCGCAGCGAGAGGATGCCGCCCAGATTGACAGCTAAGGATTTTGTTCGATGGATCGCCGGGGGGCAGGGGTTAGTGCGAGTTTGCCACCCCTCCCCTCCCCCCCTAAAAAAATTGAGCACCAGCCACCACTGATCAGGACACATTTCTCAGGACATTTTTGTGAATTTATCCTAGCGCAGGTTTTACACTTTTTTTGTACATTAGCTAACATGCAGATGCCTTCAGAAGTGAAAAAATAAAAAATGAGACCTTAGGCAAAACTGAGGAGAAAACTACAGTTTATGGGTTCAACATTTCATTCCTGGCAGCATACCAATAATGGCGCCCCGTCGCTATTTCCACCCACAGGAACACTTTAACCTCCTGCAGACCGCTCACAGAAAATATAATGCGAGCGGGCTGCAGGTGCTGACTCTGCAACATACATGTACCTTGTCGGCTTGTTTTCAGGTTTATGGCAGGAGCGGGTGAGCGCTTGCCCCTGCCGACTTGTGCTATGATTGGACACAGCATGAGTTTGGCAGCAGATTTCAGCCAATGATTTCGGCTGAAGTCTGCTGATCGACTGTGTCAAATCACACACAGAGTTCTATGTTTACAAACACGCAAAGCTCTGTGTACAGAGAACAGTGATCTGACTGTTTCTTCTCCCTGAAAAGCAGGGGGGAAAAACAGCCAGATTAGTAAGTAAAAGCAGCACATATTACACACCATTACACTTTTTAGGCACACCTTTGACCCCTTGATTGCCCCTAGATGTTAATCCCTTCGCAGCCAGTGTCATTAGTACAGTGTCAGTGTACAGTATTGTCATTGAACACTGTATTAGTGTCACTAGCAACATCAGTGTCAGTTAGTGACCCCCCAGCCAGTGTCTGTTAGCACCAGATTGCCCGCCACCCTATCACAGTAACACTAGAAGTCGCTGATCACCGCCATTACAGTATAGCGCCTATAGCTGCGTAAATTACAATATACCATTGTATAGACGCTATCATTTTCATACAAACCAATTAATATACAATTGCTGAGATTTTTTTTTTACCAAAGACATTTTGGCCGAAATCTATGAAGAAATTAGATTTTTTTATTTTTTATTGGTTATGTTCTAACAAGTAGAAAATATAGGGTTTTTTTTTTCATTTTATAAAATAAAAAAGCGCAGTGGTGATCAAATGGCACCAAAGGAAAGCTCTGTTTGTTTGAAAAGAATGATATAAATTTAATTGACGTATAGCGTTGCATGACCACACAACTGCCAGTTAAAGTAGCGCAGTGATGAATAGCAAAAAATGCCCTGGTAATGAAAGGGATAAAGTCTTCCAGAGGTCAAGTGGTTAAAGTGTTACTAAACCCACAACAGTAAAATCAGTCTGCATGCGGCCCTAAACACGAATACCACTGAATGCAGTGCCCAATCACAGGGTATTTCAGCCTGCCATAGACAGTAGGCTGCAGACAGCAGGGCTGGATCCTGCACCTGTGCCTTGCGGGCACACAAAAATTCCAGGTTCTAACAGCCGAGTGGACATGAGGCCGTAGTGTACAGTGATTAGGAAAACCTTGCAGGTCACAGTCTTTTATTTCTGCCTGAAGAACCACTTTAACCACTTCCCGCCGCCCTATTACAAAATGAGGGCGGCAAAGTGGTTTGATATTCCTGACCGGGGGCACGCATCGCGGCGATCGTTGTTGCGGGGTGTCAGTCTGACACCCTGCAACACCGATCTAGGTAAAGAGTCTCTGACGGAGACTCTTTATCACGTGATCAGCCATGTCCAATCACGGCTGATCACGATGTAAATAGGAAGAGCCGGTGATCGGCTTTTCCTCACTCGCGTCTGACAAACGCGAGTAGAGGAGAGCCGATCGGCTGCTCTCCTGACAGGGGGGTCTGTGCTGATTGTTTATCAGCACACCCCCCCTCGGATCCTACGCAGGACCACCAGGGAAGCCGCCCAGGACCACCAGGATGGCCACCACACTGGACCACCAGGGAAATATCAATATGTGCCCAGGCAGCTGCCAATCTGTGCCCAGGCAGCTGCCAATCAGTGCCCACTCCAATGCCTACCACTGCCAGTGCTACAAGGGATGCCTATCAGTGCCGCATATCAGTGCCGCGTATCAGTGCCCATCATTGCCACGTATCAGTGCCCATCAGTGCCACGTATCAGTGCCCATCAGTGCCGCCTATCAGTGCCCAGCAGTGCCGCCTATCAGTGCCACCCTATCAGTGCCCAGCAGTGCCGCCTTTCAGTGCCCCTCAGTGTCACCTATCAGTGCCCATCAGTGCCAACCAGTGCCACCCAGTGAAACCCATGAGTGCCCATCAGTGCCGCCTATCAATGTCCATCAGTGCTGCATATCAGTGCCACCCATCAGTGCCGCCTACCAGTGCCCATCAGTACCGCATATCAGTGCCCATCATTGCCCGCTCATTGGTGCCACCTCATCGGTGCCGCCGTATCAGTGCCTGTCAGTGCCGCCTTATCAGTGCCCATCAGTGAAAGAGAAAACTTACTTATTTACAAATTTTTTTAACAGAAACAAAAGCAAAACCTTTATTTTTTTCAAAATTTTCGGTCTTTTTTTATTTGTTTAGCAAAAAATAAAAACCGCAGAGGTGATCAAATACCACCAAAAGAAAGCTCTATTTGTGGGAACAAAATGATAAAAATTTAGTTTGGGTACAGTGTTGCATGACCGCGCAATTGTCATTCAAACTACGACAGCGCTGAAAGCTGAAAATTGGTCTGGGCAGGAGGGTGTCTAAGTGCCCTGTATTGAAGTGGTTAAAATTAGTGCCAGTAAAAAGAGTCCTGACCACACTGGGCCTGCGTAGACCCACCCCAGCAACAACCAGGATGGCTGATGAATGGGTGCTGTGCACTGTGATGGTGAAGCCGAACAGTAACAGCTGGGTCTCTCTTAGCAATATGCTTAGCAACATACTGCAAGTTTTCAGGTCAGGCTTCATAAGGTACATAAATGGCCTACAGCTATAGCAAGGGCATTATTCAATTTTGGTCAAAGCTGTACAGCTTGTTTTTATCTACAGACATCCTCTGCATAGGCAGTTTTTTGGTAAAGGTGAACTATGCCTTTAAAGTGTTACTAAACCCACAAGAGTAAAATCAGTGTGTATATACAGTAAAGCATGCTTGTTATACACACTGTGGAACCTAAGGGGTTAATCCTCTGCATTATGTAAAAGGGCTGTTTGCTCCTGTTTCCTCTGACCCTCCCCTCCCCAATCCATCTCTTGATAGTACAGAGCCTTGGGGGCACTCTCCACATGCTCAGTTTGTTGTGTATTGCTAGAGAGTTGTTTTGTTTTTTTTGGAGGGTGCATGTGATCAGCACAGGGCCAATCAGCACTGCTCAAACAAGGGGCCAGGGGTCCTGCAGCCTTATGGGACAATTAGGGGAGAATGAAAACTCCTCCTACAAGCTTTAACCAGACACTGATTGAAGTTACAGGACTGCTATATCCTGCTGATGAGGAAAAGTATTTACCAGTTTATATTTACTAAAATAATTGCATTTCTATGTTTTGTGAACTGTGGGAGACCAGATATAGTGAATGCAGGGTCCTGGGTTTAATAACAATTTAAACTCCTGTTGAAGCAGTAAGCCCAGTGTACATGAACCCTAATGGCCAGTTCACACCAGGCCCGGAGAGGAATTGCAAATCGCACAGGAACAAGCTGTGCGTTCCTGTGCGATTCACATGTGACGTGCAGTGAAATTTAAGTCCATTCACCTTGAATGGGTAAAATCACACTGCACCCAAAGTAGTACATGCGCTACGTTTAGAAACAAAATGCAAGTGGAACGCATGGCACTTTTTTACTATGCAATCCAGTGTGGGCAAAATGCAACCTGCGTTTTGGGTGTCATTAACTTATTATTGACACCTGCTGTAGATGGCAAATAGACTGCGATTTAAATGCTGTGTGAATTGCACAGGAACGCACTGTGCATTTCTGTGCGATCCTGTGTGAGCATAATGTGAACAGACCCTTAAAGTATACAATGTATCAGTGTGGAAATGTTCTGCATTAAGCTCTGGAATGTAAATACATTTTAAACATTTCACCAGAGGTAGAATGTTCTGTGAATGAAAGATCACTAGAATGTTTTCAGTTTCTAATATTTCTGTGTGCATTTATTTACAGAACCTCTCATGCAGTGTTAGCATGTAAAAAAAAATGTGAAAAGACAATGCCTTGTAGCATGTAAAAACAAAAAAAAAAGATTAAATTTAAGTGATAAATATCGCAGAATAAATTTTTAATGCATTTGGTAAATAACGCATTTTATTTTTAGTAATCTGACTGCATTTGAGAAAAATACCACATGAGTAATTTTATCACAAAAATATACGGTATTTATCTTTTAGTGAATTGAGATATATATATATATATTTATTTTTATTTAGATATTAGGTCCGGTTATGGGATCCCTAAGAAAACGTTGCTTAGCAACTAGCTGCACCTGGGGTGAGGTCATGTGACCTGAGCTCAGCTCCAACTGTCACTTCAGTCTGACTGCAGAGCTGGATGGTGATCGCATCGCTGTGTGACGAGAGAAGCTATCCGAATTGCTGAACAGGCTTACTATTTTATTGATTTTCAAGTTCTTTTTTCATAGTATTTCTTGAAATAGAAGTATTTATTGATATAAAACTTTAGATTTGGGGGTTTTGGGGAGTTTGGGGGTGGGGGACTAGCTGTATACAGCTGTGAGGGGGAGGAGGGGAGGGTATAACAGTTTGTATAAGGTTTTGTGTTGAATTTCTTCCATTTCTGATATATATAGTGATAATATATCTATAAAATAAGGTAGTTTTAACATTTAAGGTCATATTTTGTGGGGGGGTTCAATATTTGAACATACTTACAATCTCCTTGCAGCCACAACACACACCTACTGTACATCCCCCAATTACAGACACCGTTCTCCCGAATAGGACAGGAAAGATGATGAAAAGAAAGACCAGACATCTCTCATCAACCGGAGGGGAGGAGAGACCGGCAAAGAGAAGCAAAGAAGTCACCAATGGAGAATGTCCGCTCCTGCAAGCTCTTCTGCGGCTCCCAGAGACCTCCCCCCAGGATATAGAGGCTTTCTACAGGTTTACTGGTATGTCCTCACTTTTCCTTTATGATAGGAAACCTGCAATGATACATAGGCTGCCACTGCTGAAAATATTGCAAATATAACCCCTTTTTTATGTTAATTATATCTGTTCTACCCACCCAGCACCCCCCCCGGTCCCTAAACACTTACCTGCTTTTTGTCACCACTCCAGCTCTGTTCTGTCTGCAGCACGGCTCCTTTCAGTTCCTGACCTCACAGGAGACACTGAGGGCCATAGGTTCCTGTTGCTGTCAGTCAAACACCTGTGAGGAGGGAGCGGGGGCATGGCTTACTGGCACTGTGTGTGTCTATGGATGCATACAGCCCCGCTCAGAAGCATGCCCGCATGGGTGCCCCCATAGTACACTATTTGCTAAGGGGGCACTCAGAGGAAAAAGGAGGGGACAGCGCCAGTGGGGGACTGCCAAAGAGGAGGTGGTAGGACCAAATATTGTTGCACAAAGCAGGTAAATATCTTTTTTTTTTAATTTAATTGTAAAAATTTGCCTCTAATAGCACCTTAACCTCCCTGGTGGTATGATTATTTCGGATTTTAGGTGCTGAAAGCGGTACAATTATTTTGCATGGAAATTTGGCGTTTTATATTGTAGGCCTGTAATCCTTAACAATAACACACTTAAATTTGTCCACCAAGAGTCTAGTAGATATCCCGGGTATGATGAAGTTTGAAACACAAAAACATAAATTATAATAAATAAATATAAATAATTTATAAAAATAATAAAATAATATTAATAAAATAAATTTCCCCACGATTCACTATCGCTCAATTCTGCAAGTGTTCTAATTTACTATCGCTGTTTTCTAGCTATTCTAAAACCACTTTTGACATAAAGGGACAGTTTTTGGTTGCTATGGACAATCTCAAGTTTCCAGGCAGAAAGAACAGTATATATCATATAAAACTGTATGCAGGGCATTGGACAAAGCACTGGGGACAAAGGGGATGTGAAATGATTTCATACAGTACTGTAATCTGTAAAATTACAGTACTGTATGTGTTATGATTTTTACTTTTTCTTTAATTTGCCGCCAGGCTCCGCCCCCGTGCGTCGTGACGCTCGCAGGGAACGGAGCCTGGCACAGAGAGGCTTCGGAGGATACAGAGCCCGCAGACACAGTAATGCAATGTAAACCCGAGTGTGGCTCGGGGTTACCGCTAATGGTGCTGAAATTTAACCCCGAGCCACACTCTGGAAAACCGTCAGGGAGGTTAGTGTTAAACTGATGACCTGTAGGGGCTTTTATAATACCATCTATGGAAAATTTAGGGTACTGAAGTGTGTTTTTATTTTGGAATTCTAATGTTTGACATATTGGGTATTATATTGTGTGCACCAATACTAAAATGGGATTTTTTATTTCAAGCCTCCTTCACGTAAAGGCAAAAAATCAACCAACAATGAGATTTCAAAGCCATTTCCACCTGAGATGAAGGACGAGATCTTTAGGCAGAAGATCCGCGCACAGATGGACAGAATCTGTGATTCCTTCATTGTCAGATCGGGAGGACCGAGATTTTTTGACAGAAGACACGATGAGCTCCAAACTGCAGAGGAACATGGCTATGTTCCAAGGTAAAAAACAGGACTTACATTTATTGACTGACACACACTGGTCAACATACATTGACTGACATACACTGACCTAAACTAACAGAGGACGTCCAGATGTACATAACTGACTGGTACATACGTTAGAGAGATGCACACAGACACACAACCAAATTAGGAGAGAGTAGAACGCACACACAGATTATAGGATGAGGCCTACTACAAACATACATCCAACATTAGAAAAACGATGACTAGCATCGAGTAGGGTAGCTTAGTGTAGTTTAGTGTAGGTCCTGCCCTAGAAGAGTCTACCTTGCCGTGGTGGGCAGGCTTGGAATCTCTTGGTCAAAAGTGTGTCAGTGAATGGAAGAGAGGATCACTAGATCTTCACTTTTGGCCAATTGATTTCACTAAAGGACTCTTGGTTTTATTTAAAGTACATGAAAATAGTTGTAAAATGGATGGATGTTTATTGGTACATAATCATACTTTCATAAACAGTAAGCAGTAGAAGACATTCTGCCCATTATCTCCATGTTACTTTGTGTGCATTGAGCTGTATTTATCATTGCTGCTGAAAAAAACTGACCCAAAGGGGGAGATTTACTAAAACTGGAGCACACAGAATCTGGTGCAGTTGTGCAAAGTAACCAATCAGCTTCTTTTTTTAGATTGGTAAATTTTAGCTTTGACAATAAAACCTAGAAGCTGATTGGCTACCATCCAAAGCTGCATCAGATTCTGTGTGCACCAGTTTTAATAACTTTCCCCATAGAGTCTACAGCAATAGCAGATATATATATAGATTTTCTCTTCCATTTCACACTGCACCTGAAATATCATGGGTGATCACTGTGGGCAGTGCAGACTATTACTGTGATACTTATTTCCCCAGGCCTTACAGTGTTACTAAACCCACAACAGTAAAATGAGTCTGTATATGCAGTAAAGCATGCTTGTTATACTCAATGTGGAACCTAAGGGGTTAATCCTCTGCATTATGTAAAAAGGCTGTTTGATCTTGTCTCCTCTGATCATCCCCTTCTTCCACGGTCCCCAATCCATATCCTGTTAGTACAGAGCCACTCTGCACATGCTCAGTTTGGTATGTATTGCTAAAGAGTATTTTTTGGGGGGGAGGGTGCATGTGATCGGTACAGGGTCAATCAGCACTGTCCAGAGAGAGGGTCAGGGGTCATGCAGCCTCGTAGGACAGTCAGAGGAAAATGGAGACTCCTTCTGCAAGCTTTCACCAGTGTCATAGTCATAAGACTGCTATATACTGCCGATGAGTAAATGTATTTATCAGTTTATATTTACTAAAATAATTGTATTTCCATATTCTATGTACTGTGAGAGACCAGACATAGTGAATGCAGGGTGCTGGGTTTAGTAACACTTTAAGTTATATTAAAGAAGTTCTATTGACACAGCATACATTTTCATTTTATGCAATTATACCATCAGCACTGTAACATCAATACAAATAATAGTTATTTTAGACATTCCTATATACTGTAAACTTACTTGAAGAATCTTCTTTCATTTTGTGAGTCCTGCCTGTCTCCTAGCCATCTTTGTATTCAACATCCTGGATTCCCTGCATGCTTCACAGCTTCTCCTCTGCTGTTTACTTTTGATTTATAAGGACTACATATCCCATGGTACCTTTCTACCTGCAATCAGTGATTCCTGTACTGACTCCATCTCCTAAAACTCCTCCATTTAGCGCCTCTGTAATTCAGAAGGCAGGCTCTGTGAAACGCATGACACAGCAATGCCTATTGACAGGATATAATGATATGTGTCAAAGGAAGTAAATTTGTAGGGATCTTCAGTTTACATTCATCTTCTATGTTTACAGACTTCAGGATTGTTTAGATTAATATGAGTAGGCTAAAAATAATTAAAATACAATGTGGAAATGAATATGCGATTCTACATATTGACCATAAATATGATATGGTAAGAGTAACTCCACTTACGTTGAGAAAAAAAACATTCTCCTCTGGGTGATCTATGTACATTGCAAGGATTTTAACAAACTTTTTTTTGCAGATTCCTACCTTTTGTTATTCTGAAGAAATCCCTGTGTGTCTGTGTCCATGTGGTAAGTGAATCTAATGGGAGCGGTTTCACATTTATCAACCAGCTGCTACACCTGTAGGGTTCTAATGAGGAAAACTGCAAGGTCTGCATCCCTTTAGACGTTATTTCCTACTGAGAGTATCTTACCAAAAATGCAATTTTGGTTGCGGGGGATGCCTGAAATCTGACTTGTGTCTTAGTGAAGACTTCTGGGAAAATCAGTGAGCCAATTACACAAGCAGGAAATTATGTTTTTTTTTGGGGGGGGGGGGGGGCTGAGGAAGCCATATTGCATTGCACTGTATAGAAAATGACAGTACTGCAGATTGAAAAGGATAGGTCATTTTTAATAACATTCAATTACAATATGACTTGTGTCACAATTGTATATGCTGTATTATTTTTTACCCATGAAAGTGAAGTTACCGTTTATGCTCTCCCACCGCTTTTTCCACTACAGCAAGTCCTAAATCCTGTATAATAATAATAATAAAATTAATAATAATAATAATAATAAAAGGGGTGGTCAAGTAGTCAATTTAAAAAAAGTTAAAATGAGATGTGTAGCAGTAATAATAATGACAATCACAATATTTTAAAATGTAATGAAATTGTAATCCTGCACATAATTACTTTATAACCCCAACACAAACTTCTTTAAACTTTGGGGTTCTTTTTGCAGGCCTACAAATGGCTGTTAGATTTTAGGTGAGGAGACACAATGTTTTTTGTAGCCTAGACTATAAAAATACCAACGCTGACAGTAATGCCTATATTGCTCACACACTTATAAGCAGGGCAGGACTCAGGGTGGTGGGGGCCCCTGGGCTTGATTCACTTTCAGGCCCTACCTTCTATACATTACCATATTTATCGGCATATAACACGTGTCGGTGTATAACACGCACCTCTAGTTTAGGAGGGAATTTTAAGGAAAAACACTTTTTTTTGGAGGGAAGTTTAAGGAAAAAACTTAAATTGAAATGCCCATTAATGCAGCTTTGCACAGCGCCCATCTGCAGCCTTGTCCAGTGTCATTGCAGCCTTGTCAGTGTCGCCTTGTCATTTGCAGCCTTGCCCCAGTGTCATTTGCAGCCTTGCCATTGCAGTCTTGAAGTTTAAAAATGGCGCCGCCGAGATACAGAGTCCTCTGTATCTCGGCGGCTCTAGGGTCCTCTCAGCGGCTCTCAGGTCCTCTCGCAGTCCCAAGCGGAGCCGAGAGTAGTCGAGTGTTTGGGTACAGCATCACACAACTGCGAAATTGTCAGTTAAATCGACGCAGTGCCGTATCGCAAAAAAAATGATTGAACTGCAATATTTCTATTATTACATTGTTATATAAAATAAAATAGTTCAACTCACCATAAGCAGAATCAGTCGGAGCCTGAGCGTGTCACTTGCCAACATCACCTGCCTTCAGATGCGGATTGTCACTTGCCACACATTGTGGATTGTCACTTGCCACGTCACTTGTCAGCGGATGCAGGGTGTGACTTGTCAGCGGATGCAGGGTGTGACTTGTCAGCGGATGCAGGGTGTTACTTGTCAAAGGATGCAGGGTGTCACTTGTCAGCAGATGCAGGGTGTCACTTGTCAGCGGATGCAGGGTGTCACTTGTCACGTCACTTGCCAGCGGATGCAGGGTGTCACTTGTCAGCGTATGCAGGGTGTCACTTGTCAGCGATGCAGGGTGTCACTTGTCAGCGATGCAGGGTGTCACTTGTCAGCGGATGCAGGGTGTCAATTGCCACCGGGTCGAAGGGGGCCCCGTCAGGTAGGATGTACCGGGGCCCCATGATTTCTAACATTCAGGGGGGCAGCAAACTCCCGCCCGCTAGCAAGCCCATTTCACCGGCACCGCTGCTTATTTCACGGCGACTGACCGGGCTTGTGTACTCCCACTTCCTGGTAGCAGTGGAACGCACCATAGGGCGGACGTGATGTAATCAGCTGGAAATGATGCAAGTCATGGGAGGCAACGCGGCCATCATTTCTGGCTGATGACATCACGTCCTCCCTATGGTGCGTTCCACCACTACCAGGAAGTGGGAGTAAACACAAGCCTGATCGGTCGCTGTGAAATAAGCAGCGGTACCGACGAAACGGGCTGGCTAGCGGGCGGGTGTTTACCGTGGATCCGGCCCTGCCCTCAGGGCCCCCTATTGGACGGGGCCCATGGGCTTGAGCCCAGTCAAGCCCAATTGTAAGTCCAGCCCTGATCCTTACCTGCTTGTTGCCAGACCTTTGGCTATCTCCTGACTATCCTTTGTTGTCGCAGTCTGCTGCTTCCTCTCTACCTCCCTTTAGTCTACCGTCAGTGGCGGCGCCAGGTGGGTGCTTGGGTGTGCTGAAGCTCCCCCAAAAAATCTTCAAGCACCCTCATAGCACCCCCAAAATTTCCACAGAGGTATTACATTACAGTCACAGGATTTTAAACAAATTATTTGGTACCTGCTGTCAATCCTGTCTGCAAGAGGCTAGGGACTCTTTTGTAAAGTGGAGGGATACAGCCGAATAAGCCGCTAATGATCAGTTAGACCCGGCAGGGGCTGGGTGGTGAGTAGCCTACATCAGTGGCGGATTGATCCAGTGCTGGTCTCCTGCATTTGCCGCCAAAAGAAGAATTTGGATGGAAGCAGCAGATAGAGATCAGCCCTGTGCAGTGCCCCAGGAAACCTGGAAGAAGCCAGTATTCTAAGGAGAGAGAGGAGGAGAGAAGCTGTGTTTACTTATATGGTGGGGGGAGGAGTGAGGGAGCAGGACAGAGCTGCTGCACTCAGTGCATTGCAGTCTGCAGGTCGTACTGAGCCTGCCAGTGTCAGAGGATAAGAGGGGTGTATGTGTCACATGGTGTACTCGGAGGAGGAAGGCCTAGGAGGAGCGAGGCTGATCGCTGCTGCAGGTATCATTCTGTTTTTAATGTAGCTGCTGAGCCTGGAAGGGAGGGGGACTTTCCAGTCCTCTGATCTATAGCAGCATGCTGCATTACACTCAGTGTTGCCAACCCCCTGAAGTGAAATTTACTGGCAGGATGACAAAATTTACAAACGGCACCACTTTTTTACTGGCAAAAATCATGAAAATTACTGGCAGATCTGCATTTTTTACTGGCACTGCAAAAAAGTACCTAAAATTACTATTTTCAGTGCTAAACAGTGCAAGGATACATATTTGAACTATAAACATATAGCTAGTGCTGTTAGCAATGTGTTTAAGCTAAACAAAAGTCAAAAAACATATTTCTCCATTGACATGAAGGTCAGGTTACTATAACCCAGCTAGCACTAGGTTCCCTCCTAACATCAGAGTCTGTAGGGATCCCCTTACAGTGAAAGGGAACTCTTATGTAAAGGGGAACGCTGCAGATCATGATCTATGGGGGAACTCTGATGTAGAGGGGGGCTCTGGTGACCAGAGACCACCTTATATCAGAGTCCACTGTGTTCCCTTTACATCAGAGTTCCCAATTACATCAGGGTCCGCAGATTGAGTTCCCCTTTGCACTGTAAGGGGCAATCCTGCAGACTTTGATGTAAAGGGGAATGCCAGGAACTCTGATGTGGTGGGCACTCTGGTGACCAGAGACCACCTTCCGCAGAGTGAATACACTAAGGTAAGGGGAGTTACTAATTTAGGGGGAAACCTTTATATCAGTGCCCCTTACATTATTGTATTCACTCCCCCTTACATCAGCAACCCCCCTAGACTGACTTGCCAGTGCTGTCACTGACCTCCTCTCAGGTGCATCGTGCAGGGCTCAGTCAGATGGCTCCAGCTTGGTGGTTCTGGTTTTCCTATGGTCTCCTCTCCACAGTCCACACACGTCTGACTTCTCCCGTGACCCCATGATCCCGGCGGCGCTCCCACTCTTGACTCCTTTCCCGACTCCCCCTCAGAGACTGCAGACATGATGTAGGAATAGGTCAGAGGCTGCGGGCAGGAGATGGTCAGAGGCTGCGGGCACTGGGCAGGAGATGGTCAGAGGCTGCGGACAGGAGATGGTCAGAGGCTGTGGGCACTGGGCAGGAGATGGTCAGAGGCTGCGGACAGGAGATGGTCAGAGGCTGCGGGCACTGGGCAGGAGATGGTCAGAGGCTGTGGGCACACGAGATGGTCAGAGGCTGCGGGTACACGAGATGGTCAGAGGCTGTGGGCACACGAGATGGTCAGAGGCTGTGGGCACATGAGATGGTCAGAGGCTGTGGGCACTGGGCAGGAGATGGTCAGAGGCTGCAGACAGGAGATGGTCAGAGGCTGCGGGCACTGGGCAGGAGATGGTCAGAGGCTGTGGGCACACGAGATGGTCAGAGGCTGCGGGCACACGAGATGGTCAGAGGCTGCGGGCACACGAGATGGTCAGAGGCTGCGGGCACACGAGATGGTCAGAGGCTGCGGGCACACAAGATGGTCAGAGGCTGCGGGCACACAAGATGGTCAGAGGCTGAGGGCACACGAGATGGTCAGAGGCTGCGGGCACAGGAGATGGTCAGAGGCTGCGGGCACAGGAGATGGTCAGAGGCTGCGGGCACAGGAGATGGTCAGAGGCTGTCACTCACTGTGATATACACACAGACACATTATATATATACACACACACATCTCCATGCACAGTGACAGCCATGAGCACACACACAACGGATCCCGTTATCAGAGTAACTTCATCACAATGCACAGTGTGCTCTGCAGACATGAACACCGCACAGCCCCGGTCATCCCCGGCACACATCGGTCACCCCAGCCCCGGCCACCCAGTGGGGAACGCCGCACTGGTTCGGACTGCAGGCATGGCTGGCAGAACAAAAGGCAGCAGCAGACATGGGCAGTGCCAGGTGCCCACCTGATAGTGGGTAACCCCGCAGAGAGTGAGAGAGAGAGCGCCGGAGACAAAGCTGGCAGGCTGGGATGTACTCACCGGAGACGGAGAGTGGAATCCGGGTGATCGGGTGTATATGGAAGTTGGAACCAGCAGAAGAAGAGCTCCGGGCAGGGGGGAAGAAGGAGGGGAGAGCATCCAGGGAGAGGGGAGGAGAGAGTGACTGTTACCTGTCCTGCCGTGGCCGGGCCCAGTAACATGGCTCCTCCTGCTCCCCCCGCTGAACCGCCGAGAACTGAAGATCGAGCGGCGGCCGGCGGCTTCTGTTCAAAAATGGCGCCAGGCGGCGTCATTACATTACTACGCATGCGCCGGCCTGCTGAGCTTGTACGATCTTTCCCGAGTCCTGCAGGCTTCGGAACGGCGCATGCGCAGTTGCATGGCCGGCCCGCAGCCATCTTTTTTACGGGCACCGGCTGCCCGTAACGGGCATTCACAGACGCCCCGAAAATGGGGTGATTTTTACGGGCTGCCCGTAAATTAACGGGCGGTTGGCAACACTGATTACACTGATTGAGGGGCCTGATCTGGACTGAGCAGTGGACACTCTGAGGGAAATCCTCTGATATCAGCCCTCTCATTGGGCTTGGGGATATGTACTGCAATCATTAGAATGCCACATAGATCAGACGTGCCTGTGCCTGCTACTTACAGTACTCAAATGATGATCGGGTGTCCCCATAACAGTGCACCATTGGACTATGGGGTCACCGTTGTACTGTGTATGGAGTCACTGCTGTGCTGTGGGCACTGTGTATGGGGTCACTGCTGTGGGCACTGTGTATGGGGTCACCGTTATGCTGTGGGCACTGTGTATGGAGTCACTGCTGTGCTGTAGGCACTGTGTATGGGGTCACGGTCGTGCTGTGGGCACTGTGTATGGGGTCACGGTCGTGCTGTGGGCACTGTGTATGGGGTCACCCTCCTGCTGTGGACACTGTGTATGGGGTCACCCTCCTGCTGTGGGCACTGTGTATGGGGTCACCCTCCTGCTGTGGGCACTGTGTATGGGGTCACCCTCCTGCTGTGGGCACTGTGTATGGGGTCACCCTCCTGCTGTGGGCACTGTGTATGGGGTCACCCTCCTGCTGTGGGCACTGTGTATGGGGTCATCCTCCTGCTGTGGACACTGTGTATGGGGTCACCTTCCTGCTGTGGACACTGTGTATGGGGTCACCCTCCTGCTGTGGGCACTGTGTATGGGGTCACCCTCCTACTGTGGGCACTGTGTATGGGGTCACCCTCCCGCTGTGGACACTGTATATGGGGTCACCCTCCTGCTGTGGACACTGTCTATGGGGTCACCCTTCTGCTGTTAACACTGTGTATGGAGCACAGAGCACAGTTTATCCATGTAGCCTGCAGTCTGAATATTGTGTTTGGTGATCACACACAGCCTGCATGTGTACAGTTTGAAACTTATACAGAGAGAGGAGTTCCCTTGCTGGAACTGGATATGAGTGGAAACCATTAATACATCGGGGATTATCCAGCCTCCAGAGTTCTGCACAGTGGCAGAAACTGTGAATGCTCCATACCCCAAGAGGTGGGGGAGTTCCGTGAGTGCAGCCACAATAAGAGCACGGATAAAGCACGCATGCTGTGATTACCTTTGCAAAGTGAAAATATCAACACAATTACTGTTTTCACCAGCACAGAAGCACTTTAAATTTTTTGGTTATTTAAAGTTGGGACTACACACTTATCATGTTTTAATTTTAATGTTTAAAGTTTTTTGCACAGAAGCACTTTAAAGTACTAATAGGAATATTTATAATCTAACACATTTTTTGTGAAAAGTTATTGGTCTAGCACTTGGCATATTTGCACAGAGGTAATTAATTGATACTTTATTTATACTTTATTTATATTTGTTTGATTATTATATTTTCATATTTTTCCTTCTCTTTGTGAAAAGACACATATAAAGCTATGTATCATACACGCTAGTTGCATCCTCACGTGTATATTCACCAACTAATTTATTTAATTTATTTTAAACACAGATATAGAACAGCGCCATATCTACTTTATTTTCTTTTCAATCACGAACTCCACCTAGTGGTAGTAATTAGTAGAGGCAGCAGTTCTTTTAGTTTTTGTTTCCTGTTTTTTTGTCAGTATTCACTTCCTTTGCGCGGAATCACCATTTTCTACTGTGTATGGGGTCACCCTTCTGCTGTGGGCACTGTGTATGGGATGGAGAAAAAGGAATAACCCCTCAAAAAGTGGTGGGACTTTAAAGGCAACAAGGTAATAAAAACGATTTTATTGGTACAAATATACAAAAATATACATAAGAAAAAGTCTGATGCAATCACATTAAATAAACAATAAGCAATAAAATAAGGAATATACTGATGTAGGAACCGAATGTATATTCGTGTAGTCTTCCACCTGAGCTTACGCATTTCGGGACTGCTCATAGAGTCCCTTCATCAAGGGCAACTTGTAGGAGGAATTTACACTACATAACGAAATATAAATTAACGTAATTAGAAATCAAATGCATTGTACATATTGCCTGCATCTAAAACCATTCTGTACAGTTTGACATCAAAGAACAGAAAGAGCAAAAAAGTACAAAGTATAAAGGAAATGATACACATACCCAGGTATATTCAGGAAAAAAGGCTCACTGTCAGAGTCTCGGGGATAGGTACGCAAGAGGCGCCACAAGAATCCAAAAAAGGAAACAGGCGTATGTCTGGCCCCGCCTTATCCACACTGGTCCCAATGTGTCGCCCCAGGAGAAGGAACTCAAGAGGGACAGCACTATCCCGGAGGGGTCCAAAAAGCAAAGAACCAAGAGGGGATTATCTGGAACACAGAAAAGAGCCGAATAGGCTGGTGTCCCTCAACACGCGAAAAACACCCATATGTTAAAAATTGTCGCCGCATGGACGCAGAGCACGGTATTCACCGTGCAAATCTGCGTACAGGCAGGATATAAAAATGAAACAATTTAAATATTCATAGCTTACCCTAGTGCTGGTTCATGAGGGATTTTGTGATTGGATGCAAGTAGGTGCCCCCAATGTATGAGCGGGGGAGCGGAGGTCCCTTAAGAGCACAAGCAGCTCCAAGAGTTGCAAAGGATAACAGCTTCCTACACAGGCAGGATCTGTAAAGTAATACAGGAGAGGGAGAAGCTTAATCACAAACACTAGGACGGGAATATTCACTGTGTATTGCAATACATAGTGTGCATTGCATGGGAACTCCATCAGAGGAGGCAAAATAGAAAGCCTACCACGATTTGGGGTTGCCAGACAAATAAAAAACACGAGGAGGCAAGGGACAACATTACCGTGTCTGTAGTGATACTGTGCTGCAGTGTGCTCAGTAGCTCCGTTCATCTGGTCTCTAACCACCGCCGCCGAGCCGGACAGTAACACTGACACGGCGTCCGGTGGCTTAATATGGAAGGGAAGGAGAACAAGTGCGGTGCTGATTGGCGTGTAAGTTCCGCCAATCATGCCGCCGCTCCAATCAGGGGATGGACACCATGGTAACCCCATGACGCCACTCCACCTAAGGAAGCTGGGAGAAGGAAGTCATGGTAACGTCATGACGCCGCTCTGCCTGGGGGGAGGAGGAGACGAGAGCCCTGACAACATGGAGGGAGCGTCCTACGCTAGGGCGCTCTACTTAGTTAACACTTTGTAAGTGAAGTACACAGCATATATCAGCCTGGATATTGCAGCCTAATCCACAGAGGAGGCTGCAAAGTAAGGGACTATACATGTAATTTCGGTGTACATAATAAAAAGGCAAGTAGATAGATGGAAGGGAGGGCAGAGGGCAATAAGTAAGCACTGACACTTAAATGATCATTAGACCTAGCAAAATAATACAACAAAATCACTGACCGCCTAGTACCCACAGGTGGTTGCTAATAGGCACCGCCGGGGCAGAGGGACCCTGAGCAGGAACTGCACGGCACCCCCCCACAGCGGACTGTGGGAGGGGTCATGCAGCAACCGCCCACCGACTCTGTATATTTTTGTATATTTGTACCAATAAAATCGTTTTTATTACCTTGTTGCCTTGTTGAGGGGTTATTCCTTTTTCTCCTTACATAAGGGATGGCGGCAACCCTTATGACATAATTGGATGGTATCCCCTTTTTTAATCTGTGTATGGGATCACCCTCCTGCTGTGGACACTGTGTATGGGGTCACCCTCCTGCTGTGGGCACTGTATATGGGCTCACCCTCCTGCTGTGGGCACTGTATATGGGGTCACCGATGTGCTGTGGGCACTGTCTATGGGGTCACCGTTGTGCTGTGGGCACTGTGTATGGGTCACCGTTGTGCTGTGGGCACTGTGTATGGGGTCACCGTTGTGCTGTGGGCACTGTGTATGGGGTCACCCTCCTGCTGTGGGCACTGTGTATAGGGTCACCCTCCTGCTGTGGACACTGTGTATGGGGTCACCCTCCTGCCGTGAACACTGTGTATGGTGTCACCCCCCTGCTGTGGACACTGTGTATGGGGTCACCCTCCAGCTGTGGGCACTGTATATGGGGTCACCGTTGTGCTGTGGGCACTGTGTATGGGGTCACCATTGTGCTGTGGGCACTGTGTATGGGGTCACCGTTGTGCTGTGGGCACTGTGTATGGGGTCACCCTCCTGCTGTGGGCACTGTGTATAGGGTCACCCTCCTGCTGTGGACACTGTGTATGGGGTCACCCTCCTGCTGTGAACACTGTGTATGGTGTCACCCTCCTGCTGTGGGCACTGTGTATGGGGTCAACCTTCTGCTGTGGGCACTGTGTGTGGGGTTACCCTCCTGCTGTGGACACTGTATATGGGGTCATTCTCCTGCTGTGGACACTGTGTATGGGGTCACCCTCCTGCTGTGGACACTGTGTATGGGGTCACCCTCCTGCTGTGGGCACTGTGTATGGGGTCACTGTTGTGCTGTGGGCACTGTGTATGGGGTCACCCTCCTGCTGTGGGCACTGTGTATAGGGTCACCATTGTGCTGCGGGCACTGTGTATGGGGTCACCGTTGTGCTGTGGGCCCTCTAAAGGGGGCAGTCTCCTGCTCTGGGCCCTCTAAAAGGGGGCACTCTATCTATGGGGTCACTCTCTTTCTCTTTGCACTCTAAGGGCTCACTCCTAATCTGGGCACTCTAATGGGTCACTCCTGCTCTGCACTGTATGCTGTGTACTGCTCACTGACCTCCACTGTATGCTGCTCACTGTTGTGTTATGCTGGGTGTTCTGGCTGGCCCTAATATGTACTAGGGGTTATCATTGCTGGCCCTTATATATGTTGGGGGTTATCATCGCTGGTTCCATTTGGGCTTGTTTTACTCCCACAATCAATTATGTGTGCCCGAAAGTCCTATTTTATCTATACAATGGGAGAGACAATGAAAAAACACACACTTTTTGGCCACGCCCACTTTTGACCACGCCCACAAGAGGGCGACACGTTCCGCATTAGCACCACCACTTATACTTTCAGCACCCACACAGCACCCCCCGAAAAAAAAATGTCTGGAGCCGCCCCTGTCTACCGTGAGCATGATGAAAGGGGTGGCATTCTTGCAGAGAATGGGCCCACTTTCAAAACAATATAAATAATGTAGACATATATAGGATGTTCTTACATTTCATGGTGCCCTCAGCTGAGGACCAGTTTAAATAACTGCGTACATATTGCACAATGCTTTTATAGGATAGGATGAATTTGCATTGTTTATTTCTCTTTATCAGGTGTTGCTGAGTCGGTGCGTCTTCCTTGGCTAAGGAGAGATAGGGATCTAGCCGGATAACAACACTAACCATTTGTACATTATTACAACTGTATATATTAGATAGATAGTCAGGGAGCAATGCTATTGCCTTACTGCCTTGAAATGTAAATAATTATTTTTGATATCTAAGAGTCATACGTGACTAACTATTCTTTGTTGATGATAATGTTTGTTCCTGTGGTACGCCACATATACTTGTTATCTTGTTATATAACCCTTTCTTGTTTCCCTACTTATCCCAATTTTTGCCAGGACATCCACTCTCAGGCTTCGGAGCTTAAATTATTATTTTTTTTATGCAAACTCCGAGACAGCATCCTCCCCCTGCTCTTGGGCAGTGGGAGGATGTAGCGCCCAGTTTGGCCTGGTTGTACTTTCCTCTTCTACCACCAGGTGGCCGGGCACTTGGAGGTATTAGATTGAGAAGGACAATTCAAGGTCAGGTTATGGGTATGCAGGGTATCTCAGCCAATGGGCAGGGATTTTGTTGAACCCCTTGGCCTGCTGGGAGAGCCTATATCTTCGAGTGAGGTCAGGTGATCCAGGTTCTTGTGTGCCACCCAGAACGCCATCTGGGTGAACGTGTGTCGTATGCCCCGGGCCACTAGGCCAGAGATTGGCCCTATCCTGGGGGCATCAGGTTGTGAGGGCCTATCCAGAAGTAAGAAGGCATCGCAGGGTTGGAACTGTGGCTTGTACTCCAACCAAAAGTGACGGTTCTGCCGGCCGGAGAATCTGTCAGTGGTCGGAGATAGAAGGGAAGCTAAGGGACCAATTGCCTTTACCAGGGACCACAGTGAGTAACTGAAGCAAGTACCGGAGCAGTATTCTCACGAACGGGCATGGTGGAGAATCAGGAAACTTCAGGCGGGGATCAATTCAGGGACCCAACCAGTGGAGGTGAAGCTTGCAGAGTAGCCTTATGTGTCAAGCTAGGAAACGAGCGGTCAGCAGGGTTGAAGCTTGAAGGTATCCAAAGTGCCAAGCTAGGGACCCAGCAGGAAAGCATGGGTGACGCTTGAGGGAGATACCACTGCAAAAGCCTTGAGGAGCTCACGGGATTCAGAGTCAGTGAATCAGAGGGTCCAGTGAGAGATCAGGAGCTTAAGGGGCTGAAGAAGTACAAGGAGAAGGTGTAGTACAGCTGAGAGAACTGTTACTTTGAGTTAGGAACTGTTTAAGTACTGTTGCCATAGGAGACAGCAATCCCGCACGTGCAGAAGTGGCAGCTTGCTGGGGCCTTTCCCTGTACGGCTGTCCTCCTGTTGAAGTCTCTGAGTCTGCCATTTGAAATTGCAACTATATAAGGGTGTCCTGGCCCTAACACTCTTTCCCTTGCAAAATATAAAAAGGACTGTCAAAGAAATAAAACCTCTTTTACATCCAAGTGTCTGGCGCCCAATGACTTTTACCACCTTTGCACCCACTATACACCCACCACATATTGAAGGATGTCAGCTATCTTTGGCCTTGGAAGTTTCCCATTAGACTGGAAGAAGTCAGAGACTGCTACAAAAACAATTTTAATTATGCTCAAATGTGCTACTACTACTAATAGAAAACAAGAATTAGCACTTGCTATTATGGAGTGGCACAAGATGGTGGTTGTGCAGAGAACGATGATACAAATTTAAATGGTAAACATGTGCCCTCAAAGAGTCAAGAGACACTTAAAGGTCGGCGCTATAAGCAGTGGCAGGGTGCATTTTCTTTCATTTCTTTCAATGGGAAACCATTGATTTGGGTAGGGGGAGGGGGGTGGTTTGTATAGTTAATCTATATGTTCATTTTTATCTGACCCTAGGTTATGAACCTCTGATCTAGAGCCATGGTACCACACCCTAAATACAGGGAGTCCTCTGTTTTATATTCCTCTTATCCTGCATAGTGTACAAATCTTCCCTGATCCCTCTCATTTACCAGAGATCGTGCCAACCCTCTTCCTTGCATAATTTCCAGGTATCCCGTATTTTTCAACACAGTGTTTGTGGGCAGGTTCAAGAAGTGGATATCAAATGTGGAAGAATGGCACACCGAGACCCAAAGAAAGAGGCAGAATTATTATTTGGTTAAGTTGTAGGTAGGCAAACAATAAGTGGAGTACAGCGCCACGGTACTTCATTTAACAGTCACTAGGTTGTAAATCCTCGTGTTTTTTCACCTTAATGCATCCTATGCATTAAGGTGAAAAAACACCTGGCAGTCACCGGCCCCCCAGCTGCCCGTTTTACTTACCTGAGCCCTTTCATCTCTTCGGCATGGACGCGCTGTCCCTCTCTCCACTGGGTCCCGGCTCTTGATAAATTGATAGCAGTGCAGCCATTGGCTCCCGCTGCTGTCAATCAAATCCAATGACACGGGTGCCTGGGGGCGGGGCCTAGTCCGGCATTCGTGTCTGTGGACGCAAATGCTAGACTTGGGAGCGTGCCCACAAGGTAACCCCCTCGGGAGAACGCTTCTCTTAGGGGGTTATCTGATGCAGGTAGGAGCTGCGAGAGGCGCCGGGGGACCCCAGAAGAGGATGTTCGGGGCCACTCTGTGCAAAATGAGCTGCACAGTGGAGGTAAATATAACATGTTTGTTATTAAAAAAAAAATAAAAAACGATCCTTTACATTCACTTTAACAGTTCCAAGAAATATAACCAAGAGCACAACATCACAAGAACACATGTTGAAACACCTAGAGTGCTGTATGAAGGAAGCAATCAGCGTGAGTATGCGTGTATACAATAAATCCTGTGTAGATAGAAAATGGTAATCGACCTCAAACATAAATGTATATGTGACATATGTAAACTACTGAGGCAAAAACGAAAATTCTAAAAAAAAAAAACGAAAAAATAACAAACAAGGTTACACTAGATGTCCGTGGAGATCTGCAATCACTACAATAAGGTGTCCAATGCTTATAGCGGGTACTGACAAATAAATACAGTGAAAATAAAATAATATGTGCAATACAGTGGCCAATGCGTTCAGTGGGTGCTCACACTTAGAAATAACATCAAATAATTTGTGCAGCAACAAAAAACATATACAAATGTGACAAGTGCAATATAAGCTGATTCCAATAATCGTCCGAACGTGCCACACAGTGAAGAAAAAATGTTTAACAATAATTATAACCAAAGAAATAACTCAGCGTGCAAGGTTACAATGAATGTCCATGGGGATCAATAATATATGCAATAAAGTGTCCAATGCCAACATAAATACTTAATGTTAGAATGCAGCAATATTCCAAATGTATAAGGAAAAGTGACTTATGCCACACTAAGTATTTCACAGTTCAAAAAGTGACTTGTGCAGTATTTAGCAGCTCCAATAGTTCTTAAGACATGCCAAACAGTGAACAGAGATGAACAGTGATAGAATCATTTCTTGCATTTAGATAGCGTGGATAGAGATGTGGGGTGTATATAGGTGCTCTTCGTGCAGATAATCCTCCAATGGAGGGTAATGGCCCCTTACCTCATTACCCTGAGGTTACAGCATAGGGCCAAACGGGCGCTGTTGATATCTCCTATGGGGATGGTCCCTGCGCTCCAGGCTGCCTTTTAGTTAACCTCCAATCCTCCCAGAGTATAGTAACCAAAGGGAGACAAGGATACCATATAGTGTAGTATTTTTAATAAAACCGAGCTTTATTAATAAAAGAAATTAGGTACTCACACAGTTAAAAACAGAAAATGCAGTGTATCCAAACGAGCGGCGAACTCGTACACTGCTGACAGTGGAAGGTGTGCCTTTTCCCTACGCGTGGCGTCTAGGGTCACGTGGCTTCATCAGGGGATACTGGAGGGCACTTAAGCTTGTCTTTAAATAGACCAGGTAAATACAATTAGTGGCGGCCATTTTGTCGAAGTTTAATGGGGATTTCCCATAGCGGCCATCTTCAGGGAGGTATATGAGCGCGGCCATTTTTTTGGTTATAAACCGGCGGGGGAGTCATCAGCCGGACTGTCGGCTAATAAGTACTTAAATACATGATCGGAGCTTGTAAGCAGCGCGCAATACTAGATCTACAGTGAGACTGGCCAGAGGATCAGCGATCAGTGTAACACAGAGGACGCTATACTGATCATATATACAGATGATAAATATAGTGTGGATGGACTATAGGGTATATAATACACACTTCATCCTATGGGGATACCTTCCATTGTAAACAATATACTCGCATTTATTGGATACATAATTTAACAACATATAATAAATTAGACTTTTAGGAATAAGAATTGAAATTACGGACATAATCTTTAAATCCAAATATCACATAGGTAATGCTACAGTCAGAAGTTCACAAGAAACATTAAAATTTATAAAACCGCCCTTGTAATAAAAGGATAAAAAAAAATAAAAAATATAAAAACAGGGAAAGTTTAAAAATAGAACACTTCTGTGCCCTGTAAAAGTGTAATATAATAAGCAAGGTGCAGGGACAGGCAATCTAAATAGACTAGAGAGAAGAGATAAAACCTAGATATAGGTCCCAATCTAGGGACAGAAATAAATATGTGTGTGTGTTCACAATTAAAAGTCACTTAAAAAACAGTTCAGGTCAAATTCTATATTGAGCCCCCGCGGCGTGAATGTGTCCAACGTGAATATCCATCTGGATTCGGCCTGGCTGAGGGTCCTGACCTTATGCCCCCCCCGCCAGTGTCTGATATAGGGTTCGATCCCCCAGAATTTTAAATGTGTTGGGTCTTTATTATGACAGAGTAAAAAGTGCTTAGAAACACTATGTTTGTCATAACCATTCTGGATATTTTTCACATGTTCTTTAATCCGTGTCTTTAGTGGTGTTTTGGTACGGCCAACGTACTGGAGCACACAGCTACATTCCAGGGCATATACAGCTCCTTCAGTATTGCAGCTGATAAAATTGTTTATTTTATATGTATTTCCTGTGCTTGTTGATGTGAACTCATATTTCCTTTGTTTGGCCTTCTCGTTTTTGTACAAACGAAACACCTGCACGGAAAGAAACCTTTCCCGGTAAAAAAAGGTGGATCAATCACATTTTTTACCACCTTGTCTCGAACAGTAGGTGCTCTTTTATAGATAAAGTGCGGATGTGCGGGTAGGGAGCCCTGTAGCTGTTTGTCTGCTAGGAGGATGTGCCAGTGGCTTTTTATAATTTTTTCAACTTTCTTATGTTGTGCACTGAAATCTAGAATTAAAGGTGCTCCTCCTAGTGGCTGTTTCGATTTCTCGGTATCTCTAATTAATTCGTTTCGATCCATCTGAGAAACTTCTTGTACTCTCTTTTCTATGGATTGGCGATCATATCCTTTATTTGAGAACCTCAGAGTGAGCTTTTTCGCTTGGTCAAGGAACGTGTTGAGTTGTGTACAGTTCCGTCTTAGTCTTACGAGTTGGCCTTTCGGTACGTTGAAAAGCCAATTCCTATGATGGCAACGTTCAATAGGTAAGTAACTATTTCTGTCTACGTTTTTAAAATGCATTTGCGTTCTAAGACCAGATTCTTCTTGTATAATATCCAGATCCAGAAATGTTACTTTACTCGTACTAATGTCCCAGGTTAATGTGATATTTTTGTCGTTCCTATTAAGCTTCTCTAAGAAGCTGGTAAGACGGTCTTTATCTCCCTTCCAAAGAATAAATACATTGTCGATATATCTTTTGTAAGTGACCAGTTCACTTGGTGTATTTTCAAAGATACTCTCCTCCTCCCATTGGGCCATAAATAATCCAGCTATGCTTGGGGCAAACTTTGCCCCCATTGCAACTCCGGTGTGCTGTCGGTAATATTTACTATTATACCAAAAATAGTTATTCTTCAGATTGAAGTCGATACACTTTATTAGAAATTTTCTCTGTATACAAGGTAATTGGGTGAATTTCCTCAAGCCCCATTTTGCTGCTTCACATGCCAGGTGGTGTGGTATAATAGTATATAGCGAGGCGACATCTGCAGTAGCCATAATCCATGGACCTTCTTCCTTTGGCGTATTTTCTAGAATCTGCAACATCTCTTTTGTGTCCCTCAGATATGCTCGTGTATTTTTTACAGCGGGTTGCAGAAAGATATCGATATATTGGCCCAATCGGGATGTAAGCGAGTCTATACCGTTTACTATTGGCCTTGGTGGTGGATTAGTGTTATTCTTGTGTATCTTTGGTAAGGTATATATAATAGGTGTGCGGCATGACTCTGGGACTAAAAATTTCGCTTCCTTTTTGTTCAAAATATTTTTCTTCACTCCAAGACCTATAATCTGTTCTAGTGCTTACCTGCACTTATAGACGGGATTACTCAATAGTCTCGTATAGGTGTTCTCGTCGCCAAGCATCTCTGTCATGGTCTGATGGTATTGTTCTTTTGAGAGTACAACGATCCCCCCGCCTTTGTCGGCTGGACGGATTACCAAGTCTTTCCTCCTTACTAGTTTCCTGATACCACTTTTTATATAATCGGGATCCTCCTTTTTCTTAATTTTAAGCTCTTTAATATCCTCTAAGACCACTTTTTTAAAAACTTCAATATATTTATTATCTTTCAAGGGCGGATTAAAAACAGATTTATTCCTCAATGTGCTATGTGTGACGCCATTATCCTCAATCGTTGGATATCTTGTGCGAATAGGGTTACTTACAATGTACTTTTGGATGTTCAATTTTCTTATAAATTTCTGAATTCCGATATACGTCTGGAATTTATCCAAATTTTTCATGGGTGCATATTTCAGGCCTTTATCAAGTACGCCTATCTCTTCTGCTGTCAGTTCTTGTCCACTTAAGTTAAAGATCCCCTCTCCTTTCACTCTCTTTTTCTTTTGTTCTCTCTTTCCAGATCTCCGTCCTCTCTTCTTCCTGGACTTCTTCTGGGATTTCTGTTCTCGTCTGACGGTCTTGGTGGACGTTCGTCCCGGCCCATGTCTAAAAAAGACCTGTTGTATGCTTGATCTCCATGTTGTGAGGGGTGGTTTCTCTCCTGCCTGTCTTCTTCACCTCTATGTATTAGTGGAGCATAATAATTGTATATCGGTATCGGGCTCCACTCATTGTGGTATTGATTTCTTTGTTAGGGACCTCTTCTTTCCCCATATCCATATTCATGCGCCGGGCTCCTTCCTCTTGGTCCATAGTTTTCGTATGGTGGATCCCTATTCTCCCCATATTCATAGGGGGGTCTTCTTTGGTCTCTCCATCCTTGGGGTGGTCCCCTATAATCCCTCTGGTCGTAGTGTTGTTTATGCCAATTATTAAACGGCTTCCTATTGTTTTTCCAGTAGGGTCTTCTACCCCCATTTTGTGGAGTGCGATTTGACTGAGGTTTCCTGTCATCTCGATATGGGGTAGCTGGTTAATAATAGGTGTTTCTCCCATCGGCATCTTGATGTCTCGGGGTAGTTGTAGTATACCCATCTCTTGGGGTTTGGTACCTTCCAGATTGGGAATTCGAAGGATCTATGGTCTGATGGGGGTCCACCCTTACAATCTTTTCTGGTGTCGAGTAGGTGGATGCATTGTCTCCCCTCCCTATAAGATTCTGCCATTTAAAAACCTGATCTTTTTTTAAAATCTTTTGTATCTCTGGTGTACTTTTTACTCTTCCTCTGTTGTACCTCTTTGTCTTTTTTCATGAGGTCTTTATTCAACTGTGTGGTTAGGGTTTTGAATTCTGTTGTTTCTTTGTACACTTCTAATTCTTCCTTTAGTTGAGCAATATTTTGATCTATCATTTTTATTTTTCTTTGTTTCCTTTCTAGTAGAAATCTTAATAGTTCCAGCCCCTTATCGTTAAAGAACTTGAACCATTCTTCATTAGATTCTTGATCACTAAGGCCATCATTTGGGGGCACGTCCCATCTCAGTCTCCTGGGGACTAGGTTTTCTTTTAGATACGTTTCGAAGGTACATGTGTCCCACCAGAGACTCACTTTTTTCTCCATATTATGTCCGAGTCTCCTCATTAGGCTCTCAAGATCTAAGTTTTTTGTAATATTGGAATTGGATGCATTGAACACTTCTTCTAGATTGATTTTTCTTTTGTCCATATAAGTAAACACATCCATGGTTGCAGCGGGAATGGATTGGATGGTTCGTGGAGATCTGCAATCACTACAATAAGGTGTCCAATGCTTATAGCGGGTACTGACAAATAAATACAGTGAAAATAAAATAATATGTGCAATACAGTGGCCAATGCGTTCAGTGGGTGCTCACACTTAGATATAACATCAAATAATTTGTGCAGCAACAAAAAACACATACAAATGTGACAAGTGCAATATAAGCTGATTCCAATAATCGTCCGAACGTGCCACACAGTGAAGAAAAAATGTTTAACAATAATTATAACCAAAGAAATAACTCAGCGTGCAAGGTTACAATGAATGTCCATGGGGATCAATAATATATGCAATAAAGTGTCCAATGCCAACATAAATACTTAATGTTAGAATGCAGCAATATTCCAGATGTATAAGGAAAAGTGACTTATGCCACACAGTTCAAAAAGTGACTTGTGCAGTATTTAGCAGCTCCAATAGTTCTTAAGACATGCCAAACAGTGAACAGAGACGAACAGTGATAGAATCATTTCTTGCATTTAGATAGCGTGGATAGAGATGTGGGGTGTATATAGGTGCTCTTCGTGCAGATAATCCTCCAATGGAGGGTAATGGCCCCTTACCTCATTACCCTGAGGTTACAGCATAGGGCCAAACGGGCGCTGTTGATATCTCCTATGGGGATGGATCCTGCGCTCCAGGCTGCCTTTTAGTTAACCTCCAATCCTCCCGGAGTATAGTAACCAAAGGGAGACAAGGATACCATACAGTGTAGTATTTTTAATAAAACCGAGCACGGTTTTATTAAAAATAATACACGCATACTCACGCTGATTGCTTCCTTCATACAGCACTCTAGGTGTTTCAACACCGCTCGGCCTCATTATACATTAGCACATTGTAGTGAGTTTTTTTATCACTGGAGTAAGTGACTGCTCATTGTTACCTAGGCACTGTGGGGTTTATGAGGATTAGCGCAGCACCACCTCTACTTAATATATCCCATTTGCCGTTAGGGTCAGGTTGGACCCTACTCGGTGCAAGCTGCTTCTCCTTTATCCTTTTATTTTAGTGTTACATGGTAGCGCAGGAATAAAATATATCTACTAGTTTTTATCACAAGAACACAGTTGCAGGAGTTCCAGCAATGTTAGCAGCACATTGGCAAGGCTCCAGCTGGCCATAGGTTGTTGCTCTGGCAGGTTTACATTACCAGAGCAGCATCTGAGTAAAGGGATGGCTGTAGGCAAAGTGGAGGTGTATTGCTCAATAGAAGACTGATGTGGTTTCTAAGTCACAGCACAGGTGTCCTGGATTTTTTTATTTTTTTATTTTTTTTTATTTAGTGGTATGCGACATACAATGAAATGATAACTTCACTGAATATGTAGTGTAAACAAAGTAGCCTACACATGGACATCCGGTAGTATTATCTAAACAAAAGATAAGTAAACTCAAGATTACATAACAGAAACAGTTCAGTAAGCATACAAAATACTTGAATACCCTGGGGGTATAGGACTAGGGCTTCGCCTTGACAGTAGAACTGAACAATTATAATGCTCTATGGATTCTCCCTAGTATCCAAGGAGAAGTTAAGTATCTGTACATAGGGGAAGAGTGCTGCTAGGTGACCGGCTGAGGTCGAATCATACCAAGTTTTTTTGGGGGATTAAAATAGAGGAAAAGAATAAAGGAGAATAAAGGGAAGAAGAGAGAGTGAGAAAGGGGAATGAAGAAGAGGGAAAGAAGGAGGGTGGTATAGTAGAAGAGTGGAGGGGGGGAGTCAGAAGTCCACCTAGAGAGCAAGGACCGCCCTCTACTCCCTAGGCCAACTAGCGGCCATGAATAGGAGCAAGAGCCTCTGGTATTCAACGCAACCTGGCTATGTCTCGCGGAGGTATTCCCCTGAGAAGCGGAACTGGGTCCAATAAAACCACCTGGTCTTATGTTCCTCGGATTTGTCCCGGATCGTAGCAGTGAGGTCCTCCATTCGTTCGATATCATTGACCCTTGCGAACCATTGGGCCACAGTCGGAGCAGACTGTTGTTTCCATTGACTTGGGATGCAAGCTCTAGCAGCGCTGAGTAGGTGTTTAAGAAGAGATTTACGATATCGCTTTCCTGACATGGGAGTGAGGTTGAGGAGCACAGCAGCAGGGTCATTGTTTAAGGAAATATCTGTGAATTTGTGAATGTAGCGGAGGACCGGTTGCCAGAAAGTTTGTAGTTTGGGGCACTTCCAGAAGATGTGTAGGATAGTGCCAGTTTGTTGCTCACATCGCCAGCAGCGATCAGATTGGTTGGGAAATATTTTGGCCAATACGGCCGGCGTGCGGTACCAGCGTGTGGTCAACTTATAGGAGATTTCTTGATATTTGCTGCAGAGTGACGATTTATGAGCGAAGAAGAGTATGCGTTCCTTCTGCGGAGTAGTAAATGTGATTTGGAGGTCCCTTTCCCACTTAGCTAGGAAGGGGGGGTCTATGGTAGCATGCATGTCCAACAAAGATTTGTAAGATCTAGAAAGGGAACCCCGAATTGGGCCATCGCCCAGACATATTTCCTCAAAGGAATGAAGTTGTCTAGAAAAAAACCTATATCTGGGTAGCGAGCCGAGAAAGTGGGAGAGTTGCCTCGCTCTCCAACTATCCAATGTGATGGGTGTCTGTCCTGTTGTCACGGACCCTGTAGGGATCCAACCCGTGGGTCCCAGGAATTGAGACGCACGCAGGAGCCCCTTCGGGGCTTGTCCAGTAAAGGCTGGGTCTGACATGCCTGGAAGGAATTTGGGATGTCCTATGATTGGGGTCATGGGAGAAGGGAAACTGGGCAAGGAAGAAAGACGAAAAAATCTATCCATTTCCACCAAAGAAGGGCCAATCAGCGGGTGAGTGGTTATGTGGGGGTCAAGATGTTTACCCTCCTGTTCTAACGTTACCCAGAGTTTCCCCCCCCATGACGGCACCAGTCAATTACTCGGGTCATGTGTGTTGCAGTATAATAGAGAGCAGGGTCTGGGAATCCAATGCCTCCCTTCAGCTTCGGCCTAAGCAGCAGGTGTCCTGGATTTAACAGCGCTGGCAGCGGCGTCCCTATTCTGTCCCTCTTCATCAGGAACCTCTCCCTAGACTGAATAAGCTGTCTCTACCCAGCATGGATCCTGTCTCTTCTCTATCCACTTTGCAACTACGTACCAACTGCAGTGAGACACTGCTATTTATTAGCATTGATCTCAATAAAGATAACTGCTGGGGTCAACCAGTTCTGCAGCATCCGATCAGACCACTGTGCTCCTGGTGACACCTACTTAGGCTGCAATGGAACAATATTCCCACCATGCTACATTCCCCCTGTACAGTGGTCAACAACACAGCACCACCTACAGAGAGGAGGGTAAAGTGCATCTGCCTACATGCTGATGTGGTCATGTGTGTAAAATTCAGTAAGGCCTCATTTACACTTGCAGTTGGGGAGAAGTAAACATATGCGGTTGAGCCACATTTTTAATCACAGACCCCCCCCCCCCCACTGCTCCCCCTTAATCTGCAAGGGCAGCAGATAGGGAAGTACACCCTGCTCCTCCCTCATCCCATTCCCCATATGTTCAATGGGAGGTACAACCTGCCCAATGTGACACACTCAACTGAATGTTGCCACACCACAACGGTCCTGCTGCAACCTCCTGCAATGAACAGTAGTGCGTGTTTTTAGGGGATAATATTACATCTTGGCCTGTCAAATCCTTCTCTCTAAAGTGATCCACCGATCGCTCTTCTGTGGGCAATGACAATGTAAACAAGCCCTAAATGTGTAATGTATAAACCAATTGGTGTCACATTCCATAGTGTAACCTTTTCAAACAGTGAAATGTGATACTGCCGCTTAAAAATTAAATGCATACATAAATAAAACAATAAAACCATACATATGATAACAACTAATATAGTGCCTTAAAAAAGTATTCATACCCCATTTAAGTGTTTCACATTTTGTGATGTTACAACCAAAAAAGTAAATGTATTTTATTGGGATTTTATGTGATAGACCAACACAAAGTGGCACATAATTGTGAAGTGAAAGGAAAATGATAAATGGTTTTCAAAAATTTTTACAAATAAATATGTGAAAGGTGTGGTGTGCATTTGTATTCAGCCCCCCTGCGTCAATACTTTGTAGTACCACCTGCAATTAGAGCTGCAAGTCTTTTTGGGGATGTCTCTACCAGCTTTGCAAATCTAGAAAGTGACATTTTTGCCCATTCTTCTTACCACAGATTCTCAATGGGCCATTCTAACACATGAATATGCTTTGATCGAAACCATTTCATTGTAGCTCTGGCTGTATGTTTAGGATCGTTGTCCTGCACTGCTGTGGCTCTTGATAAGGCAACATATCAGCGGTGTACACTGGCTCAGCTTCCAGCTGATGCGGTCCCGAGTTGTTATCATGTGATTTCTGCACCCACTTCCCCCATCAACCAGGAACTCTTTTTGTTAACTCCTGCTGTACTTATCTGTGCTTCCTTGACTCATTTGGCCATTCCTCTGTGGCTCTGGTGGCTTATTGGACACATTGTTACATTTAGAATAAATTGCATATTGGATGATGCCTGAAGATGGAGTGTATGATACTCCGCAACGCGTAGGAAACATCGAATGCTTATGATCTTTTGTTACATGTTCGTACTTTGAGTGCATATGTTCTCTGTTATATTTCGGAAATATTATGCACTCGAAAGTTATCTGCACAGATATTTTAATACATGTTTGTATGAATATTATGTCATGAATTTTGATACATTGTTTAAATAAAATTACCTTATCATTTTTTTTTTACTATATTGTATGTTTTACTATCAATGCCTTTAAAGTCCCACGCCTAAGGGGAAATTTTGTACCATATCATTACAGACCCCCCTCAGGATAACCCCCCTCTATCAGTAAAGCCCCTCCTTGAGGATAAACCCAGCCTCCATCAGTACACTAAAGATACTGATTTAGCTGTTGTGATATACAACGTCTTTATAAATAAAACCAAGTTTCATAATCAAACAAAAACATAGCTTTTTGACAAACAGAACTGTAACTTTAAAATATAAAAAAAAACCTAAAAAACTGAAAACTGTATTGGCTGTAATGCCATTGCACATATTACATGAATATACAGATGCATCTCATAAAATTAGAATATCATGAAAAAGTTAATTTATTTCAGTAATTCAATTCAAAAAGTGAAACTCATATATTTTATATAGATGTGTTACACACAGAGTGATAAATTTAAAGCTAGGGTGGATAAAAAATCAATGATTTAAAAAAAAAAAAAATCTGATTTTTTACATTTAAATCGGACTTTAATTTAAATCGATTTTTTTAAATTTTTTTTTAACAAATTTATTTTAATAAAATGCTTTCGGAGTATCTAAAGATAGTTTTCTATTTAGGATACATTAATAATTTAGTTTATTCAACATGAAATAGAGCTTAGTTATGTAGCATGAGACTGTATATTCTGCAATAGTTACATTTTTATTAAACTCATTTAATGAATCCAAGCTCTGCAAGCTGAGATAACATGCACTGCATTGATGCATTCACACAATTTCACAGTAACCCTGAGATAAAACAAAGTTCAAGTATATTCCTTTATCCCATTGTTTTGAAAATCTATGTATGATTGAATTGGTTCTGATATCGCTGTTTTACTAACCTGACAGCTTATTATTCTAAATAGGAAACATTCATTTTGTTTGCAAATATTAAATATTCTAACTACCAGCAAGAAAAAAGACCTTACATTTAAGGAGCACCTGTCATTTCACATCCATCATGGCAGCGCCTGTTATCGGGCATCCACTCACCTGCTGCCGCCATGTCCCTCGCCTTGTTGTGTCACTGCCGCATCACCAGCCGTCCCATTAAAGTGAATAGGAATGTCGGAGTGTCACGGCGGGTCAGAGGAGGAGCAGCTGCGGGACAGAGATGACAGTTGCTCTTTAAAAGTTATGATTTAAATCGAGTTGATTTAATACTCAATACTTGGTCGCGGCCAGTGGTGGCTGGTGCTCAAATGTTTGGGGGGGCGCAAAAAAATAAAAAATACTAAAAAAACCCCCATCAATTGCAGCCTCACTGTGACCATCAAATACAGCCACTGTGCCATCAATTGCAGCCACTGTGCCCCATCAAATGCAGCCACTGTGCCATCAAATGCAGCCACTGTGCTCCATCATATGCAGCTACTGTGCCCCATCATATGCAGTCACTTGTGCCCATCAAATGCAGCCACTGTGCCATCAATTGCAGCCATTGCGCCCATCAAATGCAGCCACTGTGCCCCATTAAATGCAGCAACTGTGCCCCATCATATGCAGCCACTTGCACCCATCATATGCAACCACTGTGCCCCATCATATGTAGCCACTTGCGCCCATCATATGCAGCCACTTGTGCCCCATCAAAAGCAGCCATGGTGCCATCAATTGCAGCCACTGTGCCCCATCATATGCAGCCACTGTGCCATCAATTGCAGCCATTGTGCCCATCATATGCAGCCACTTGTGCCCATCATATGCAGCCATTTGTGCCCATCATATGCAGCAACTTGTGCCCCATCCTATGCAGCCACTTGTGCCCATCTTACGCAGCCATTTGTGCCCATCGCATACAGCCACTTGTGTCCATCGTATGCAGCCACTTGTGCCCATCGTATGCAGCCACTTGTGCCCCATCAAATGCAGCCAGTGTGCCCCATCATATGCAGCCACTGTGCCATCAATTGCATTCACTGTGCCCATCAAATGCAGCCACTTGTGTCCCTTCATATGCAGCCACTTGTACCCCATCATATACAGCCACTTGTGCCCCATCATATGCAGCCAATTTCTTGGTAGAGGGCTGCGTTGACTTTGGACTTGATAAAACACAGCGGACCAACACCAGCAGATGACCTGGCTGCCCAAATCATCACTGACTGTGGAAAGTTTTGCATTCCACTTGGAAATCAAGGTCCCAGAGTCTGGAGAAAGAATTGCGAGGCACAGAATCCAAGTTGCATGAGATCCAGTGTGAAGTTAGTCACATGCAATTTTTGCTTCAATGACTTCCACTTTCTTATTACCCTGTAAATTGTTCTCCCAGGTAGACATCTCTGAATATACAAACTACTTATAGTTATTTGCTAGGCAGGTCTAAATTTTGCCTACAGACAGCCATAGCCCACATTACTGCATCATCTATGACATAATTGTATTCAACACAAAAGGTTAATGTTACATTTTTCTCCCTAAAGACATAATACGAAAATCCATAAGAAATAAAATAAGGATATTTGGCAG
The DNA here is from genome assembly GCF_042186555.1 of Aquarana catesbeiana. Lineage (NCBI taxonomy): Eukaryota > Metazoa > Chordata > Amphibia > Anura > Ranidae > Aquarana > Aquarana catesbeiana. The sequence goes on from NC_133328.1 coordinate 104,559,786, forward strand.
TCTGCCATTGTCTACAGTTTTCCTTCTTTGGTCCTGGCCTCTGTGGGCTTTGCACATATACAGGTAGGGTTACAGGACACAGGATATGAACGGGCACTGCTCCAACAATAATAGGCTGAAACAGGCAGAATTCACTGATGTGCTAAGTACCCTGTATCTGGAGTGTGTTATATTTGGACAGTCTTTGGATGAACTCTACTCATTTGTTATACATGCATATGAAATGTCTAACTTATCCCTCAATGGAATCACAAGCTGTCTCTGTTTTATTAACTAATGTAGTTTGTTACTCAGCCAGTGTAAGATTTTCTATCATGCTCTGAAATATGCTTAAATTTTAATGAATCAAATGTTTGTCTGTATGATACTTTAACCATAATCATACTGGGATGGCGCCAAACTACCTAATGCATTCTAAAAACCTTCTGTGCTGCAGGATCTCCTCAGATCCCCCTCCTACTATGTTTACCTGAGCCCAATCCTCATGTGCACGAGATGCCCCTCCCGTAAAACCATCCTGCAAGTCCCCTTTGTTCCCTTCTCCCCTTTCCTTCACTTCTATGAACAGTGCACGTCAAGTTGGTCTAGGCCTAGCATTGTCGCCATTAAAACACTTTGGCACTACAGTGGTGCCTGTGTTTGGTAAAGCTTTATTACTGCTCACTGCTGCACTTTTGGTGACCTTGCAACTGTTTATGCTGATTTGGACGCCAAGTGTCATCCTATGCCTAGCCATTATCACCCTGCTAAATTGTGCTATTACCATTGTTAACCCACTTCTATGCTTACTTCATTATGAACCTTATCAGGTGACAATATATTAAGTTGTCAGAGGGGCTGAAGTTCTTAAGGGGTTGAGGCAAAGAACAGAGAACCCATCCTATCCAAAGGCTCCTGCGGGGGGATTCACTACATATGTCTTTTCAATGCAACTTCAGCGCTTAATCATAACTCATGAATAAGTGCTAAAGTTGGCGTGAAATGCATTAGCTGGTGTTCTATTTTCCCTCATTTTTGTATTGTGGACTGTCTATGTGGATTATAAAGTTATGAAGGTGATTTTATAAACGACCAATCAGACTTTTCTTCACACCAGTGGCGGCCATCCATTAGGTGCGCAGGGGTGCCGCCCCCCTAATTCATGCTCCCAGACCCCTAATCTACATGCAGGGCGCCGGTTGCATGGATTTCAATGTTTTGTTTTTTTTAAGCACATTAGAGCCTGAGGCTCTAAATTGGCTTCAAAAAAAGGTGGGCTCAGGGCACAGAGCACTGCACTCTGAGCCCACCCAGTTGTGTGACATTAGCAAATTTATATTCGCTAATGTCTCTCTGCTTCTCCTCCAGGCCAATCAGGAAGCGGGTCCTTAGGACTCCCAGCCAATCGGGTCTCGGGACCTACTTCCTGTTCATCCAGGAGGAGAAGCAACGGCCCCAGCTCTTCCCTCATCAGCAAGGTGAAGCGATGAGCAGCATCAGCCTCCTAAGGTAAGGCCACTGATTTCCACCGTCCGTCTCCTGTGGGGGGGGGGGGGGGCACTGATCACCGCCGTCCATCTCCCGTAGGGGGGCTCTGATTGCCGCTGTCTGTCTCCCATGGGGGGGCAGGTTTGTTTGCCGCCCCTCCCTCCCCCCAAAATATTGAGCACCAGCTGCCACTGCTTCACACCATGACTTTTGATACGAACAGGGCCAGCACCCTTTAGTGTGCAGTAGAGGTGGACCAGGTGAAGACTTTCCTTGAGCGGTGTTCCACTCTTTCTAAACTGATTTTCTTACTGGGGGCTTTGTTCTATAAATCACAAACACATTTATGCGAGTAATATACAACAGATTTACCATGTCTCTTCCAGCCAAAAGGGGGAAAGTAAAATTTCAGAGGAGCTTTTGTTTGAATCCCATACAGTGCCTTGAAGTATTCATACCCCTTGAAATTTTGCACATTTTGTCAGATTACAACCAAAAATGTAAATGTATTTTATTGGGATTTTACGTGATAGACCAACACAAAGTGGCACATAATTGTGAAGTGGAAGGAAAATGATAAATGGTTTTCAATTTTTTTTACAAATAAATATCTGTGATCAATGTACAAATTACACCTGCAGGGAAGGGGTTAACACTAGGGGTGATCAAAGGGTTAACTGTGTTCCCTGGGTGTGTTCTAACTGTGTGGGGGGTGGGCTTACTGGGACAACACAGAGATTGCTGTTCCTGATTACTAGGAACAGTCAATCTCAGTGTTGTCCCCTGTCAGAACTGAGATCCACCTTGTTTACATAGGCAGATCTCAGTTTTGCCTCTCTGTGGAGTGATTGCAGTTTGCCGGTGGACATGGAGTATGCTGGACTTGCGCGCGCACCCCCGGAGTGCAGCGGGGACACACGCCCCCACAGTATCTCATGCACGAAACAGCGTACATGTACATAATTTCGTGCAGTCGGGCCGCCCTGCCACAGTATATGTGTGGGGGCGGTCAAGAAGTAGTTAATCTCAGTAAAAAATACAGCTGTTCTGTGAGGCCCTCAGGGGTCTGTTAGAGAACCTTATAGAACAAACAGCATCATGAAGGCCAAGAAACACACCAGACTGGTCAGGAATAAAGTTGTGGAGAAGTTTAAAACAGGGTTAGGTTATAAAAAACTTTAAACATCTCATAGATCACTGTTCAATCCATCATCTGAAAATGGAAAGAGTATGGCACAACTGCAAACCTACCAAAACATGGCCATCCACCTAAACTGACAGGCGGGGGAAGGAGAGTAGTAATCAGAGAAGCAGCCAAGAGACCCATGGTAACTCTGGAGGAGCTGCAGTGATCCACAACTCAGGTGGGAGAATCTGTCCACAGGACAACTATTAGTCCTGCACTCCACAAATCTTGCCTTTAAGGAAGAGTGGCAAGAAGAAAGCCATAAGAAGTCCAATTTGCAGTTTGCGAGAAGCCATTTGGGGGACACAGCAAACATGTGGAAGAAGGTGCTCTGGTAAGATGAGACCAAAATTTAAATTTGTGGCCTAAAAGCAAAACGCTATGTGTGGCAGAAAGCTAACATTGCACATCACCCTGAACACACCATCCCCACCGTGAAACATGGTGGTGGCAGCATCATGTTGTGGGGATGCTCTTCGTCAGCAGGGACAGGGAATCTGGTCGGAGTTGATGGGCAGATGGATGGAGCCAAATACAGGGCAATCTTAAAAGAAAACCTGTTGGAGTCTGCAAAAGACTTTAGACTGGGGCAGAGGTTCACCTTACAGCAGGCCAATGACCCTAAACATACAGCCAGAGCTACAATGGAATGGTTTAGATCAAAGCATATTTATGTGTTTGAATGGCCCAGTCAAAGCCCAGACATAAATCCAATTGAGAATCTGTGGCAAAACTTGAAAATTGCTGTTCACAGACGCTCTCCATCCAATCTGACAGAGCTTGAGCTATTTTGCAAAAAAGAATAGACAAAAATTTCACTCAGCTGTAATTGCAGTGAAAGGTGGTTCTACAAAGTACTGACTCAGGGGGGCTGAATACAAATGCACCCCACACTTTTCACATATTTATTTGTAAAAAAATTAGGAAAACCATTTATCATTTTCCTTCCACTTCACAATTATGTGCCACTTTGTGTTGGTCTATCACATAAAATCCCAACAAAATACATTTACGTTTTTGGTTGTAACATGATAAAATGTGGAAAATGTCAAGGGGTGTGAATACTTTTTCAAGGCACTGTATAAATCATATACAATTATGGAAATCCCACAGCAAAAACTGGAAGAACAAAAGGAAGCAGTGGATAAAAACCCTTTCCTGTAGAGAATTCCTTAATTAACCACTTGACGACCGCCTCACGCCGATGTACGTCGGCAAGGTGGCACGGACAGGCAAAATCACGTACATATACGTGATTTGCCTTCCGCGGGTGGGGGGTCCGATCAGTCCCCCCCCCCCGGTGCCCGAGGCGGTCGCCATTTGTTCCCGGGCGATGAGAGGTCAGGGGGAGGCCATCCATTGTTGGCCACCCCCTCCCGATCGCTCCCGGCAAATGAAAATGCTTCCTTTCCCTCTGTAATGTAAACAGAGGGAAAGAAAGTGATGTCATCCCTCCTCGAGCCAGTCTTTTTGATCCGGCGCCGAGGAGAGAAGACATCAAGTAAGTCTGCACAACACTACACTAACAGTAGAACACGCCAGGCACACTTGTCACCCCCCATCACCCCCCCGATCACCCCCCCATCACCCCCCTGTACCTCCTGTCACTCTGACACCAATAGCATTTTTTTTTTTTTTTGCATTGGTGTCAGTTTGTGTCAGTTACAAGTGTTAGGGCAGTTAGGTTAGCCCCCTTTAGGTCTGGGGTACCCCCCCTTGGGTCCAGGGTACCCCCCTAACCCCCCCTAATAAAGGTTAACCCCTTGATTACCCCCCGTCACCAGTGTCACTAAGCGATCGTTTTTCTGATCGCTGTATTAGTGACACAGGTGACGCTAGTTAGGGAGGTAAGTATATAGGTTCGCTGTCAGTGTTTTATAGCGACAGGGACCCCCATATACTACCTGCTAAAGGTTTTAACCCCCTGATTGCCCCCTAGTTAACCCTTTCACCAGCGATCACCGTTTAAGTGTTACGGGTGACGCTGGTTAGCTAGTTTGTTTTTTGTAGTTTATTATAGTTTATTACAGTTTATTATAGTTTTAGGGCACCCGCCGTTTATTACCTTATAAAGGTTTAACCCCCTAATTGCCCGGCGGTGATATAAATTACATTTTTAGGGTCATCTAAGGTCTGCGTCGCCCCAGGCAGCGTCAGGTTAGCGCCAGTACCGCTAACACCCACGCACGCAGCATACACCTCCCTTAGTGCTATAGTATCTGAGCGGATCGATATCTGATCCGATCAGATCTATACTCCCCAGCAGTTTAGGGTTCCCTGAAACGCAGTGTTAGCGGGATCAGCCCAGATACCTGCTAGCACCTGCGTTTTGCCCCTCGGCCCAGCCCTGCCCAGCCCACCCAAGTGCAGTATCAATCGATAACTGACACTTACAAAACACTAAGCACACATAACTGCAGCGTTCGCAGAGTCAGGCCTGATCCCTGCGATCGCTAACAGTTTTTTGGTAGCGTTTTGATACAGTCGCTGACAGTCAGGAGCTTTTTTGCCTGTGAGTCTCACTAGTGTACCCCTAAATTTAGAGGCCAAAATGGCAAATCGAAGGTACACTAGTGAAGAGGCCTACACGTTTCTGAGTATGACAGATAGTGAAGAGGAAGTCACTCATCTGTCAAGTTCAGGCTCAGAATACGAACCTGTAGAGGACTCCATGACAGATAGCTCTGACGACAGAGTTGTGGTCCCTGCTAGAGTCAGGCGTACCAGACCCCAATCTTCTTCTGTCCTTGAAGTGCAAGAACCGCAGGGCTCTCGTATGAAGCAGAGAAGTACTAGCGCCGCTATTCCTTCTGGTGAACTGGCAAGCACCAGTGGCCTAGTACACCCTGGTCGTACATCCAGCACTGCAGTAACACTTGGTGACGTGGCGAGTCCCGTAAGTGCAGTTCAAGCTGGTGAGGTGGCAAGCACTAGTAGTGTCCCGCTGCCACCAAGAAGACAAAGACAGGCCCGTCGTGCCCATAGTGCCCTTCCTGCTGCATTGGCCAATCCGAATTGGGAATCCACCACTTCTGCAGCACCCGTACTTCCCCCATTCACTGGCCAACCCGGAATTCAGGTGGAAACAGTTGACTTTACGCCACTGGATTTTTATTCGCTGTTTTTCACCGAAGATCTCTATAGATCTATTGTGGACCAAAGCAATCTATACGCTGGTCAACACATCGCCGCTAATCCCCAGTCCTCCCTTGCCAGAGATTGGAGACCAATTACGGTCTCCGAATTTAAGACCTTTCTGGGCCTTTCCCTCCTCATGGGGTTGAATAAAAAGAGTAAGTTGCAGTCATATTGGTTCACTGACCCAATTTACCATTCGCCCTTGTTCTCTGCCTCCATGGCCAGGGCACGGTACGAGCAGATTTTGCGGTTCATGCACTTCAACGACAATGAACTCTGTCGTCCTCGTGGAAACCCTGCATACGATCGGCTCTACAAAATTCGGCCCCTCGTAAACCACTTCAACCAACGTTTTGCAGACTTGTTTACCCCCCATCAAGTTGTCTGCGTTGATGAGTCCCTGATTACATTTTCTGGCCGCTTGTCATTCAAACAGTACCTTCCCAGCAAGCGTGCCAGATACGGGGTCAAGATGTATAAGCTCTGTGACAGGGCCACAGGCTATACATATAGTTTTATGGTTTACGAGGGCAAAGATAGTCACGTAGAGCCGACAAACTGCCCTGACTACATAGGAAGCGCTGGCAAGATAGTGTGGGACTTGGTGTCACCCTTATTCGGAAAGGGGTACCACTTGTACGTGGACAATTATTATACGAGCGTGCCACTTTTTAGTCACTTGTTTGATCAGCAGATTGGAGCATGTGGCACCGTGCGACCTAATCGCCGGGGCTTTCCCCAGCGGCTTGTAGAATCCCGTCTTAGGCTGGGGGAGAGAGCCTGCTTGAAGTATAATAATTTGCTCGCTATGAAGTGGAGGGATAAGAAGAATGTTTTCGTTCTCACCTCCCTTCATGCAGACACGATGACCTAAATTCCTACGGCGACTGGTGTTGTGGAGAAACCCCTCTGTGTCCACGAATACAACCTTAATATGGGAGGGGTGGACCTCAACGACCAGTTGTTGGCGCCGTACCTAGTTGCCCGTAAGGCCAGACGCTGGTACAAAAAAGTGTCTGTTTATTTATTTCAATTGGCTTTGCTGAACGCTCATGTGCTATACAGAGCTTCAGGACGGACTGGATCCTTCCTTAAATTCCAGGAAGAGATCGTCAGAGCCCTTCTGTTTCCAGACGGTGCTCTACCTCACCTTCCCCAACCAAATTCAGTAAGCCGGCTGCATGAGAGGCATTTTCTTTATGCCATCCCGAGTACCCCTACCCAACGAGCCCCCCAAAAAAGATGTCGTGTCTGCAGCAAGCGCGGATTTAGGCGTGACACACGGTCTTATTGTCCCTCCTGTCCTGGCAATCCTGGTCTTTGCATGGGTGAATGCTTTGAACGCTACCATACACTAGTTGAGTATTAGCGTAGGGTTCAGCACTGCACAGACTAGGTACACTAACACAGGGTCTCCCAAGATGCCATTGCATTTTGAGAGACCCAAACCTGGAACCAGTTACAAAAGTTAAAAGTTACTAAAAAAAAGTGTAAAAAAAATAAAAACACAAAAAAATATATAAAATAAAAAAACCAAAAATAGTTGTTGTTGTTTTATTATTCTCTCTCTCTCTATTCTCTCTCTATTGTTCTGCTCTTTTTTACTCTATTCTATTCTGCAATGTTTTATTGTTATTATGTTTTACCACGTTTGCTTTTCCGATTTTTTTATACTTTACTGTTTACTGTGTTTTGTTGGTAACCATTTTATTGTTTTCAGGTACGCCATTCAGTTGCAGCGCGGATTTATTTATCTTGACAGCAACAGAGTTTGCTCCCACGATATATAAAGCCATGACTCCAGCGCTGTCGGAGGTGATTTCACCACCACAGTTACATACTTCAGCATATATGCCGAAGCGTGGGGGCAGCAGTGGATGGAGGAGCAATTTGCTCCTGCCTTTTGCGGGAGGATGCCCCCATGCTTCGGCATATATATATTTTAGGCACAGGTTGCAATAAATGTTTTATTGTTTACTATGTTTTTTTTTTTTGTATTTGCTTTGCAGGTATGGTAAGTCTTACTGTTATACTGTAATGTTACTTTGTTTTATTGTTAACCATCATTTGCTTAGCAGGTACGCCATTCAGTTGCAGCGCGGATTTATTTATCTTGACAGCAACAGCGTTTGCTCCCACGATATATAAAGCCGTGACTCCAGCGCTGTCGGAGGTGATTTCACCACCACAGTTACATACTTCAGCATATATGCCGAAGCGTGGGGGCAGCAGTGGGTGGAGGAGCAATTTGCTCCTGCCTTTTGCGGGAGGATGCCCCCATGCTTCGGCATATATATATTTTAGGCACAGGTTGCGTTAAATGTTTTATTTTTTACTATGTTTTTTTTTTGTATTGCTTAGCAAGTACGCCATTCAGTTGCAGCGCGGATTTATTTATCTTGACAGCAACAGCGTTTGCTCCCACGATATATAAAGCCGTGACTCCAGCGCTGTCGGAGGTGATTTCACCACCACAGTTACATACTTCAGCATATATGCCGAAGCGTGGGGGCAGCAGTGGGTGGAGGAGCAATTTGCTCCTGCCTTTTGCGGGAGGATGCCCCCATGCTTCGGCATATATATATTTTAGGCACAGGTTGCGTTAAATGTTTTGTTTTTTACTATGTTTTTTTTTTGTATTGCTTAGCAGGTACGCCATTCAGTTGCAGCGCGGATTTATTTATCTTGACAGCAACAGCGTTTGCTCCCACGATATATAAAGCCGTGACTCCAGCGCTGTCGGAGGTGATTTCACCACCACAGTTACATACTTCAGCATATATGCCGAAGTGTCGGATGGCAGCAGTGGGTGGAGGAGCAATTTGCTCCTGCCTTTTGCGGGAGGATGCCCCCATGCTTCGGCATATATAAATGGTGCATGTATGCCCATCATTAGAAGTGGGTAATGAAGGGAGGTATTCTAATGGTGGGCATACCCAGCGAAAAAATATCTTTTTTTCGTTCAGCCCACAGGCTGCATGAAAAAAAAGTTTACAATATATGCCCAACAAGGACCAGCAACATACTGGTATGTTGCTGGACTTTGAGTGGTTATACCAGAATGATGCCTGCAGGTTTAGGTATCATCTTGGTATCATTCTTTTCAGCCAGCGGTCGGCTTTCATGTAAAAGCAACCCTAGCGGCTAATTAGCCTCTAGACTGCTTTTGCAAGCAGTGGGAGGGAATGCCCCCCCCCCACCGTCTTCTATGTTTTTCTCTGGCTCTCCTGTCCCAACAGGGAACCTGAAAATGCAGCCGGTGATTCAGCCAGCTAACCATAGAGCTGATCAGAGACCAGAATGGCTCCAAACATCTCTATGGCCTAAGAAACAGGAAGCTACGAGCATTTCATGACTTAGATTTCGCCGAATGTAAACAGCGCCATTGGGAAATTGGGAAAGCATTTTATCACACCGATCTTGGTGTGGTCAGATGCTTTGAGGGCAGAGGAGAGATCTAGGGTCTAATAGAGCCCAATTTTTTAAAAAAAGAGTACCTGTCACTACCTATTGCTATCATAGGGGATATTTACATTCCCTGAGATAACAATAAAATTAATAAAAAAAAAATAAAAATGAAAGGAATAGTTTAAAAATAAGATAAAAAAGCAAAAAAATAATAAAGAAAAAAAAAAAAAAGCACCCCTGTCCCCCCCTGCTCTCGCGCAAAGGCAAACGCAAGCGTCGGTCTGGCGTCAAATGTAAACAGCAATTGCACCATGCATGTGAGGTATCACCGCGAAGGACAGAACGAGGGCAGTAATTTTAGCAGTAGACCTCCTCTGTAAATCTAAAGTGGTAACCTGTAAAGGCTTTTAAAGGCTTTTAAAAATGTATTTATTTTGTCGCCGCTGCACGTTTGTGCGCAATTTTAAAGCATGTCATGTTTGGTATCCTTGTACTCGGCCTAAGATCATCTTTTTTATTTCATCAAACATTTGGGCAATACAGTGTGTTTTAGTGCATTAAAATTTAAAAAAGTGTGTTTTTTCCCCAAAAAATGCGTTTGAAAAATCGCTGCGCAAATACTGTGTGGAAAAAAAATATGAAACACCCACCATTTCAATCTGTAGGGCATTTGCTTTAAAAAAATATATAATGTTTGGGGGTTCAAAGTAATTTTCTTGCAAAAAAAAATAATTTTTTCATGTAATCAAAAAGTGTCAGAAAGGGCTTTGTCTTCAAGTGGTTAGAAGAGTGGGTGATGTGTGACATAAGCTTCTAAATGTTGTGCATAAAATGCCAGGACAGTTCAAACCCCCCCCCCAAATGACCCCATTTTGGAAAGTAGACACCCCAAGCTATTTGCTGAGAGGCATGTCGAGTCCATGGAATATTTTATATTGTGACACAAGTTGCGGGAAAGAGACAAATTTTTTTTTTTTTTTTTTTGCACAAAGTTGTCACTAAATGATATATTGCTCAAACATGCCATGGGAATATGTGAAATTACACCCCAAAATACATTCTGTTGCTTCTCCTGAGTACGGGGATACCACATGTGTGGGACTTTTTGGGAGCCTAGCCGCGCACGGGACCCCGAAAACCAAGCACCGCCTTCAGGCTTTCTAAGGGCGTAAATTTTTGATTTCACTCTTCACTGCCTAGCACAGTTTCGGAGGCCATGGAATGCCCAGATGGCACAACCCCCCCCAAATGACCCCATTTTGGAAAATAGACACCCCAAGCTATTTGCTGAGAGGTATAGTGAGTATTTTGCAGACCTCACTTTTTGTCACAAACTTTTGAAAATTGAAAAAAGAAAAAAAAAATACATTTTTCTTGTCTTTCTTCATTTTCAAAAACAAATGAGAGCTGCAAAATACTCACCATGCCTCTCAGCAAATAGCTTGGGGTGTCTACTTTCCAAAATGGGGTCATTTGGGGGGGTTTTGTGCCATCTTGGCATTTTATGGCCTTCAAAACTGTGATAGGTAGTGAGGAGTGAAATCACAACTTAACGCCCTTAGAAATCCTGAAGCCGGTGCTTGGTTTTCGGGGCCCCGTACGCGGCTAGGCTCCCAAAAAGTCCTAAACATGTGGTATCCCCGTACTCAGGAGAAGCAGCAGAATGTATTTTGGGGTGTAATTCCACATATGCCCATGGCATGTTTGAGCAGTATATCATTTAGTGACAACTTTGTGCAAAAAAAAAAAAATTGTCACTTTCCCGCAACTTGTGTCAAAAAATAAAATATTCCATGGACTCAACATGCCTCTCAGCAAATAGCTTGGGGTGTCTACTTTCCAAAATGGGGTCATTTGGGGGGGTTTTGTGCCATCTTGGCATTTTATGGCCTTCAAAACTGTGATAGGTAGTGAGGAGTGAAATCAAAAATTTATGCCCTTAGAAATCCTGAAGGCGGTGCTTGGTTTTCGGGGCCCCGTACGCGGCTAGGCTCCCAAAAAGTCCTAAACATGTGGTATCCCCGTACTCAGGAGAAGCAGCAGAATGTATTTTGGGGTGTAATTCCACATATGCCCATGGCATGTTTGAGCAGTATATCATTTAGTGACAACTTTGTGCAAAAAAAAAAAAGTGTTACTTTCCCGCAACTTGTGTCAAAATATAAAATATTCCATGGACTCAACATGCCTCTCAGCAAATAGTTTGGGGTGTCTACTTTCCAAAATGGGGTCATTTGGGGGGGGTTTGTGCCATCTTGGCATTTTATGGCCTTCAAAACTGTGATAGGTAGTGAGGAGGGAAATCACAACATTACGCCCTTAGAAATCCTGAAGGCGGTGCTTGGTTTTCGGGGCCCCGTATGCGGCTAGGCTCCCAAGAAGTCCCACACATGTGGTATCCCCATACTCAGGAGAAGCAGCTAAATGTATTTTGGGGTGCAATTCCACATATGCCCATGGCCTGTGTGAGAAATATATCATTTAGTGACAACTTTGTGCAAAAAAAAAAAAAATTGGCACTTTCCCGCAACTTGTTTCAAAAAATAAAGTATTCTATGGACTCAACATGCCTCTCAGCAAATAGCTTGGGGTGTCTACTTTCCAAAATGGGGTCATTTGGGGGGGTTCTGTGCCATCTGGGCATTTTATGGCCTTCAAAACTGTGATAGGTAGTGAGGAGTGAAATCAAAAATTTATGCCCTTAGAAATCCTGAAGGCGGTGATTGGTTTTCGGGGTCCCGTACGCGGCTAGGCTCCCAAAAAGTCCCACACATGTGGTATCCCCGTACTCAGGAGAAGCAGCTGAATGTATTTTGGGGTGCAATTCCACATAGGCCCATGGCCTGTGTGAGCAATATATCATTTAAAAATAAATATTCAATGGGCTCAACATGCCTCTCAGCAATTTCCTTGGGGTGTCTATTTTCCAAAATGGGGTCATTTGGGGGGGGGGGTTTGTACTGCCCTGCCATTTTAGCACCTCAAGCAATGACATAGGCAGTCATAAACTAAAAGCTGTGTAAATTCCAGAAAATGTACCCTAGTTTGTAGACGCTATAACTTTTGCGCAAACCAATAAATATACGCTTATTGACATTTTTTTTAGCAAAGACATGTGGCCGAATACATTTTGGCCTAAATGTATGACTAAAGTTGAGTTTATTGGATTTATTTTATAACAAAAAGTAGAAAATATCATTTTTTTTCAAAATTTTCGGTCTTTTTCCGTTTATAGCGCAAAAAATAAAAACCGCAGAGGTGATCAAATACCATCAAAAGAAAGCTCTATTTGTGGGAAGAAAAGGACGCAAATTTCGTTTGGGTACAGCATTGCATGACCGCGCAATTAGCAGTTAAAGCAACGCAGTGCCAAATTGGAAAAAGACCTCTGGTCCTTAGGCAGCATAATGGTCCGGGGCTCAAGTGGTTAAGAGTGAATTTTATGATAGAAAACCATCAGAACCTTTTGATTTATAATTGCTTTTAAAAAATCATTGCAGTCAAAACAGTATTAAACCTGGTGTTCCTGGGGTAAGTCTGTTATTTTTTAACTACCTTTATCAGGCCAGTCTATCCAGCAAAAGTGGCAGTTAGAGGGATGAGACAAACAATTTAACATTTTAACATTTGAAGGGGTGCTTGAAACAGATAAAACTTTTATCCTAAAAAAAATAAAAAAATATTGTTAGTCAAGTCCATCTAAATCTGCTAGTACTGTATATCTAACAGTATTCCCTGTGCACACAACACATTTCCTCATTTCCTAGTTTTGCCTTCTCCCACCATTGGCTTTTCTTGCCAGGCACAGGTCTGAACAGTGAGTAGATACTTATACAATGCGGGCAGCTGTCACTAACTATGGGTCCCACTGTGATGTTAGTCTAAATGGGGATTATCTCCATTCTGGGTCACAAAATGCACACTGGACGTTAAAATAACGTTATAAAAACGCCAGTAGCTTTGCACTGAGTTTTTCAAAGTTTTTAAATGTTTTTGCAATAGCGGTTTTTAGCATTTATTATCGTTTTTTAGCGTTTTTCCACGTTAGCATTTTTTTTTTCAATTGATCAACAACGTGAAAAACCCTGGGGAGCCACATATTTGAGCGTTTATTGGCGTTTATCAGCATTTTTTGATGTTAGAGCATTTTTACAGCTGAAAAACTCCTCTCAGAACCCACTAGTTTTGGGTTTTTTGATATGTGTACTGGCCGTGGACAAAATGCCCTGCTGCACCACAGCTCAGTCTTTTCCTGTTTGCACTGGTTGATCTTCATATTACTGTTGTTAAATAAGGTGCAGGGGTTCATTAATAACATTGCAACATCACAGAAGTGAAGGGGCCCTGGTTCTGTTCTAATATACTGCCAAATACTCAGAAAATCCCAAGCTCATAGCATGTCTTCATAACGGGGCAAAATGACGAATAGAACCGTGTGCTGCTTTTCTCACTAAATAATGTCTGGCATTTTCAAACATTCTTTCACCTATACACTTCTGTGTTTTCTTAACACTATTGTCACTTATAGTGTGCTGCTTGTCATGTACGCTCAACATGGCAAATTACAGAATGTCTAGGCGTGAGGTTGCTTTTCCATAAACATATGTCATTTATGTAGCACACCCCTCATAGAAGCTGCAGATGACAAGGTTCCCCACTACAGCACAGCCAAGCACACAGCATCTTCCACTTGGATCCAGCCACAGAAACCAGTCCTTGAGCTTTGTTTTCCTGTTTTATTAGGGGTTAACATAGATGGGGATAGGAGTTTATGGGATGCTCACGTGGCTGTAACAAGAAGAAAAACAGGAACAACTTCCCACTTACAGCTCTACTTCTGCAAAAAATGCTAGCCCATCGGGCCACCTCTTCACCAGCCCACCTGGCTGACTCTTCAGCAGCCCACCTGGTTGACTCTCTGGAGATCTCCCAGGGCAAGGCCAAGGACTTAAGCACATCACTGTCTTCAAGAGAGACTTCCTACATGTGGCAGTCTCCCCCTTGTCAGTACCTGCAGCATACTGAATTTCTCACTCTGTCCTCCTGCTCCCACTGCCTCTCAGGAAAGCCTCCATCCAGCTTCTCTTGTAGTAGGATCCTTCCAGGCCAGCACCCGAGCCCTGGCATGACACAGAGCACCCTCCCTCCAGACTAGGGGGTTCGTGTCAAGGGCCTCCGACAGCTGCCTCCAGCTTCTACCCGACCTCCCTGCTGGAATGACCCATATCTACTGTATGTGATTTTCTCAGTCCCCGCCAGCACACTCCTGGGGATTGGTTGAGGCCCCATAAATATTCAAGGCAGCTTCTCCTCACCTCCACCCACTAGTTGCAGAACATTCTCCAATGTTCTGGAAACAAGAGGCGGCACCATAGAGCTGCCATAATGAGTCATCCAGCCCTGAACTCTAATAACCCTAACCCAAATAAATCTCACAGTGTTTAAAACATGAGTCAGAGTTAGATTTTTCTACACTACACTACTAATAGCACTGACGAAAGGGTGCTACACTTACATTGTAACTTGTCCAAAAAATATATAGTTAAATGTATTGTATTAAAGTGTTTTGTGTGTTTTTAATTATGTGTTTATGTTTAAAGTGTATGCAAAACCAAAGCATTTTTTGTTGTTTTGAACAGAGTAGGAAATAGTTAGGGCTCCTTTTAGTGTATGTGGTGTATGTGTCCCAATAAGATTTTGCTTCACTTCCTGTCCCAGAGACACAAGAAGAAATTAGAGTGAATCTTTCCGAATATCTTGAATAATATATTGAATATGCTTTCAAATGTTGCTGTTACTGAACATAACAAATACGAATTTATCCAAAGTTACGAATTATCCCAAATAACAATTGCTGCATCTAAGTGAATGGAACGCAATTAATTAAATTGGAGTTCCACCCTAATTTGTATGCACGCTGCATGTGTTGCTGATCGCTCCTCCATTTCTTTTTGAATAATGTCATTTTTTTTTCTTTTTAAATATATAGTACCTTTTTTGCTAAAAATGCTCCACTTCCATCCAAACCTTGCCGCGGTGAGGTACGTCATATCCTTATTCGCATTGGCTCCTGGGATACCAGTGTAATCATTCCCAGGAGTCAATGGGCATCCTCTGCGGCTAGCATTGCGTTATTTCCAAACTGGAAATGACGCAATGCTAGACCTCATCAATATGGCCGTGGTAAAGTCACACTGAACATGCGCAAGTTCGGGAGATGCTTGCTGGGTAGCCAGTAGCACCTTATCCCAAAAGAGACTCCTAGTGGGCTTCAGATGCCCACACTCAGGATGGACACTTGTTGGATCAGGAGGGTACAGTGAGTACCAATACTTTTAATAACACAGAAAACGTTTTCAGATGTAGCATATGTCGATTTTGAAAACATAATTGACGACTATCACAGGGTTGATTAAAAAAAAAAAAGGCTGGAACTCCGCTTTAATAATACTAAATAATAATAATAATAAAATTATTATTGTTATTATTATTTGTTAGATGCAGCATTTGTTATTTCGGAAAACTCTGAGCAGGGGAGAAGCCTTGGTCGGCACCTGAAAGGGTGCACATCTCAGGAATTTCGAATTTCCGAATTTTGAATTTCCGCATTCTGAATTTTTGAATTTCGGAAATTTGGAAATTCAAAATTTGAGAATCCGAAAATTCCAAAATCTGAAAAAAAATAAAGAAAATCAGTAAAATTCAAAATAATAACTAGCTATTAAATTATAGGTATTGGAATTTCCTTTCAAATTTGGCTGTTTGTGAACGTAACGAGTACAAATTTATCCGAAGTTACGAATTATCTGAAATAACGAATGCCGTATCTAAACGAATGGAATGTAACAATCTAATAATAATAAATAACAATAATAATAATAAAACCTTTTTATTATTATTATTAAATTTGAGGGTTAATAATGTGCTAAATATCAATCTTCTAATACTGCACAGTGCCCCAACGAACTAATATATAAATAGTGAAATAACATATAAATTCAATAAAAATTCTTCACCATAAAATGTAAATAACAAATACTTCCAACATACTGCCTGGTGTGACTGGTGAGATAAACACCAAATGATATAAATGATTCCACAGTCCAATAACCAAATAACAAAATAACAAAATTCAAGTCTTTGCTAATTAATTCATATATGCTGAATTATTTTCAAGCCTCAATGTGTGACTGCAGTGACAGAAGGTCAAATCAGAGTCTTTGCTGCTTTTTCACATATGCTGTATTGAATACGAGCCTCGCTGGGTTCCCGCAGCTAATACTCAGCTTAGGCCATGGTTTTTAACTTGTTTTTTTTTTTTTTTAATCCTAGTTTTATTCTAATACTCAGCTTAGGCCATGGTTTTTAACCTGTGTTTTTTTTTGTTTTAAAATGTTTTTTAATGAAAAGGTTTTATATGTTATTAAGATTGTATCTTGTATATATTGCATTGCCATTCTAATCAGGTACAGAATGCATATAATGACATGATGATGCATTGAACTCCCGTGTCACTACCGGCATGCACACTATGCTATAAATACTAAGCAAGTCCGTCACATGGTCACCCTTGAAAAAGTCACGTGTCTAGTGACGCAACGCATCGGGCGGAGCCAGTGACGTCACCCACAGTGCTTTATGTGTACTTTCGGCGTATGAGGAGTATCGATTTGTATGCAACTGACCACATTTATATGCGATCTTATATGCCAGAGGGTGGGTACTGAGAGAGGAGATCCTGGCAGAGGGAGGAGGTGGGAAGGCGCGGCTGGGGGGTTTGATTGACAGGAAGGGGCGGAGCTTGGTGTTTGGTTGACAGGAAGGGGTGGAGCTTGGTGTTTGATTAACAGGAAGGGGTGGGGTGTGTGAGGGACAGAGGTAGAAGAGGGGCGTACAGGCAGAGGGGACATCCATGGGGGTCCCAGTGATAGGATTGGATATCCTCCTGTAATTTATAGATTTGAAGTTCCTTTTCTGGCACTTTTTGTTTACAAGTAAAAATCTGTATTTTTGCTAGAAAATTACTTAGAACCCCCAAACATTATATATATATATATATATATATATATATATATATATATATATATATACACTTCTTCCAATTTTTCCGATTTTCGGTTGGCCAGTTTCTGATGAACTGACTGACATTTGAGTGGCCACAGAATACATTTCACATTATAATATTAGCATTGTAATAACAATATAAACAATAGCGATTTTTGATAATCCAATAAAGAAGGGGTCTCCTATGGGCGGGATAGTGGGAGGGGGAGGAATAGTGCCCCATCATTGGTATCAGTGGGAGGAATAGTGCCCCATCATTGGTGTTAGTGTGGGAAATATTGCCCCATCATTGGTGTCAGTGGGAGGAATAGTGCCCCATCATTGGTGTCAGTGTGGGAAATATTGCCCCATCATTGGTGTCAGAGGGAGCAATAGTGCCCCATCATTGGTGTCAGCGGGAGGAATAGTGCCCCATCATTGGTATCGGTGGGAGGAATAGTGCCCCATCATTGGTATCAGTGGGAGGAATAGTGCCCCATCATTGGTATCAGTGGGAGGAATAGTGCCCCCATCATTGGTATCAGTGGGAGCAATAGTGCCCCATCATTGGTATCAGTCGGAGGAATAGTGTCCCATCATTGGTATCGGTGAGAGGAATAGTGCCCCATCATTGGTATCGGTGGGAGCAATAGTGCCCCATCATTGGTATCAGTCGGAGGAATAATGCCACATCATTGGTATCGGTGGGAGGAATAGTGCCCCATCATTGGTATCAGTGAGAGGAATAGTGCCACATCATTGGTATCAGTGGGAGGAATAGTGCCACATCATTGGTATCAGTCGGAGGAATAGTGCCCCATCATTGGTATCGGTGGGAGGAATAGTGCCCCATCATTGGTGTCAGTGGACGAATAGTGCCCCATCATTGGTATCAGTGGGAGGAATAGTGCCCCATCATTGGTATCAGTGGGAGGAATAGTGCCCCATCATTACTGTACCAATGACACTGGCTGGGAAGGAGTGAACATCTTGGGGTTATAAATCAGTTAAAGCGGAGTTCCAGCCTGGGGGTGAAAAAAAAATTAAAGTCAGCAGCTACAAATAATATAAGGACACTTACCTGTCCAGGGAGCCCACGATGTCGGCACCCGAAGCCGACCCGTCCATCGGCTCCGGGTGGAGGCGCCGGCATCCTCTCTAAGGGAAACAGGAAGTGAAGCCTTGTGGCTTCACAGCCTATTTCCTACTGCGCATGCGTGAGTCGCACTGTGCCTTCTGAGTTCTGAATGGTCCCTGCTGTCCTCTGGGACCTGTGTGTATCTCCCAGAAGGCAGAGGGGGGAAAGGAGGAGGGGCCGCAAATGTCGTGGGTCGCCATGGTGCCTTTACACAGAAGTGGGAGCGGATACCTGTTTTTGACAGGTATCCACTCCCCCCTCCCCCGAAAGTTGCCAAATGTGACACTGGAGTGTGGGGGGGGGACAGATAAGCGGAGCTTCCATATTTGGGTGAAACTTCGCTTTAACTGTGTGCCTAACAAGTGTAAAGTGTGTGTATTGTGCTGCTTTTCACTGCAGATCGGTTTGTTTCTTTTCCCCGCTTTGCAGGGAAAAGAAACAAAGCGATCATTCCCTCTGTTCAGAGCCCTGTGTTGTTTGTCAACACAGGGCTCTGGGCCGTGATTGGACACAGCCGATCAGCAGGTTCCGGCCTTGAATCATTGGCCGGGATTTGCCGACAATCTCCCACTGTGTCAAATAACTGGGATGCGGGCAGGCCCGCACACGCTCCCCCACCCCTGGAAAATGCTTCCTACGTACGGGTACGTTATCGTGAATGCGGGGATATCAGGGATAGGGATATCCTGGACGAAAACCTTCTCCAGAGTGCTCAGGACCTCAGACCAACAAGACAATGACCCTTAGCACACAGCTGATATAACGAAGGAGTGGCTTCACAACAACCCCGTGACTGTTCTGGAATGGCCCAGCCAGAGCCCTGACTTCAACCCAATTGAGCATCTCTGGAGAGACCTAAAAATGGCTGTCCACCAACGTTTACCATCCAACCTCACAGAACTGGAGAGGATCTGCAAGGAGGAATGGCAGAGGATCCCCAAATCCAGGTGTGAAAAACTTGTTGCATCTTTCCCAAAAAGACTTATGGCTGTATTAGATCAAAAGGGGCTTCTACTAAATACTGAGCAAAGGATCTGAATACTTAGGACCATGTGATAGTTTAGTTTTTCTTTTTTAATAAATCTGCAAAAATGTCAACAATTCTGTGTTTTTCTGTCAATATGGGGTGCTGTGTGTACAATATGGGGTGCTGTGTGTACAATATGGGGTGCTGTGTGTACAATATGGGGTGCTGTGTGTACATTAATGAGGAAAGAAATGAACTTAAATGATTTTAGCAAATGGCTGCAATATAACAAAGAGTGAAAAATGTAAGGGGGTCTGAATATTTTCCGTCCCCACTGTATATATATATATATACACACATACATGATTCAGCAGTAAATTTACTACAGGGCAGTCATGAACTGCTTAAAAAAAAAAACAAATCCTTAGCATGGTGGAGAAAGGGGTAGAGACAAGCGAAGGCAAAAGATAAGTAAGTTCAACTTCACCTTTAATATGGATTCAAAATATTTTTTACAGAAGAAGCCTTTCATGAAGCAGGAATATAGTTTTGTTAGTAGATACTTTTTCTCTACATCTCATCTGAGGACTCATCTCGCTCCTGAAGGACCTTTAATCTTCCCTCTAGTAGGATGGCCCTTTGTTTGAGGCTTTTATGAGCAGAACTGTATTCCCGGAGCAAACGAGCAAAGCGAGTGTTTAGGATGTCCACATTGGATTCCAGAACCTCCAGTTTTTCTTCAGGAGATTTACCTTCCATCACATTTTTCTCCTTCGTCTCATCAAGCAGGCCTTCCTTGGTCAGTATTTCTCTTCCTCTCTCTTCCAAGATCTTCTTGGCATCTGGATACTCTACTAAAGCTTCCATCAGGTCATCCTTCGAAAGGCAGAAAAGGTCCGAGTACCCAAGGCTCCGAATACTGGCCGTCCTTCGATTTCCCATCTTACTCCCTTTGATGTTGAGGATACTAATCTCACCGAAACAACTCCCTGAAGTGAGAATAGCGTACTGAGTAATTCCATCCTCTCCGACAACAGCAAGCTTCCCCTCCTTGATGATGTACATCTCTCTACCGATGTCCCCTTTACGGCAGATGTAATCGCCGGGGCTGAAAACTTGAGGATGGAGTTTTAGAACCAACTCAACCAAGAGACCGGCTTCACAGTTCTGGAAGATCCGAACCTGGGACATAAGCATAAGGGTGTCAATCAGAGATGCTAATGAATCAGAAACTTAAAGCAGAACTCCAGGTATGGATTTTGTTGCATAGTTACATTGGTCCAGCTTGGCCCAATGTAAGTATACATATTCCATACCTTTGGGATCCCTGTGGAGGCCTTAAATCTCTGTAGCAGTCACAGCCACTACAATGATTGCCAGTGGCGTCGCTAGGGGGTGGCTTTTGGGGCTATAGCCCCGAATCTGGGGTCCATAGCCCTGAGTCTCTGCAGGGGTCCCCAAGGGATGGGGAGGCTCTCTGGGGACCCTGATGTTAGTGGGGGGCTCTCTGGGGACCCTGATGCAAGGGGGAGGCTCTCTGGGGACCCTGATGTAAGGGGGGGGCTCTCTGGGGACCCTAATGTAAGTGGGGCTCTCTGGGAACCCTGATGTAAGTGGGGGGCTCTCTGGGGACCCTGATGCAAGGTGGAGGCTCTCTGGGGACTCTGATGTAAGGAGGAGGCTCTTTGGGGACCCTGATGTAAGGAGGAGGCTCTCTGGGGACCCTGATGTGAGGGTGGCTCTCTGAGGACCCTGATGTAAGTGGGGGGCTCTCTGGGGATATATACACACACACGTATATTACTGTATATACATGTGTATGCCTGCCCAAGCGTATGACTTTCTTTACTACGCTGCTATAGGCTCTAGCCCCAGATCTTTTGTAGACCTAGCAACACCCCTGGTGATTGCCAATGTTCTCCAAATCTCAAGCCAAGGGAAGCGCCTACTATGATGCATAGTAACCACAGGGAGGGTGTTTGCTTGGCACAGGTACCATTCACAGTTTTCTCAATTAATGCAAGGCATTTTCTGACTGAATGAGGTGAAGATTGTGATGTTACCTCCCCACCTTGTACAATCAAAGAACACCTTATATATGCAAGGTGCTCTGTGAATGGTGAGTGTGCAATCCCTATTGCTTACTATACAGGAGGGCTTCCGCTTGGCAAGGAACCTGGAAGGCAGCAGCGATAAACTAGTGGATGTGTATTGAGGAGCGCCTAGTACAAACGTTCTTATCACTTAAAGGTCTTTTAAAAACAGCTTATTAGTTAAGAGCATCAAATACAGCCAACACGTTTCGGGGAAAAAGTGTGCCACTTCTTCAGGGCTTTAGCAATATTATTAGAATCACGATGGAATGACTTCAGAGACCAATTTTAAGGCAGGACTAGCGTCTCCTAAGGGCACTAAAAACAGGCAAATACCTATACCAATATACTGTAGGTATCACAATCAAATATTTTCTAAATCATATAAAAGTATTTGCTGTATCCTGGAAATTTGATATGAGAAAACATATATTTGAAAATGAAAGCAATGACCCACCTTTCTCAAAGTTTCCAGATGAACATTTATGGCTATTTCCGCTCTCAGTTTGGCAGGGAGATTCTTCAACACCTCCTTTTCATCCACTGTCTTTTCGTCTGTCCATACGTAGTCAAACCATCGGATGACTTTGGCCTCCAAATCCTTGCTTACTTTTCTAAACTGCATGTAATGCTTGATGGCATCTATTTTACCCTGGAACTCAGTCCTCGTGGCATTCATGTTTGAGATCATGGAGCCCACATTACCAACAATGGTGGCGAAGATCAGAACTCCAACCAAAAAGTCAAAAACGATGAAGACATACTCTGTGTCGGTCATGGGGGTTGGGGAATTCCCAATGGTGGTGAGAGTCAAAGTGGACCAGTACAGACAGTAGACATAGGCACGAGTTAGGTAACCATGTTCAGTATCAGTAATATTTGGGTAGACCCATGTATCTGTACCAAAACCAATGGCCTTAGATATGACATAATAAATGCAGGCATTCCAATGTATAATTAGTATAATGTACAAAACTAGGTTAATGATTCTAAAGATATTGGGGTAACTAGTCCGAGTCTCCGTCTGGTCGAAGCATTCAAACATGCGTGGAAAGTGCAGAAGTCTGTTGAAGCGCAGCTCTGGCCAATGCAGTCCAAGAGCAAAGTAACCGAGATCGGTTGGAAGGATAGAAAGTACATCCAGTTTAAACTGCAAGGTATGGATGTAGTTGTCACTTAGTATTTTTGTATCTCGGACCAACCTCCCCTGTTCCAAAAATCCTTAAATAAAAAGAGAAAAGGTTGGTAAGGTTGGAATTTTGCATGTTTACATGGTTATAATGTTCACAATATCTGACATTTTAGGAAATACACTATATTGTCAAAAGTATTGGGACGCCTGCCTTTAGATGCACATGAACTTTAAAAGCATCCCAGTCTTAGTCCGTAGGGTTCAATATTGAGTTGGCCCACCTTTTGCAGCTATAACAGCTTCAACTCTTCTGGTAAGGCTGTCCACAAGGTTTAGAAGTGTGTCTATGGGAATGTTTAACCATTCTTCCAGAAGCGCATTTGTGAGGTCAGGCACTGACGTTGGATGAGAAGGCCTGGCTTGCAGTCTCTGCTCTAATTCATCCCAAAGGTGTTCTATTGGGTTGAGTTCGGGTCTCTGCGCAGGCCAGTCAAGTTCCTCATCGCCAAACTTGCTCATCCTTGTCTTTATGGACCTTTGCACAGGGGCGCAGTCATATTGGAACAGGAAGGGGCCATCCCCAAGCTGTTCCCACAAAGTTGGGAGCATGAAATTGTCCAAAATGTCTTGGTATGCTGACGCCTTAAGAGTTTCCCTTCACTGGAACTAAGGGGCCAAGCCCAACTCCTGAAAAACAACCCCACACCATAATCCCCCCTCCACCAAATGATGTGGACCACTGCACAAAAAAAAGGTCCATAAAGACTCTTAAGTTGTCAGCATACCAAGACATTTGGAGACAATTTCATGCACCCACCTTTGTGGGAACAGTTTGGGGATGGCCCCTTCCTGTTCCAACATGACTGCGCACCAGTGCACAAAGCAAGGTCCATAAAGACATGGATGAGCGAGTTTGGGGTGGAGGAACTTGACTGGCCTGCACAGAGTCCTGACATCAACCCGATAGAACACCTTTGGGATGAATTAGAGCGGAGACTGCGAGCCAGGCCTTTCTTGTCCAACATCAGTGCCTCAAAAATGCACTTCTGGAAGAATGGTCAAATATTTCCATAGACACACTCCTAAACCTTGTGGACAGCCTTCCCAGAGAAGTTGAAGCTGTTATAGCTGCAAAGGTTGGGCCAACTCAATTTTGAACCCTACGGTCTAGGACTGGAATGCCATTAAAGTTCACGTGCATGTAAAGGCAGGCGTCCCAATACTTTTGACAATACAGTGTAAGAATCAATGCAGAAAATGTATTCTGACATCATAGTACTGTATAAAAGACAGTAACAACAGTTTCTAGAAACCCAACTCCAGCGGAAACTTTTTATTTCATCTTGGATAACGTGGGGAAGGGGTAAAGCCCCATCAAGTTTCTATTGCCATTTTTGTTCTCGTTAGAGAGAATTCCCATAATTTCTGTTTATGAATGAAAGGAAATCTCTCCAAACACTAAAGATGACCACACATCTTCTCGAAGCCCAAATTCACTTTGGCAGCTTTTGCCTACTCACCTTCTCTTCATCCCTGTCCCTCGCTGACTCAGCACTCTGAAATCCAGTTCCCCTGACCAGCATCATTCACCCAACTTCCTAGGCTGTTATGGCCTCTCTGATTAAGCCCCTATCGGGCAAAATATCATACGACGTCGTCCCAGAACAAGAGAGCCGCTGCTGCCCGCCTGTAATTTGTCAATACGGCAGGCGTGAGGTGGTTCAACATCTGTAAACACGTAACCACTAGAACCTTGTTTGAAAACAAATGCACACGCGGACCTGAGTCAAGTGGGGGGGGATCTCGGAGCTCTATGTCCTCTTCAACAATCTTACAGACTAAACCTTCATACCAAACAGCATGGGAATCAGGTCTAGGCGAGACTATAGAGGAGGAGGTTTGGGGGCAGTGGTCGAGCATGGTCTACAGGGGAATATTCAATACTTCCCTGGTGGAAGGGAATTACAAGGTGCTGTCCAGATGGTACCTGGTTCTGGTGAGGCTGGCGAGATCGTACCCTGGCACTTCACCCCTTTGCTTCAGAGGACAAGAGGGTACTATGTTCCATTTCTGGTGGTCCTGTCCTAAGGTCCAGCACTTTTGGATCAGAATATTCACTCTGGTCTATTCATCGACAGGACAAAATCTACCTAAGAAATACTGAGACGGCGCTGTTTGCGGACCTGCTGGACGAGATCCATAGACATCTTCGAACTCTCATCTTCTTTATTTTCTCAGCAGCTACAATTAAAATAGCGCGAACATGGAAAACCCCAGTGGTCCATCTTGCGCTAGTAAAGCATAAACTTTCTTGGATCATGGTCAATGAAAAATTGAGACAGACAAGCCAGATTTGACAGGGTGTAGTCCCCCTGGATTAAGTACCTCCAAGCTCCATAATTTCTAGAACTGGATAGTAGGGGGCCTAGGCCGAGGGCAATGACTCCTGCTTTGGATTTCTCACCTTTATTCTTCTCCTTTTCTCTTTTTTCCTTCTTCTCCCCCCTTCTTTTTTATCTTATTTTACTTATTTTTATATTTTTTTCTCCTCTTTTTTTTCTCTTTTATGTTCAACGATTTATCTTATGGATGCAAATGGAGAGTGCTGGAGCCTCTCATTTCTTGATGTCCATATGGGAGCTACAGTATCTCACAAAAGTGAGTACACCCCTCACATTTTTGTAAATACCGGTAATTTTATTATATCTTTTCATGTGACAACACTGAAGAAATGACACTTTGCTACAATGTAAAGTAGTGAGTGTACAGCTTGTATAACAGTGTAAATTTGCTGTCCCCTCAAAATAACTCAACACACAGCCATTAATGTCTAAACTGCTAGCAACAAAAGTGAGTACACCCCTAAGTGAAAATGTCCAAATTGGGCCCAAATTGTTAATATTTTGTGTGGCCACCATTATTTTCCAGCACTGCCTTAACCCTCTTGGGCATGGAGGTCACCAGAGCTTCACAGGTTGTCACTGGAGTCCTCTTCCACTCCTCCATGACGACATCACGGAGCTGGTGGATGTTAGAGACCTTTGCGCTCCTCCAACTTCCGTTTGAGGATGTCCCACAGATGTTCAATAGGGTTTAGGTCTGGAGACATACTTGGCCAGTCCATCACCTTTACCCTCAGCTTCTTTAGCAAGGCAGTGGTTGTCTTGGAGGTGTGTTTGGGGTCATTATCATGTTGGAATACTGCCCTGCTGCCCATTCTCCGAAGGGAGGGAATCATGCTCTGCTTCACTATGTCACAGTACATGTTGGTATTCATGGTTCCCTCAATGAACTGTAGCTCCCCAGTGCCGGCAGCATTCATGCAGCCCCAGACCATGACAATCCCACCACCATGCTTGACTGTAGACAAGACACACTTGTCTTTGTACTCCTCACCTGGTTGCCGCCACACACGCTTGACACCATCTGAACCAAATAAGTTTATCTTGGTCTCATCAGACCACAGGACATGGTTCCAGTAATCCATGTCCTTAGTCTGCTTGTCTTCAGCAAACTGCGGGCTTTCTTGTGCATCATCTTTAGAAAATAATTCCTTCTGGGAAGACAGCCATGCAGACCAATTTGATGCAGTGTGCGGCATATGGTCTGAGCACTGACAGGCTGACCCCTCATCCTTTCAACCTCTGCAGCAATGCTGGCAGCACTCATACGTCTATTCCCCAAAGACAACCTCTTGATATGACGCTGAGCACGTGACCTCAACATCTTTGGTGGACCATGACGAGGCCTGTTCTGAGTGTAACCCGTCCTGTTAAACCGCTGTATGGTCTTGGACACCGTGCTGCAGCTCAGTTTCAGGGACTTGACAATCTTCTTATAGCCTAGGCCATCTTTATGTAGAGAAACAATTCTTTTTTTCAGATCCTCAGAGAGTTCTTTGCCATGAGGTGCCATGTTGAACTTCCAGTGACCAGTATGAGAGAGTGAGAGCGATAACGCCAGATTTAACACACCTGCTCCCCATTCATACCTGAGACCTTGTAACACTAACGAGTCACATGACAACGGGGAGGGAAAATGGTTAATTGGGCCCAATTTGGACATTTTCACTTAGGGGTGTACTCGCTTTTGTTGCCAGCGGTTTAGACATTAATGGCTGTGTGTTAAGTTATTTTGAGGGGACAGCAAATTTACACTGTTATACAAGCTGTACACTCACTACTTTACATTGTAGCAAAGTGTCATTTCTTCAGTGTTGTCACATGAAAAGATATAATAAAATATTTACAAAAATGTGAGGGGTGTACTCACTTTTGTGAGATACTGTATGTAAAATAACTCTAAGTACCTGATCAACTTTGGTGATAAGGGCCCCGATCTTGAGCTATACTAATGGCACTACAGCCTGATCTAACGTTGCGGAGAAGTCATAATTATTCCGTTCAGGCCCAAGCGGGCAATAACCAAATTCAACTGTATTTACCATTATAACTATTTTTACATTACAGCCATATGGATCAGACACTTGGTCACCTTTTGAGAGTGCATGGATCTTTCTGTACTGATATACTATTTGTACCCTAAGAAATTTGTTAAACTTTTGAATAAAAACCTATTGCAAACAATCATTTGTAAACGCCCAGACATGAAGCTGCATGGACATGGAGGGGCATTTAGAGGCAAAAAAAAAGGCAAAAGTCAAACTCCCTTTAAAAGGTGGTGTTTTTGACACCCAGCGTGTATGAGGCCTAAAAAGTATGGGGACGCGAAATATGTATTGAATGCTGCAAGCCTCTGGGTGTGGCTGGGTATCACTGTTGGGAGATGAGGGTTCTACGGCGGGTTAGTGGACTCTACAACAGATATGATGGCCCTGTAGGGGATTCGATTTCTGGAGGAGGGTCTGGAGGAAGCTGTGATAATCAGATCTCTGAAGGGGGGCTGGGGTTTCTCCAGAAGGCTGTGGACTTTGCAGGGACACTGTGGGCGACTGGACGATGCTTCAGGGGCTAGGGGGTACGGGGTGGGGGTTAAGGGCAAGGTGGGATAATGTTGGGGTTAAGGAAGTTATGGAGGGCTGAAGGTTCTGCAGTAGGCGAGAGGGTACTGTGTAGCACCCTCTAGTGTGCTAGAAGTTGATGTACATAGTTAGTAGTAAGTGTAGGTAAATTTAACTTGGCTGAAAGCCAGGCTGAGTTGAATCTGGGTCAGGGCTGAGTGATTTAGGGAGGCTGGATGATTCAATGGACAGCATCTCTGGCGCCTTCCTCTGCTTTCTGGAACCTTGGAGAAGCTTCTAGAAGTGGTGGGCGGGGGCTAGGAGAAGCCGCTTGACATATTTATGAGGTCCCGACCAATCCCCAGCAGAAAGGGGCTGGAAGGGGGCCTATTTACCTCATAAATTATGCATATGAGTTAGACCAGCAGGGGCAGTTGGGGGAAGATGGAAATGGAATGCTGAGGAGGCTGTCGGTGGACCTTGAGGATGCCCCTTAGTCTGGGATGGGGAGAGGGGGGTGACCTCGAGCCTGGTGCTCGGGTGCTGGAGGAACCCTCTACAACACTGGTTCTCAACCTCAGTCCTCAAGTCCCCAACAGGCCATGTTTGCAGGTTTTCCTTTATCTTGCACAGGTGCTTTAAATCAAAGTCAATGGCTTGGTAATTTGGACAGTTTTTTTTCATCTAAGAGAAACTCCAAAAGCATGGCCTGTTGGGGGTACTTGAGGACCGAGGTTGAGAACCACTGCTCTACAACACACGGTGGAATCCTATCCTGGAGGCACGGGGGGCAAAAAGAGGATGGAGGGAGAGAGTCAGCACGTTTGGGATATCTCCTGAGGAGTCAGCCGGGTGGGCTGGTGAGTGCTTCAGTATGGAGAGGACTGCGGAGAAGTTAGCCAAGAGGGCTAGTGAAAGGGGCAGCTGCAGCCAGGTGGATTGGCAGTGCCTGAAGAGGTGGTGCTGGGATCAGTAGCCACAGGGAGGTAAAGCTGGACACTGACTTTTTTGCTACACACTTAAAGGGGGGCCTCAGGTTCCTGCCTGTAAAGAGCTATTGCTTCTAATCTGACTGCTCTGTCTGATCCTCAAAAAAGTGTGCCGGATGGAATTCTGCAAGCAAGTTAGTGCTAGAGGAAGAGAAGGAGTGTATATAGAATGCATATAGGAGAAGTTGCTCCTGAAGTTGCTTTGAAGTCAAGTGGGCATCCCATCATTTCCCCATCCATATCCAAGTTCTAAACACTCAATAAAACAAAAACAAAAAAAACACTGGACTGTTCTTGTGACTCCCTAGGGGGTGCGCTACGTGTACAACAGGGAGCAATGTGAGAGGTTGTGGGCCTCAGGGGCATTGTGCTTCACCATGAAAGTTTGGGAGTCACTATGGGAGCTAGGAGGCACCGTGGGAGGTTAGGGGATCTTCAGCTGGCTGGAGGCCCTGTAGAGCAAAGCCATGACCCAGCATTGGACACACCTGGTGGTTGAGGACCACTGGTCCAGATAACTTGAGTATCATAGAAGTCCCTTACTGGCAGTTTTTTTTTTTAACATATACAAAGAGCAAACATTGATGTTTAACACGGTACAATACTCAACTACTGCTAGACGTAGCAGCAAAGGCTCACATGATTTAGTCTTATAAACTTATTTATTAGTAGCTGTCGAAAATCACCTGTACGGAATCGGATTATGATGTCCATGATGTATATGATGTCACAAATATAGTGCAGGGTAAGCCACACTATAATATAACTGGTTTGAAGGTCATTAAAGCAGGCCCTGCCAAAAAACAAGGAACAACAATTATTTGGAGGAAAGCTATAACAGAAAAAGGCTGTACAGTGCCTTGATAAAGTATTCATACCCCTTAAAATCATCCACATTTTGGCACGTTACAACCAAAACCGTAAATGTATTTTATTGGGATTTTATGTGATAGACCAACACAAAGTGACACATAGTTGTAAAGTGGAAGGAAAGTGATAAATAATTTTCCAAATTAAAGTGTAATTTAATCTCAGAATAAATACAGCTGCCCTGTGAAACCCTCAGAGGTTTGTAAGAGAACCTTAGCGAACAGACAGCATAATAAAGGCCAAGGAACACACCAGACAGGTTAGGGATAAAGTTGTGTAGAAGTTTAAAGAGGAAGTAAACCCTAATGGGTTTTACTTCCTCTTTTGCTCACTGCAAAGCCTGCAAATTATACTAGCCCATTATGTGACACTTACCTGCAAACAAATCCATCGCTGTCCCCTGTGCAGGCTGCGTCCATCTTCGCCCCTCTTCTTTCCAGGGGCCGTGAACCACGGCTCTGTGATTGTCCGGAGATCACTCCCACGCATGCGTGCGGGAGCCGTCAGTAACGGCAAACGCTGGGGAAGAAACGGCCCAGAGGTCCATTTCTTTACAGCGCATGTGCCGATTACATCATCGGCGCACTACAAGTGAAATATCTCCTAAACAGCGCACGTTTAGGAGATATTTCCACTACCTATAGGTAAGCCTTATTCTAGGCTTACCTATAGTTAAAAGTCAGGAGGGAGGGTTTACAACCACTTTAAAGCAGGGTTAGGTTATAAAAAAATATCCCAAGCTTTGAACATCTCACAGAGCTCTGTTCAATCCATCATCTGAAAATGGAAAGAGTATGGCACAACTGCAAACCTACCAAGACATGGCCATCCACCTAAACTGACTGGCCGGGCAAGGAGAGCATTCATCAGAGAAGAGCCAAGAGGTCCATGGTAACTCTGGAGGAGCTGCAGAGATCCACAGCTCAGGTGGGAGAATCTGTCCACAGGACAACTATTAATCATGTTCTCCACAAATCTGACCTTTATGGAAGAGTGACAAGAAGAAAGACATTGTTGAAAGAAAGCCATAAGAAGTCCCACTTGCAGTTTTCGAGAAGCCATGTGGGGGACACAGCAAACATGGGGAAGAAGGTGCTCTGTTCAGATGAGACCAAAATTGAACTTTTTGGCCTAAAAGCAAAACGTTATGTGTGGCGGAAAACTAATACTGAACATCACCCTGAACACCCCATCCCCACCGTGAAACATGGTGGTGGCAGCATCATGTTGTGGGGATGCTTTTCTTCAGCAGGGACAGGGAAGCTGGTCAGAGTTGATGGGAAGATGGATGGAGCCAAATACAGGGTAATCTTAGAAGAAAATCTGTAAAGCCCCATACACACATATCAGATTTTCTGCTGAGTTTTTCCTTCAGATTTACCAAAACCATATAATATGAGGTCAAACCTTAGGAGTTTCAATGTGTATGCAATCAGGCAGGCCCTTGCACTACATGGTTTTGGTAAATCTGAAGGAAACCTCAGCAGAAAATCTGGGGCTTTAGAGTCTGCAAAAGACTTGAGACTGGGGGGGAGGTTCACCTTCCAGCAGGACAACGACCCTAAACATACAGCCAGAGCTACAATGGAATGGTTTACATCAAAGCATATTCATGTGTTATGCCCCGTACACACAGTCGGACATTCCGACAACAAAATCCTAGGATTTTTTCCGACGGATGTTGGCTCAAACTTGTCTTGCATACACACGGTCACACAAAGTTGTCGGAAAATCCGATCATTCTGAACGCAGTGACGTAAAACATGTAGGTCGGGACTATAAACGGGGCAGTAGCCAATAGCTTTCATCTCTTTATTTATTCTGAGCATGTGTGGCACTTTGTCTGTCGGATTTGTGTACACACGATCGGAATTTCCGACAACGGATTTTGTTGTCGGAAAATTTTATATCCTGCTCTCAAACTTTGTGTGTTGGAAAATCCGATGGAAAATGTGTGATGGAGCCTACACACGGTCGGAATTTCCGACAACAAGGTCCTATCACACATTTTCCGTCGGAAAATCTGCCCGTGTGTACGGGGCATTAGAATGGCCCAGTCACAGTCCAGACCTAAATCCAATTGCGAATCTGTGGCAAGACTTGAAAATTGCTGTTCACAGACGCTCTCCATCCAATCTGACAGAGCTTGAGCTATTTTGCAAAGAAGAATGGGCAAAAATGTCCCTCTCTAGATGTGCAAAGCTGGTAGAGACATCCCCAAAAAGACTTGCAGCTGTAATTGCAGTGAAAGGGGGTTCTACAAAGTATTGACTCAGGGGGGCACCATACAAATGCCCCCCCACACTTTTCACATAGTTATTTGTAAAAAAAAATTGAAAACCATTTATTATTTTCCTTCCACTTCACCATTATGTGCCACTTTGTGTTGGTCTATCTGACAGGGGTCCTCAAACTACGGCCCTCCAGTTGTTCAGGAACTATAATTCCCATCATGCCTAGTCATGTCTGTGAAAGTCAGAGTTTTGCAATGCCTCATGGGACTTGTAGTTCCGCAGCAGCTGGAGGGCCGCAGTTTGAAGATCCCTGGTCTGTCACATAAAATCCCAATAAAATACATTTACGTTTTTTGGTTGTAACATGACAAAATGTGGAAAATTTCAAGGGGTGTGAATACTTTTTCAAGGCACTGTATGTAAATGTATGATGAGTGGTCCATTTATATAAAAAAAAAAAAATTGGCATAGCTGTTCATCCATTGGAAACTGTTCATTTGGTGAAAAAATTAGGTAAAACGGAATGTTCTCAGTTTATATTCTCTGCAGATCGAATGTAGGAAGAGGGGAAATACCACCATATGGCCATTGGCCACTGTTGGTCATTATACGGTTCTGAAAAACAAAAAGCTGTACTTCACCTTTTAGATTGCAACCCAGACTTAGCTCACTATTAATAGGAACCAATTATACAGCACAGGCGCGGCTATGACATAAAGCCACCGATAATACCATTTCCCTGAAGGATCAAGCACAAATCTTTCAGATAAATTCGCTCTGTAATTAAAAATAAAAACACATGTTAAAGCTCAACTGAACTGTCAGATGAAAGCAGCTGAATAAATTTCAGGTGCATCAAAAAATAAAAAATAAAAAGTTGTACAAAATCTTCCAGTTGGTTCTCTTTAGAAAGTAGCCACAGCCAGAGAAAAAATGCCTCTTCCCTGCCAGCATGCTGTAGAGAAGGACCCTTGCTATTAGTGGGGAAGCAGTAGTCTCTACGCAGGGGTCCAGCACGTCACCCTGCTGAGTCTGAGCCAGAGCTCTCCAATCAGCAAATCTCATGCTTCCTGCTGATTGGAGAGTTCTAGCTCTGACTTAGCAGAGCTCTAGTTGAAGCATGCTTTAGAACAGGGGGGTCCAGACTGCAGCCTGCGGGTTGGATGTGGCCCTTTGCTTGTCTTTATCTGACCCTTGGAGCGCTATTCCCTCCACTGATACAAGGCGCTATTCCTTCCAGCGACACCAGCAATGGGGCACTATTCCTCCCACTGACACCAATGATGGGGCACTATTCCTCCCACTGATACCAATGATGGTGCACTATTCCTCCCACTGATACCAATGATGGGGCACTATTCCTCCCACTGATACCAATGATGGGGCACTATTCCTTCCACTGATACCAATGATGGGGTACTATTCCATCCACTGATACCAATGATGGGGCACTATTCCTCCCACTGATACCAATGATGGGGCACTATTCCTCCCATTGATGCCAATAATGGGGCACTATTCTTACCACTGATACCAATGATGGGGCACTATTCCTTCCACTGATACCAATAATGGGGCACTATTCCTGCCACTGACATCAATGATAGGGCACTATTCCACCCACTGATACCAATGATGGGGTACTATTCCCCCCACTGACAACAATGATGAGGTACAATTCCTTCCACTTCCACCAACAATGGGGCACTATTCCTCCCACTGATACAAATGATGGGGCACTTTTCCTCCCTCTGACACCAATGATGGGGCACTATTCCTCCCTCTGACACCAATGATGGGGCACTATTCCTCCCTCTGACACCATTGATGGGACACTATTCCTCCCACTGACCCCAATGATGGGGCACTATTCCTCCCTCTGACACCAATGACGGGGCACTATTCCTCCCACTGACACCAATGATGGGGCACTATTTCTCCCACTGACCCCAATGATGGGGCACTATTCCTCCCTCTGACACTAATGACGGGGCACTATTCCTCCCTCTGACACCAATGATGGGGCACTATTCCTCCCACTGACACCAATGACGGGGCACTATTCCTCCCTCTGACACCAATGATGGGGCACTATTCCTCCCACTGACACCAATGATGGGGCACTATTCCTCCCACTGACATCAATGATTTTTCAAGCATTTTCTACTCCCAATGGCTACATGGTGATTGTCAGCTGTCTACAAACTTTTGTTTAGAAGTGGGTATATACAGTATTTTTTATCTTACTGTTGGTTTGTCTTGCTTTCTACTTTTGTATCTTGATTTTCTTTCCCCTTTCCAGCATTTGCCTCTGCGGCTTGCCCTTCAGGTCCACGGAATCGGTCTAGAAAGGAATCGGGCCTTTGATCTTGATCATGTAGGCTCCGGTGGGCCCACTCCCGCAAGACCACCACTAGGCGCACTATCCTAAAAAAAAGTTACATGAAAAAGTCTGATCAGCCAGTGGAGTTCTGTAAGCAAAACCTGTAGATAAAGCAAGATGAAGACCAGATCAGATCAACAAGTGTGTCCATATTTTATCTATAACTAGACTTACTAGGATGGCCCCCCCAAGAGGACTTGTGGACATCTTACAATGGTAAAACATTCCCCCATGGCCAGCATTCACTTTCTTTTTATGGTTATTATGTATATTTCCCTTTATGGCATATTTGAAACTCTTTGTAACTTATTTTTCGCATATAGTATTATTTCATGTGACTTTTGGGATTGCTTCCTTTCAACAAGTATTGTTTCATTATTTTTATATTACTGGCTGGTATAAGATCTAAAGTCTTGTCCTCAAGTATTGGGGGGGTGTTACGCTTATATTATATTGGGTAAATGCTTCTGTGTGGATATATACTGGTGGAGATACTTTCTTTTTTAAGGTTTTTTTATAGCTTAGATCAGGGGTGTCAAACTCAATTTCATTGTGGGCCACATCAGCATTATGATTGTCCTCAAAAGGGCTGGTTTTATCTGTAAGATTAGATGTCCAGCGCATCCCCTCCCCTTACATTAGATGTCAAGAGCCAACCCACCATCAGAAGTTGAGTCCCCTGCTCTCCCTAACATCACAGTGCACCCCCTTTCCTTATGCTGCTGCTGGGAAGAAGCTGGATGCATTGTTTGAGAGCAGAAAGTAGGGGTCTGGAGGAGGACCAGAGGGGGGCTGGAGCTCTCCTGCAGCTGCAGGAGAGGTGCAAGGTCCACACGAAATGGCCTGGAGGGCCGGATTCAGCCCACGGGCCTTGTGTTTGACACCTTTGGCTTACAGCTATTTGATATTTTTATCAAGGAAGGAAGGACAAGCAGCGCATATGTATCATTCCACAATCTTACAATATTGCACCTGAAGGGGTTTCAAAGGTACCTCAGGTACGTGACAGACCATCCAAGGGTTAATATTGCAGCCCACCGAAGACCTCCCGGTACCGTGAGACAACTCAATGAACACAAGATACACGGAGTGAGTTCAAAGAAGTGTCTGCCTTTTATTGGGTGTGTATACAGCTTATATTTGGTTAAACTTACCAATCAAAATAGGGAAGGGGGGAGTGGTTGGTAAAGGAATATATTGATATTAACATATCAGCAATATATGGTTATACAGGCCTATGACCCCCAAAACATAAGGTTACAAAAGTGAATAGGCCATCTGGCCATGAGTCAGAAGTCATGGATCCTGTACCATGGTCCATAGTAGATATGTGCGCTGTCAATAAATTTGTTTCGTTTTGTTCCGTTCCATTTCGCATTAGAATTAATTCGTATTTCGTAATTCGTGTCTGAAATTTCGTTCGAAATACGAATTTCCGTTGGGTTCGTTAACTTTTCGTAACAATTACGAATGTTCGTTATGATGAATTTATCATTATTAGGGGCTCCCACCACCCCTGTGCTGTGCTGACTTCCTGGGTTTTTAAATTTTAGGTTTGTTAACTTTTTGTAACAATTACGAATGTTTGTTAGGAATTGGGATCCGAAATTCGTAAATTAAATTTCGTATTTCGTACAAAATTCGGAAGCATAGCAATTCGTATTTCGGATCCTCCCGAATGTACGAATTTACGAAAATTCGTACGAATTTTCGATTCGTATGAAAGTAATCGCACATGTCTAGTCCATAGCCCATAGAACAAGGAACAGGAAAAGACAGGCCAAACCACATATTATATATATGTAGTATAAATGCTTATGCAAGCTGTCTTCTTATGTACTCTTGCAAAATGCAGTTACAAGCTGGAATGACAGAATAAGCTAAAAACTCAAGTCTTTAACTTAAGTTAAAGTTATATGAACTTATAATCATTCAAGATGGAGTCACTTTGGTTTGGTCATATTACTACAATCCCCTCATTAAGTCATGAAGGTGACTTACTTCTCATTGTGACATACTCATCTTGGTGACCATAATAAACGTTGAGGTACATCTTATTAGCTACTAAAACCGAATCACTTATTAAGCATGTGTAGTACATCATCTGTGTAATACATAACCAATTCTATGCAAAAAATATCAATGTGTCTTGAATAAAATAACTCAAACCCTTATGCAAAAAAAAATGATCACGGTGGGACACACTGAGCGGTTGAGTTCCCATGTTAAGTCAATAGCCTATCAAGAATTAGGTCTAATGGAGCCAAGCCAGGGGTAGCTAACTGGCATCCCTAGATCTTACTGAACCGGGTCGGGCTGCCTCTATGCTGATATATACAAGCACTCATATCTCAAAGTTAATCCCATATTGGCTAACCACATCTCTAAAGTTGGAGAGGTTTGAGAGATCCAATGTTGCAAGATCAGCTTTCGAGCTTGGAACAGTGCTCTGGGCAGTGCATATTTGTCTGCTATAACCTCATCCAGTATACGCAATAAGCACGGTTTAGGGTCAAGAGAGACGGTTACTTGAAAAGCATTGTTGATGGTGTTTACTATGCCAGTCCAAAAGCGGTGCAACTTTGGGCACCGCCAAAGGAGATCAGGTCCCCATTAGCTCCCTTGCATCCCGCACACAATGGGTCTGGGCGGAGTCCAAGAGCAAACAATCTAAGTGGGGTACGATGAACCCTCAATAATATATATAGATGAGTCATTTTAACCACTTGCAGACCAGCCACCGTCATCAGGCCCTTTAAGCGGGATAGCAGGCGCGCACCTGCTGCACAGCGGGGGAGCCGATGCTCGTGACCAGTGGTCGCGATGACCGCCGGCCACGAGCGATCGCGGGCACGAGAGGCAGAACAGGGACACGTGTGTGTAAACACACAAATCTCTGTTCTGTGAGGAGTGCAGAGAGAGATTGTGAGTTCCTACGAGCTAGGAACCACGATCTCTCATCTCCCCTAGTCAGTCCCCTCCCCCCCTTCAGTTAGAACACACACATACGGTAGGAAACACAGTTAACCCCTTGATCGCCCCCTAGTGTCAACCCCTTCCCTGTCAGTGACATTTACACAGTAATCAGTGAATTTTTATAGCACTGATAAATGCCAATGGTCCCAAAAATGTGTCAAAAGTGTCCGATGTGTCCGCCATAATGTCGCAGTCCCGATAAAAATCTCAGATCGCTTTCATTACTAGTAAAAAAAAAAAAAAAATAATAAAAATGTCATAAAGATTTTTGACACCCTAGGTGAAACCTCATTTTTCCGCCCCCCGGCTCCACCCATGACTGCACCCTCTTTTCCCTGCCCATGTATACCCCACCTTTTTAATGAAGCACCCATCGAATGTGGCCTTACCAGTGCCCATCAAATGTGGCCTCACCAGCGCCCATCAAATGCAGCCTCACCAGCGCCCATCAAATACAGCTTCACCAGCGCCCATCAAATGCGGCCTCACCAGCGCCCATCAAATGTAGCCTCACCAGCACCCATCAAATGTGGCCTCACCAGCGCCAAATCAAATGCAGCCTCACCAGCGCCCTATCAAATGCAGCCTCACCAGCGCCCTATCAAATGCAGCCTCACCAGCGCCCTATCAAATGCGGCCTCACCAGCGCCCATCAAATGTTGCCTCACCAGCGCCCATCAAATGCAGCCTCACCAGCGCCCATCAAATGCAGCCTCACCAGCACCCTATCAAATGCGGCCTCACCAGCGCCCATCAAATGCGGCCTCACCAGCGCCCATCAAATGCGGCCTCACCAGCACCCACCAAATACTGCTTCACCAGCGCCCATCAAATGTAGCCTCACCAGCGGCCTATCAAATGCAGCCTCACCAGCGCCCATCAAATGTGGCCTCACCCTTACGGCACATGTGAATATTTGTGAATATATGCCCTGTAATATTCCTGCATATTTAATTGTGATGTTACATAATGTATTTGACCTTCTGTGGCTATATGTACCCGATTGACTTGTAAAATGTGTTTTATATTAATAAAGTTGGTTTTTTCCAAGTAAAAAAAAAATGTGGCCTCACCAGTGCCCATCAAATGTAGCCTCACCAGCGCCCATCAAAGGCAGCCTCACCAGCGCCCATCAAAGAATGTTTGCTTGCTTCCATTCATTCGGGAGTCAGGACACAGACACAATCCTCCGCCGCCTCTGCGCCTCTGACACTATGTGCGAACGGAGCGGCGGCTGCCTGCTGATGCTTAGACTTAGTTGCTTGCTGCATAGAGAAGAGAGTAGGAACACCAGTGGCCGGGTGCCCTAGGCAGCAGGGCGCCTTAGGCGGCTGCCTAGTTTGCCTAGTGGTAGCACCAGCCCTGGCTGCTTGTCCTTCCTTCCTTGATACTATTATTGGGGATTTCACTGATATTTTAGCAGCAGCATTCCTGTCTAATCCCTCGATCTTCCATCACTATCTCTGGCGCTGAATCTCCTTTGTTTTTTTTGTTTTGTTTTTTTTTAATTTGACATTTGTATCCATTTTTGCACTTTAAGGGCTCATTTGCATAAACAGTATAGTTTCTGCTTCTGTGAAAAGTAACCCACCAAACACCATTGACAGGTGGTTTATAAGATAATATGACGCCTCCTGAAAACCTTTTTTTAACCGGTCAAAGCCCACCGCATGCGCACCATAGTTGGGGCTCGGTTCAGTTCACTTCAATGGGTGGTGTTTGGTGGTGATTTTGCCCACCAAACGCAGCAAAATATAAAACACCATGACCGCGGCAGTGTTGTTTAATATATATGGAGGAAAAATGTTTTCTTTAATGTTCGTTAAAGTGGACCTAGTATTAAAAAAAAAAAAACAGATGAGAAGAAAATAAATATACCTACCTTACACTCAGAGCTGGGACAATTGGAAAGGGGGGGGGGGCAGTGGGGGGCGCCTGTCGTTTAAGGTAGGGGAACCCTACAGAGTGCTGGATCTTCTTGTGAGATTTGGGCTCTATAGCATTCTCATTAGGGGGCGGGCCTGTGACATCACCTTTGCCTAGGCACCATAGGTGGGAAGTGTGGTCTAGGCTGACAACAGAGAGCTATAAGGCAATGCAGTGCGAGGCTGACTGTATTTCCGCAGCAGTGCATGCAAGGGTGACAATGCTAACCCTGCGGGGAAGTGACGAGGACACATTTCTGGCAAGGTCAAAAAATTCTGTACTTGCTGAAAAAGTCCTTCGCCTGAAAAAAATAAACCTAATGCAGCCAACAGATCTGAGGACTGGAAACTGGCAGTATAATACATTTATGAATTATTATTACCTGCATGTTCTTGAGTTTAGCTACACTTTAAGTGAGATTTTTTATGGGTTTCTTTTGGCTCACCTCACCATAACATACCTGGTTGTCTCTGTGTAGTAAAGTATATGTAGCAGCACATCAAAGTAGACCAACTAGCCACGCCCCCAACACATTTTGCCCCGCCCCCCAAGAACTTAATCATGGTTGTCTCGTTACTGCTGTATTAGAAAACTCAGCTATCCACAGAGTACTGTATATAATGTATATTATCATTCATATTTCCTACCTGGACAGAGCGCCTCTCCCTCTAAAAGATGCCTGTGACACCCCATCACCATTATCTTGGGAAATAACCCTTTGTAGCTCAGAAGAGGTGTCATCACAGACGGATATAGCCCTGAAGGACATGAAACATACAACAGCAGATTTAGTAAAGCTTTTGCCATATCATTATCAGCAGACAAATACTTTGTACACTAAATTAAGTTATTAAATAGCTAGTTAGTGAAACTCTTTTTTTCCAGTTTGTTAGTTAAAAAAAATAAAAAAGATTAAATATTAATGGTAAGAAAAATAGAACTAAACAAAAAAATCAGCACAGGAAATAATGGCTAAGGGGAGAATGGGAAGAAGGAGTTAAAGCGGAACTACATGGCATTACAAGTAAAAAAAAAACTAAATGTTTTTAATATTGGAGCCAAACTCCCCCATCCATCCATATCTCCATGCTTTCTTTTTCTGAGAAACCACTTCGAAACCCCCCCCCCCCCCTAGCATTTCTGGCCGTGGTCATCTTGATTAAGGGCCAGCTCACACCCGAATCGCACAGGAACATGGTTTGCGTTCCTCCATGACTCCATTTTTATTTTTCTCCTGCTATCAATGACCAACACGGTACAACACTTCATCCATGTGTTTGGTGATCTCTGATCTCCTTATGAACTGTGTGTCAATCTCAGATGGCTGTAAACAGAGGACTTCTGTGGGTTACGCCTCCTTTAATCAGAAGAGGAAAGTGGATGTACCAGCGTGTGCAATCTCTGATGTTTCCTAAGGTTGTACTTAGTCATAAAACATTTATCACAATTAGGACAGGGAAACAGACTCCTCACTGTGTGCAATCTCTGATGGGTGAGAAGATGTGACTTCTTTATAAAACCTTTCCTGCACCCAGGACAGGAATATGACTTCTCCCCCCATGTGCAATCTCTGATGTATCTGATGATATGACTTCCCTATAAAACATTTTCCGCACTCAGGACAGGAATACGGCTTCTCACCTGTGTGAGTTTTTTTATGTCCATCAAGAATGTTTTTCAAACGAAAACGTTTCCCACACTCAGGACAGGAATATGGCTTCTCCCCTGTGTGATACCTTTTATGAACATTAAGAGTGGATTTATAACGGAAACTCTTCCCGCACTCAGTACAGGAAAGCCTCTTATCTGTTGGAAGGATGGCACCGTCCCTCACAGTCTGAGGTTCCTCAGGATAAGAGGAATACGATGGTCCGGTACCGTCCCTCACATTCTGGGTTTCCTCAGGATAAGAGGAATACGATGGTCCGGCGCCGTCCCTCACAGTCTGAGGTTCCTCAGGATAAGAGGAATACGATGGTCTGGTACCATCCCACACAGTCTGAGGTTCCTCAGGATAAGAGGAATACGATGGTCCGGCACCGTCCCTCACAGTCTGAGGTTCCTCAGGATAAGAGGAATACGATGGTCTGGTACCATCCCACACAGTCTGAGGTTCTTCAGGATAAGAGGAATACGATGGTCCGGTAATGTCCCTCACAGTCTGGGGGCCCTCAGGATAAGAGGAATACGATCGTCCAAGACTGTCCTTCATAGTCTGAGGTTCCTCAGGATAAGAGGAATACGATGGTCCGGTACCGTCACACAGTCTGAGGTTCCTCAGGATAAGAGGAATACGATGGTCCGGTACCGTCCCTCACATTCTGGGGTTCCTCAGGATAAGAGAAATACGATGGTCTGGTACCATCCCACACAGTCTGAGGTTCCTCAGGATAAGAGGAATACGATGGTCCGGTAGCGTCCTTCACAGTCTGAGGTTCCTCAGGATAAGAGGAATACGATGCTCTGGTACCATCCCACACAGTCTGAGGTTCCTGAGGATAAGAGGAATACAATGGTCTGGTAGCGTCCTTCACAGTCTGAGGTTCATTAGATAAGAGAAATACGATGGTCCGGTACCGTCCATTACAGTATGAGGTTCCTCAGGATAAGAGGAATACGATATTCCGGCACCGTCCCTCGCAGTCTGAGGTTCTTTAGGATAAGAGGAATACGATTTTCTGGCACCATCCCTCACAGTCTGAGGTTCCTCAGGATAAGAGGAATACGTTTTTCCGGCACCGTCCCTCACAGTCTGAGGTTCTTTAGGATAAGAGGAATACAATGGTTCATCTGCACTGTGTTTTGCCAGATGGGCATTTGAGGTATCTGGGTTTTCTCCTGGACTATACTCTGTAATGTTCTCATCTTCTACTTTACAATCTGGAGACAAAGTGAGACAATCCTCTTAGGTTTTCCTCATCTCCCATCCATGTACTGTGCTGATCTCTGTAGGAGTGTCCTCCTCTATAAATGTCCCTGTTATTCCATCCTCTTCCATAGACTGCTGATCATCCCTTACATATGTCTCTTCTTCTTCTGCTGTAACCTCAAATTCTATATCGATTGGATCTCCACTCTTGTAACCGTGAGGTATAGTGTGACCTTCCTGTGTGGAATCCTGGGAATACAGAGGACAGGGACATCTTTCTGGTGGGTTTCTATAGCTGGAGGACTCATCATCCTCTTCTTTCATCTCTTCTTTAACTTCAACTTTAGAATCTCTCAGGTTTCCACTCTGATGATGGTGAGGGATGGTGTGACCTTCCTGTGTGAAATCCCAAGAATACAGAGAATAGGGAAATCTCTCTGGTGGGTTCCAATTACAAGGTGGCTCCATCATATCCTTGTGTCTTTCTGAAAGTTCCCCCTTCATGCCATACTCCTCATCTTCCTCTTCATACTCTTCTTTAACATCAATATTATCATCCCTGAGGTTTCCACTCTCATGATGGTAGGGGATGGTATAACCTTCCTGTGTGGAATCCCAGGAATATCCCTTTTTCATCTTTTATAGTAAAGACAAAATCATGACTACATACACTCTTACTTAATACCCCTGACGAAGGTGCTTAAACCAGAAACGCGTTGGTTACCGGGGATCATTATATACCAGAAAGTAACAATCTTTTTTGTCATATATACCATGTAACTCATTGTTTTCTGCTTTTGTTTTATTTATGATGTTTTGTATATTTGTTTGAAGTATTTTTCATGTCCTTTTAATATCGGTCATCTTCATGATCGAATGTTTTTATGTACATTTAATAAAATATACTTTTTTTGACACTACACATGTGTCTGTTGCCTACAAAGTCCCAATGAAGGGGGATTTCTTTTTCTTAATCTAATAACAACAGTGGGGATACACTGATTCACTCTGTGTCAGAATAATTCTACTTATGTAATAATAAAGAACAATAAGAAAGAATAAAGAAAGAATAATAAGGTTTAATTAGATATCAAATTATTGACATCTGTCCTTTGTGGGCTACTCACCTACTGCCGCAGTTGTCTGTGGGTTCCTCATCATTTTCAATTGGTGTTTTATTGGCTGACCGCGGGTGTAAGTTGGGGGACGAGTTTTTTTGAAGATTTGTCTGCCCAGTCATCCTCCATGGGAGCATTCAGAGAACATCAGTACAGGGGGAGAACATCAGTACAGGGGAAGAACATCAGTACAGGGGGAGAACATCAGTACAGGAGGAGAACATCAGTACAGGGGAAGAACATCAGTACAGGGGGAGAACATCAGTTCAGGAGGAGAACATCAGTACAGGAGGAGAACATCAGTACAGGGGACCCCCTCCTGCTGGAAGAAGAAAGATGTTAGTTTAAATAGTAAAATGTTTCTTTAACCATTTATAAAAACCCAACAACGTTACATTGGTTATTGACACATACGATTGAATCACAGGCGTTCCTATTCTCAGCCAATAACTGCAAAAAAATTAATTTCCTTTCTTGCTGGCAATGATTATTTTTGCTGTAATATTCATAATACAACACTAAAGGAAAAGTGTACAGTAAAACCTTGGATTTCGAGCATAATTGGTTCCAGAAACATGCTTGTAATCCAAAGCACTTGTATATCAAAGCAAATTTCCCCATGAGAAATAATGGAAACTCAAATGATTCATTCCACAACCATTTATTCATAGGTCCTTCAGTTTATAGTCCATATAAAAAAATTATAGCAATGTGATAGGTTGTGTAACCATAAAATGTCCATCCACAAATGTAAGCCTCCACATAGAGATTAGAAGCAAAATCCAGCAGGAGCTACAGAGTATAAAAGAGAAGAGAGGCGCCTCTAAGTGTAGCGATAAGGTTACATTTAATGAAGGTACAACATTTAGCAACTCACATGGTTGATGATTAAAAGAGACACATCTAAGTATGCAGGCGGAGTAAAGCTGTCCACGTAGACCATCCTCCGCACTGCCGTCTCTCGCCGCTGTCACTCTGCAATCGTGACCGGGAAGACTACCCTGCAGTAGAGCGATTAAACCGCTCGTGGAAGGGGCGACGTCGATGGCGGTGAGGAGGACGGTCTAGGTGGACAGCTTTACCCCGGATGCCTGCATACTGAGATGTGCCTCTTTTAATCATCAGCTA
This sequence comes from Aquarana catesbeiana, assembly GCF_042186555.1. Taxonomy (NCBI): domain Eukaryota; kingdom Metazoa; phylum Chordata; class Amphibia; order Anura; family Ranidae; genus Aquarana; species Aquarana catesbeiana. The sequence goes on from NC_133328.1 coordinate 104,603,811, forward strand.
TGTATGTTGCTAAATGTACCTTTTATTAAATGTAACCATATTGCTACACTTAGAGGCGCCTCTCTTCTCTTTTATACTCAGTTGTGACATGACGCTACTTGTATATCAAGACATCGCTTGTATATGAAGTCAAAATTTATTTTTAAAAATTGCTTGTCTTGCAAAACGCTCCCAAACCAAGTTACTCTCAAACCAAGGTTTTACTGTATAGTTATTATTATTGTATTTCATTATATTCCCCTTTCCTGTCTTTTCCTTTTTTTTCCTATTCTTTCTTTTCTTTCCTATCTCTTCTTTTACCCTCTATTAATTTATTCTCCCTTCAGTTTCCTTTCCTTTTCCCTCCCTCCCTTATGTTTTTCACCTTCCCATCCCTTCAATTACATTTCCTTTCCCCTCCCTTATATTCTTTTTCTATTCCCCTTCATTCCGCCCCCTTCTCTTTTCTTCATTTCCCTTTTTTATGGTTTTTTTTTGGCCTCTCTTCCCTTTCATTCCCCTTCCTTTCCTTTTTATCCCCTTAACCACTTCAGCCCCGGAAAGATTTTACCCCCTTCCCGACCAGAGCAATTTTTGCAATTCGGCACTGCGTCGCTTTAACTAATAATTGCGCGGTCGTGCGACTTCGCACCCAAACAAAATTGACGTCCTTTTTTTCCCACAAATAGAGCTTTCTTTTGGTGGTATTTGATCACCTCTGCGGTTTTGATATGTATATCATGCCCCCCTGAGGTCATATCCACAGTAATCTCTAGCAACCAATCAACAAGCAGAAATCCATGTGCTGTAACCTCTAGCAACTAATCAGTGAGCCGTCATGTGTGCTGTAACCTCTAGCAACCAGTCAGTGAACGATAATGATACACTGTAACCTCTGGCAACCAAACGCAGTAGCTGCCTAATCTAATTCAGTAAATTGATTTTGAGTCTAGCTGCTATTTTTTTGTATGTCTCGGAGCAGGTGGAGAGCAAAACTGTATGGGGGGGCCCCCAAGAAAAGTTTTGCCCAGGGTCCAATCAATATTAAAGACGGCCCTGGCTATCATGCGATGCATATTTATAAATAAATGTATGGTAATGCGTTGTTACAATGCATCGTAAGGTTAGCAAAACACACGTCATTTAACTGTATGCACAACACAGCGTGAGTTTTATGACCATACGGACCCCTAAAGTATAGCTAAAACCCACAGGCCCTTAGCCACTTTATTCTGGAAGCATTTACCCTGCCTTACCCTACATCTGCCCTCCTCAGCTGTGCCCGCCTCGTCCAGCTCCCCACTGCCCTCCTCAGCTGTGCCCGCCTCGTCCAGCTCCCCACTGCCCTCCTCAGCTGTGCCCGCCTCGTCCAGCTCCCCACTGCCCTCCTCAGCTGTGCCCGCCTCGTCCGGCTCCCCACTGACCTCCTCAGCTGTGCCCACCTCGTCCGGCTCCCCACTGCCCTCCTCAGCTGTGCCCGCCTCGTCCAGCTCCCCACTGCCCTCCTCAGCTGTGCCTGCCTCGTCCGGCTCCCCACTGTCCACCTCAGCTGTGCCCGCCTCGTCTAGCTACCCACTGCCCTCCTCAGCTGTGCCTGCCTCATCCAGCTCCCCACTGCCCTTCTCAGCTGTGCCTGCCTCGTCTAGCTACCCACTGCCCTCCTCAGCTGTGCCCGCCATGTCTAGCTACCCACTGCCCTTCTCAGCTGTGCCCACCACATTTAACTACCCACTGTCCTTCTCAGCTGTGCCCGCCTCGTCTAGCTACCCATTGTCCTTTTCAGCTGTGCCTGCCTCGTCCAGCTCCCCACTGTCCTCCTCAGCTGTGCTCGCTTTGTCTGGCTCCTCACTGTCCTACTCTGCCTCCTCGACTGTGCCCACCTCGTCCAGCTCCCCACTGTCCTCCTCCACCTCCTCAGCTGTGCCCGCCTCGTCCAGCTTCCCACTGCCCTCCTCACCTGTGCCCGCCTTGTCCAGCTTCCCACTGTCCTCAGCTGTGCCCGCCACATCTAGCTACCCACTGTCCTTCTCAGCTGTGCCCGCCTCGTCTAGCTACCCATTGTCCTTCTCAGCTGTGCCTGCCTCGTCCAGCTCCCCACTGTCCTCATCAGCTGTGTCTGCCTTGTCCGACTCCAAACTGTCCAACTCCGCCTCCTCAGCTGTGCCCGCCTTTTCCGGTTCCCCACTGTTTTCCTCTGCCTCCTCAGCTGTGCTCGCTTTGTCTGGCTCCTCACTGTCCTCCCCTGCCTCCTCGGCTGTGCCCGCCTCGTCCGGCTCCCCACTGTCCTCCTCAGCTGTGCCCGCCTTGTCTAGCTCCTCACTGTCCTCCGCCTCCTCGGCTGTGCCTGCCTCGTCCGACTCCAAACTGTCCTCCTCCACCTCCTCAGCTGTGCCCGCCTTGTCTGGCTCCCCACTGTCCTCCTCAGCTGTGCCCCGCCTCGTCCAGCTCCCCACTGTCCTCCTCTGCCTCCTCAGCTGTGCCCAACTTCTTCCGACTCCCCACTGTCCTCTTCCGCCTCCTCAGCTTTGCCTGCCTCCTCTGCCATGCCGGCCAGACATTCTTCAGCCCCCTTGTGTTCCCCCGGCCAGGCTAGAGGGGGAGTCAGCGGTCATGGCTGCGCCCCCTAGGCTGCAGTGTGCCCTAGGCGGCTGTCTAGTTTGTCTAGCGGGAGCGCCAGTTCCTGCATTCGACCCAACACATTAGGGTTGTGTTTGGACATTTATATTCAGGAAGAATTTCTACCACCATCACTGGCCCAAACTACTGAACTCACCTTCATGCCGTCTTATTACTTGTCATTGCCTGGTCCTCGGAGATGGCAGTTATTGGTTTATCCATAAGATTTCCAAAAATAATCAAAGTACAAAAAAAAAGCGCAGAAGTCTAAACCGTATTCTTCTCTCTTTCCAAATACGATGTGCTCTTTCCATGTACTCTTTTTTATGGATACATTCGATTATACATTACAGCTCTCCTAGGGGAACCTCTTCTGCTGCTTAGCATTAATTAACATCATCGGCGTCCCACCATTGGTTTTGCTTGGCACTTCAGGTTGTCTTTTAAATTTTTCTGTCTTCTTTCAACCTTCCTGACCAAGACGACTGTTCTTTATTCGTGACTCTTCTGTTTTTTTCCTCACTCTCTCCTTCCCTCCACCTTTCTCCTGTTTGTTTTCTTGTTAATGAAGGAGACTAATTACTCTCTAGAGTCCTTAATACCACACCTAGAGGCTCAGCTTGGAGGAATAGTGATTAGATGTTCCTCCTATCCAGAGATCCTAGGTAGGGTTGGCTATATACCAGTAGAATTTTGTTTGAAAAAAAAAACTGACATTAGTTTTAGTCCATAGTGATGAGGAAAATCAAAGGATGGAAAACATTTCTTGAACAAACAGAATTCGGAAAAAAAAAAAAAAAAACTGGGTTTATTGTAATGCGCATCTACAAATCGAACTTAAAATTGGCATGGCAATTGAACAGTTTTCAGGGTTTTTTTTTTCTAAGTAATAATAGTTTATTGAGCTATTTCCATACAAAACAAAGTACAGAATCGCGCTCTCTCAATGTTTTTTAAGTGCAAATGCTTATAAATGCATAATCCAAAATCAACAAACACAATCAAACATGTCTGATGTGATAATTACGTATAACGTCCACAAAGTGTATAATCAAAATAAACAAAGTGAATAATAAAAAAATTGGTGATCAAAAAAAAGAAATAAAAAAAATTCAGTCAATTCATGTGAGTCTTCCGATTTTTGGTGTACAACAAGGAATAGATCTTCCACCACCATCACCTGCCACACAGCCTACTCACCAGAATCCCATGACACACCCATTACAGGTAGTCATATACACCTATGGATAATGCCAATGGAGGATCCTCACAGCCACAGCTCCGGTCCAAGCGGATGATCAATCAGGATCCCACGGAACCCGTTACAGGTACTCTTAAACGCTTGTGGTGGAACTCAATGTAGAAATTTTCATAAACACAGCATCAATCCAATCCACAGCATCAATCCTAAATCTATTTGATTTAGGTCAGGCGAGCGTGGGGGGCCATTCAACGGTATTGATTCCTTCATCCTCCAGGAACTGGCTGCATACACTTACCACATGAGGCCGGGCATTGTGGTGCACCAGGAGGAACCCACTGCACCAGCGTAGGGTCTGACAACGGGTCCAGGGATTTCATTCCGATGCCTAATGGCAGTCAGGTTGCCATTGTCTAGCCTGTAGAAGTCAGTGAGCGGTAATGATGTGCAGTAACATCTAGCAACCAATCAGTGAGTGATAAGGATGCGCAGTAGCCTCTAGCAACCAATCAGTGAGCCTGGACCAGTTCTCTATGTTTACATTATTAAAGTATTTTTAGATAGATCTATATGTGTGTTTGTCTGTTGGAGAGTGAAATTGCATGGCGAGGCCCAAGAAAATGTTTGCCCAGGGTCTAATCCATATTAAAGACAGGCCTGCCTACATGTATAAGGTTGTTTAATAAGAGAAAATGAAATGGGAGAATGTGCACGCGAATGCTATGCTAGCTGAGAAAAATGGGCGTCTTAGGCTAGGTTCTAGCCTAAGATCCCCACTTTTAACAGCTAACATATGGCGTCCCTGAACAGCGTTTAAAAATAATATCCAATGCTTGAAATTCATCAAAATGATGAAGTCTGCGACTATGGGTTTGGCATATTATACATGTAAAGCAGGGTGGTTAGCTTCAGCATGTCATTGAAAGGAGGATACATCCCACCATTTCCTATCTTGACAGGAAGTGAGAAGAAACTCGCAATAGGGAAACAGGTAGCAATAAAAAGGATTTTTTTTTTTGGTAGAATCCAGGAGTGCCGGATCTCTCGATAATGTAAAAGTTCTGCTTGGGTTGCTGCAAATAGTGAATAGTTAGTTACACAGCAAGCTCTCTAATGTACAAGAGCCTCAGCTAGGTTCTTGTTTCAACATGGTAGACCAGCGTAGGCAACCTTTGAGAGGTGAAGATCTACCATGACAACATGAATAACAGCAAAGAGTTTTGCAGCCTTTATTTATTTTTAATTTTTAGTTAACTAGTAAGCCCCCAGAGGTCAGTAGTATGTAGGGCAGTGTACAGAGGTCAGTAGTATGTAGGGCAGTGTACAGAGGTCAGTAGTATGTAGGGCAGTGTACAGAGGTCAGTAGTATGTAGGGCAGTGTACAGAGGTCAGTAGGATGTAGGGCAGTGTACAGAGGTCAGTAGTAGGTAAGACAGTGTACAGAGGTCAGTAGTATGTAGGGCAGTGTACAGAGGTCAGTAGTATGTAGGGCAGTGTACAGAGGTCAGTAGTATGTAGGGCAGTGTACAGAGGTCAGTAGTATGTAGGGCAGTGTACAGAGGTCAGTAGGATGTAGGGCAGTGTACAGAGGTCAGTAGTATGTAGGGCAGTGTACAGAGGTCAGTAGTATGTAGGGCAGTGTACAGAGGTCAGTAGTATGTAGGGCAGTGTACAGAGGTCAGTAGGATGTAGGGCAGTGTACAGAGGTCAGTAGTAGGTAAGACAGTGTACAGAGGTCAGTAGTATGTAGGGCAGTGTACAGAGGTCAGTAGGATGTAGGGCAGTGTACAGAGGTCAGTAGTATGTAGAGCAGTGTACAGAGGTCAGTAGTAGGTAAGACAGTGTACAGAGGTCAGTAGTAGGTAAGACAGTGTACAGAGGTCAGTAGTGGGTAGGGCAGTGTACAGAGGTCAGTAGTATGTAGGGCAGTGTACAGAGGTCAGTAGTGGGTAGGGCAGTGTACAGAGGTCGGTAGTGGGTAGGGCAGTGTACAGAGGTCAGTAGTAGGTAGGGCAGTGTACAGAGGTCAGTAGTATGCAAGTGTACAGAGGTCAGTAGTAGGTTGGGCAGTGTACAGAGCTCAGTAGTATGTAGAGCAGTGCACAGGACAGGGGTTAACAGGGCAAAGGACAGGGGGTCAGGTATGCACAGTACAGGGGGTATAAAACTGGGGGTCAGGAGAGCCGGTGGGGGGGGTCTGGAGGGCACAGTACTCGAGGATCTGGAGAGCATAGTACTGGATCATCAGGAGGACATGGTACTTGAGGTCAGGAGGCCACACAGAGGGGTGTGTATCTCGTGTCTCGTGTCCTGATTGTATAGATTGATAGCAGCGCAGCCATTGGCTCCCGCTGCTGTCAATCAAATCCAATGACACGGGACCGAGTCCACTGTGCAGTTAGTTTTTGCACAGAGTGGCCCCCGATCCTAGTCTTCTGGGGTCCCTCAGCGGCGCCGGTGGCTCCTCCTCTTCTCAAGTCCCCCCGCCAGAGAAGTGCTCTCCATTGGGACACCCGTGCGTGTCAATAGACGCAGCAGCAGGACGCGGGAGCGCGCGAGCGCGGGTTGTCCCAAAGGAGAGCGCTTCTCCGACGGGGGAACTCGAGAAGAGGAGGAGCCACCAGCGCTGCTGGGGGGCCCCAGAAGAGGAGGATCGGGGGCCACTCTGTGCAAAACAAACTGCACAGTGGAGGCAAGTATGACATGTATGTTTAAAAAAAAAAAGGGTTTAGTAACCCTTTAAATGCACTTTACAAAAAAATATAAGTCATGCATTACCACTTGGTCAGTCTTATATACATAGTTACATAGTAGGTGAGGTTGAAAAAAGACACAAGTCCATCAAGTCCAACCTATGTGTGTGATTATATGTCAGTATTACATTGTATATCCCTGTATGTTGCGGTCATTCAGGTGATTATCTAATAGTTTCTTGAAACTATCGATGTTCCTCGCTGAGACCACCACCTGTGGAAGGGAATTCCACATCCTTGCCGCTCTTACAGTAAAGAACCCTCTACGCAGTTTAAGGTTAAACCTCTTTTCTTCTAATTTTAATGAGTGGCCACGTGTCTTGTTAAACTCCCTTCCGCGAAAAAGTTTTCTCCCTATTGTGGGGTCACCAGTACGTTATTTGTATAATGAAATCATATCCCCTCTCAAGCGTCTCTTCTCCAGAGAGAATAAGTTCAGTGCTCACAACCTTTCCTCATAACTAATATCCTCCAGACCCTTTATTAGCTTTGTTGCCCTTCTTTGTACTCGCTCCATTTCCAGTACATCCTTCCTGAGGACTGGTGCCCAGAACTGGACAGCATACTCCAGGTGCGGCCGGACCAGAGTCTTGTAGAGCTGGAGAATTATTGTTTTATCTCTGGAGTTGATCCCCTTTTTAATGCCAATATTCTGTTTGCTTTGTTAGCAGCAGCTTGGCATTGCATGCCATCGCTGAGCCCATCATCTACTAGGATCCCCAGGTCCTTTTCCATCCTAGATTCCCCCAGAGGTTCTCCCCCCAGTCTATAGATTACATTCATATTTTTGCCACCCAAATGCATTATTTTACATTTTCTACATTGAACCTCCTTTGCCATGTAGTTGCCCACCCCATTCATTTGTTCAGGTCTTCTTGGAAGGTTTCCACATCCTGCGGAGAAGTTATTGCCCTGCTTAGCTTAGTATTGTCCACAAATACAGAGATTGAACTGTTTACCCCATCCTCCAGGTCGTTTATGATAGGATTGGTCCCAGCACAGAACCCTGAGGGACCCCACTACCCACCCCTGACCATTCCGAGTACTCCCCATTTATCACCACCCTCTGAACTCGATTGAAAAAATGGAGGTGTATCGTAACACGGAGTGGCACCGTGGATACACATAAAATAAACCTGTGCCGCGTCCTAACAAAATCGTATTCAAGAACCAAAAAGGAGGGGCTTTTGGACTTTTTAGGCACAACTACAAAAAACTAGTTATATAAAATATTATTTTATTCACTTAGAAAAATACATAGCAAAAAGAAACAATGCTAAAAACCACAACATGTGTATATATTCAAGCGTTTGCTATACAACACCATCTAAAGTGCACAATTGTTTGGACGTCTGGATGGTCACTCCAAATATAGATCGGTCCGAGAAGATGGCTAGATAGCAGATCCGCAATCAACTCATGTCACGTAAATGTTCGATGCTCGACATGTTTCGCGTGTCATCACGCTTCTTCAAGAGCGAAAACAGTGTATGTTGTGGCTATCAAAGTACATAACATAGCAAATACATGATTAATATATACATACATAAGGAACAGACATCTATAATGACGCCACATATATTGTATTTAAAAGGATGTATGCTGGTTCAGACAGGACGGTGATGAGCGCCAAGACCCAAGCGGTGATGAAAGGCTACTATGGGGGCGTGCACAACATAATCTTAAATACCCCTCAAGGGTGTGCCACAATAGAGAAAGTTCATGGAGTAGATAGAATTATGTATACCCAATGTATGGAAAAAAGGGGGGAGTGAGAGGAAGGAGAGGGGAAAAAGGGAGAGAGAAGAGGGGAAAAAAGACAAAACAGAAAAATAGAAAAAGAAAAAAAAAAAAAAAAAAGGGAAATAAGGGGAAAGAAGGGAGGAATAAAGGGGGGAAAAAGGAAATGTGGAAGGAAAGAAGTAAACAAAAAGAGGGGAAGGGGGATGGAAAATAAGGGGAATCAGAAAGGGGGGGAGGGGTGGGGGGGGAGGGGGGGGAAGGGAGTGGAAAGGGAAGGGAGGAGAGAGAAGGAGGGGGAGGAAGGGAAGGGGGGGGAAGGGGAGGGAAAGGGAGGGGGGGGGCGGCCGAAAGGGGGGGGGGGGGAGAAGGAAGCAGAGAAAGAAAGGAGAAAAGAGGCAGGAGAGTAGTGTGTGTGTAAGGGAATACTCACATCTAGAACATATATAAAATCATGGAGAGGGTAATGGTCCGCAGGTCAGGAGGAACCGGAAGACTGGCAATATAGTGTACCTATGCACGTCGAGGTAGATATGAACTGATGCTAGCTTATTGTGTAGGCCTATCCCTAGAAGGAAAAACGGCTGATTTAAAACAAGAGAGTAAAAATGTGTAAATATAGATTTCTGGTGATATGGTCCCCGCTATGGTATAGAGCACTCACCAGTGTTAATCTTGGAAATGACAGTCTATGGTCTATATGCACCTGGGTTCCGCAGTGGGGCTCAGGCAGTCATAGATAATTGCGCAGGTGCCAACAGGCACAGTATCATCAAGGATAGGCTAACAGTAATTTGTCCTAGAATATGAACAGAATAAGGGGAGGGGTGAGCTAGTATACAATCTGCAGTAAACAGGCATCCAGCAGTGACAGATTCCTCATAGCTAGTACTATAATAGAAGGTACCTGGATATGGTGAGAAAGGGACCTGCAGCGTGCAATATCCTCCTGTGACTGGAGTGGAATACACACTGTAATAGGACGCCGTCCTATTTGTGTGCACGTCCCGTCCGTCGTCATACAATCGGCCGCGCCGACGTGACGTCATCCGGACCGGCCGAATGCTCACAGTGCGCATGCAACAAGAACGACGGCGCTTCCAGTGGGGGAAGCAGCGCACGCCCACTACAAGCTACAAAAGCCGGCAAGTAATGTACCAGCTGATGTAAGCGTCACATCAAGGGAGGCTGGTGTGACGCTGGGCATGTTGTGGTTTTTAGCATTGTTTCTTTTTGCTATGTATTTTTCTAAGTGAATAAAATAATATTTTATATAACTAGTTTTTTGTAGTTGTGCCTAAAAAGTCCAAAAGCCCCTCCTTTTTGGTTCTTGACCCTCTGAACTCGCCCTTGTAGCCAGTTTTCAATCCATGTACTCACCCTATGGTCCATGCCAAGGGACCTTATTCTGTACAGTAAACGTTTATGGGGAACTGTGTCAAATGCTTTCGCAAAATCCAGATACACCACGTCTACGGGCCTTCCTTTATCTAGATGGCAACTCACCTCCTCATAGAAGGTTAGTAGATTGGTTTGGCAAGAACGATTCTTCATGAATCCATGCTGATTACTGCTAATGATACCATTCTCATTACTAAAATCTTGTATATAGTCCCTTATCATCCCCTCCAAGAGTTTACATACTATTGATGTTAGGCTAACTGGTCTGTAATCCCCAAGGATGTATTTTGGGCCCTTTTTAAATATTGGTGCTACACTGGCTTTTCTCCAATCAGCTGGTACCATTCCAGTCAGTAGACTGTCAGTAAAAATTGGGGGGGGGGGGGGGCATTAAGGTTAAAAAACACAAGGGTTTACAACCCCTTTTAAAGGGGTTGTGCGGTGCATACTAGCACATTATGAAAGACACCTTAAAACAAAGCCCTCCCGTGGCTCGCTGTAACCACTGCAGAGGCTTCACTTGGTCTTCCTTTTGGGTTCGGGGACTCCAGCCGTCTGACTGGCTGAGCTGCAATGAAGTCACTCCCCCCCGCGCGCATGCCCACGAGAGTCTCACTGCGGCACACAGTTCTGAAGGAATGGCACAGGTATACTGTTTCTTCAGAGCGCATGCGCCAGTGACTTGACCGCCTGCTGCTCGCCAGAATATCTCCTAAACGGTGCACGTTTAGGAGATATTCATTTCACCTACAGGTAATCCCTATTATAAGCTTACCTGTAGGTAAAAATAAAAACAGAGTTTACTACCACTTTAATGCCCCGTACACACGGTCGGATTTTCCGATGGAAAATGTCCGATCGGAGCGTGTTGTCGGAAATTCCGACCGTGTGTGGGCTCCATCGGACATTTTCCATCGGATTTTCCGACACACAAAGTTGGAGAGCAGGAGATAAAATTTTCCGACAACAAAATCCGTTGTCGGAAATTCCGATCGTGTGTACACAAATCCGACGGACAAAGTGCCACGCATGCTCAGAATAAATAAAGAGATGAAAGCTATTGGCCACTGCCCCGTTTATAGTCCCGACGTACATGTTTTACGTCACTGCGTTTAAAACGATCGGATTTTCCGACAACTTTGTGTGACCGTGTGTATGCAAGACAAGTTTGAGCCAACATCCGTCGGAAAAAATCCATGGATTTTGTTGTCGGAATGTCCGAACAAAGTCCGACCGTGTGTACGGGGCATAAGACAGTTGCAGCATTTGCATTTTCCTAAGCAGATATTAAAATTAAACATGTATTTCATAAAGAGCATGTGACGGGGAAGATAAAGAGGAAGTGATAAAAAAAGGCATTTTATCTGCCATTACTAACATGTGCAGTGCCTTGAAAAAGTATTCATACCCCCTTGAAATTGTCCACATTTTGTCATGTTACAAATAAAAAGGTAAATGTATTTTGTTGGGATTTTATGTGACAGACCAACACAAAGTGGCACATAATTGTGAAGTGGAAGGAAAATTAAAAATGGTTTTCAACATTTTTTACAAAAAAATATGTGATACGTGTGTGTGTGTGGGGGGGGGGGGGCGTTTGTATTCAGCCCCCTTTACTCTGATACCCCTAACCAAAATCTAGTGGAACCATTTGCCTTCAGAAGTCACCTAATTACTAAATAGAGTCCACCTATGTGTAGGTTAATCCCAGTATAAATACAGCTGTTATGTGAAGCCCTCAGAGGTTTGTTGGAGAACCTTAGTGAACAAACAGCATCATGAAGGCCAGAGAACACACCAGACAGGTCAGGAATAAAGTTGTGGAGAAGTATAAAGCAGGGTTAGGTTATTAAAAAAAAAATCTCCCAAGCTTTGAACATCTCACGGAGCTCTGTTCAATCCATCATCTGAAAATGGAAAGAGTATGGCACAACTGCAAACCTACCAAGACATGGCCGTCCACCTAAACTGACCGACCGGGCAAGGAGAGCATTCATCAGAGAAGAGCCAAGAGGTCCATGGTAACTCTGGAGGAGCTGCAGAGATCCACAGCTCAGGTGGGAGAATCTGTACACAGGACAACTATTAGTCGTGTTCTCCACAAATCTGCCCTTTATGGAAGAGTGACAAGAAGAAAGACATGTCACCAAGTCTATATAAGGTTATGTAATGAAAATCGGAAAGTTTTATTGAAAAATGTTTAATCAGCATGTTGATGATGAAGGGATGAAGCAGGAAGGGTGCCCCTCCTGCTAGACTCTCCTTAGGAATATACACTATATTACCAAAAGTATTGGGACACCTGCCTTTACACACACATGAACTTTAATGACATCCCAGTCTTAGTCCGTAGGGTTCAATATTGAGTTGGCCCACCCTTTGCAGCTATAACAGCTTCAACTCTTCTGGGAAGGCTGTCCACAAGGTTTAGGAGGGTGTCTATGGAAATGTTTGACCATTCTTCCAGAATTTGTGAGGTCAGGCACCGATGTGGACGACAAAACCAGAGAAAATTCCCAGCTCAACTCGCCAACTAGTCTGCTTACCGACTGAATGAACCTGTCTAACAGTCTGCATTAAAAATAGGGGTTTAGTTATTAGCACACATTTGCAAATGCAGACATAAGCTGCAGGGCCCCTTCACGGCACCCTGTATCACCTGCAGTCCTAACCCTTGCAAATTTATGAGGAGCGTCTCCAACAGTGGAAGCACATGCATTCTAATGGATAAATAGAGGGCAGGTGGACGAGAAGGCCTGGCTCGCAGTCTCCGCTCTAATTCATCCCAAAGGTGTTCTATCGGGTTGAGGTCAGGACTCTGTGCAGGCCAGTCAAGTACCTCCACCCCAAAATCGCTAATCCATGTCTTTATGGACCTTGCTTTGTGCACTGGTGCGCAGTCATGATGGAACAGGAAGGGGCCGTCCCCAAACTGTTCCCACAAAGTTGGGAGCATGAAATTGTCCAAAATGTCTTGGTATGCTGACGCCTTAAGAGTTCCCTTCACTGGAACTAAGGGGCCCAACCCCTGAAAAACAACCCCACACCGTAATCCCCCCCTCCACCAAATGATCTGGATCAGTGTACAAAGCAAGATCCATTAGGACATAGATGAGCGAGTTTCGGGTGGAGGAACTTGACTGGCCTGCACAGAGGCCTGACTTCAACCCGACAGAACACCTTTGGGATGAATTAGAGCGGAGACTGTGAGCCAGGCCTTCTCATCCAACATCAGTGCCTGACCTCACAAATGCTCTTCTGGAAGAATGGTCAAACATTCCCATAGACACCCTCCTAAACCTTGTGGACGGCCTTCCCAGAAGAGTTGAAGCTGTTATAGCTGCAAAGGGCGGAGCCAACTCAATATTGAACCCTACGGACTAAGACTGGGATGCCATTAAAGTTCATGTGCGTGTAAAGGCAGGCGTCCCAATACTTTTGACAATATTGTGTATATATATATATATATATATATATATATATATATATATATATATACACACATGGGTGGAAAGTATTTTGGGGGGGGCCTCCATGTCCTGTTATTGGTGTCTTGGTATGCTGACATCTTCAACCCCTGAAAAAACAACCCCCTACACCATAATCCCCCCTCCACCAATCCTTACACTTGGCACAATGCAGTCAGGTAAGTACTGTTCTCCTGGCAACCACCAAACACAGACCCGTCCATTGGATTGGCAGACAGAGAAGCGTGACACCAGAGGACACGCCTCCTCCGCTCTGAGTCTGGTGACGGCGTGCATTGCACTTGGTGATGGAAGGTTGGACGCTGGAAGTTGTTATAGCTCCAAAGGGCGGAGCCAACTCAATATTGAACCCTACGGACTGAGACTGGGAGGCCATTGAAGTTCATGTGCGTGTAAAGGCAGGCGTCCCAATACTTTTAGTAATATAGTGTATGTAGGTTGGCATTAAAGCATTCCTCTAGAAAAAAAACACAATGACAATTATATGTATGAATGAAAGAGGTAATAGCGAATCAAAGTAGCACTACAATGTCAGAAGTAACAAAAGGTAAATAAAGGGGGGGGGGGGTCACACTAATTTCTGGGTCTAGCATTGTCAGGGTAATGGGGCTGGACACCCATTTATGCCATAGTTCATCCAAGAGATGAGGTCTCTTCCTAAGTCCAATAATAAGCTTATACAAAGGCGGACTATCATTTATCAGTTGAGGCCAGGTGGTCAGAGTAGGACGAGTAGTTCCTTTCCAAGACAGAAGTACAGTCTTCTTGGCAATGAAGTACATACAGTGCCTTGCAAAAGTATTCACCCCCCTTGGCATTTTTCCTGTTTTGTTGCCTCACAACCTGGAATTAACATGGATTGTTTGAGGATTTGCATCATTTCATTTACAGAACATGCCCACAACTTGGAAGATTTATTTTATTTTTTTATTGTGAAGCAAACAACAAATAGGACAAAATAACAGAAAAAGTCAATGTACAAAACTATTCACCCCCCTAAAGTCAATACTTTGTAGAGCCACCTATCACAGCTCCAAGTCGCTTTGGATAAGTCTCTATGAACTTGCCACATCTTACCACTGGGATTTTTACCCATTCCTCCTACAAAACTGCTCCAGCTCCTTCAAGTTGGATGGTTTTGCGCTTGTGAACAGCAATCTTTAAGTCTGACCACAGATTTTCTATTGGATTGAGGTCTGGGCTTTGACTAGGCCATTCCAACACATTTACATGTTTCCCCTTAAACCACTCAAGTGTTGCTTTAGCAGTGTGTTTGGGGTCATTGTCCTACTGGAAGGTGAACCTCCGTCCTAGCCTCAAATCACACAAAGAGTGCTATAGGTTTTGTTCAAGAATATCCTTGTATTTAGCACCATCCATCTTTCCCTCGACTCTGACCAGTTTCCCAGTCCCGACTGCTGAAAAACATCCCCCCAGCATGATGCTGCCACCACGTTTCACAGTGGGCATGGTATTCTTTGGGTGATGTGATGTGTTGGGTTTGCCCCAGACATAGCGTTTTCTCTGATGGCCAAAAAGTTCAGTTTTAGTCTCATCAGACCAGAGCACCTTCCTCCATACATTTTGGGAGTCTCCCACATGCCTTTTCCCAAACTCAAAACGTGCCATTTAGTTTTTTGCTGAAAGTAATGTCTTTCTTCTGGCCACTCTGCCATAAAGCCCAACTCTATGGAGCGTACGGCTTATTGTGGTCCTATGTACAGATACTCCAGTCTCTGCTGTGGAACTCTGCAGCTCCTCCAGGGTTACCTTAGGTCTCTGTGCTGCCTCTCTGATTAATGCCCTCCTTGCCCGGTCCGTGAGTTTTGGTGTGCGGCCGTCTCTTGGCAGGTTTGCTGTTGTGCCATGTTCTTTCCATTTGGTTATGATAGATTTGATGGTGCTCCTAGGGATCATCTAAGATTTGGATATTTTTTTATAACCTAACCCTGACTTGTACTTCTCAACAACATTGTCCCTTACTTGTTTGGAGAGTTCCTTGGTCTTCATGGCAGTGTTTGGTTAGTGGTGCCTCTTGTTTAGGTGTTGCAGCCTCTGGGGCCTTTCAGAAAAGTGTGTCTATGTAATGACAGGTCATGTGACACTTAGATTGCACACAGGTGGACATCATTTCACTAATTATGTGACTTCTGAAGGTAATTGGTTGCACCAGAGCTTTTTATTGGCTCCATAACAAAGGGGGTGAATACATACGCACATGACAATTATCTGTTTTTTATTTCTGAAAAATAGTTTTATGTATATATTTTTCTAATTTTACTTCACCAACTTAGACTATTGTGTTCTGATCCATCACATATAATTCATATTAAAAAAAACATTGAGCTAAAAGCTGTAATGTAAAAAAATAGGTAAAAAGCCAAGGGGGTGAATACTTTTGCAAGGCACAGAGAATCCTCCATAGAGATCTATGCTGACATGCTGCGACTTGTAGTTCATACAGAGAATCCTCCATAGAGGTCTATGGGGACATGCTGGGACTTGTAGTTCATACAAAGAATCCTCCATAGAGGTCTATGGGGACATGCTAGGACTTGTAGTTCATACAGACAATCCTCCGTAGAGGTCTATGGGGACATGCTGGGACTTGTAGTTCATACAGAGAATCCTCCATAGAGATCTATGGGGACATGCTGGGACATGTAGTTCATACACAGAGAATCCTCCATAGAGCTTTATGGGGGACATGCTGGGACATGTAGTTCATACAGAGAATCCTCCATAGAGGTCTATGGGGAAATGCTGGGACATGTAGTTCATACAGAGAATCCTCCATAGAGGTCTATGGGGACATGCTGGGACTTGTAGTTCATACAGACAATCCTCCGTAGAGGTCTATGGGGACATGCTGGGACTTGTAGTTCATACAGAGAATCCTCCATAGAGGTCTATGGGGACATGTTGGGACTTGTAGTTCATACAAAGAATCCTCCATAGAGGTCTATGGGGACATGTTGGGACTTGTAGTTCATACAAAGAATCCTCCATAGAGGTCTATGGGGACATGCTGGGAGTTACTATACTATACTGTACATGGACAGAATTTGCACTAAGCCAACATTTCTGTATTAAAAATCCTTTCTTTTTTTTTTATTGATCATTATCATGAAAATTAAAAGAAAGAAATGCTTGAAATATAACACAGTCTGTGTGTAAGACATTTATATAAAATATATGAGTTTCACTTTTTGAATTGAATTATTGAAATAAATTAACTTTTTGAGGATATTCTAGATTTTTGACAGGCACCTGTAATCAATAAAGTGTATTTTTGGTCAAAACCCTATTTTTTTTGGTTTTTGTATCGATAAAGTTGAATTTAAAAAAATAAATAATTGAAAAGTGTAAAAAAAATATATTTAAATGAAATAAAATAAAAATAAATTGTTTCTCAGATGTGCACAATTATTAAATCTTGACTTTTTTGGGTATCTGTTTACTCATCTTAACCTCATGTCTTATATTTAAAAAAAAAAAAAGTAGGTATTATATGGTGTTTGTGTGCACTAAAATGCATTTGTGTCTTTACTGTTAAAAAAAAAATGCATTTGTGTATTTTTTTTTCCCTGAAATTTTGCATTTAATAAACAGCTGCACGAATATCGTGTGACGTAAAATATGGCAACAACCAACATTTAATTCTCCAGGGTCGCTCCTTTCAGAAAATATATCATGTTTGGCTATTATAAGCCATTTTTCTAGCTAAAAAACATCTTTATTGTAACAAGTGTGTGAGAAATGTCAAAACTGTCTCTGGCAGCGAAGGGTTAACAGGTTTACAAATTTGAATTTTTTGTGTTAGAAAAAAAAAAAATCTCATGTGACATGACCGTGTATACATATGTCAGTTTTTCAGTTAGAAAAAAATAAATAAAAAATGATTAAATCTTGTCTTTTTGGGTATCTATTTACTCATCTCAACCTCATATTTTATATTTTATAAAAATTATAATAATAATTATTATCATAAGACATTTTTCTAGCTAAAAAACATGTTTATTTTAATGTGTGTGAGAAGTGTCAAAAATGTCTCTGGGCAGCGAAGGGTAAACTTGTCAGGTGGAAAAAAAAGAGGCCATGTGACATGCCCATATATGGGCATGTCACATGCCCATTTAATGTGTGTGAGAAGTGTCAAAATTGTCTCTGGGCAGCGAAGGGTTAACTTGTCAGGTGGAAAAAAAAAGAGGCCATGTGACATGCCCATATATGGTCATTGATGATGTCATTGATGATGTCACATTCCTGACATAAGGAGCTCTGGTGGCAGTTGGGCTCACTCACAGAATTTCTCTTGTAGGGAAAGGACGTGAGATCTGTTGCTCTGAGACACGTTGCTTATTATTTTATAATTGGCTCGTTTTCATAGTGACAGAAGTGCGATTAAGTCAGCGGATC